>NC_135234.1:130039428-130729844 GCF_051348905.1 Ranitomeya variabilis | reverse complement strand
GTCAGAAAAGCGCAAATCAAATGGTTAACTGGCAGGCTGAAAGACTTCTGTAGAGATGCAAGCCGATCTGTTTAACATCCCTGCCGGCATCACTACATGGCTTCCCATCTGCCATCTTACTCACTATTCCGGGCCATGCTGTTTGTTCTGTCCTCTGCCTCTCCATGTTGTGAATCTCATGTCCTTGCTTGCTGCATACTTCCTGGCTTCCTGAGTCTTATAGAGACAGTGTGCACACCCCTAATTTGTCCCCAGCTTATGGCCAAGTGATATTGGGTACTTAAGGCATCTCCACCCATAGGGAGATGCCTGAGCAACAAACTCTTTCAGTTTGCTTTCTGCTACTGAGTTGGCAAGTCATGTCCTGTCCTGTTTCTATCACCCTGGGGGCTGTATACCCAGGCCCATATCTGTATTTTTTGTGTCTCTTTTCCGCCTTCCTGGGGGCTGCATAGCCAGGCCTGAATCCTTTGTCCTGAACTTGTTGCCGCATCTGTCCTTGTCTGAACTTCGCCCTGTGCCTGTTTGCATCCTTGTCGGTTGCCTTCCCTACTCAGCTGTGAGTATCCTTGTGTCCTCCATCTGCTCTGCTCCTGTCTCAGATCCTGTGGCTCTGCTCCTGTCCCACATCCTGCGACTCTGCTCTGCTCTCATCACACATCCTGTGGCTCTGCTCCCTGCAGCTCTGCTTTTCTCTCGTTCCGCAATCTGCGGCTCTGCTCCTGTTCCACATCCAGTGGCTCTGCTTTGCTTCCGCTCCCCACCCTGCGGATCTGCTTTGCTCCTGCTCCGCATGTCATAGGGACATTACAGTACACTTTGCAGTTATTACAAAAGGTGGAGATAGAGAATACAGGTGTCACCATTGCACAATGTGCAAAGGTTTACAAAACTTTAGCCAAGGGGTCTCTCTCAGACCAGCTGAAAGACGCCATGATGGGGACATCACAATACACTTAGCAGTTATTACATGTGGTAAAGATATAGAGTACAAGTTTCACCATTGCACAATGGTGCAAAGGTTTAAAAATTACAAAACAATACCCTTGTGGGGTACTTATTGCAGAAGCAGGAGGAGGAGGTGATTTTCTGAACAAAATGGTTTTGGATGGTAAGGGATTGACGTCAAGACAACTTTCCCAGAAAAATTTGGCCTGCATTTTCATAAAGTTGCTGTCATCCGTAGGGCTTACAAAGTCGGAAGAAATCCAGCCCTTGTTCAGTTTTAGAACAGTCAACCTGTCTGCATTTTCTGTTGACAGGTGTGTGTGCCCACCTCTTATGATTGCACCTGTCAAACTAAAAACTCGAGCAGACTACACACTTGAGGCAGGGCATGGCAG
The DNA here is from genome assembly GCF_051348905.1 of Ranitomeya variabilis. Taxonomy (NCBI): domain Eukaryota; kingdom Metazoa; phylum Chordata; class Amphibia; order Anura; family Dendrobatidae; genus Ranitomeya; species Ranitomeya variabilis. The sequence goes on along the minus strand of NC_135234.1, from coordinate 130,728,501 downwards.
CACCTCCAAGGCATAGAAGGAGAGGTTGGGCCAAGTGTGCAGCTTGGACAACCAATAGTTAAAGGACACTGAAGAAACAGGAAGGACACTGGCATGGTCACTTAAGTAGTCCTTCACCATCATGGTCATCGTCTCCCTCCTCATCATAGTTACACCCACAGATAGCTCTTGCTGATGGCATCGTCTCATGAAAATGCCCCAGTCGGTGGACTTTCGCCCCCTCGCGAGTTGCACCTAATATTTGTGACTAGGGTTGAGCGACTTTTACTTTTTTGGGGTCGAGTCGGGTTTTGCGAAACCCGACTTTGTCAAAAGTCGAGTCGAGTGAAGTCGGCCGATTATCGCGAAAGTCGGGGATCGACCGAAACATGAAACCTAATGCAAGTCAATGGGGAAGCATAGTCGGCAGTGAGTGGAGGCCAGGAAAACACCTACAGTGCCCATTTTAATGGCAAAAACATCCATTCTTGTTACTGAAGCTTGTCAATATTAATTTACTTTATAATAATAGTTAGGCATTGGAAATTGGGGGTCATTTGGCTAAAGTTGTGGGGGGTAGGGCTGGTTAAAGTTCAGTGGTAACAGGACAGTTTGCAGAAATATGGCCCTTCTCACGGCAGCGGAAACACCTAACAGGCCCCCTACTGAGACCACCGTCCCACACTCTCGGTCTCGGAGTGCGAGCAGTCCCGTGTTCCTCCCCCACAGTTTTTGGCAATTTTCCTTCACACATAGCCGCTGGAACAGTCTTACCGGTTCCACGAGGAGGAGGCACGGACCGGGTGCCAGTGGTTTCGTCGGGAAGTCCTTCTGCCACAGAATAACGCTCGACCAGCTCCACAAGTTGATCCGCTGTCATGGGATTTCCTTGGCTTACCCACCTTTTCAGCGCTGGGGGTAGTACTCTCAGGTAGGGTTGAGCGACTTTCATTTTTTAAAGATCGAGTCGGGTTTTGTGAAACCCGACTTTGTCCAGAGTCGAGTCGAGTGCAGTAGAAGCATAGTCGGCAGTGAGTGGAGGCCAGGAAAACACCTACAGTGCCCATTTTAATGGCAAAAACATCCATTCTTGTTACTGAAGCTTGTCAATCTTAATTTACTTTATAATAATAGATAGGCATTGGAAATTGGGGGTCATTTGGCTAAAGTTGTGGGGGGTAGGGCTGGTTCAAGTTTTTAGTGGGCCCAGGAAACGTGAACTACGTCACGGCGGTGGAGCAGTGAGAGGTAAGTATTTCAACTTTGCAAGTGCTGTGATCCAGAGCAAGCAGGGGGGCCCACTCGTTGGCATTGGCACAGGCACAGGGCCCCTCAAAGTACAGCGGTGTGTTTGCACGGCGGGGGCGCCTCCCACCGGCAGCGACACTTTTGCGTACTCTGAGGGGCCCTGTGCCAGTGACGTCACCAATGAGTATGCCCCCCCACCTGATGAAGGAACCTGCACTTTCATATGCACCTTCCTCTTTGTCCCTGTGTAAGGTGGTATAGCATGCGGGAAGGGGAACCTTACTTTCAGCAGGGTCAGATTCTGGCTGTGTAGAGTGCAAGGGGAATGTAGTGGTCTGGGTCAATGTACCAGCAGACTCATCTAGCAGTGGCTGGGCAATGGGCAGGATGAGGAGGAAACACAGATATAGGGCTAAAGAATAAAGTAGGCTAAATGCAGTTCAAAATTGGTAACAGGACTAAACAGGCGGCATTGTTTTGTTCAGTGGAGGAGCAAACCCAGGAGCAGCAGACACCGTTTTAAGGGCCCAACCACACTAGTAGGCCAAATGCAGTTTAATATCTGCTACTATAGGCCGAAAGCCTAAAGACTGAAGCTCAGCTTTATACAGTGGAGGACAACACCAGGGAGCGGCACACACCTTTAGTAGGGCCCAACCAAAGTTGAAGGACAAATGCAGTTTAATATCTGCTACTATAGGCCGAAAGCCTAAAGACTGAAGCTCAGCTTTATACAGTGGAGGACAACACCAGGGAGCGGCACACACCATTAGTAGGGCCCAACCAAAGTTGAAGGCCAAATGCAGTTTAATATCTGCTACTATAGGCCGAAAGCCTAAAGACTGAAGCTCAGCTTTATACAGTGGAGGACAACACCAGGGAGCGGCACACACCGTTAATAGGGCCCAACCAAAGTTGAAGGCCAAATGCAGTTTAATATCTGCTACTATAGGCCGAAAGCCTAAAGACTGAAGCTCAGCTTTATACAGTGGAGGACAACACCAGGGAGCGGCACACACCGTTAGTAGGCCCCAACCAAAGTAATAGGGCAACTGCAGTGTGACATTAAAAAATTCTTAATGAGAGCCTGAAGGTTGAAGCTCAGACAAGGAAACCTGGAGGAGAACACCAAGGAGGAGGAGAACACCAAGGAGCGGCAGACACCATTACTAGGACCCAACCAAAGTAGTAGGCCAACTGCAGTGTGACATAAAAAAATACTTAATGAGAGCCTGAAGGTTGAAGCTCAGACAAGGAAACCTGGAGGAGAACACCAAGGAGGAGGAGAACACCAAGGAGCGGCAGACACCGTTACTAGGCCCCAACCAAAGTAGTAGGGCAACTGCAGTGTGACATTAAAAAATACTTAATGAGAGCCTGAAGGTTGAAGCTCAGACAAGGAGACCTGGAGGAGAACACCAAGGAGGAGGAGAGCACCAAGGAGCGGCAGACACCGTTACTAGGACCCAACCAAAGTTGTAGGCCAACTGCAGTGTAACATTAAAAAATACTTAATGAGAGCCTGAAGGTTGAAGCTCAGACAAGGAAACCTGGAGGAGAACACCAAGGAGGAGGAGAACACCAAGGAGCGGCAGACACCGTTACTAGGCCCCAACCAAAGTAGTAGGGCAACTGCAGTGTGACATTAAAAAATACTTAATGAGAGCCTGAAGGTTGAAGCTCAGACAAGGAGACCTGGAGGAGAACACCAAGGAGGAGGAGAGCACCAAGGAGCGGCAGACACCGTTACTAGGAGCCAACCAAAGTAGTAGGCCAACTGCAGTGTGACATTAAAAAATACTTAATGAGAGCCTGAAGGTTGAAGCTCAGACAAGGAGACCTGGAGGAGAACACCAAGGAGGAGGAGAGCACCAAGGACCGGCAGACACCGTTACTAGGACCCAACCAAAGTTGTAGGCCAACTGCAGTGTGACATTAAAAAATACTTAATGAGAGCCTGAAGGTTGAAGCTCAGACAAGGAAACCTGGAGGAGAACACCAAGGAGGAGGAGAACACCAAGGAGCGGCAGACACCGTTACTAGGCCCCAACCAAAGTAGTAGGGCAACTGCAGTGTGACATTAAAAAATACTTAATGAGAGCCTGAAGGTTGAAGCTCAGACAAGGAGACCTGGAGGAGAACACCAAGGAGGAGGAGAGCACCAAGGAGCGGCAGACACCGTTACTAGGAGCCAACCAAAGTAGTAGGCCAACTGCAGTGTGACATTAAAAAATACTTAATGAGAGCCTGAAGGTTGAAGCTCAGACAAGGAAACCTGGAGGAGAACACCAAGGAGGAGGAGAACACCAAGGAGCGGCAGACACCGTTACTAGGCCCCAACCAAAGTAGTAGGGCAACTGCAGTGTGACATTAAAAAATACTTAATGAGAGCCTGAAGGTTGAAGCTCAGACAAGGAGACCTGGAGGAGAACACCAAGGAGGAGGAGAGCACCAAGGAGCGGCAGACACCGTTACTAGGAGCCAACCAAAGTAGTAGGCCAACTGCAGTGTGACATTAAAAAATACTTAATGAGAGCCTGAAGGTTGAAGCTCAGACAAGGAAACCTGGAGGAGAACACCAAGGAGGAGGAGAACACCAAGGAGCGGCAGACACCGTTACTAGGCCCCAACCAAAGTAGTAGGGCATAGTAGGGCAACTGCAGTGTGATATTAAAAAATACTTAATGAGAGCCTGAAGGTTGAAGCTCAGACAAGGAAACCTGGAGGAGAACAGCAAGGAGGAGGAGAACACCAAGGAGCAGCAGACACCGTTACTAGGCCCCAACCAAAGTAGTAGGGCAACTGCAGTGTGACATTAAAAAATACTTAATGAGAGCCTGAAGGTTGAAGCTCAGACAAGGAAACCTGGAGAAGAACACCAAAGAGGAGGAGAACACCAAGGAGCGGCAGACACTGTTACTAGGACCCAACCAAAGTAGTAGGCCAACTGCAGTGTGACATTAAAAAATACTTAATGAGAGCCTGAAGGTTAAGCTCAGACAATGAAACCTGGAGGAGAACACCAAGGAGGAGGAGAACACCAAGGAGCGGCAGACACCGTTACTCGGCCCCAACCAAAGTAATAGGCCAACTGCAGTGTGACATTAAAAAATACTTAATGACAGCCTGAAGGTTGAAGCTCAGACAAGGAAACCTGGAGGAGAACACCAAGGAGGAGGAGAACACCAAGGAGCGGCAGACACCGTTACTAGGACCCAACCAAAGTAGTAGGGCAACTGCTGTCTTATATAAACAACTACTTAATGAGAGCCTGATGGTTGAAGTTCAGCTTTTTCAGTGGAGGACAGCGTGATTGAGTGGCGCCACAGACAGACAAAGGTAGTATGTGTTAACTTAAAAAGTTGGCTCTATGCATTTTTAAATTAGTTTCAGGGGTACACAGGCAGCATTGGTGTGGTCAGCGGAGGACAATTGGAAGGAGGGACCGCAGACAGACTTCCTAGGCCTAAAATAATAAAATAGGCTCTATGCAGCTTCCATTATTTGGCAGGGGTACACAGGCAGCATTGGTGTGGTCAACGTAGGACAATTGGAAGGAGGGACCGCAGACAGAATTCCTAGGCCTAAAATAATAAAATAGGCTCTATGCTGCCTCCATTAGGTGGCAGGGGTACACAGGCAGCATTGTTGTGGTCAGTGGAGGACAATTGGAAGGAGGGACCGGACACAGACTTCCTAGGCCTAAAATAATAAAATAGGCTCTATGCAGCTTCCATTAGGTGGCAGGGGTACACAGGCAGCATTGGTGTGGTCAGCGGAGGACAGTTGGAAGGAGTGTCTGACACAGTAAGTACTCTTAGTCCCAAAACCTAAATTGATGTTAATTAGTGTTGAGCGATACCGTCCGATACTTGAAAGTATCGGTATCGGAAAGTATCGGCCGATACCGGCAAAGTATCGGATCTAATCCGATACCGATACCCGATACCAATACAAGTCAATGGGACTCATGTATCGGACGGTATTCCTGATGGTTCCCAGGGTCTGAAGGAGAGGAAACTCTCCTTCAGGCCCTGGGAACCATATTAATGTGTAAAATAAAGAATTAAAATAAAAATATTGCTATACTCACCTCTCCGACGCAGCCTGCACCTTACCGAGGGAACCGGCAGCGTTGTTTTCTTAAAATTCGCTCTTTAACTTCCTTACGCGAAGTCCCGGCTTGTGATTGGTCGCGCGCCGCCCATGTGGCCGGGACGCAACCAATCACAGCAAGCCGTGACGTAATTTCAGGTCCTTCAGGATTTTAAAATTACGTTCCGGCGTTGTGATTGGTTGCGTCGCGGTCACATGGGCGACGCGACCAATCACAAGCCGTGACGTCACGGGAGGCTGGACACGCGCACATTTTAAAATGCGCGCGTCTCCTGCCTCCCGTGACGTCACGGCTTGTGATTGGTCGCGTCGCCCATGTGACCGCGACGCAACCAATCACAACGCCGGAACGTAATTTTAAAATCCTGAAGGACCTGAAATTACGTCACGGCTTGCTGTGATTGGTTGCGTCCCGGCCACATGGGCGGCGCGCGACCAATCACAAGCCGGGACTTCGCGTAAGGAAGTTACAGCGCGAATTTTAAGCAAACAACGCTGCCGGTTCCCTCGGTAAGGTGCAGGCTGCGTCGGAGAGGTGAGTATAGCAATATTTTTTATTTTAATTCTTTATTTTACACATTAATGTTGTTTCGATACCGATACCCGATACCACAAAAGTATCGGATCTCGGTATCGGAATTCCGATACAGCAAATATCGGCCGATACCCGATACTTGCGGTATCGGAATGCTCAACACTAATGTTAATGTATCCCAAACAAAAACAACCCCCCCCAAAAAAAACGGGATGGCATACTTAGGTACAGGGGTGTGCTCCTATGCTGACTTTCAGACATTGTAATTTGGCGCAAATTATTTACTGGTGTAAATGTAGGACAGGGCCCCTGACTATTTTAACTAGCATCATACATGTCAACAAATTGTTATTGTCTGTGCCAGGCATGGAAGGATTTCAGCGCATAGACTAAACAGTGGTGGAGCAGCGACAGATAATTTTGCAAGTGGTAGAGCACTGTTTGACCTTGGGGTGGACACTCTCTCCTGGCCAGCGGTACAAGCCCAGGGCTCCTCATGTTACAACGGTGTGTCTGACGTTGGGTGTGCACCACCACCGCCAGAGACACTTCATTGTACTATGTGGGACCCAGTGCCAGTGCCGTCGACCAAAAGTGGGCACACCCACCTCTTCAGACAAATGGCACTCTGACGGGTGCTTGCGACAAGTGGCGAGACCACGGCCCCATGGGGGGAGTTAGGCCATTTAGGGAGGTGTAAACATGTCGTATGCTGGACAAACAGCAGCTGCAAATTAAGAGATTGGAACATAACACCAGTCCCAAAGCAAGACCTTTTTACAGGAAAGCTAGGTGTCAGCCGGGAAAGGTGGGGCAAAATAATTTGAAATCCATGAGTGGTTCATTTTAATGAAGGTTAGATCATTAACATTTTGGGTAGTCAGACGAGTCCTTTTTTCGGTCAGTATTGAACCAGCAGCACTGAATACTCTTTCTGATGGCACACTAGCTGCCAATTCAGGCCAGGTGTCTATTTTGGATGCCCAGTAATCAAAGGCGAATGACGGCTGAGGGAGAACATCGGTAATGGAGGAAAAATAGTTAGTAACCATACTGGACAAATGTTGTCTCCTGTCACTTTGAATGGATGCTGCTGTACCTGTCGTGTCTGCAGTCATTGCGAAATCACTCCACAACCTGGTCAGAAAACCCCTCTGTCCTATGCCACTTCTGATCTGTGCACCTCTAACACCTCTGCCCTGTGGCCCCCTGCAGCTCGTGTGAGAACCATCACCGGCGCTGTGTGCTGGGAATGCCTGAATCAAACGGTCTACAAGAGTAGCTTGTTTGGTTGCCAATATCTGTTCGAGGTTCTCATGTGGAATGATATTTTGCAATTTGCCTTTATAGGATCAAGGAGGCAGGCCAACCAGTAATCGTCATCTGTCATCATTTTTATAATGCGTGAGTCCCTTTTGAGGATACGCAAGGCATAATCCGCCATGTGGGCCAATGTTCCAGTTGTCAAGTCAGTGCATATGCTGGGTTGCGGAGCACTTTCTGGCAAATCAACGTCACTTGTCTCCCTCAAAAACCCTGAACCCGGCCTTGCACCGCCAGCAGTTTCTATTGCCCCCTGAGAAGATTCCTCATCCAAAAAATAGTCATCACCATCAAACTCCTCATCCTCCTCCTCTTCGCCCACCACCTCGTCCTGGATACTTCCCTGAGCAGACAATGGCTGACTGTCATCAAGGCTTCCCTCGTCCTCAGCTGCAAATGCCTGTTCCTTTATGTGCGTCAAACTTTGCATCAGCAGACGCATTAAGGGGATGCTCATGCTTATTATGGCGTTGTCTGCACTAACCAGCCGTGTGCATTCCTCAAAACACTGAAGGACTTGACACAGGTCTTGGAGCTTCGACCACTGCACAGCTGACAACTCCATGTCTGCCATCCAACTGCCTGCCCGTGTATGTGTATCCTCCCACAAATACATAACAGCACGCCTCTGTTCGCAGAGTCTATGAAGCATGTGCAGTGTGGAGTTCCACCTTGTTGCAACGTCGATGATTAGGCGATGCTGGGGAAGGTTCAAAGACCGCTGATGGTTCTGCATACGGCTGGAGTGTACGGGCGAACGGCGGATGTGAGAGCAAAGTCTGCGCACTTTCAGCAGCAGGTCGGGTAACCCCGGATAACTTTTCAGGAAGCACTGCACCACCAGGTTTAAGGTGTGAGCCAGGCAAGGAATGTGTTTCAGTTGTGAAAGGGCTATGGCAGCCATAAAATTCCTTCTGTTATCACTCACTACCTTGCCTGCCTCAAGATGCATAGTGCCCAGCCATGACCGAGTTTCTTGCTGCAAGAACTCGGACAGAATTTCCGCGGTGAGTCTGTTGTCGCCCAAACACTTCATTGCCAATACAGCCTGCTGACGCTTGCCACTAGCTGTTCCATAATTGGACACCTCGTGTGCAACAGTGGCAGCTGCGGATGGAGTGGTCGTGCGACTGCGGTCTGTGGACGAGCTCTCGCTTCTGCTGGAGGACAAGGAGGAGGAGGGGGGACGAACGCCTACAGTTTCCTAGACCGTGGGCTAGGCAGAACTGTCCCAATATTACTGTCCCCTGTGGACCCTGCATCCACCACATTAACCCAGTGTGCCATGATGGAGACGTAACGCCCCTGGCCATGCCTACTGGTCCATGCATCTGTTGTCAGGTGCACCTTTCTACTCACAGATTGCCTGAGCTCATAGACAATGCGGTCTTTTACATGCTGGTGGAGGGCGGGGATGGCTTTTCTCGAAATGAAGTGTTGACTGGGTAGCTCGTAGCGTGGTACAGCGTAGTCCATCAGGGCTTTGAAAGCTTCGGTTTCAACTAACCGATAGGGCATCATCTCTAACGAGATTAGTCTAGCAATGTGGGCGTTCAAAACCTGTGTACACGGATGTGAGGATGAGTACTTCCTTTTCCTAACGAGATTCTCATGTAGGGTGAGCTGGACTGGAGAGCTGCATACGGTGGAACTAGCGGGGGTGCCGGTGGACATGGGTGACTGAGAGAGGGTTGGTGATGGTATTCTTGATGGTGCCCTACATACAGTTTTTCCGACCACGAACCTGTTGATTCCCTGACTGCTTTGGCCTTGTGACGAAACTGCAACATTACCTGCAGGTGGTGTGGTAAACGGTGGGCTTACAGTGAGGGAAGGGATGTCGCATTGCTGACTAGCTTCATTGTGAGAGGGTGCTACAACGTTAAGGGATGTTTGGTAGTCTTTCCAGGCTTGCAAGTGCATGGTGGTTAAATGTCTATGCATGCAACTTGTATTTAAATTTTTAACATTCTGACCTCTGCTGAAGGTCCTTGAGCATTTCTTACAGATTTCTTACAGATGACTTTGCGCTGATCATTGGGATCTTGGTTAAAAAAATTCCAGACTGCACTCTTCCTATCGGATACCCTTTCAGGCATTGCAAACTGAGCTACTTTAACCTGATGGCCACGCTGTCCTACAACTGGTTTTGGTTTTGCCACACGTTTTTGGCAAGTTACGGGCCTGCCAGATGGAACCTGTTGCGATGTTGATGCCTGCTGTGGCTCCTCCTCCTCCACTTCAGAGCTACTGCCGCCTGCACCCTGTTCCTCCAATGGCTGCCAATCGGGGTCAACAACTGGGTCATCTATGACCTCCTCTTCTATGTTCTGTGCACCTTCCTCTGGGTCACCGTGTAAGCCGGTGCTATAGCGTTCGTGACGGAGCTCCATAGTCTCATCGGGGTCAGATTATGGATCAGTACACTGCGAGGGCAATGTTCTGATCTGAGTCAAAGGAACAGCATAATAATCTGGCTGTGGCTGTGCATCTGTGCACTCCATGTCCGATTCATCTTGTAATGGGCATGGCCTGTTAACAATTTCCCTTTCTAACCCAGGCACGGTATGTGTAAAGAGCTCCATGGAGTAACCAGTTGTGTCGCCTGACGCATCCTTCACTGTTGTTCTGGGTGAAGGACACAAGGAAGCGACTTGTTCCTGACCAGGAGCATCCTCTGATGACCCACTGCTCTGACATTTGGCACTTTCCGAGGAGGAGGCGAAAGAGCTAGAGGCAGAGTCAGCAATGAAAGCCAATACTTGTTCCTGCTGCTCCGGCTTCAAAAGCGGTTTTCCTACTCCCAGAAAAGGGAGCCATCGAGGCCTTGTGTAGCCAGACGAGGATGCTGGCTCAACTCAACAACTCGAGACTTAGGGGCTATACTGCTTTTCCCACGACCACCTGATGCGCGACGACCACCACCACTTACATCATTACCAATGACCGCCCACGGCCACGACCTCTTCCACCAGACTTCCTCATTCTTGGAAAAATGTTACCAAACTAACAACCGTTATGTGGTCCTGTAAAACCAGGTACAAGGTGTGCGTGAACTTGTTGGGAATGTAAATCTCCCTTTTTTATGTGTGGGAGAATGCAGTGAAAAATGAGGCCCACTGTATTACACTAGACAGTTTGATTGGCAGAAAGAGGCTGGCAGATATGACACTAACAGGAGTGATGCAGATAAAAACACTGGCAATAGAAATGTCCCTCTGTGTGTGTGGGAGAATGCAGTGAAAAATCAGGCCCACTATATTACAGTAGACAGTTTGATTGGCAGAAAGAGGCTGGCAGATATGGCACTAACAGGAGTGACGCAGATGCACACACTGGCAATAGAAATGTCCCTCTTTATGTGTGGGAGAATCCAGGGAAAAATCAGGCCCACTGTATTACACAACAACACAGTTTGATTAGCAGAAAGAGGCTGACAGATATGGCACTAACAGGAGTGACGCAGATAAAAACACTGGCAATAGAAATGCCCCTCTTTATGTGTGGGAGAATGCAGTGAAAAATCAGGCCCACTGTATTACACAACAACACAGTTTGATTGGCAGAAAGAGGCTGGCAGATATTGCACTAACAGGAGTGACGCAGATAAAAACACTGGGAATAGAAATGTCCCTCTTTGTCTGTGGGAGAATGCAGTGAAAAATCAGGCCCACTGTATTACACAACAACACAGTTTGATTAGCAGAAAGAGGCTGGCATATATGGCACTAACAGGAGTGACGCAGATAAAAACACTAGCAATAGAAATGTCCCTCTTTATGTGTGGGAGAATGCAGTGAAAAATCAGGCCCACTGTATTACACAACAACACAGTTTGATTGGCATAAAGAGGCTGGAAGATATGGCACTAACAGGAGTGACTGTTATGATCTGGTGGCCTAAGAGCAGCATGAGACGTACTCTGGAGAAGGTGGTACCTGTACTGACCGCAGACCCTGAACCTAACACCGCAACTAAAAGTAGCCGTGGAATGTACCTAGTGCTCCCTGGACATCTCGACACAGCCGGAGGACTAATTACCCCTAAAGATAGGAAAGGGAAAACTATCTTGCCTCAGAGAAAATTCCCAAAGGATAGGCAGCCCCCCACAAATATTGACTGTGAGAGGAGAGGGAAAAAACATACACAGACTGAAATCAGAATTTTGCAAAGGAGGCCACTTCTAGCTAAATAGAAAGGATAGGACAGAGTATTATGTGGTCAGTATTAAAACACTAGAAAATATCCATCACAGAAAATACAAAAACTTCACAGCTAACTAAAGATATGGAGGGTATATCTGCATCTCAAGAGATACCAGCTTGGCTAAACAAATCCTTATACAGACCAAGCTGGACAAGACAAATAAACATGGAAAAGAACTGAACAATAAGGCCACAGCATGTGGACAGCAAAAAATCAAGGCCAGAACTTATCTTTGTTGAAAAGAACTGCAAAGCAGGAGAGACCAGGCAGAGATGTGAATCCTCCAGGAACAATGGACAACTGGCACTGACTAAAGGGTGAAGCAAGACTAAATAGCCCAGTCAGATTTGCAAAAAGTGAACACACCTGACAAATGCTGTGACTCAGAGACAGCAGCGCTACCACTTACAACCACCGGAGGGAGCCCAAGAGCAGAATTCACAACAGTACCCCCCCCAGAGCCCCCAGGCCGATCCGGACGAGCCAAATGAAAGGCACGAACCAAATCATCAGCATGAACATCGGAGGCAACAACCCAAGAATTATCATCCTGGCCATAACCCTTCCATTTGACATGATACTGAAGCTTCCGCCTCGAAAAACGAGACTCCAAAATCTTCTCAACCACATACTCCAACTCCCCATCAATCAACACCGGGGCAGGAGGATCAACAGAGGGAACAACGGGCGCCACATATTTCCGCAAAGATCTATGAAAAACATTATGGATGGAAAAAGAGTCTGGAAGGGCCAAACGAAAGGACACTGGATTGATAATCTCAGAAATCCTATAAGGGCCAATAAACCGAGGCTTAAACTTAGGGGAAGAAACCTTCATAGGGACATGACGGGAAGACAACCAGACCAAATCCCCAACCCAAAGCCGGGAACCAACACACCGATGACGGTTAGCAAAACGCTGAGCCCCCTCCTGAGACAACACCAAATTGTCAACAACATGAGCCCAAATTTGCTGCAACCGGTCAACCACAGAATCCACCCCAGGACAATCAGAAGGCTCAACCTGCCCCGAAGAAAAACGAGGATGAAAACCAGAGTTACAAAAGAAGGGTGAAACCAAAGTAGCAGAACTAGCCCGATTATTAATGGCAAACTCGTCCAATGGCAAGAAAGCCACCCAATCATCCTGATCAGCAGACACAAAGCATCTCAAATAAGTTTCCAAAGTCTGATTAGTTTGCTCGGTTTGGCCATTTGTCTGAGGATGAAATGCGGAAGAAAAAGACAAATCAATGCCCAGCCTAGCATAAAAGGCCCGCCAAAACTTAGAAACAAACTGGGAACCTCTATCGGACACAATATTCTCCGGAATGCCATGCAAACAAATCACATGCTGAAAAAACAACGGAACCAAATCAGAAGAGGAAGGCAACTTAGGCAAAGGTACCAAATGACCCATCTTAGAAAACCGGTCACAAACCACCCAGATAACTGACATCCTCTGGGAAACCGGAAGATCCAAAATAAAATCCATAGAAATATGTATCCAAGGCCTCTCAGGGACCGGCAAAGGCAAAAGCAACCCACTAGCGCGGGAACAGCAAGGCTTGGCCCACGCACAAGTCCCACAGGACTGCACAAAAGAACGCACCTCCCGCGACAAAGAAGGCCACCAAAAGGACCTACCAACCAAATCTCTGGTACCAAAAATCCCCAGATGACCAGCTAACACAGAACAATGAACCTCCGAAATCACTTTACTAGTCCATCTGTCAGGAACAAACAATGTCCCCACTGGACAGCGGTCAGGTTTATCAGCCTGAAATTCCTGAAGAACCCGTCGTAAATCAGGGGAGATAGCAGAAAGAATCACCCCTTCCTTCAGAATACCGACCGGCTCAAGGACCCCAGGAGAATCAGGCAAAAAGCTCCTAGAGAGGGCATCAGCCTTAACATTCTTAGAACCCGGAAGATACGAGACCACAAAATCAAAGCGGGAGAAAAACAGGGCCATCGGGCCTGTCTAGGATTCAGCCGTTTGGCAGACTCGAGATAAATCAGATTCTTATGATCGGTCAAGACCACAATATGGTGCTTGGCCCCCTCAAGCCAATGTCACCACTCCTCAAATGCCCACTTCATAGCCAACAACTCACGATTGCCGACATCATAATTGCATTCCGCAGGCGAAAACTTTCAAGAAAAGAAGGCACATGGTTTCATCAAGGAACCATCAGAATGCCTCTGAGACAAAACGGCCCCTGCCCCAATCTCAGAAGCGTCAACCTCAACCTGAAAAGGAAAAGAAACATCTGGCTGACGCCACACAGGGGCAGAAGTAAATCGGCGTTTAAGCTCCTGAAAGGCAGAAACAGCCGCAGAGGACCAATTCGTCACATCAGCGCCTTTTTTCGTCAAATTGGTCAGGGGTTTAACCACACTGGAGAAGTTGGCAATGAAACGGCGATAAAAATTAGCAAAGCCCAAAAATTTCTGAAGGCTCTTCACGGATGTGGGCTGGATCCAATCATGAATGGCCTGAACCTTAACTGGATCCATTTCTGTTATGGACCTGGTGGTTAGGAGCACCCGAAATAACCTGATGGTTAAAACAGAAAACCTGGGACCAGCTCTGAGGAGGTGGTAACTCTACTGACCGCAATCCCTAATCCTATCACACACTAGAAATAGCCGTGGAGCGTGCCTAACTCTCCCTAGACGCCTCTTCACAGCCTAAGAGCTAACTACCCCTAAAGATAGAAATAGAAGCCTACCTTGCCTCAGAGAAATTCCCCAAAGTAAAGGTAGCCCCCCACAAATATTGACTGTGAGTTAAGAGGGAAGTAACAAACACAGGAATGAAACAGATTTTAGCAAAGGAGGCCGAATCTTCTCTAGATAGACAGAGGATAGGAATGGGAACTGTGCGGTCAGTATTAAAAACTACAAAAACCACGCAGAGTGTGCAAAAAGACCTCCACACCGACTCACGGTGTGGAGGTGCAGCTCTGCACCCCCAGAGCTTCCAGCTAGCAAGGAAATATCATAATAGCAAGCTGGACTAGAAACATAGAATGTACTGAGAAATATATTCAAAAACCAATGAACAGCAAATGAACTAGCAGGGACTTAGCTTCCGCTGGAGTAGACAGGTCATCTGAGAAATCCAAGAGAGATCTGAACCAGTACTGAGACATTGACAGCTGGCATGAACTAACGACCTGGGCAGAGTTAAATAGGGAAGCCAGCAGAAGCAATAAGCGAGGGCAGCTGAGAAAGCCAACCTCAAAGATCAGCAGTTCCACTCAAAGCCACCAGAGGGTGTCCAAGGACAGAACTCACCAAAGTACCATTCACGACCACAGGAGGGAGCCCGAGAACGGAATTCACAACACATTTCTATAGATGAGGGAGAAAAAATGAAGCCCAAAAAATAAATCTTCTGTACTCCAAAGAGGCACTTAACCCCTTCACAAACAAGGCATTATCACGAAGGATCTGAAATACCATCCTGACTTGTTTCACATGAGACTCCCAATCATCTGAAAAAATCAATATATCATCCAAATATACAATCATGAATTTATCAAGATAATTCCGAAATATATCATGCATGAAGGACTGAAACACAGATGGAGCATTAGAGAGTCCGAATGGCATCACAAGGTATTCAAAATGGCCTTCGGGCGTATTAAACGCAGTTTTCCATTCGTCACCCTGCTTAATACGAACAAGATTATATGCCCCTCGAAGGTCAATCTTAGTAAACCAACTAGCCCCCTTAATCCTAGCAAACAGATCAGAAAGCAAAGGCAAAGGGTATTGGAATTTGACCGTGATCTTATTCAAGAGGCAATAATCAATACAGGGTCTCAAGGAGCCATCTTTTTTGGCAACAAAAAAAAAACCTGCTCCCAATGGTGAAGAAGATGGCCGAATATGCCCCTTCTCCAAGGACTCCGCTCGGAAGACAATGCCATAGTGTGCACAACTCTGCGCTCGCGCAAGCGCCGATCAATCCGAATGGCCAGAGACATAGAATCACTCAGACCAGCAGGCGTGGGGAACCCCACCATAACATCTTTAACGGATTCAGAAAGACCCTTTCTGAAGATTGACGCCAAGGCATCCTCATTCCATTTAGTCAGTACAGACCATTTTCTAAACTTCTGGCAATATGATTCTGCCGCTTCTTGACCCTGAGACAGGGCCAACAAGGTCTTCTCAGCATGATCCACTGAATTAGGTACGTCATACAATAACCCAAGCGCCTGAAAAAAGGTGTCTACATTAATCAACGCCGGATTCCCAGGTTCCAGGGCAAATGCCCAATCCTGGTGGTCACCACGCAGCAGAGATATAACAATTTTAACCTGCTGGATGGGATCACCAGAGGAACGGGGTTTCAGAGCAAAAAACAGTTTACAGTTATTTTTAAAGCTCAGAAATTTGGACCTATTCCCAAAAAACAAATCAGGAGTTGGAATTCTAGGCTCTAAAACCGGAGTCTGAACAATATAATCGGAAATACCCTGTACTCTAGCAGCAAGTTGATCCACACGAGAAGCCAATCCCTGAACATCCATACCAGCGCTGAACTCCTGAGCCACCCAGAGGTAAAGAGGGAAGAAAAAAAAAACACAACAGACTACAGAAAAAAAATTGGCTCAGCACTTTCCTTCCCTTCTTCTGAGATGCGGTTAACTCATTGTTGGCCAGTTGTACTGTTATGATCTGGTGGCCTAAGAGCAGCATGAGACGTACTCTGGAGAAGGTGGTACCTGTACTGACCGCAGACCCTGAACCTAACACCGCAACTAGAAGTAGCCGCGGAATGGACATCTCGACACAGCCGGAGGACTAATTACCCCTAAAGATAGAAAAGGGAAAACTATCTTGCCTCAGAGAAAATTCCCAAAGGATAGGCAGCCCCCCACAAATATTGACTGTGAGAGGAGAGGGAAAAAACATACACAGACTGAAATCAGAATTTAGCAAAGGAGGCCACTTCTAGCTAAATAGAAAGGATAGGACAGAGTACTATGCGGTCAGTATTAAAACACTAGAAAATATCCACCACAGAAAATACAAAAACTCCACAGCTAACTAAAGATATGGAGGGTATATCTGCATCTCCAGAGTTACCAGCTTGGCTAAACAAATCCTTATACAGACCAAGCTGGACAAGACAAAAAAACATGGAAAAGAACTGAACAATAAGGCCACAGCATGTGGACAGCAAAAAATCAAGGCCAGAACTTATCTTTGTTGAAAAGAACTGCAAAGCAGGAGAGACCAGGCAGAGATGTGAATCCTCCAGGAACAATGAACAACTGGCACTGACTAAAGGGTGAAGTAAGACTAAATAGCCCAGTCAGATTTGCAAAAAGTGAACACACCTGACAAATGCTGCGACTCAGAGACAGCAGCGCTACCACTTACAACCACCGGAGGGAGCCCAAGAGCAGAATTCACAACAGTGACGCAGATGCACACACTGGCAATAGAAATGTCCCTCTTTATGTGTGGGAGAATCCAGGGAATAATCAGGCCCACTGTATTACACAACAACACAGTTTGATTAGCAGAAAGAGGCTGGAAGATATGGCACTAGCCGGACTGACGCAGATGCACACACTGGCAATAGAAATGTCCCTCTTTTTTTTGATATGGGAGACAAGGGATTGAATCAGGCCCACTATATCACGGTATAGTTCCTGTGGCACAAAATGACTGACAGATACCACAGACAGCACTCGCACAGATGCACAGGTTTGGCAAGATTATTCTCCCTTTATTTTAATTTTTTTGGGGGATATGTGAGACAAGTGATTTAATCTGGCCCACTGTTATACAGTAGGTTTTCTGTGGCAGAAAAAAAAAATGCCACACACAGGACTGGCACTAATGCAGATTTGCCAATCTTAATCTCCCACTTTTATTATTTTTTCTGGGAGAATTGTGAAGAAATCAGGCCCACTGCTACACAGTAGGTTTTCTGTGGCAGAAAAAAAAAGATGCCACACACAGGACTGGCACTAATGCAGATTTGCCAATTTTAATCTCCCACTTTTATTTTTTTTTTCTGGGAGAATTGTGAAGAAAGCAGGCCCACTGTTACACAGTAGGTTTTCTGTGGCAGAAAAACAAAGACATGCCACACACAGGACTGGCACTAATGCAGATTTGCCAATCTTAATCTCCCACTTTTATTTTTTTTTCTGGGAGAATTGTGAATACATCTGGGCCACTGTATTAGAGTATATTTTCTGTGGCAAAAAGTGGCTTGAAGAGATATAAAAAAAAAAAAGGGACTGTACTACAATTACTATCTCCCTACAGTTATATCAGAAAAGTATGTCAGGCAGCAATAAAAAGGACTGCTGCACACAAAAGTCAAAAGTGTGGACAAACAAACAAGATAGCTGTGCAGAAAGGAAGGAGCAACAGGATTTGTGCTTTGAAAAAAGCAGTTGGTTTGCACAGCGGCGTACACACAGCAACGCAGCTCTCAGGGAGCCTTATAACCTACAGAGCTGTTGCACAGAAATCGAGCCTCCACTGTCCCAAAAAGAAAAGGTGGTGTTGGACAGTGGAAATCGCTACAGCACAAGAGGTTTGGGGCTTAATTTACCCTGCCTAATGCTATCCCTGCTTCTGACGAAGCGGCAGCAACCTCTCCCTATGCTCAGATCACCAGCAGTAACATGGCGGTCGGCGGGAACGCCCCTTTATAGCCCCTGTGACGCCGCAGAAAGCAAGCCAATCACTGCCATGCCCTTCTCTAAGATGGTGGGGACCAGGACCTATGTCATCACGCTGCCCACACTCTGCGTGCACCTTCATTGGCTGAGAAATTGCGCTTTAAGCATCATAGGAAACGCGACTTTGGCGCGAAGATCGTGTACCGCATGGCCGATCCCACGCTGGGATCGGGTCGGGGTTCATGAAACCCGACTTTGCCAAAAGTCGGCGACTTATGAAAATGACCGATCCGTTTCGCTCAACCCTATTTGTGACCCTCTCCTGTAATGCTTGTGGGTGAACAGAGCTGGTACCTCTGCCACCATTATTGTTTGAGTGTCTGACGGTAATCTTTTGAGCAAGTCTTCCACTACAGTCACTAGCATGCATGCACTGAAAATGGCACGTCTGCCTCCAACATTAGAGAAGAAAATTTCTCCTTGTATCATGGGTCAAGAAAGGTGCACAGCCAGTATTTCATGGTGGACAAAATGTCTTTCAGTTGAGGGTTTAGGGAAAGGCATCTGGACATGAACTCTGCCATGTATGGCAGACTACAAAGAGTAAAAAGTTCAGTGTCCTCACCAGGAACAACACTAACCACCCTCTCCTCCTCATGACGCATAGCCTCCTCCTCCTCCTCCTCTTCAGGCTACCCATGCTGGACAGGCATGAAGCTGGGTTCTGGAGTCCCCTCTGTAGCACAGAGAAAAAAATCCGGTTCCTCTTCATCCTTATCCTCCTCATCCTCCTCCTCCTGCTCCTCATCATCACCCAATGTGGCCTGAGAATACTGTGTGAAGCTGGACTGTGTGGTTTCAGCCACTGTACAATCTTGCTCCATAATCACCTGCTCAGCATTCAAAGCTTTCTCTTTAAGATTCTGCAACGAATATTTTAGTGGGATGGTTATGCTCATAATACCATCATCAGCACTCACCATATTGGTGCAGTTCTCAATGTTTTGAAGAACTACACATAGGTCAGAAATCTACACCCACTGTTATGACCCCAATGGCAGAGGGTCTCAGGAATAAAAACCAAGTCTGCAAACACAAAAAAACAGCTCATAGGGCAGTGGTAACTGGACTGACCATATATCTAATCCTAGCACCACAAATAGCAGTAGCCGGGGAACGTGCCTACGTTGGTTCTAGACGTCACATGCCAGCCGGAGAACTAACTAACCCTAGAAGGGAAAAGAAAGACCTTTCTTGCCTCCAGAGAAAAGACCCCAAAAGTTGGATACAAGCCCCCAACAAATAATAACGGTGAGGTAAGAGGAAAAGACAAACATAAGAATGAGCTAGGTATTTAGCAAAGAGAGGCCCACTAGCTAATAGCAGAATATAGTAAGATGACTTATATGGTCAGCAAAAACCCTATTAAAATATCCACGCTGGATATTCAAGAACCCCCGAACCGACTAACGGCCGGGGCGAGAACACCAGCCCCCTAGAGCTTCCAGCAAGGTCAGAAATCACATTTAGTACAAGCTGGACAAAAATAGGAGCAAAGCAAATAACTCAAAAATCAAAGAAGCAGGACTTAGCTTAATTTTGCAAGAGCCAGGACCAGTAGACAGGAGCAACAGAAGGATCTGAATACAACGATGCCAGGCACTGGACTAAGGATCCAGGAAGTTTATATAGCGACACCCCTGGACTAATGGCCCAGGTGAGTGCCAAACTGAAGAAAGAAAATCCCAGAGTCATATCACTAGTGACCACAAGAGGGAGCCAAAAAGTCTAATTCACAACAGTACCCCCCCCTTAAGGAGGGGTCACCGAACCCTCACCAAGACCACCAGGGCGATCAGGATGAGCAGCGTGAAAGGCACGAACCAAATCGGCCGCATGCACATCAGAAGCAACCACCCAGGAATTATCCTCCTGACCATAGCCCTTCCACTTGACCAGATACTGAAGCCTCCGCCTGGAGAGACGAGAATCCAAGATCTTCTCCACCATGTACTCCAACTCGCCCTCAACCAACACCGGAGCAGGAGGCTCAACAGAAGGAACCACAGGTACAACGTACCGCCGCAACAAAGACCTATGGAACACGTTGTGAATGGCAAACGACACCGGAAGATCCAAGCGAAAGGACACAGGATTAAGGATTTCCAATATCCTGTAAGGACCGATGAAGCGAGGCTTAAATTTAGGAGAGGAGACCTTCATAGGAACAAATCGAGAAGACAGCCACACCAAATCCCCAACACGAAGTCGGGGACCCACACCGCGGCGGCGGTTGGCAAAACGCTGAGCCTTCTCTTGTGACAACTTTAAGTTGTCCACCACATGATTCCAGATCTGCCGCAACCTATCCACCACAGAATCTACCCCAGGACAGTCAGAAGGCTCCACATGTCCCGAGGAAAAACGAGGATGGAAACCAGAGTTGCAGAAAAATGGCGAAACCAATGTAGCGGAACTAGCCCGATTATTAAGGGCAAATTCAGCCAACGGCAAGAAGGTCACCCAATCATCCTGATCCGCAGAAACTAAACACCTCAAATAAGCCTCCAGTGTCTGATTAGTTCGCTCCGTTTGTCCATTAGTCTGAGGATGAAAGGCAGACGAAAACGACAGATCAATGCCCATCCTAGCACAAAAAGATCGCCAGAACCTAGAAACAAACTGGGATCCTCTGTCAGACACAATATTCTCAGGAATGCCGTGTAAACAAACCACATTCTGAAAGAACACAGGAACCAGATCGGAAGAGGAAGGCAGCTTAGGCAAGGGTACCAAATGGACCATCTTAGAAAAGCGATCACATACCACCCAGATGACAGACATGCCCTGAGACACCGGGAGATCTGAAATGAAATCCATGGAAATGTGCGTCCAAGGCCTCTTCGGGACAGGCAAGGGCAAGAGCAACCCGCTGGCACGAGAACAGCAAGGCTTAGCTCGAGCACAAGTCCCCAGGACTGCACAAACGACCGCACATCCCGTGACAAGGAAGGCCACCAAAAGGACCTAGCCACCAGATCTCTGGTGCCAAAAATTCCCGGATGCCCTGCCAACACCGAGGAATGAACCTCGGAAATGACTCTGCTGGTCCACTTATCAGGAACAAACAGTCTGTCAGGTGGACAAGAGTCAGGTCTACCAGCCTGAAATCTCTGCAACACACGTCGCAAATCCGGAGAAATGGCTGACAAGATAACTCCCTCTTTAAGAATACCAACTGGTTCTGCGACTCCCGGAGAGTCAGGCACAAAGCTCCTTGAAAGAGCATCAGCCTTCACATTCTTTGAACCTGGTAAATACGAGACCACAAAGTCAAAACGGGAGAAAAATAATGACCAGCGGGCCTGTCTAGGATTCAGGCGTTTAGCAGACTCGAGATACATCAAATTTTTGTGATCAGTCAAGACCACCACACGATGCTTAGCACCCTCGAGCCAATGACGCCACTCCTCAAATGCCCACTTCATGGCCAACAACTCCCGATTGCCAACATCATAATTCCGCTCAGCAGGCGAAAACTTCCTAGAGAAAAAGGCACAAGGTCTCATCACAGAGCAACCAGGGCCTCTCTGCGACAAAACGGCCTTACCCCAATCTCAGAAGCATCCACTTCAACCTGAAAGGGAAGTGAGACATCAGGCTGGCACAAAACAGGCGCCGAAGTAAACCGGCGCTTCAACTCCTGGAAAGCCTCCACGGCTGCAGGAGCCCAGTTAGCAACATCAGAACCTTTCTTGGTCATATCCGTCAAAGGTTTAACAATGCTAGAAAAATTAGCAATAAAACGACGGTAGAAGTTAGCAAAACCCAAGAACTTCTGAAGACTCTTAACTGACGTGGGTTGAGTCCAATCATGAATAGCTCGGACCTTGACTGGGTCCATCTCCACCGCAGAAGGGGAAAAAATAAACCCCAAAAAGGGAACCTTCTGTACTCCAAAGAGACACTTTGAGCCCTTAACAAACGAAGCGTTCTCACGCAAAACCTGAAACACCATCCTGACCTGCTCTACATGCGAGTCCCAGTCATCAGAAAAAAACAGAATATCATCCAGATAAACGATCATAAATTTATCCAGATACTTCCGGAAAATATCATGCATAAAGGACTGAAACACTGAAGGAGCATTAGAGAGCCCAAAAGGCATCACCAAATACTCAAAATGACCTTCGGGCGTATTAAATGCGGTTTTCCATTCATCTCCTCGCTTAATGCGCACAAGGTTGTACGCACCACGAAGATCTATCTTGGTGAACCACTTGGCACCTTTAATTCGGGCAAACAAGTCTGACAACAGAGGCAAAGGATACTGAAATTTAACAGTGATTTTATTCAAAAGCCGATAGTCAATACAAGGTCTCAAAGATCCGTCCTTCTTGGCCACAAAAAAGAATCCCGCACCAAGAGGGGAAGAGGATGGACAAATATGCCCCTTCTCCAGAGATTCCTTGATATACGAACGCATTGCAGTATGCTCAGGTACAGACAGATTAAATAGTCTTCCCTTAGGAAATTTGCTACCTGGAATCAAATCTATGACACAGTCACAGTCCCTATGAGGAGGAAGAGCACTGGACCTGGACTCGCTGAACACGTCCTGATAATCAGACAAATACTCCGGAACTTCCGAAGGAGTAGAGGAAGCAATAGACACCGGTGGGGAGTCACCATGAATACCCTGACAGCCCCAACTTGACACAGACATTGCCTTCCAATCCAAGACTGGATTATGAGTCTGTAACCATGGCAAACCCAAAACGACCAAATCATGCATTTTATGCAGAACAAGAAAACTAATCACCTCCCGATGTTCAGGAGTCATGCACATGGTTACCTGTGTCCAAAACTGCGGTTTATTTTCCGCCAATGGCGTAGCATCAATACCCCTCAGAGGGATAGGATTTACCAACGGCTCAAGAACAAAACCACAGCGCTTGGCAAATGACAGATCCATAAGACTCAGGGCAGCACCTGAATCCACAAACGCCATAACAGGGTAAGAGGACAATGAGCAAATTAAAGTCACAGACAAAATAAATTTAGGTTGCAAATTACCAATGGCGACAGGACTAACAACCCTTGTTAGGCGTTTAGAGCATGCTGATATAACATGTGTAGAATCACCACAGTAAAAACACAACCCATTCTGACGTCTATGATTTTTCCGCTCATTTCTGGTCTGAATTCTATCACATTGCATCAAATCAGGTGCTTGTTTAGACAACACCACCAGAGGATTAGCGGTTTTGCGCTCCCGCAAACGCCGGTCAATTTGAATAGCCAGCGTCATGGAATCATTCAGACTTGTAGGAATGGAGAAACCCACCATCACATTCTTAATGGCTTCAGAAAGGCCATTTCTGAAATTTGCGGCCAGAGCACACTCATTCCACTGAGTCAGCACGGACCATTTCCGAAATTTTTGGCAATACACTTCAGCTTCATCCTGGCCCTGAGAAATAGCTAGCAAGGCTTTTTCTGCCTGAACCTCAAGATTGGGTTCCTCGTAAAGCAATCCGAGCGCCAGAAAAAACGCATCAATATTTACCAATGCCGGATCTCCTGGCGCTAGCGAGAAAGCCCAATCCTGAGGGTTGCCCCGTAAAAAAGAGATAACAATTTTAACTTGCTGAGCTGAGTCTTCAGATGAACGGGGTCTCAGAGATAGAAACAATTTACAATTATTCCTGAAATTTCTAAACTTAAATCGATCTCCAGAAAACAGTTCAGGAATAGGTATTTTAGGTTCAGACATAGGACTACTGGTAACAAAATTTTGTATGCCTTGCACACGAGCAGCAAGCTGGTCCACACTTGTAATCAAGGTCTGGACATCCATGTCTGCAGCAAGCTCAAGCCACTCAGAGGTAAAGGGGAGGAAGAGAGGAAAAAAAAAAAACTCAGAATTTCCTTTCTTATAATCCCACTTCTGCAATGCATTAAACATTCAATGTTGGCCTGGCATACTGTTATGACCCCAATGGCAGAGGGTCTCAGGAATAAAAACCAAGTCTGCAAACACAAAAAACCAGCTCATAGGGCAGTGGTAACTGGACTGACCATATATCTAATCCTAGCACCACAAATAGCAGTAGCCGGGGAACGTGCCTACGTTGGTTCTAGACGTCTCGCGCCAGCCGGAGAACTAACTAACCCTAGAAGGGAAAAGAAAGACCTTTCTTGCCTCCAGAGAAAAGACCCCAAAAGTTGGATACAAGCCCCCAACAAATAATAACGGTGAGGTAAGAGGAAAAGACAAACATAAGAATGAGCTAGGTATTTAGCAAAGAGAGGCCCACTAGCTAATAGCAGAATATAGTAAGATGACTTATATGGTCAGCAAAAACCCTATTAAAATATCCACGCTGGATATTCAAGAACCCCCGAACCGACTAACGGCCGGGGGGAGAACACCAGCCCCCTAGAGCTTCCAGCAAGGTCAGAAATCACATTTAGTACAAGCTGGACAAAAATAGGAGCAAAGCAAATAACTCAAAAAACAAAGAAGCAGGACTTAGCTTAATTTTGCAAGAGCCAGGACCAGTAGACAGGAGCAACAGAAGGATCTGAATACAATGATGCCAGGCACTGGACTAAGGATCCAGGAAGTTTATATAGCGACACCCCTGGACTAATGGCCCAGGTGAGTGCCAAACTGAAGAAAGAAAATCCCAGAGTCATATCACTAGTGACCACAAGAGGGAGCCAAAAAGTCTAATTCACAACAACCCACTTGGCAGTTATGTGTGGGGGTTGAGTGTTACTCTGACAGGCATTGAGAAGCTGGAATTCAGACAATGCCCTCTGCTGCTCAATAAGCCTTGCCAACATATGGAAGGTTTAATTCCAGTGTGCAGACAGGTAAAAAATTAGTGATGAGGCAAATTAAAGCACCACTGCAGCGAAGCTAAGCCAACACTGTGCCGGAAATGTGCACTGACACAGCGTACCTTGGCAAATAGGTCAGGCAAGTCAGGGTGTGTTTTTAAAAACAGGTGTGCAACCTAGTTCAGCATGGAACGTGCACCAGCTTGCCGATCTTTAAAGCCGCCATCAAGTTTGCACATTAATGCACATAACCAGACCTGATTTAAGTTTCAGTGAGGAGAGCCACTGAACGATCTGTTCTTTTTCCCCTTTCAACAGCTCTGCTGCGTTGTGAGCCTTATCACCTAAACAGATGAGCTTCAGCAGAGCTATGGGGAGGCTAGTTACACTGGAGAGGAAGAGGAGGAGTAGAGACAGGCAGTGGAATATTAAGAGTCTAAAACCCCGATGGGAGTTGGACCCACTATTCTTGGTGTGGGTACGTTGTGTGATGTCCCAGCCTCTGAATCAGTCCCAGGCTCCACCAGGTTAACCCAGTGTGCTTCAAGAAATGTATCATCCCTGTCTACAAGAACTTGTCCTCACCTTTGTGGTTAGGTTGACCTTCCCTGTGACTGCCTTGGCCAGAGCATGGCTGATATTGTGTAACACATGATTATGTATTGTGGGGATGGCACACAGGGAAAATAGTGTTGGCTGTGAATTGAGTACTGTGTGGCTTCCACCGCCAAGAGGTTGTGGAAAGACTCAGTTCCCGCAAGTCAAAATGACAACATTTCCAGGGCTAGCAATCTAACAATGTGGGTGTTTAGCATTTGAGCCTGTGGGTGGGTGGTATGATATTTCTGCTTTCTAGTAAATGTCTGGGGCAGGGACAACTGAACACTGCCCTGGGACAATGAAGTGAACGTGGTTGCTGACTGTTGTGTGTGCATCCATGTTGAGACTGAAATTGGCATTATCCTACTTGGAGCAACACATCTTAACAGATGTGTCATTATCTTTTGACTTTGCACATGTTTGATATCAGGTCTTTTCCTTCGGGATAGGACATTTGACCCATCTGTGTTTGTTTGCTCCTGATCTATACAGTGCTCATATATTATCACTTATTAGCAGGCATTCTTGCATATATCCTGTCCTAATTGGTAATACGCCAGGGGAATATTGTCTGTATTTGTGCATATCAAGTTTTACCTTTACAAGCATGCATTGACCGACTGTTTGACTTGCATGTAAGTGTGTCTGCTCTTCAACCTGTCACTGTTGCACAAACCCTGACACTCTACCCATTTCATCTATGTGGTGTATGCCCTAAATACCACTTAATACCATTATCCCTGATTCAAAAGACCGACATCAGCAGATACAGGCTATACTGGCTCTCTGTTTCATACTATATGTCTGTCTAAGGGTTGCATACAGTAGTTTAGGGGCAGCTGACAAATGGCAGGGGCACCATCTCTCCCCATGTTAGGGTGCCAACCTCCGCAAACAGGCAGTTGTACAGCAGGGGTTGTACTTATGGCCAGCACAACCCTTCTCATCTAGACCTAGCATGAATGGTTATCATTTGAAGCACCCTTTTTGCAGGCACCTCTATGCAATAAATTATCTACCTATAGACATTGCAGGCTTTTATGTACCCTGAGCAATTAGGAATTGTTCTTTTAATTGATGCTTTAGATTTGGGGCTATATTCATCTTTTGCCTGTCCTCTGACTAGTTCGCGCTGACGTTAGAAAGTTGAAGTGAGCTCATTGGCTGTGAACTCGCCGAACTTGTCTGACAGCACCATGAGCAGGAGTACTTCCTCACACTCGTGGTGACTTCAGACAGGGAATAGGAGTTCACAGGGAAATACTGAGCACACGGTGCTCAGTGTCTGTTGAATTACAGGCTATATGGTCGCATCATGCAACCATACAGCCTGCCATCTAGATGTAGCAGTGCTAGACCCGTCATGGCACAAATGGATTGGCAGCATCTCTGTGGAAAAGGGAGGCATATTGTTTTCTTTTAACTCTTTTGCAGATGACAAGGGCGTTGGTGGACTGGGTGAGGTCATAAGTCTAGTTTAATTAAGATTAATTAAAGGAATCTGTGTCATTCTTTCAGTTAAAGGACTTTATTCTGGGTGTCTGTGTTTTCTTATAATGTGACTATAGGGTTAGTAATGGGGGGCATCTTCTTGGCGTCTCTCCATTACTAACCTTAGGGCTTGACAAGGTCACCTGGCAATACAAAGGTGACATCAACCCCCCAACTATCACCCCACTTGCCATTGCTACAGGGCAAGTGGGAAGAGCAAGGCTAAGTTCCAGAACTGGCACATCTTTGAGATGCACCATTTTGGCCCCTTCCTATATATATATATATATATATACAGTTAGGTCCATATATATTTGGACAGAGACAACATTTTTCTAATTTTGGTTATAGACATAACCACGATGAATTTTAAACAAAACAATTCAGATGCAGTTGAAGTTCAGACTTTCAGCTTTCATTTGATTGTATCCACATTAAAATTGGATGAAGGGTTTAGGAGTTTCAGCTCCTTAACATGTGCCACCCTGTTTTTAAAGGGACCAAAAGTAATTGGACAATTGACTCCAAGGCTATTTCATGGACAGGTGTGGGCAATCCCTTCGTTATGTCATTCTCAATTAAGCAGATAAAAGGCCTGGAGTTGATCTGAGGTATGA
Organism: Ranitomeya variabilis; assembly: GCF_051348905.1. Lineage (NCBI taxonomy): Eukaryota > Metazoa > Chordata > Amphibia > Anura > Dendrobatidae > Ranitomeya > Ranitomeya variabilis. The sequence goes on along the minus strand of NC_135234.1, from coordinate 130,700,872 downwards.
TGCTTGCATTTGGAAGGTTTTGCTGTGAAGTAAACATGCGGTCAAAGGAGCTCTCCATGCAGGTGAAACAAGCCATCCTTAAGCTGCGAAAACAGAAAAAACCTATCAGAGAACTTGCTACAATATTATGAGTGGCAAAATCTACAGTTTGGTACATCCTGAGAAAGAAAGAAAGCACTGGTGAACTCATCAATGCAAAAAGACCTGGGTGCCCACAGAAGACAATCGTGGTGGATGATCGCAGAATAAACTCCATGGTGAAAAGAAACCCCTTCACAACAGCCAACCAAGTGAACAACACTCTCCAGGAGGTAGGGGTATCAATATCCAAATCTACCATAAAGAGAAGACTGCATGAAAGTAAATACAGAGGGTTCACTGCACGGTGCAAGCCGCTCATAAGCATCAAGAATAAAAAGGCTAGACTGGACTTTGCTAAAAAACATCTAAAAAAGCCAGCACAGTTCTGGAGGAACATTCTTTGGACAGATGAAACCAAGATCAACTTGTACCAGAATGATGGAAAGAGAAAAGTATGGCGAAGGCGTGGTACAGCTCTTGATCCAAAGCATACCACATCATCTGTAAAACACGGCGGAGGCAGTGTGATGGCTTGGGCATGCATAGCTGCCAGTGGCACTGGGTCACTAGTATTTATTGATGATGTGACACAGGACAGATGCAGCCGAATGAATTCTGAGGTATTCAGAGCCATACTGTATGCTCAGATCCAGCCAAATGCAGCCAAACTGATTGGTCGTCGTTTCATACTAGAGATGGACAATGACCCAAAACATAAAGCCAAAGCAACCCAGGAGTTTATTAAAGCAAAGAAGTGGAATATTCTTGAATGGCCAAGTCAGTCACCTGATCTCAACCCAATTGAGCATGCATTTCACTTGTTAAAGACTAAACTTCAGACAGAAAGGCCCACAAACAAACACCAACTGAAAACTACCGCAATGAAGGCCTGGCAGAGCATCAAAAAGGAGGAAACACAGCGTCTGGTGATGTCCATGAGTTCAAGACTTCAGGCAGTCATTGCCAACAAAGGGTTTTCAACCAAGTGCTAAAAATTAACATTTTATTTAAAATTATTGAATCTGTCCAATTACTTTTGGTCCCTTTAAAAACAGGGTGGCACATGTTAAGGAGCTGAAACTCCTAAACCCTTCATCCAATTTTAATGTGGATACCCTCAAATGAAAGCTGAAAGTCTGAACTTCAACTGCATCTGAATTGTTTTGTTTAAAATTCATTGTGGTAATGTCTATAACCAAAATTAGAAAAATGTTGTCTCTGTCCAAATATATTTGGACCTAACTGTATATATATATATATATATATGTGTGTGTGTGTGTAACTGACATCTACATGTCTACCTATCCTATGTGTATATATCTATTCTATCTATTCTATCACTCTGTGATTTTACTGTACGCTGCCCATGAATTGCTGGCTTTTATTATATCTATCTACACTCCCTGAGAGAAGTTATGTCATTTATCCATGTTATGTAAATAAAAGCAAGACAAATGTTTTGTCGCTTGGTCATACAGTTATATGTAAAAGTTTGGGCACCCCTATTAATCTTAAGCTTAATGTTTTATAAAAATTGATTTTTTTGCAACAGCTATTTCAGTTTCATATATCTAATAACTGTTGGACACAGTAATGTTTCTGCCTTGAAATGAGGTTTATTGTACTAACAGAAAATGTGCAATCTGCATTCAAACAAAATTTGACAGGTGCATAAGTATGGGCACCTCACCAGAAAAGTGACATTAATATTTAGTAGATCCTCCTTTTGCAAAAATAACAGCCTCTAGTTGCTTCCTGTAGCTTTTAATGAGATCCTGATCCTGATTACAGCGATACCTCATTTATATCATTTTTTTATGTTTTGGTGCTTTTATACGATAAAAACTATTTTATAGAAAAAATAATTATTTTTGCATCACTTTATTCTGAGGACTATAACTTTTTTATTTTTTCGCTGATGATGCTGTATGGCGGCTCATTTTTTGCGGGACAAGATGACATTTTCAGCAGTACCGTGATTATTTATTTCTGTCTTTTTGATCGCATGTTATTCCACTTTTTGTTTGGCAGTATGATAATAAAGCGTTGTTTTTTGCCTCGTTTTTTTTTTCGTTTTTACGGTGTTCACTGAAGGGGTTAACTAGTGGGACAGTTTTATAGGTCGGGTCGTTACAGACTCGGCGATACTAAATATGTGTACTTTTATTGTTTTTTTATTATTTAGCTAAAGGAATGTATTTATTGTAACAATATTTTTTTTTATTATTATTTATTTAGGAAATTTTTTTTTTTTTACACATGTAATTTTTTTTCTACATTTTTACTTTGCCCCAGGGGGGGCATCACAGTAAAGTGACAGATCGCCAATCTGACACTTTGCTGGGCACTGTGTCAGATCGGCGATCTGACATGCACAGCACGGAGGATTCCCGGCGCCTGCTCTGAGCAGGCGCTGTGAAGCCACCTCCCTGCAGGACCTGGATGCAGCCCCACGGCCATTTTGGATCCGGGGCTTGCAGGGAGGAGATGTTCGGTACAAGGTGAGCACATCGCCTTGTACCGATCATCTCAGGGAAGCATGCAGGGAGCCCCCTCCCTGCGCGATGCTTCCCTGTACCGCCGAAACACTGCAATCATGTTTGATCGCAGTGTGCCGGGGGTTAATGTGCCGGGGGTGGTCCGTGACCGCTCCTGGCACATAGTGCCGGATGTCAGTTGCGATATTCAGCTGACACCCAGCCACGATCGGCCGCGCTCCCCCGTGAGCGCGGCCGATCGCGCTGGACATACTATTCCATCCTTGGGAAGTAGGGCCCACCCCACATGGACGGAATAGTTCGTCCAATGACAGAAAGGGGTTAAAATACAAATATATGTTGCATAACATTGGTGAATAAAGTTGTGGTGCTATTAGAGTCATATTTAATATTTTGTGTGACTTCCATGAGCTTGAAGGACTGCATCCATGCAGTTCAACAATGATTCATACAATTTATTAATGAAGTCATCAGGAATAGCAAAGAATGCAGTCTTACATGCCTCCCAGAGTTCATTTAGATTCTTTTGTTTTGTCTTGCAAGCTTCCTCTTTCATCCAATTCCAAACATGACCAGACCATGATCTTTCCACCACCAAATTAAACTGTTTTCTGGGTGTATTTTGAATCCATACGGGCTCCAGTAGGTCTCCTGTAGTATTTGCGGCGGCTGTGGTGTAATTCTACCAAAGATTCATCAGAGAAATTCACCTTCTGCCACTTTTCCAGCGTCCATCTGTTTAGCAGGCTGTGGGACTTTGCAAATGCCACACTGTTTTTTATTTGCCTTTTGTTTAGTGCTGGCTTCTGGGCACTGATTCGGCCATGGAGGCCATTTCGAGACAGAATCCTACAAACTGTTCTAGTTGACACAGGGACTTGAGGTGACCAGGCCTGTTGGAGCTCTGCTGCAGTGGAAGAGGGGCTCGCTTTGGATTTCCTAACCAGCAAGCGTTCCTCCTAAGCAGTTGTCTTGCCAGGTCTGCTGGACCTGGGTTTGTCAAACACATCTCCAGTCTCTTCAAATGTTTTTTTTTAATTCTTTGTACATGACACTGGGACACATTAAAGATGCCAGCCACTTCTGCAGTGGAGCCGGTCTTCAGCCTCTTGATAATCCAGGCTTTGGTCGCAGGGTGGATTTTTGGCATGTTGTCAGAGCTCAAGTTGCAGTTCAAGTGAAGGTCTGGGGTGCAGGGTTTCTTTTTATACACACACACTAATTAACTGATCATTTATTGAGCACAGGTGAGGATGTAAACTAGGATTGGGTGCATTATACAGTTATATGTAAAAGTTTGGGCACCCCTATTAATCTTAAGCTTAATGTTTTATAAAAATTTTTTTTTTTTGCAACAGCTATTTCAGTTTCATATATCTAATAACTGTTGGACACAGTAATGTTTCTGTCTTGAAATGAGGTTTATTGTACTAACAGAAAATGTGCAATCTGCATTCAAACAAAATTTGACAGGTGCATAAGTATGGGCACCCTTATCATTTTCTTGTTTTAAATACTTCTAACTACTTTTTACTGACTTAATTAAGCACTTTTTTTGTTTTGTAACCTCATTGAGCTTTGAACTTCATAGCCAGGTGTATGCAATCATGAGAAAAGCTACTTAAAGTGGCCACTTGCAAGTTGTTCTCCTGTTTGAATCTACTCTGAAGAGTGGCATCATGGGCTCCTCAAAACAACTGTCAAATGATCTGAAAACAAAGATTATTCAACATAGTTGTTCAGGGGAAGGATACAAAAAGCTGTCTAAGAGATTTAACCTGTCAATTTCCACTGTGAGGAACATAGCAAGGAAATGGAAGAACACAGGTACAGTTCTTGTTAAGGCCAGAAGTGGCAGGCCAAGAAAAACATCAGAAAGGCAGAGAAGAATGGTGAGATCAGTCAAGGACAATCCTCAGACCACCTCCAGAGAGCTGCAGCATCAACTTGCTGCAGATGGTGTCACTGTGCATCGGTCAACTATACAACGCACTTTGCACAAGGAGAAGCTGTATGGGAGAGTGATGCGAAAGAAGCCGTTTCTGCAAGCACGCCACAAACAGAGTCGGCTGAGGTATGCAAAAGCACATTTGGAGAAGCCAATTTCTTTTTGGAAGAAGGTCCTGTGGACTAATGAAACCAAGATTGAGTTGTTTGGTCATACAAAAAGGCGTTATGCATGGCGGCAAGAAAACAGCATTCCAGAAAAACACTTGCTACCCACAGTAAAGTTTGGTGGAGGTTCCATCATGCTTTGGGGCTGTGTGGCCAATGCCGGCACAGGGAATCTTGTTAAAGTTGAGGGACACATGGATTCCTCTCAGTATCAGCAGATTCTTGACAATAATGTTCATGAATCAGTGACAAAGTTGAAGTTACACAGGGAATGGATCTTTCAGCAAGACAATGATCCAAAACACTGCTCCAAATCTACTCAGGCATTCATGCAGAGGAACAATTACACTGTTCTGGAATGGCCATCCCAGTCCCCAGACCTAAATATCATTAAACATCTGCGCTAAAAATTCCAGTAAAATAAAATGAAATGAATAGGGACATAACATTATATTTATTGTTATGATCCTTAGTGGTTGAGGATCACAAATTACTCCAGCTAAGTAACAAACATAGGACAAGCTCTAGGGAGGTGGCAAACTGGACTGACCGCAAATCTGAACCTATCCAAACACACTAGAAGTAGCCGGTGAACGTGCCTAAAAATCCTAGACGTCTCGAGCCAGCCTGAGGAACTAACTACCCCTAGAGAGAAAGAAAGAAAGACCTCTCTTGCCTCCAGAGAAATAATCCCCAAAGATATAGAAGCCCCCAACAGATAATAATGGTGAGGTAAGAGGAAGGCACATACACAGGGGTGAAAGCAGATTCAGCAAATGAGGCCCACTAATACTAGATAGCAGAAAATAGAAAAGGGAATCTATGCGGTCAGTAAAAAACCCTTACAAAATATCCACTCTGAGATTTCAAGAACCCCCACACCAACTAACGGTGTGGGGGGAGAAACTCAGTCCCCTAGAGCAACCAGCAAGCGAGGAAATCACATTTTAGCTAGCTGGACTAAAAACATAATGAACACTGATAATCAAAAAATGATCAAACAAAAACTTAGCTTGTCTTGGAGAGACTGGGAGCAAGGTAGACACAAGGACTCTGAAGAGCACTGAATACATTGATAGCAGGCAAGGAACTGAGTCTCCAGGTGAGCTAAATAGGAAACCAACCAAGGATAACGAACCAGCTGATGCAGCCAACCTGCAGAAAGACAACACTACACAGTACCGCTTGTGACCACTAGAGGGAGCCCAAAAATAGAATTCATAACAATTTATATGGTCAGAGGGTCCCTTTTTATTGAACAATTTTATTCAGGAATTAAATAAAAATTAGTATTTTTTAAAATTTACGGCCACGATTAGTAACAAAAAGATCAATTTTTTAGATTTAAAAATCTTTATAGAGAATAACACTATCCAGACTCAGATATACCATAAACCTACCGATTCTAACAATTATATCTTCTTAGATAGTTGTCACCTTCCAAATTGGTTATTGAATGTCCCAAAAAGCCAGTTTATAAGAGCACACAGGAACTGCTCTAGGAGGATTATAATATGGAATCAAACATATTAATTGATAGATTCGAGGCTAAGGGATATGATAGACAATTTTTACTGGAAACCAAAGAGCAGGTTGGAAGTCATCCACGTGCAGAATTGTGGATTCAGAGGGGCAAGGAAAAAAACACTAACAAAAAATGGGGAATCGGAGAAATTCCAATTATCACAAAATATAACTCCAATAGCAAACTTTTAAACAGGATTATGAGCAAACACTGGAATATCCTACAGGAGGATAAAATAATTGGCAAACTACTATCTAAACGTCAAAGATTTGTTTATAAAAAAGCTAACAATCTGGGCAACATAATAGTTCCAACTAGTGGCAGATCTTGCAAGGTGTCTAATTCTGTCTTATCCCAACCTCCCAATGGTTTCTTTCCTTGTAAGAAATGTGTACCATGTAAGAAATTGAATACTAAGAAACAGACTTCCATTCACAATAGATCAGTAGCCATGGACATCAAAGATTTTATTACATGATCTACCAAAGGCATAATATATGGCCTAACCTGTCCATGTGGGAAATTATACATTGGCCGAACTATATGACCAATGTATGTTAGAATTGGAGAACATTTACGGAACATCAGTAAAAAGATCACCGGACACCCTTTATCTATGCATTTTGCTACATACCATGGGGGTTCAACTAAGGATATCAAGGTCACCGGATTGAAAATAGTTAATAAAGATGGACGTGGTGGCAACTTTATTCACCGAATGTCCCGGGCGGAAACTAAATGCATTTTTGAAATGAACACCCTGGCACCACATGGTCTGAACAGCGAGGTAGAACTGTTTGCTTTTAACCAATGAGGGAATAGTAAAAGATCTGACATACGGAGGAAAAAAAAAAAAAAAGGTCTGGCATCCTATAAAAAGCACACATAACGCACTCCATACCATCCCTGAAAAGGAATCAGAGATTCCGAAATGCGTTGTAAAAGTGGTGTGGTGTGCTTTCCGTAGCCGGTCACGTGATCCATCGCGCCTTGCCGGCTCTATCTGAGGACAGAGCCTGTATTGCCTGTGCACGGCAGATTTTTCTCTTTGCTGGGGAGGTACGCCTGTCACCGGCCGGGACGGCGCCCCCCACACTTTAGTTTTTCTAGTTACCCAGCACCTTATTATTCATCCCTCCTTGGGACACTCATTTGAACTGTGACGTGAGACCAAACCGACGCCCTTTGGAGGACCTTCTAGGATTCAGGAGACATCACCCATATACAGCACTAAAGATGGAGGTAATACTTTTTCTGCACCTATGGCAGGATTTTTTAAAGATTTTTTTAAGTTCTATACGGTGTTATGTCCCTATTCATTTCATTTTATTTTACTGGAATTTTTAGCGCAAATATTTTTATATTTATTTTTATATTGTTTATTCTACGGATGAACTGAGTGGTTTTCATCCTTATATTTGCTGCAATTGGTTTCAGTTATTTGTTAAGCGCCCTCTGGACTATTGTTTATTTATTATCATTAAACATCTGTGGGATCATTTGAAGAGGGCTGTCCATGCTCGGCGACCATCAAACTTAACTGAACTGGAATTGTTTTGTAAAGAGGAATGGTCAAAAATACCTTCATCCAGGATCCAGGAACTCATTAGAAGCTACAGGAAGCAACTAGAGGCTGTTATTTTTGCAAAAGGAGGATCTACTAAATATTAATGTCACTTTTCTGGTGAGGTGCCCATACTTATGCACCTGTCAAATTTTGTTTGAATGCAGATTGCACATTTTCTGTTAGTACAATAAACCTCATTTCAAGGCAGAAACATTACTGTGTCCAACAGTTATTAGATATATGAAACTGAAATAGCTGTTGCAAAAAAAACAATTTTTATAAAACATTAAGCTTAAGATTAATAGGGGTGCCCAAACTTTTACATATAACTGTATAATGCACCCAATCCTAGTTTACATCCTCACCTGTGCTCAATAAATGATCGGTTAATTAGTGTGTGTATAAAAAGAAACCCTGCACCCTAGACCTTCACTTGAACTGCAACTTGAGCTCTGACAACATGCCAAAAATCCACCCTGCGACCAAAGCCTGGATTATCAAGAGGCTGAAGACCGGCTCCACTGCAGAAGTGGCTGGCATCTTTAATGTGTCTCAGTGTCAAGTACAAAGAATAAAAAAAAACATTTGAAGAGACTGGAGATGTGTTTGACAAACCCAGGTCCAGCAGACCCGGCAAGACAACTGCTTAGGAGGAACGCTTGTTGGTTAGGAAATCCAAAGCGAGCCCCTCTTCCACTGCAGCAGAGCTCCAACAGGCCTGGTCACCTCAAGTCCCTGTGTCAACTAGAACAGTTTGTAGGATTCTGTCTCGAAATGGCCTCCATGGTCGAATCAGTGCCCAGAAGCCAGCACTAAACAAAAGGCAAATAAAAAACCGTGTGGCATTTGCAAAGTCCCACAGCCTGCTAAACAGATGGACGCTGGAAAAGTGGCAGAAGGTGAATTTCTCTGATGAATCTTCGGTAGAATTACACCACAGCCGCCGCAAATACTACAGGAGACCTACTGGAGCCCGTATGGATTCAAAATACACCCAGAAAACAGTTTAATTTAGTGGTGGAAAGATCATGGTCTGGGGTTACATTCAGTATGGGGGTTTGCAAAACATTTACAAGGTGGAAGGCAATATCAATAGCCTAAAATATCAAGAAGTATTAGCTACCTCTTATATTCCAAATCATAAAAGGGGTCAAATTCTGCAGCAGGATGGTGCTCCATCTCCTACATCCATCTCTACACCAAAGTTCCTCCAGGTATAAAAGATCAAGGTGCTCAAGGACTGGCCAGCCCAGTCACCAGACATGAACATCATTGAGCATGTTTGGAATTGGATGAAAGAGGAAGCTTGCAAGACAAAACAAAAGAATCTAAATGAACTCTGGGAGGCATGTAAGACTGCATTCTTTGCTATTCCTGATGACTTCATTAATAAATTGTATGAATCATTGTTGAACTGCATGGATGCAGTTCTTCAAGCTCATGGAAGTCACACAAAATATTAAATATGACTCTAATAGCACCACAACTTTATTCACCAATGTTATGCAACATATATTTGTATTTTAACCCCTTTCTGTCATTGGATGAACTATTCCGTCCATGTGGGGTGGGCCCTACTTCCCAAGTACGGAATAGTATGTCCAGCGCGATCGGCCGCGCTCACGAGGGAGCGCGGCCGATCGTGTCTGGGTGTCAGCTGACTATCGCAGCTGACATCCAGCACTATGTGCCAGGAGCGGTCACGGACCACCCCCGGCACATTAACCCCCGGCACACTGCGATCAAACATGATCGCAGTGTTCCGGCGGTACAGGGAAGCATCGTGCAGGGAGGGGGCTCCCTGCATGCTTCCCTGAGATGATCGGTACAAAGCGATGTGCTCACCTTGTACCGAGCATCTCCTCCCTGCAAGCCCCGGATCCAAAATGGCCGTGGGGCTGCATCCAGGTCCTGCAGGGAGGTGGCTTCACAGCGCCTGCTCAGAGCAGGCACCGGGAAGCCTCCGTGCTGTACATGTCAGATCGCTGATCTGACACAGTGCCCAGCAAAGTGTCAGATTGGCGATCTGTCACTTTACTGTGATGCCCCCCCCCCCTGGGGCAAAGTAAAAATGTAGAAAAAAAATTACATGTGTAAAAAAAAAAAAATTCCTAAATAAATAATAATAAGAAAAAAATATTGTTCCAATAAATACATTCCTTTAGCTAAATAATAAAAAAACAATAAAAGTACACATATTTAGTATCGCCGAGTCTGTAACGACCCGACCTATAAAACTGTCCCACTAGTTAACCCCTTCAGTGAACACCATAAAAAAGAAAAAAAAACGAGGCAAAAAACAACGCTTTATTATCATACTGCCAAACAAAAAGTGGAATAACATGCGATCAAAAAGTCAGAAATAAACAATCATGGTACTGCTGAAAACTTCATCTTGTCCCGCAAAAAACAAGCCACCATACAGCATCATCAGCAAAAAAATAAAAAGTTATAGTCCTCAGAATAAAGCAATGCAAAAATAATTATTTTTTCTATAAAATAGTTTTTATCGTATAAAAGCGCCAAAACATAAAAAAATGAGGTATCGCTGTAATCGTACTGACCCGAAGAATAAAACTGCTTTATCCATTTTACCAAACGCAGAACGGTATAAATGCTCCCCCCAAAAGAAATTCATGAATAGCTGGTTTTTGGTCACTCTGCCTCACAAATATCGGAATAAAAAGCGATCAAAAAATGTCACGTGTCCAAAAATGTTACCAATAAAAACGTCAACTCGTCCCGCAAAAACCAAGACCTCACATGACTCTGTGGACCAAAATATGGAAAAATTATAGCACTCAAAATGTGGTAAAACATTTTTTAGCGTCTTTTAGTGTGTGACGGCTGCCAATCAAAAATCCACTATAAATAGTAAATCAAACCCCCCTTCATCACCCACTTAGTTACGAAAAATTAAAAAATTTAAAAAATGTATTTATTTCCATTTTCCCATTAGGGTTAGGGTTAGGGCTAGGTTTAGGGTTAGGGCTAGGGTTAGGGCTAGGGTTAGGGCTAGGGTTAGGGTTAGGGTCAGGGCTAGGGTTAGGGTTAGGGCTAGGGTTAAGACTAGGGTTAGGGCTAGGGTTAGGGTTAGGACTAGGGTTAGGGTTAGGGCTATGGTTAGGGTTAGGGCTAGGATTAGGGCTAGGTTTAGGGTTGGGGGTAGGGTTAGGCTACAGTTAGGGTTAGGGTTGAGGCTAAAGTTAGGGTTGGGGCTAAAGTTAGGGTTAGGGTTTGGATTACATTTACGGTTGTGAATAGGGTTGGTATTAGGGTTAGGGGTGTGTCAGGGTAAGGGGTGTGGTTAGGATTACAGTTGAGATTAGGGTTAGGGGTGCGTTTGGATTAGGGTTTCAGTTATAATTGGGGGTTTTCACTGTTTAGGCGCATCAGGGGCTCTTCAAACGTGACATTGTGTCCGATGTCAATTCCAGCCAATTCTGCGTTGAAAAAGTAAAACAGTGCTCCTTCCCTTCCAAGCTCTCCCGTGCGCACAAACAGGGGTTTACCCCAACACATGGGGTATCAGCGTACTCAGGACACATTGGACAACAACTTTTGTGGTCCAATTTCTCCTGCTACCCTTGGGAAAATACAAAACTGGGGGCTAAAAAATAATTTTTGTGTAAAAAAAATATTTTTTATTTTTACAGGTCTGCGTTATAAACTGTAGTGAAACACTTGGGGGTTCAAAGTTCTCACAACACATCTAGATAAGTTCCTTGGGGGGTCTAGTTTCCAATATGGGGTCACTTATGGGGGGTTTCTACTGTTTAGTTACATCAGGGGCTCTGCAACTGCAACGTGATGCCTGCAGACCAATCCATCTAAGTCTGCATTCCAAATGGCGCTCCTTCCCTTCTGAGCTCTGCCATGCGCCCAAACGGTGGTTCCCCCCACATATTGGGTATCAGCGTACTCAGGACAAATTGGACAACAACATTTGGTGTTCAATTTACACTGTTTTCCTTGGAAAAATACAAAACTGGGGGCTAAAAAATAATTTTTGTGAAAAAAAAGGATTTTTTATTTTCACGGCTCTGCGTTATAAACTGTAGTGAAACACTTGGGGGTTCAAAGTTCTCACAACACATCTAGATAAGTTCCTGGGGGGTCTCGTTTCCAATATGTGGTCACTTGTGGGGGGTTTCTACGGTTTAGGCACATTAGGGGCTCTGCAAATGCAACGTGATGCCTGCAGACCATTCCATCTAAGTCTGCATTCTAAATTGCGCTCCTTCCCTTCCGAGCTCTCCCATGCACCCAAACAGTGGTTCCCCCCACAAATGGGGTATCAGCGTACTCAGGACAAATTGGAAAACAACGTTTGTGGTCAAATTTCTTCTCTTACCCTTTGGAAAATAAAAAATTGGGGGCGAAAAGATCATTTTTGTGAAAAAATATGATTTTTTATTTTTACGGCTCTGCGTTATAAACTTCTGTGAAGCACTTGGTGGGTCAAAGTGCTCACCACACATCTAGATAAATTCCTTAGGGGTCTACTTTCCAAAATGTTGTCACTTGTGGAGGGTTTCAATGTTTAGGCACATCAGGGGCTCTCCAAACACAACATGGCGTCCCATCTCAATTCCAGTCAATTTTGCATTGGAAAGTCAAATGGCGCTCCTTCCCTTCTGAGCTCTCCCTTGCGCCCAAACAGTGGTATACCCCCACATATGGGGTATCAGCATACTCAGGACAAATTGGACAACAACTATTGGGTCCAATTTCCTCTCTTACCCTTGGGAAAATAAAAAATTGGGGGCGAAAAGATCATTTTTGTGAAAAAATATGATTTTTTATTTTTATGGCTCTGCATTATAAACTTCTGTGAATCACTTAATGGGTCAAAGTGCTCACAACACATCTAGATAAGTTCCTTAGGGGGTCTACTTTTTAAAATGGTGTCACTTGTGGGGGGTTTCAATGTTTAGGCACATCAGGGGCTCTCCAAATGCAACATGGTGTCCCATCTGAATTCCAGTCAATTTTGCATTGAAAAGTCAAATGGCGCTCCTTCGTTTCCAAGCTCTGCCATGCGCCCAAACAGTGGTTTACCCCCACATATGGGGTATTGACGTACTCAAGACAAATTGTACAACAACTTTTAGGGTCCATTATCTCCTGTTACCCTTGGTAAAATAAAACAAATTGGAGCTGAAGTAAATTTTTTGTGTAAAAAAGTTAAATGTTCATTTTTATTTAAATATTCCAAAAATTCCTGTGAAACACCTGAAGGGTTAATAAACTTCTTGAATGTGGTTTTGAGCACCTTGAGGGGTGCAGTTTTTAGAATGGTGTCACAATTGGGTATTTTCTATCATATAGACCCCTCAAAATGACTTCAAATGAGATGCGGTCCCTAAAAAAAATGGTGTTGTAAAAATGAGAAATTGCTGGTCAACTTTTAACTCTTATAACTCCCTAACAAAAAAATAATCGGTTCCAAAATTGTGCTGATGTTAAGTAGACATGTGGGAAATGTTACTTATTAAGTATTTTGTGTGACATATCTCTGTGATTTAATTGTATAAAAATTCAATTTGGAAAATTGCAAAATTTTCAAAATTTTCACCAAATTTCAATTTTTTTCACAAATAAATGCAGTTAATATCAAAGAAATTTTATCACCATCATGAAGTACAATATGTCTCGAGAAAACATTGTCAGAATCACCAGGATCCGTTGAAGCTTTCCAGAGTTATAACCTCATAAAGGGACAGTGGTCAGAATTGTTACAATTGGCCCGGTCATTAACGTGCAAACCACCCTTGGGGGTAAAGGGGTTAAGTTATTTGTTTGTGTTGGAATAAGTTTAAATGCAACAACTCCATTCCTGTTGTAGTCTGCATTGAATGTCTATGAGTGTTCATTTGTCAGCTATGCTGTGATTGTTAAAGTTTGCCTTAAAAAAAAAAAAAAAAGGGTCAGAGGACACTCACTGATTGCATCAGTCTGCTGCTGTTTTCCTTCACAGAGAGACATGTGTTACATGGACTAGATTATATTGGTAGTTACTGTCAAAGCTTTCTTATTTTGTTCCAGTTCAAGCTGCATATATTAAACACAGTTTGCCTTACGTTGGATTCTGCTGCTTATATGAAGTAACACGCGCTGCTGTGGTAATACTCCGGCTAACAGGTTATGGGCCCAGCCACCGGAAAGTAAATGGTAAAAAGCCCAGTCACCGGAATAAGCAGCGAGCCAAGCGCAGACAGCACAGAGGAACCCCCGGAATACAAGGACACCGGAACGCAAAGGTACCGCAGTGTACAGAGCACCGGACAGCGCAGCTTAAAGGGCCAGTAACAAACAAAAAAAAAAGAGGTACAAGAGACAAGAATGTCTACAGAAAGGAATGCAGTGAAGTACACAGTGCCAAGTCTCACAAATCACAATTACAGCTCCTGGAAATTCAAGGTAAAGATGTTACTTATAAGAGAGGGTACATGGAAATGTATTGAACAGCCTGTGCCTGACCCAGTACCGGGTGATTGGCTAGAGACTGATCAGAAAGCACAAAGCACTATTTCCCTCAGCATAGATGATAACCAGATTGTACATGTATGCAAATGTGATACTGCAAAGAAAATGTGGGAAGAATTACAGAAAGTGCATGAAAGGTCAAATCTCAGCAATAAGCTATATCTTATGAGAAAGCTGTATCAGTCTAAATTAAGTGATGGCCAGCATATGCAGGACTATATCAGAAACACCCTAGAGATTGTGGAGCGCCTAAGGGGTATTGGTGAAGAAATTAAAGATTTTCATGTTGCTGCATTACTATTAAGTGGTCTTCCAGAAAGTTATGACACGCTTGTGACTGCATTAGATGCCAGACCAGATGATGAACTCACACTAGAATATGTGAAAGGGAAACTTGCAGATGAATACAAGAGAAAGTCAGAGACTATTAGCAATAATATATGCAAAGCAGAAACAGCATTAAAGACACAGTACTTTTCTAAAGCTCAGAGTCATTTAAAGGAAACTCGTGAATGTTTTGTCTGTAAAAAACCTGGTCACCTTAAAGCAGACTGCAGAGTGTGGAAAGCAAGAATGAATCAGTTTAAAAAGCAGGACAGTCATCAAAAGGTTAAAACAGCTGTAAAGAAGGAAGATGCATGTATTGCGACTGCATTTGGGGTCAGCACAAGCCCATATGCAAACCATGTTTGGTGTATTGACTCTGGAGCGACTGCTCACATGACACGTGATAAGGATTTCTTCATTAATCTAGATGAAAGCAAGTCTGAAAAGGTAATTTTAGCTAATGGTCACTATATGACATCAGAAGGAATAGGAGATGGTTATTTCCATTGTCAAGTTCAATCCTCAGCACAAGTCAGAAAAATCCCAGTTAAAGACGTGCTGTATGTTCCCAAACTTGAAAGTAACCTTTTATCTGTAAAGAAGCTTGCACAACAAGGAAATATAGTTACATTTAAGGATGACAGATGCATCATTTCAAAGAAGGGTCATACCCTTGCCGAAGGAAAAATCAAAGATGAACTTTATCAGCTGAAATGCAATGAAACTGTTTACAGTGCTAGACAAGATTTTCATAAGGACTGTATTCATGTGTGGCACAGACGCCTAGGCCACAGAGATCCAGAAGCAGTAAAGAAACTAGCTCAACTTGCAAATGGTATTGCAATCAACCAGTGTAATCAAACAATGAAGTGCACAAGTTGCCTAAAAGGGAAAATGTCCAGAAAATCGTTTCCTAAAGTAAGCACTACTAAATCTGCACAGATACTGGATTTGATACATACAGATGTGTGTGGTCCAATGAGTGTTCTTACTCCCAGCAAGAAGAGATATTTTCTCACATTCATTGATGATTATTCCAGATATACTGTTACTTACCTACTTCAAAGTAAAGATGAAGTTCCACAGAAACTTGAAGAATATCTTGCTGCAGTTCTTAACAAATTTGGAAGAATACCAAAGGTACTGCGAGCAGATAATGGAACTGAATATACAAGTGGTAAAGTGCAAACCATCCTGAAAAAGAATGGAATCGTGTTCCAGACAACCGTTCCATACAACCCAGAGCAGAATGGCACAGCAGAGAGAAAGAACCGAACTCTTTGTGAAAGTGGAAGAAGTATGCTATTTGATGGAAACCTACCTACAACATATTGGGGAGAAGCCATCATGACTGCTACCTATCTTCAAAATCGACTGCCAAGTAAAGCTACAAGTAAAACTCCATATGAGCTATGGAACTGTGAGAAGCCCAACCTGAAGCATCTCAGGATATTCGGAAGCAAAACTTTTGTGCATGTTCCCAAAGAAAAACGTTCTAAGTGGGAATCTCATGCAAAGGAAGGAGTTCTTGTGGGGTACAGTGAAACTCAGAAAGGATACAGAATCCTGCATCCACAGACCAACACAGTAACAATCAGCAGAGATGTAGTGATTGATGAAAACTCAGTATCGCTCAAATTTCATGAGGTTACGCAAATCATTCAACCTAAGGAACAAGAATTTCAGTCAGTGATTCCAGACATTGAAGAGAATCTCAAAGAAAATACTGAAGTCTGGATATGCTCTGAAAGTACTGAAAAAGAAACAGAAGAACCAAGCCAACCTCAGGAGATCAGAAGATCAGAAAGATCAAATAAAGGAATTCCAGCTAAACGCCTTTCTTATATGGTCAGATCAATTCCAGAAGAAGAGCCACAGTCATGGCAGGAAATGCAAAAACTGCCTATTCATAAGAAGCAAAAATGGATAAAAGCTGCTGATGAAGAAATGGAATCCCTTCATAAGCTCAAAACATGGGAGCTCACAGAGCTACCTCAAGGCAAGAAAGCAATTGGATGTAAGTGGGTCTTTAAGAACAAATATGACTCCGAAGGTAATATTCACCGTTTTAAAGCAAGATTGGTCGCAAAAGGATATTCACAAAAATATGGTGAAGATTATGATGCTACTTTTGCTCCAGTTGCCAAGCAAACTACATTCAGAACTTTATTATCCATAGCTGCTGTTCAGCAGATGAAAGTAAGACATTTTGACATCAAAACAGCCTTTCTACATGGAGACATTGAAGAAGAGCTGTACATGACTCAACCAGAAGGCTATGTTAAAAGGGGTAAAGAGAACCTTGTTTGCAGAATGCAAAAATCTCTCTATGGCCTTAAGCAATCAGCAAGAGCATGGAACACTAAGATGAACAAAGTGTTAATCGACGAAGGATTTAAAAGGTCTCAAGCGGATCCATGTTTGTATACAAAAAGTGTATCACAAGATTGGATGTATGTTATTCTATATGTGGATGATGTAATAATAGCGCATCAAGAAGAGAGAGAAATTTCAAAACTAGGTCAAATTCTGAACAAGCATTTCGAGACCAAGGACCTTGGAGATGTGACATACTATTTGGGAATCCAAATCCAGAGAGAGGAAGATGGAAGTTTTCTTCTTAATCAAAATTCTAAAATCTCCACAGTTCTAAACCAGTTTGGAATGTCAGAAGCCAAAGGCATATCAACTCCAATGGATCCATCTTACCTAAAATTGGAAGGAGAAGAAGATCTGCTACCCACAAATGACAGTTACAGACAAGCAGTGGGGGCACTTCTATACATAGCAACCACAACCCGTCCAGATATCTCAGCCACAGTGGGAATTCTCTGCCGACGTGTAAGCAAGCCACGCCAAAGAGATTGGAATGCAATTAAGAGACTTCTTCAGTATCTTAAGGCAACCCAAGAGTTAAGTCTAAAGATTTCTGCATCAGGAGATCTAATTCTCAGAGGATATGTAGATGCAGATTGGGCTGGAGACTCAAGTGATCGAAGATCAACAAGTGGTTACTTGTTCAAGTTAGGACACACTTCAATCTCATGGTCGAGTAGAAAACAAGTGTCAGTTGCATTGTCTTCTACAGAAGCAGAATATACATCAGCTGCTCATGCAAGTCAAGAGTTAATTTGGTTGAAGCAACTTTTGGAAGAATTCGGCAAACCACAAGCTGAACCAACTGTTATCTATGAGGACAACCAAGGATGTATCAAGCTCGCCAGCAGTGAAAGGATAAGTGCAAGAACAAAGCACATTGATGTTAAACATCATCACTTGCGTGACTTAGTAGAGCGTGAAGTTCTAAAGTTTGTTTACTGTGAATCTGACAAGATGTTAGCAGATGTTTTGACAAAGCCATTGTCAAGAGCCAAGTTTGAAGAATTCAGAACTGCAATGGGATTAACAGGATAAGCAGTTGTTGAGTGGGGGTGTTGGAATAAGTTTAAATGCAACAACTCCATTCCTGTTGTAGTCTGCATTGAATGTCTATGAGTGTTCATTTGTCAGCTATGCTGTGATTGTTAAAGTTTGCCTTAAAAAAAAAAAAAAAAGGGTCAGAGGACACTCACTGATTGCATCAGTCTGCTGCTGTTTTCCTTCACAGAGAGACATGTGTTACATGGACTAGATTATATTGGTAGTTACTGTCAAAGCTTTCTTATTTTGTTCCAGTTCAAGCTGCATATATTAAACACAGTTTGCCTTACGTTGGATTCTGCTGCTTATATGAAGTAACACGCGCTGCTGTGGTAATACTCCGGCTAACAGTTTGAATATCACATTACTTACTGTGGGCGACAAAACTTCCGTCTTGCCAAAATCTGACCATTCTGTGTCCATTACTGATCAATATTTCTGCATTGATGCCAATTTATTTTCTTAACCTAAACCATATTTCGGGGGGTTTCAGCTTTCAAAAGAATAATTTATACAACCAATGGATGAATTTAATGTCAAGTTCTAAGCTTTTATTTACATAACATGGATAAGCGACATAACTTCTGTCAGGGAGTCTATCTATCTATCTATTATATATCTATTTATCTATCTATTATATATATATATATATATATACTGTATATATATATGTGTGTGTGTGTGTGTATGAGTGTTTTGACAAATATTTCCTTTGAAAATGATGTGTCAATGACATAGAGAATTGCTCTATGTAAAAGCTCATGTTAAAATCGCATTGCAATCAGATAGCAATCACATTGCATTCAGATGTAAATTGGATGCTAGGTGTGAAAAATCATATTGTACTCGCTTGAGACTCACATAACACTTGCATTACACTTGTGTAGCTCTTGGCAGAGAAACTCGGACAAATTTTTCATACGTTTAGTGTGACTCCAGCACCTAAGAAAAATTTGCGCTTTGGGTCAGAAAGATTACCGTGATACCACGTTTACAAACAGTACTGATCAAAAGTTTGGACACACCTGGTAATGCAATGGCTTTCCTTGTTTTTATCAGAAAGTTAACATTGAACCCTTTCACCCCGAAGCCTGTTTTCGCAATCCTGACCAGGCCAATTGTTTCAATTCTAACCACTGTCACTTTATGAGGTAATAACTCTGGATTGCTTCAATGGATCCCACTGATTCTGAAAATGTTTTCTTGTGACATATTGTACTTTATGATAGCGGTAAAAAAGTTTGATATGACATGTTTATTTGCGAAAAAATCTGAAATTTTGCAACGTTCAAACTTTTTATTTTTATGCCCTTAAAACAGAGTCATATCACACAAAATAGTTAATAAATAGCATTTCCCATATGTCTATTTTACTTTAGCTGAATTTTTGAAACATATTTTTTCCCTAGGAAGTTATAAGGGTTAAAGATTCACCAGTAATTTCTTATTTTTACAAAACAATTTACTAAACCACTTTTTAGGGACCACATTACATGTAGGCCGGCGTCACACCTAACTTATCAAAATATGGTCCGTTTTTTACAGCCAAACGCAGAAAAGTTCCCTAAACGGTGTTCCATATGTAATCCATTGGCAAGGTGTGGCAGCATATTTTGCCCATGTGACCCTCCGTATGTAATCCGTATGACATCCGTACTGCGTTTTTTTCTCGCAACCTTCCAAAATGGACATTTAACGGTTTTGAGGCCTGAAATTTATTTAAATCATCATCAGCAACACTATTTATTGCCTCTACAACAGGTGGCACACTCCAATCTGGCCATTTTGTTGCTGTCCTTCTGTTGGTTGGTTTGTTGGTGGTTCTTTGGCAACATGTCTGACCTACTGCATTTCACCCCAACTGAGCATGTGTTATATAACTGGGTGTTGTCACGTCGCTTTGGCCAGCCATACCCTGTGATAGTGGATCTGAGGAAGAGGAGAAGAATGTGGGTCCATCTGCTTTTGAGGCAACGCCTCACTAATGGCCATTTTCACCGGCTATATGCATCTCTGCAGACACATCCCAACAATTTTTTCCAGTACTGTCGCATGAGTATTGTGACATTTGATATTTTGTTGGAGACAGTGCGACCTGGAATAACATTTCAGAACACCAGGATGCGGAAATGTATATCCGCCGAGGAGCGTCTTCTCCTTACTTTACGGTATGTCACATACTATATGTTGATGATGTTTTTAAAATATAAATGTGCTATTTTGTTTTGCTTAGCAGGTGAATTAAATTGATTAATATTATATGCAAAAATTAAACTAAAATCTAACTTAGAATATGTAGTTAATGTTCAATTAACATAGCCAGTGTAAATTTTTGATGGTACTGGTAGCCTGCCTTTTTAGTTTCACACAGTACTTGTGTTGTTTATTACTTTTTCTAAGCATTAAAACATTGGTAATAATTGAGATTATTGTCTACTTTCAGCTTCCTGTCACCTGGAATATCTTATGCTGCCCTATATCTGGAATTTTTAATTGGGAGGTCAACTATCTCTGAAATAGTGCGGGATACGTGTGTTGAAATTTGGTCCAGACTACATGAACTGGTCATGCTTCTGCCCAAGATGGAAGACTGGATGCAGATTGCGTGTGGATTTCAGGAGCATTGTGATTTCCCAAATTGTATTGGAGCTCTTGATGGGAAACAAATCCGTGTGCGTAAGCCGCCGAACTCAGGGTCCCAATTCTACAATTATAAACAGTATTTCTCTGTAGTGCTGTTAGCTGTGGTTGACAGTCACTGTAGGTTTATAATTGTAGGTATTAGGGCCTATGGGAGAACTGGAGACTCTAGAGTCTTCAATTCTTCCATTATGGGTTGGCGGCTGCGCGATAACCAGTTGTACCTACCACCACGTCAACTTCCAGGCTCCAATGTAGATGCTGTGCCATATGTCCTTGTGGCAGATGAGGCCTTCCAATTAACAAGGCATGTCTTGAGGCCATATCCCCATCGAAACCTGGACTACTGGAGGTGGATATTTAACTTGCGGTTATCACGGGCACGGCGACTGGTGGAATGCGCCTTTGGCATTCTTTTTGTGAAATGGCGGGTCCTCCAGTCTGCAATTCATCTGAGTGAAGTCAACGTCAGCGAAGTTATAAAAGCTTGTGTAGTATTACATAACTTCACCAGACTACATGAGTGCTCCTCAGCTGATGGTGCTGAAGGTGTGTTGTCCAATGTGAGTAGGCCTACAACACATGTCATCCCTCAGCGTCGTCCACTTTCAGGACTCAATGTCCGTGATATTTTTACAAATTATTTTCTTTCACCTCAGGGTGCTACTCCCTGGCAAGATAACGCTGTCTATATGTTATAATTTGAAAATTTGTAAATACAGTATACTGTATATTTATATATTAAAAAAACATCTTATGTTAAGTTACTGTGTGTGTTGATTTTACTTTATTTTAGAGATGGTTTTGAATCTAATGATTATGAATGGTGTATTAATGATTGTTCCAACAAACATAAATTGGCTTTTATAAGGTTTTTTATATATCCAAAAGCTAAATACTTATACTCTCACAAACCATATTTACCTCATATGGTTTTTGTGGTCATTTAAATTTGGCCAAACATATCTCCAAATTATTAATTTGCTATCACAGCAGAAAAAAAATATTTTTTAACAAACAAAATATTTAACCACAAACAAATTAAAGGTTATGAAAAGTTGGTGGAGGTGATGGTGGCAGTCCGGTTTCTTGTTCCTGCGGCCTTTTTTCCCCCAATTGTCCTTCACCCTGTGTGGGTATTAACTGCTGCCCCTGCTGCAAATATTGGCCATGCTCGTATTGGCCACTTTCCGATTGACCATTGGGATTTACTGTATGGGCCTTGTGAGGATTATAGTAGCCTTGTGACTCATACCCCCAATATGGCCATGTCGTCCAAACCCAGGTTGGGACCAGCCTCCAACACTGGGTCTGTACAAGTTGCCATATTGGGAAGGTTGCTGGTATGATGGCATTTGCATATGTGGATGCATTGGTTGTTTGAGGTTACGGGGTGACAGCTGCCACCTCACCAAGTATTCAAACAACTCATATGGGCTATTGAGGGGTGTGCATGCATCAAGAAGGATCGAAAAGCACCCTCTCACACGTAGCCTCACCTCACGGGGTAGGGGACGGAGGTACCAGGCCAGGCAGCGTGAATATGCCTCCTCACCCTCATCCTGGGCATTTCTGGAAAGTTAATTTAGGACACCAGTATCCACATACCTCCTTGTTTACAGTAGCTCTCTCCTTCTGCAGCCTTGGCGAGAAATAACAGCAGGCTGTGGGGAGGCCTCCAGTGGGACAGTAGGGCTCCTGCTGTTCCCAGGATCTTCATGACTGACTGGAGCTGGTGCATCTGTGGGTGGGGGTGCAGCATCTGGGCCTGTTGTTGGCGGAGCTTCTGGTGCTGCAGAAGATGGACCTGGGGGGATGCACCTGGAAGGATCAGAAAATGGGACAGCCACCTCTTCACCCTCCCTGACTGGATCAATGGCAGCCTCTGAGCCGGACCCGGTCTCCCTCTCAGTGAGGTTGGACTGAGTTCTGTTATGAAAGTATGACAATAATAAAATAAAATGTAATATGTGAGCATAAAATACATATGTGTAATGTGGTGTGAGGTTTGTACTTACGGTCTCAGATCCATACTGGGATCAAGAAATGACAGCTGGTCGTAATAGATGTATTTTCTCTTTGTAGAAGCAGAACCACCACTCCTGGCCTGCTGCTGTATTTCTCGCCTGTACTGATCCCTTATGCTGCACCATCATCTCATAACTTCTTCCACTGCAATGACAGAGAATAAAATAATGTATATGGCCATTGTGCACAGTGGTACAACAAGGTGTCAGAGATTTTACATAGTCATGTGGCCTATTAAGCTGGATTATTAAAAAATCATCTTCATTACTAATCATTTGATACTAAACATCACAATAAAAGATTTAAGGGGATAGTGTGAAGACATGTTAGTTACTCCAGTTTAGGATATTATTTGAGAAACATGAGTGAACTTACTTAGTTGCTGCTGTCCCTCACGTGGCCGCTGTCCAAAATCCTGAAAAAGGATGCCACATATTCATCTCCATGCCGCCTCTTTTCTGGCCCGGTTAGAATAATGGGCATCTCTCTGATCCCAGATTTCTGGCCTTTCTTGTACCAGGACCAGCATCATTTCTATATTAATTAGCGAAGCCATGCTGCAGGAGACTCCGTGGAGGCATGCGGCGCACTTCCGGGATGTATGTCTCGCTTTTTAAGTTAATTAGCATGTCTAAGCTTCCTGATTTAAGGCTTGGCACATTTCCTGGCACCTGGAAAATTCTTGAGTATTTCTCGCAGGTCACACGAATGGTCCGTGTGTAATACGTATTTTTCTTGCCCCTATAGACTTTCATTGTTGTATTTTTTGCGCAATATGCTGACAAATGCAGCATGATGCGATTTTCTCAGCCCATAAAATACGGCCGAGAAATATTTGGCTGATGGTCCGTGTGCAATGCGTTTTTGTGCCTCTCGCTCGTCCGTATTCCTCTCTAGTGTGACGCCGGCCTTAAAGTGATTTTTAGGGGTACACAAAATACCCAAAAGTGACACCATTCTAAAAGCCACAACCCTCAAGGTGCTCAAAATCACATTAAATAATGTATTAACCCTTTAGATGCATCACAGGAATTAATAGAATGTGGAAGGAAAAAATAAACATTCAACTTTTTTTAACAAAAATGTTCCTTTATAAATATCAAAAGACTTCCAAAAAGAAATCACCTGATAACAGCTGCTTTCTAAGAGTAATCATCTCCATATATAAATAAACAAATAAAGTAGCACTCTGTAGCACTATAGCATGCAAACATGAAATATGTGAAATTTGAATTTCATTCCTGTTTAGAAAATATGAAAAAGTGAGAATATTTGGCACATAAATTGGCCAATTCATGTGAACCCGCAAGCAACAATGAGGTGCAGTCACCAAAATTTTCCCACAATTTCTGCTGAATGTAGACATACCCCATATGTGGCTTTACAGTACTGCTTAGCCACATGCTGAGACTTGGGAGGGACGGAGCGCTAATTGCCTCCTGGAGCGCAGATTTTCCTAGAATAGTTTGCGGACTCTATATACAGAGTCCCTAAGTGCCAGAAAAGCAGAATTCCCCCCTCAAGTGACCCCATTTTTAATATTATAACCCTTTTGGAATTTATCTACAGGTTTTTCGATGATTTTGACTCCTTGGGTGCTCTCCAGAAACAAGCTGTAGTGGATGGTGCTGAGTGAAAATTGCAAACTGCAATTGTATTGACCAGTATTTTGAAGTGATGAGTATGTTGAAGTGCTAAGTACGTTGTAGTGACTAGCTCATGCTTCTGGCGACACGCACCTGTAAATCAAACAGGTTCTCATCGCTACAGAAATGCCAAACGTGGACATTAAATGTGGTTTAGACACACTGGGGCTCTGAAGGGAGGGATACATTTGGATTTGGGAGTGCAGAATTTGCTGAATTTCTTTTGGGAAAGCCTTTGTACTGCCAGTAACATGGAAGCCCCCTATAACCTCCACAATGTTCACCCGCTGTACCGTCAGGGAAATGTAGTATCCCTGGCCACAAGCATTTGTCCATGTTTTGGTCTTTAAGTGGACAATGCCAGTAAGTGCACTGACAAGGGCACAGGTGATGTTGCTGGACACGAGTTGGTACAAGGCGGGGATGTCACATCGGGAGAACAAGTGGCTGCTGGGGACCTAGTACTGAGGGATGGTTCTCCATGTGTACCAGCCTTAATGGCATAATTTCCACAGCAAAAAGCCTGGGAATGTGGCCATTTAGAATTTGGGCCTATGCGTGGGTGGCTGAGAACTTACTTTTTCGTTCCAAGGCCTGTGGTAGGGACAGCTGAATGCTGGGATGGGGCAAGGATTTGGAATTCTTTGAAGATGATAAGTCAGAATGTGCAAGTATAGGTGCAAGGCAGGAAGTATCTGCACCAGCATTCTGGACAGGGGATCAGGAAGCACCTAGTACAAGGGAACAGCCAGTGGTGTCACCTGATGGCACAAATCGTGGACCCAGGCGTTCTGCCCACCGAGTCGGGTGCTTAGCTCTCCTATGCCTGATCATGCTGATGATGGTTAGGTTCTTAGTGGTCAGGACTCTGCTGAGCTTTTCATGGCACAGTTTGCAAATGGCCATTTTGTTCATTTCAGAACTCTCTTTAAAAAAGTCCCAGACTTGTCAACACCTAACTCTTTCACCGAGAAAAACAGGACTGTATGTTGCAGTCCTTCTCCCACTGATCACCCCACTGTCTCTTCCTGTCTGTTTTGGTGCTGCTGATCTTTCCCCCTCAGTGCTTATGGCCTCACTCTGCATTCCAGCTTCCCAAGTTGGGCCAGTGACTTCGTCATCTACCACCTTGTCTTCCACCATCACGTTCTGGTACTCCTAACTTCGTGACTTTACAACAAGACATAGCAGCAACTGTGTATCATCATCAACCTCATCCTCCTTAGCCCAAATTTGCCATTCCCCACCATCACATTCTTTTGGCCATGGCTGCTCTAAGTTTGGACACCACAAAACAGCAGGTCATACTGTCCCTCTTGAAGTATGCAGGTTGAGCTTCCGCAATCAAGAAATGTAGTGATAATGAGGTAATCGGAGTATCTTAGTGTGGGATCACTAGTCTTCTGGGACCCAACATGATGGGATTAAGAAGGATCATTGTGAGGATTAAGTGTTCCAGACTTTAGGCTGATGAGACTGGACCATGTGGAAGATTGTGTGGTGCTGCCAAGTCTGCTTGAGGCATTACCTGCTATCCAACCAATCACCTGTTTGCATTGCATTGCAAAGTGGCAGAGGAGCCTACAGTATGTGTATTGGATGGGCATGTTTCTTGTTTTCCAGCAACAAGTGTGGTTGCACCTGCCCCATGTCCTTGGCATCTGCGTGCACTATCATCAGCATTTCCAAATCCTGTCCCTTAATACAGGCCTTATTCATTTTGTAAATAGGTCACCTAGAGCAATCAAAGCAGTTTTTGTGAATCTACTCCACCATAATGTAACAGAAAGAACACAAAAGTGTATGGATGACAATCAAATTCAATCCAGAAAAATATTTCAATGCTTTTTCTCAGTTTTAGTGATCACAAAAATGTTCACAGACCACGTAACACTGTATGTCTGAGAAATGAAGACCTACAACATTTTTAAAAGCTTTTGTTCACTGAGATCGCAGAAATAATCACAGAGTACCACTATGTCTGAGAAATGAAGGCCCAATACATTTTTACTAGCTTTTTTTAGCAGGTTTACACAAAACAGAAATATTCACTGACCACTTAACACTGTATGTCTGATAAATAGAGGCCTACAATTTTTTTTAAGCTTTTTAACAGTTTTAGAGATTACATAAATTTACTGCGCACTACTTTATAGTGTATGGTTGCGAAATGTAGTCCAGAAAAATGTTTCAATGATTTTTCGGCGTGTTATATAACAAAATAGGATCTCAAAGCATGAAAAAATTGATGGATCAAAACATATACATTTTTTCAGCCCCCACAAAAAAGCAGCTTTATATTGGCCAATGAACAACGCACACCTAATCCCTGTCTACAGACTGGATTCTACCATTCTTCCTGCTCCTCCGACTCTCTCTCCCTGACTAGGCTAAATGCAGATAGTATGTGCTGCAAGCAATTAGCCCTTAGAAGGGCTATTAGTATGATGGCTCAGCTTGATCACCAGTATCAACACTACAGACCTTTGATTTATTATACTGTGCACAGAAGCTGTAACAAGCACTTTCTTCCTCCAATACCAAGAGTCACAGAGCTGTGCAATGGCGACAGTGTGCCGAGCCGGGTGGTACCTTTTCTTTTATAGCCACTGATCTTGTCATTTGGCCAGTCAATCAGAGTAATGCAACAACCAAGTTTGCGGGGGTGGGGATTCAATTTTTCACTCAAGCACCGCCCATTGCTCACTGACTAACGAGCACATCCGAGCACCCTGATACTCAAGCGATTAACTGAATATCACCAAGCTCATTCACTCATCCCTATTTGTAAGCTAAAATGCCCTACAATAATAGGTTTTTTCAAAATTAGAAAAATATGTAAAACAATGCATTGCATAAGGATTGTATACGCATGTCATATAGATAGCATACAGACGCCATGTTAGAAAAAAAAAGCAGGATCGCCTTGCACACACATAACATACAGAGTAACATATTGTTTTCCCTCATCTGACTTTGCAGGAGCATTATCATGGTGATTCTTTTACCAGATGTGAGAGAGGCCTTACACTAACACAGCCTGTTAGGCTTTGTTTATGGCAGGCCTAACCAACTTCTGTACCGGTTACCACGTCAACTATCAACTATCGGGACCCATGATGAAGAGGTGTCAAATTTGTTAATGAAGAAGCCCTCTCCAATAGTTAATCATCTAGATCAGCTATTGTGATTGTCAGCAGTATCTAGAAGGCTACAAATCTGTCATAGCTGTTTTTGCTCTGACCCAGAGTCAGATAGCCAGATCACCAGTGAGGCCAAATTGTGGAATTACGCCTGTAATTTACAAGCGCTTGGAGAAAAAGGCAACTGCACATGTGCTGTGAGCAAAGTCACTTTTATCTGATATATTCAATCACAAGGCAATATTTTATACCATTTACAACAAATGTAACTCATGTAGCCCCACCGTTACCCAGGGTCATACTTTATTTACCACGTACCCAGAACATGTTGTAGCTGACTATTGAGAACATATAAGATAAGAAGTATAGTCTCCTTTAAGAGGAGACTACCAGACTACTGCGTCAAGAGAATAGATTCTAGTAATTAAAGGCAAAAGGCAATTAAAGGCAAAACATTTACCCTTCTATATCAATTTCCCTCTTTTGTAAATGGTATAACCTCTGCCACGGGGTCAGTATTTGCTCCAGTGTGTTGAAGACTGAACCACAGTCCATCATTGGGAATGGGGTCCGAATGAGGGATTTCAGTCCTCCTCCTGGCGAACATATTTCCGACATCTGAATCATACTCCCGCCACAACATTTGTACCCAAGGCCACGTAATATTAAACTGAAACCAGGGATTAACGGCACATCTGATTATAGCCAAATAGGCAGATATATATCACAGGACACATCTTTTCCCCAAAACCTAGATTGAGTCCAAGTCTCATTGTGTATGCAGTGTGGAGTTAGTATCTTCCAAGGCTCCAGAGGTAAGGCTAAGTATGGCATAGTCCTTGCAGATACTGGGCTGTGTGTGAGCATCCAACTGTCTTTCGGTTTCTGTCCTTCCATGTCCTTTATTAGAAGAGCATGATGTCGAATAAGCTTGTTGTCCCAGTCAACATTTAAGAGTTTATCCTGTGTCTTTGAAGAGCGCAGTAAACCTGTCACTACCAGCAAGGTGATTAGGAGAACAGTCATTCTGCTGGTGACAGGACCTTCTTGCAGTGACTGGTGTGGATCCAGGTGGTCTTTCCCTCAAGTTTTACTGAGGTGGATGTGGTCAGCTGGACTTGGAAGGGGCCGTCAAATTGTGGGTCCAGGCTCCTTCCCATGTGTTGGTGTATAACCACCCAATCACCTGGATTCAGCTGATGCACATCTGCACTTTCATTAGGATCTGGAATGGATGAGAACACATGTTTATGCACCACATTAAGTCTTTCCTGCAAGGCCTGGACATAAGCTGTCATAGAACTGTGTTGCATTTGTAGCACGTGTGGGAAGTAAAGACCATTCTTTGATGCACTACCAAACAGAACTTCAAAAGGAGACAAGCTTGTCTTTCTATTTGGAGTATGTCTGACTGAAAAGAATGAATGAGACAAGCACTCTACCTAGTTATTTCCTGTGTCTGCCATGGCCTTTTGAATTTTCAGTCTAAATGTCCCACTTAGTCTTCCACTTCTCTACTACTTTGTGGTTTATATGGTGTTTAAAATGCTTGCTGTATTCCCAGGGCCTGCATGACTTCTCTCATTATTTCTCCCGTAAAGTGTGTACCTATATTGCTTTGTATGGTTTCTGGGACACCATACCTGCAGATCAGTTTTTTCATCAGTTTGTCTGCAGTCGTTTTAGCATTTGCACATTTTACCGGATAGGATTCCGGCCATCCAGAGAAGAGATCTACACATCCTAGGACATATTCATACACTCCTATCTTGGGTAGCTGTATGTAGTCAATTTGCAGTCTCTGAAAAGGGTTGAGATGCCTAGGTGTCACTTTCTTAGGGACTGTTTTACCAGGGATGTGCTGTGCAGAAGAATGACTGTACGAGTAGAAGAATGACTGTACGAGTTTCACGGCTGCGTAACTGAAACCAGGAGCGATCCAGAAGGCGTTGGTTTTCTGAATCCACAGGCAGGAGGGTGACTGGATTCAGAACATTACATCTTTTGAGGGTGATGTATTCAGGAATTAGTAGAGCACATTCAAATCTGAGCTGTCTAGCATAGACAAATGTTTTGGTTGAACTTGTACGAGTATGGCTCACATGCCTTTCCTAGTAGTAGTGCAGCTGCTCCTACTGCACGGGCACATGTAGGAGACCCTCTGATAACTGGGTCTAATTGTGCTGAGTACTAAGCTATTGGTCTCTGTTTCCCTCCATGTTGTTGTGTCATTACTGCGGTAGCATGTACTGTTCTGTGCAAAACAAGAAAAATGGCTGATCATAGTTTGGAATGCCTAAGGTTGGGGCTGACACAATGAGCAGTTTGAGAGAATGGAAGGAATCAATTGCTTTTTGAGTGAGATTATAAGGGTCTGATGACAAGCAGTCATAGAGTGGTTGCATCGTTTGTGAAGCATACCTTATGAAAGGGCTACAGTAGGTCACCAAGTCTAGGAAAGTGTGTAGATGCTGGTGTGACCTGGGCAAAGGGAGATTTTGAATTGCCTGTTTTCTGTCTTCAGTCAGGTGTCTTGTACCCTCAGCTATACAATGTCCTAAAAATGTCACCTTTTGTTTGCAATACTGTAATTTGTGACATGAGACCTTGCAACCCTTTTCTGCCAAAAAACACAGCAAGGAAACTGTAGTTTCCTTGCAGGACATCTGGTTCGGGAAGCAGAGCAGGAGGTCATCCACGTACTGTAATAGTACAATCTGTGGATGAGTTGTTTGCCACTGCTCAAGGATCCCTGCCATTGCTGTTGAATAGATGGTAGGGGAGTTCTTTCCCCCTTGTGGGAGGGCCGTCCAACAATATTGTTTACCTTCGTGAGTAAAAGAAAAAAAGATGCTGACAGTCAGGGTGCAGGGGTACAGAGAAGAATGCTATCGCCAAATCAATGACTGTGAAACATTTTTACGTCATTGGGATCTGTGACAGTAAGGTGTGTAGGTTAGGGACAATTGAGGCCACACTCTCTGTAACATCATTAATAGCCCTTAAGTCATGAACCATTCTGTAAGTGTCAGGGGAACCCTTGGGTCCTTTTTTCTTAATGGGATGCAAAGGGGTGTTGCAGGGGGGAGATCTTTGCACCAGAACCCCTGCCTTAACATACTCTCTAATATCCCTGCTCAGGGCCATTGATTTGGTTAGGTTCAAGGGGTATTGCTTTGCACAAGGAGGAGTAGTTCTTTCTTTCAATTTAATCATGACATAGGGAATGGGTAGCCGACCCGCATCAGTTTTTCTCCTTGCCCAAACGGTGTCTGGCACCTGTCTCATTTCCCCATCCTCAGACATTTTTGTGTCAGGCATTACTTTTACTGCTTTTGTCACAAATACCATTACTGCAATCTTACACAAGTGTTTGTCTGAGAGGGGACTTGTGACTGTAATACCCTCAGGAGAGTACTGTATGGTGGCCTGAATAGCACTCAACACATCTGCTCCCAGCAAATTCATAGGGGTATTGTCACTAACAATAAGTTTTGAAAGCACCTCTTGGCTATCTCATAATTTTAATTAATCTTATTTGTTTAGTCATTAGGGCTTCTGACACTTGTCCTTCTACCCCCACACATTCCACAGTCTCGTTAGTAATCATGTCTGGCATTATCAAGTCTTTGTGTACCACAGTCCCGACTGCCCCAGTGTCAATCAAAAATTCTGCCTCTTTCCCTCGCTGCGTTGTTATGGTGATCATCAAGGCAGGACCAGGTCCAGAGGGGACAAGAGCAGGGCACACATTTGTCACTGGGTTGCCAGTTTCCCAGTCTGAAGGTGAAGGAGATGGAAGATTGGTCTGCTTAGTCTCCTTTGTAGGGTTTCTGCATTGGTTGGCATAGTGTCCATTTTCTCCACAATTCCAGCACTTCACTGTTTCTAAGTCTTTAGGTCCCTTACTATGTCTCCACTGTTTTCCTTGTGCTCCAGCATACATGACAGGTCGTCTTATTGTCCTGGTTTGTTCAACTCCTTTAGCAACCTTCAGGAGCTCTTTTGGATCTTCATTTCTCCATTCAGGTCTGACTGTCTGTACTGCGTCTCGTAAGCCTTTGTTCATACCATCAATGAATGCATTTACCAGTATTTTAACATCGAGTGGGTTTATTGGACTGTACCCCATGTTTGTCCATTTCAGCTGTAACGGAGAAAAAGGCAACTGCACACGTGCTGTGAGCAAAGTCACTTTTATCTTTTATATTCAAACACAACGCAATATGTTATACCATTTACAGCAAATGTAACTCATGTAGCCCCACCATTACCCAGAGTCATACTTTATTTACCATGTACCCAGAACATGTTGTGGCTGACTATTGAGATCATATATGATAAGAAGTGTAGTCGCCTTGAAGAGGAGACTACCAGACTACTGTGTCAACAGAATAGATTCAAGTAATTAAAGGCAAAACGCAATTAAAGGCAAAACATTAAATCTTCTATATCAGAAGCTGACTTCTGTACCAGTTACCACGTCAACTATCGGGACCCATGATCAAGAGGTGTCAAATGTGTTAATGAAGAAGCCCTCTCCAATAGTTAATCATCTAGATACAGCTATTGTGATTGTCAGCAGTATCTAGAAGGCTACACATCTACCAAAGGTACAAATATTGCATGTGGCTGATTCTGCAACACATCAATTATTGTATATAGCTGACTACATTTTCACCAATTTTGGGACACTATTTACTCATTGCTCAGTATCTGCCATAAAATAGTGTGTAGCCATTAATTGATTAAGCAAAGATTAAATAAATTATATGGAGCATTTTCTTTTACGTAGACAGTTGTTAAAAACATTATTTAATTGTGTTTAATTGTAAGAAAAGGCCTGAGGGATTTTACTTTATTTACAGTAGTAGTGTGTGGCTTTGCTCCTAGGGCTAGGTCTTAGCTACTTACATCTTATAAAATGTTATTGGATTTCAGAGTTTAATTACAATTCTAGAGAGGAAATTTCATTAGAATGCAGATAGGTTATATTTTCTATTAACAAAGAAGCGGGGGGTCCAAATGTTAATGTCAGAAAGAGAATATCTTTATTTAATACCCATTGCTTTGAATGGATCCTGCTGGCAAGGGAGAAGGAAGCCATATGCCCTAGTAAGTGTTTTCACTCTGTTAATGTTCAATATGTTATAGCCTATATATGTGTATGTACTGATCTATAAACACTGTGTGGTTTTATCTTTACTAAAATATACAATTTCAGCCTTAAAACAGAGAAAATATGTTTTTATTATTCTATATATTTATATGTTTATAAATAGCGATGAGCGAATTTATTTGGAAAACGATAGCCAAACAAAAATTCGGCATGAATATGGCACATTCGAATTCGTGATAGGTAACACAAGCAAAATGTAATAAAATCTGGAAAAATTGGTAACATTCGGTAAAAGTGCGGTAAAATATTTGCGTTGCCACAAAAGTATTTTCAGCACTTTAGCAACGGTAATGGTGGTGTATCATGAGCATTTGGGATATGTTTGATGATGGGAGGGGGTTTGCAGAGCTCAGAGGCACGGTGTTCTTGCAAACAGTCATTTTTTTCCTAACTTTATGTGTAAACATTAAGGCTAGCCAATCAGGGCACAGGAAACACCAACAATGTACTGACACAGTGGGTTGTGTCATTGGCTGCTGAAATCACATGTCCCTCTCCATATAAAGAGTGGACATCTTGTTTTAGTGCCATTTTGACACTATACGAGTGCAGAGAGGCTGCTCCTGATGCTGGCACTGTTAACAGCAAGATTTTAGCTAGTTAGTTAGGTGGTTGTATATCAGACAGATAAAGTAGCTAGCTAGTGTCCAGTTTGGCTGTTTACTGAGGTCCTCAGACAAAGCCGGCAGGGCACATGTCCTATAAGTGCACTGCTTCTATTGTGCTCCATGCATGAGTATAGCATTCTAATAAATATTTTTTTCTCTAGCTCAATGTGAAAAGGCCTGCTGTATCCCAGATTTTAACTAGTTAGCTAGGTGGTTGTATATCAGTCAGAGAGTGTAGCTAGCTAGTGTCCAGTGTGGCTGTTAAATTTACCTTCCAGCATTTTTTTTGGCCATTACTGAGGTCCACAGATGAAGCCAGCAGGCCCCATGTCCTACAAGTGTCTTGTGCACTGTTTCTATTGTGCTCCATGCAAGAGTATAGCATTCTAATTAATAGTTTTTTACTAGCTAAATGTGGAAATGCTTGCTGTAACCTACCTTGTCATTTAGTGCTGTGGTGTTATAAAACTGTCTGCAGACCTAAGACACATGTAAAAAAATTATAATTTTTTATGTTGCTAAATGTGAAACAGCCTGCTGTATCCCACGTTATCATTTTGTGGTGGTGATATGAATCTGTCTGCAGACCTAAGGCACATTAAAAAAATGATAATTTTTCAGTTGCAGAAAGTTAGACAACACGCTGTATCACACTTTGTCATTTGGTGTTGTTGAAATTAAGCTGTAGAGGCCTGATCCAGAGGCCACACAAAAATTCTTCTGTTCCTAGTAATATACAGTAGGGTACCTGACTTTAAAATAGTTTATAGCACATAGTGTGGTACAGAGGCCTGATCCAAATGCCACAAAAAAGTTTCAGTTCCTAGTGTCACACAGAAGGTGACCTGACTTTATAATATTTTGTATCATCTAGTGTGTTATAGAGGCCTGATCCAGAGGCCACTAAAATTGTTCTGTTCCTAGTGTCATACAGTAGGGGGCCTGACTTTAAAATAGTTTGTAGCATACAGTGTGTAATAGTTATACTGTAGGACTCAGGTGTCTTTTTGCGTGGAGCAAGACACTACAGAACACAAGAAAAAGTCTGTATTATAAACACACGGTGCTTCAAACAAGTGCAGAGAAAACTGAAGTCCAGAACACTTAGAATAACTACTTAACAAGTTTGTGGGAAACCTCAAAGAGAAATGCAACCAGTGAAACAGTCTGCGAAGTGCAGTTTGCACTTGAGAATGCTGGAAACAAGTAGGTCTGTGTCTAGTCCATGCACGGATAAGAAAGTCCAAACAGGGTGTTAGATTATCCAGGGAGTCCTGGGTAAGAAGTCTCAGATCAAGCAGACCAGTCCTGAGCTTTGCATCTAATTAATCGAAGGTAGAACCAGAACAGCAGCCAACTTACGTGTTTCAGGTGAAGGTCAGCGGAGCCGAGGAAGGAGCACAAGTAGTCAGAAGCAGGAGGAACACTGGCACAGATGAATACAGCAGAACTCAGAGAGCGAGAAGCAGGATATTCACACAGGTTTGCAGGAGCAGCTGGAAAGCCAGGAAACCACCAGAAGCAGAACACAGGCAGAATACTCTAGCACAGACTAGAGTATGGGGTGGAGTTATAAGGCAGGAAGACAAGGGTCACATGAAACAAAAGATGCCATCTTGAAATAGGTCAGGCATGCCCAAAAGATAACCAAAAATATTCAGAGTTCTGACATTACTCCCTCCTTAGAAGCGGCCTCAGGATGATCTTGGACCCAGTTTCTCAGGGAATCTCTGATGGAAATGAGAATTTTTCTGTTGGGCATTGAATTTTTTCCACAGGTTCCCAAGAGTCTTCTTCAGGGAAATACCCCTACCTCCTTATCGGTATTGGAGCCGATTCCTGAAATCAATAATTTCTTCCCCTATAAATTCTTCTTGCCCATCACTCACCACAGGCTGCGGAGGTGGCACAACATGTCCCTGGAAAGTATTAGGAAATACAGACTTCAGTAAAAAAACATGGAAAACTGGGTGTATCTTTATAGTCCTAGGCGTCTTCAGACAGCAGGCCACAGAGCTTGCAATACCTTTGATCTTAAAAGTGACGATTAATTTCTGTCCAAGTTTCTGTGAAGGAAAGTTTAACTTCAGATTTTTAGTGGATAATCACACAGAATCTCCTATCTTGAACATGGGTGCAGGTTTACGGAATCTCTCAGCCGATCTCTTGCAACGTTCTTAAGCTGTGGTTAGAGATTTCTTGAGAACCTCCAAATTTTGCCTCATCGCAGCCAGCCTTTCCTTAACTGACAGAACCAGAGAATTAATTGGAGACCTAGGTAAGATACATGGATGATAACCCAGATTGGCAAAGAAAGGTGTGAACTTAGTCGAGGAACTCTGAGAATTGTTATATGAGAATTTGACGAATGGAAGTTACTCCAACCAACCATCCTGGAGATGGCTGATGTAGGATCATAGATATTGTTCCAATGTCTGGTTGGTACGCACAGTCTGACCATTCATCTGGGGATGATAAGCGGAAGAGAGACAGACATTAATATTGAGTGCAGTGCAGCACCCTTTCCAGAATCTTGTGATGAACTGCACTCCATGGTCAGAAATGAGCTCATCCAGGACCCCATGCAACCAAAAAACATTCTGTATAACCAAGTTCACTGCATCCTTAGCTAAGGGGAGGCCAGTGCATTGAACAAAATAAGCGGCCTTAGTCAGGTGATCAACCACACCACCAGTATCGTATTCATGCCCTCCGATGTAGGCAGCTTCACAATGAAGTCCATCGAGATAAACCCCCATGGACAGGACAGAACAGGCAATGGTTGCAGAAGACCCATAGGTGCCACATGAGGAGTCTTGTAACGAGCACATACCTCGCAAGAGAGAACATTGTCCTTAGTATCCTTAAGGCAAGTTGGCCACCAGAAAAATCGGTTTAGGAACTCTTGAGTCTTCTGTACCCCTGTGACCAGCCAACTTGGAGTCATAGACAAACTTGAGGATCTGCAGATGGACGGCGGAGGTACATATATCTCTGAACTACATGACACCCTTAAAGACAAGATTGATATCAACAGGTGGATTGGCTAGAAATACATCACTGTCATAAGCCTCCCAGCACTCCTTCCACACGTCCTGATCGTGGATAACTCCAATGAATTTGGCATCAGATAGAATGGTCTTGGACGGGGCTCCAGGTATGGAATCCGCAGTATGGATTAAGGATAAAGCATCAGCCTTCCCATTACGAGAACCTGGACGGTACGAGATAACAAAATTAAATTGTTTTAAATGTTTTATCTGAGTCTATTTAGTGTCTGAGATCTAGGTATAGGGGCATTTAAGCCATGCGTGTTGAAGCTTGCTATTTTAATAACATCCTGTTTAGTCACCATAAGAAAAAAAAATGGGGTTGCGGACCTTTGACCCTTAAAGGAGCTAGAACAGATCTAAGTGGTAAGATTAAGAAGTATTTTTAAGGACAGGGGGATATGTGATTACCAGGGTACATGCAAATGTGAAAATACCATAACCAGTAACATGTTAAAATTGAACATTATTCATGAAGGAGAACACACTGGCGTTGTTGCTGTTAGGCTCACGTCCTATGAATACTCTCCGCTTCCATGAGGCCTGATCCGTCCCCACCTCCACTTTTAGAGGAAAAAGTATGGAGACAGACAAGGCCCACAGGAAGGAAAACAGCACTCAGTAATCAACGAAAGAGTCCAGAAATCAAGTATGCAAATATTTAACTAGCGATATAAAATGTCAAAGATCTGCATCAGCACTTAGTTCTATTTGGTCAACAAGAAAAAAAACAAAAAAAACCAGGAAGCAGTGTTAGTAAACCTGAACAGTCAAAATATAGCCACAAAACAAGGTCAGAAATTGACATGTTTGAGGATAGATTAAACCCAGATCTCAGTACTTGTATCATCCATTGTCGCCATCTACGGGAGCAGATGGGTAGATCGATGGGCTTTAGAAGACTGGACCACACTCCAGGATGAAGGCAGAGACATTTCTGTCTGGGAGGATGTTGAATGAGATACTTCTAGATCTGGATATTTTTCCAGAATGATCCCCAATTCTTTGCATGCCTCTTGGATCTCCGCCGTGGTCCTGGCCTGAAGGTGCTTTTCTTTAGCTGTTATTGCAACGCCAAAAGGGATGAGCCAGCGACACTGATATTGATTGTGGCATAAGGCTTCCGTTAGAGGTTTTAGTAAGCGTCTCTTATTGAGTGTAGAGGCAGCTAGATCTAGAAAATTCAAAATCGAAGAGTCTTCAAATGTGATATCCTCTGTCTCCCTTGACCTTTTTAATATTAAATCTTTGGTGTGGTAGTCTACGAAGTGACAGATGACATCACGAGGGGGGTCTCCTGGTTTAGGCTTGAGTCTTAATGCCTTATGGGCTCTCACTATATCCATGTGAGGGGGATCCTCTTGGGACAGGATTTTGGTGAAGATCTCCACCAGCATTTGATTCAGTGCCTCTGGTGCTACTAACTCAGGAATACCTTTTATATGTAAGTTATTTCACCTTTCTCTATTTTCATGGTCTTCAAGAATGGAGTATATCTGATTGATATGGCCTTCTTGATTTTGAGAGCAAATAATGGAGGTGTTGGTCTGTTGGATTAGAACGGAGTTTGAAGCTACTATTGCGTCCACTCTATGGCCTATTTGTGATATTTCTTGCTTTATGTCAGACAGATCTTAATAACTGGTTCTGGAGATTTGGATAAAATCCTTTTTATGAAAGACTGGAATATCGGGTGCTCACTGGAGGATCTGCACTCACCTGCATCACTCTCCATTTCAGAGTCAGAATCAGCTGGAGAATGCAAGTTGGAAGGCGGTTGGCACGTAGATGCAGATAGTTTTGTTTGCTTTCTGTTGACTTTGTTCATAGTTATTTGGATATGAGAGGTATTAAATCTAGAGGTTGCCCGTGAGGCTTTGTTGCCAATTCTGACCATTATAAGGCTTTCAAGTTTAACCATGTGAACCTTATGTACCCGTGTGCCTTGTTTTTTGCTCATGTTTAATGTTTTTTCCTATATTTGCCCTGTATTCACATGTAAAGCGCAATGGAATAAATGGTGCTATAAAAATGTATAATAATAATAATAAAATAATTATAAGGCGTTCAAGTTTAACCTTGTGAAGTAGAAATCATGACACCAAGCACGATCCTCAATTCATGGGGTGAGGTAGAAAAATTGTTACATTTAGGTATATAGTCAAATATGACCTTTTGTTTTACTTTGTGAGTGGTTGCTGGCTGGAGATCCTTCAGAGGTCACAAGGTGTCTCTCCTAACTCAGTAATAAAGTCCAAACCAGGTAATTATGTGGATGATCTTTTCCCTCTTCCTTTCTCATTTTGGCCTTTATATGAAAGTCTCTGGACTTAATGCACTTTTTAACTTGTGGGGTACTTATACATAGCCTCCTTACTCCCCAGCATAAGACACTCTCCACCTCGTGACACCCCTGCCCTGGATACATGGGATGCAAGCGGTAGCCAAGTGTCTCGCCTGCATCTATCGAGAAGCTGATCCTCCGGCTGCAGCTACAGATCTTCTGACTATTGCTGGGCTTTGCCTCCAAGATGGCACCGGCTGCGGGAGAGTGCTCTGGAATTCCGCTGCAGCAACCCCAACTTGCACAGTCCAGCGCGCACTTCCAGACAGAAGACAGCGGGGAGCGCCGCACACTCCAGCAGCACCTCAGTCTAGCATCGACTCAGGTGAAGTGCATGACTCCATCCTCCCAAGAGGGGGGAGGAAGAGAGGGGGGAGGAAGAGGGGGGGAGGGGGTCAGTGGCTTGCTAGGAAGATTTGCCTATCGGGGCTGTGGTCACCGGAGATCATGGGTTAGGAGAGAGGTGAGGAAGTCCCCGATCGGGAGAAGCAAGGGCAGGGGATTCTACCAAGAAGCCAGGTCACCAGTACCTCAAAGAAAGTCCCAGCTCTATCAGCTTCAGCATGTCAGGGGAGATCTCTGAAAATGGCGCCTCTCCTCTTCCAGCCAGTCTGTTAGAGATTCTGTTAGTGTGATAAACGCTTGGAGAGGTATTAGTCGGGGAAATAGAGACTTTATCACCAAATTTCCTTGGGGAAAGCAGGAGCTCTAAGAGAGCAAAAGCCCCAACAACAAAATTAAATTGATTAAAAAATAAATTCCAACGTGCCTGATGAGGAGAAAGACATCTAGCGGATGTAAGGAACTCCAAATTGCGATGGTCAGTCAGCACTATGATCTGTTTTGCGGCTCCATGCTGATGATGCCTTCATTCCTTGAAAGCCGCAATAATAGCCAGCAGTTCGTTCCTTGTCTCCCATGTCGTAGTTCTTCTCTGCTGAAGTTAGTCTATGGGAAAAGAAAGCACAAGGATGTAGCAAACCGTTGTCTCCAGAGAATAGCCCCCAAGCATTATCAGAAGTGTCCACCTCCACAATGAAAGGCTGTGCTGGGTCTGGGTGGATCAACAGCGGTGCTGTGGTGAAACAGGCCTTAAGCTGATCAAAAGCTTCCTGAGCCTGTGATGACCGCTTAAAGAGCTTTTCCTTTTTTGTCAAGGAAGTAATGGGACAGACAATATGAGAAAAATTTCGAATAAGACATCTGTAGAACTTAGCAAAACTGATAAAACGCTGGACCTCCTTAAATATTTGGGTACCGACCAGTCAAGGATAGCCTGAATCTTACCAGATTCCATGTTCATCCCCTGGGGAGAGATGACATAACCTAAGAACTGCATCTCAGAACGGTGGAACTCGCACTTCTCCAGTTTGATATAAAGATGGTTCTTTTTCAGATGTTTTAAAACAGATTTGACATGTTCTTCATATTCCTGTATAGAGTCAGAGAAAATTAGAATATCATCCAGATAGATCACCACAAATTTGTCCAACAAATCTTAGAAAATGTCATTAGCAAGATGTTTAAAAGTTGCAGGAGCACTACAAAGCCCGAAGGGCATCACGAGATAGTCAAAGTGTCCATGCTGGTATCTGAATGCTGTCTTCCTTGAATACGCACCAAATTATAAGCCCCACGAAGATCCAGTTTAGAGAAAACTTTAGCATGGTTTCGAATAATTTGGTAATCAAATGCAAAGGATAATGATTCCGTATGGTTATCTTATTGAGTTCCCGATAGTCAACACAGGGTGTCTTTGGACAGAAGGGAAAAGTTAGACATATGGTTAAATACAGCCAATTTCTCCTTCCTATGCTCAGGAAGGCGAATGTCTATGCGCACACAATGCTGTGTAAACATTTCTAGCTCTTGTGGTGACTCAGAGTAGGCTAATTCTTCCTTTACAATACTAGATAGACCCATCTGAAAAATAGGCAATTGTGCCTAACTGTCCCAGTGGCCTATTCAATAACATAATGTTTACCCTGGCGTAAAGATAGTAAAGCAGATTCAGCGGTTGTGCGGCGATTAGGATCATCAAACATTACTGCCATAGCGGCCAAGAAATCATCCAATTTATTTAACCATGGGTCACGAGACTCGATCATCAGGTTCACCCAGGCGAGCACTCGTGAGGTCAACAGCATAATTACACACAATACTTTGGATCTGTCACTAAGGAAACGGTCTGCATGCACATCAAAATATAGCTTA
Organism: Ranitomeya variabilis; assembly: GCF_051348905.1. NCBI lineage: Eukaryota > Metazoa > Chordata > Amphibia > Anura > Dendrobatidae > Ranitomeya > Ranitomeya variabilis. The sequence continues at coordinate 130,659,998 of NC_135234.1, read as the reverse complement.
CACTGATTCACAAAACCACTGAACTTTTTCTCGATCGCCATTATATCTGAATGGAGGCAACTTAGGCGGGCTAGCTGGTGGCGGTTGCACTGAGGGTAAAGTCACATGTGCTGCCATTTACATACTTATGTCCTGGAAAGCCTGACAGTACAGAGACTCCACGCCAGCAAGTTTGTTTTCCTGGGCCGCCATTCGGGTACTCAGGTCCATTGTCTTAAATGCCTCCCAGTTTCTTTTGCAGATCTTCCACATCTTTCTGCAGAGATCTAATTATGTCGAACACCTGCTCTAGTTCACTTTCTGCAGTCATTGTTCCAGCAGACTCATTTTAGGCTAGGGTATCCTGTAATGATTATACTGGAGGACTCAGGAGTCTTTTTGCATTGAGCAAGACACTACAGAACACAGTTTGTAGGTGAAAGAGTCTATATTATAAACACACAGTGCTTCAAGCAAGTGTAGAGAAAACTAAAGTCCAGTACACATAGAATAACTACTTAACAAGTCTGTGGGAAACCTCAAAGAGAAATGCAACCAGTGAAACAGTTTGTGAAGCGCAGTTTGCACTTGAGACTGCTGGAAACAAGTAGGTCTGTGTCTAGTCCATGCACGGATAAGCAAGTCCAAGCAAGGCGTTAGATTATCCAGGGAAACCTGGGTAGGAAGTCAGAGGCACTAAGGAAGCAGAAAGAGTAGTCAGGAGCAGGAGGAACACTGGCACAGATGAATACAGCAGAACTCAGAGAGCGAGGAGCAAGATATTCACACAGGTCTGCAAGAGCAGCTGGAAAGCCAGGAAACCACCAGGAGCATAACACAGGCAGAATACTCTAGCACAGACTAGCGTATGGGGTGGCATTATAAGGCAGGAAGAGAAGGGGCACATGAAACAAAAGATGCCATCTTGAAAAAGGTCAGGCATGCCCAAAAGGTAACCAAAAATATTCAGAACAAAAATGGGACCCGAAGACGCAAAATCCTTCCCTAGTATTCGGCCTATCAGGCAGCCAGTGCATGCTATAATATGTTCCCTCTGCTACAGGCGACTGGGAAGAAAGTTCCCAGAGGATCGTCTCATGCACAGAGATTGGAAAGTCACATGATCTTGCCATAATGGAACTTGTGTGTGTGTGTGTATATATATATATATATATATAGAGAGAGAGAGAGAGAGAGAGAGAGAGAGAGAGAGAGTACACTGTATATACAATTTGTTCCAAATTATTATGCAAATTGGATTTAAGTGTCATAAAGATTTAATTTTTTGTTTTTCAAATAAACTTGTGGATGGTATTGTGTCTCAGGGCTCAATGGATCACTGAAATCAATCTAAAACACATGTGATAATTAGTTTTCCAGGTGATTCTAATTAAAGGAAAACTACTTAAAAATGATGTCCCACATTATTAAGCAGGCCACAGGTTTCAAGCAATATTATTTATTTATATAGCACCATTAATTCCATGGTGCTGTACATGAGAAGGGGTTACATCAAAATACAAATATCACTTACAGTAAACAAAACTAACAATGACAGACTGATACAGAGGGAAGAGGACCCTGCCCTTGCGGGCTTACATTCTGCAGGATTATGGGGAAGGAGACAATAGGTTGAGAATTGCAGTAGCTCCGATGGTGTTGAGGTGGCCGTGGGGTGATTACAGGTTGTAAGCTTCTTTGAAGAGATGGGTTTTCAGGTTTCTGTTAAAGGATCCAAATGTGGTGGATAACCGGACATGTTGGGGTACAGAATTCCAGAGGATGAGGGATATTCGGGAGAAGTCTTGGAGGAGATTGGGTGAGGAGCGAATAAGCATGGAGGAGAGAAGGAGGTCTTGGGAGGACCAGGGATTATGTGAGGGAAGATATTGAGAGATTAGTTTGGAAATATACGGAGGAGAAATGTTATGGATGGCTTTGTAGGTCAGTGTTAGTAGTTAAAACTGGATACGCTGGGAAATTGGGAGCCAGTGAAGGGATTTGCAAAGAGGGGAAGCAGGAGTGTAGCGAGGAGAGAGATTAATTAGTTGGGCAGCAGAGTTAAGGATGGACTGGAGGGGTGCAAGAGTGTTGGAAGGTAGGCCACAAAGGAGGATGTTGCAGTAGTCGAGGCGGGAAATGATTGGGGCATGCACAAGCATTTTGGTAGAGTGAGGGTTGAGGAAAGGACAGATTCTGGAAATATTTTTGAGCTGGAGGTGACAGGAGGTGGGAAGAGCTTGGATGTGCGGTTTGAAGGACAGGGCAGAGTCCAGGGTTACTCTGAGGCAGCGGAGTTTGGGGACAGGGGAAAGTGTGATTTCATTTATTTTGATAGATAGATCAGGTAGGGAAGATATGCGAGATGGAGGAAAGATAATTAGTTCAGATTTGTCCATATTGAGCTTGAGGAAGCGAGAGGAGAAGAAGGAGGATATGGCTGATAGACACTCTGGGATTCTGGAGAGCAGGGAGGTGACATCTGGGTCAGAGAGGTAGATCTGAGTGTCATCAGCATATAGATGGTACTGGAAGCCATAGAACCTTATGAGTTGTCTCAGGCCGAGTGTATAGATTGAGAAGAGAAAGGGCCCAAGGACAGAGCCTTGAGGGACACCAGCAGAGAAGGGGCGAGATGAATCGGTAGTATGGGAGTAGGAAACGCTAAATGTGTGGTTGGTAAGGTATGAGGAGATCCAAGATAGGGCGAGGTCTTTGACCCCAAAGGAAGAGAGGATCTGTAGTAGGAGGCAGTGGTCAACTGTGTCGAAGGCAGAGGACAGGTCTAGAAGGAGGAGTATAGAGAATTGTCTGTTAGCTTTGGCTGTAAGTAAGTCGTTAGTAATTTTGGTCAGGGCAGTCTCAGTGGAATGGTGGGGACTAGGGTTGAGCGAAACGGATCGTTCATTTTCATAAGTCGCCGACTTTTGGTAAAGTCGGCGTCTCATGAAACCCGACCCGATCCCTGTGTGGGGTCGGCCATGCGGTACGCGATCTTGGCGCCAAAGTCACGTTTCGTATGACGCGTTTAGCGCCATTTTTACAGCCAATGAAGGAGTGTGGGCAGAGTGATGACATAGGGGTTAGGGCGTGCACGCCTATCATCATTTTATCGCTTGTGCGCAGTAGCGATTTGGAATGTGTAAAACGAAATTTTCTGTGCTGGGACGGAGGGGAGGGAGAGAGAGAGAGAGAAAAAAAAAAAAAAAAAATCCCCATTGACGTGCATAGGGTTTCGTGTTCCGGACGATCCTAGACATTGCGCAGTAATCGGCCGATTTAGCCCGACTCGACTTTTCCAACAGTCGGGTTTCGTGAAACATGACTCGACCCTAAAAAAGTCAAGGTCGCTCAACCCTAGTGGGGACAGAAGCCAGATTGTAGGTTGTCGAAGAGAGAGTTAGATGCAAAGTGAGAGGAAAGTTCAGCATGGACATGCTGCTCAAGGAGTTTGGATGCAAATGGGAGCAAAGATATGGGGCGATATTTGGACATAGCGCTTGGGTCAAGAAATGGCTTTTTGAGGATAGGTGTGATTGTGGCATGTTTGAAAGCAGTGGGGAAGGTACCAGAAGTTAGTGATAGGTTGAAAAGATGGGTTAGGGATGGGATTAGTGTGGTGGTGAGGTTGGGGAGGAGGTGGGATGGGATAAGGTCAAGTGCACAAGTGGTGAGTAGGGTTGAGTAACCTTGACTTTTTTAGGGTCGAGTCATGTTTCACGAAACCCGACTGTTGGAAAAGTCGAGTCGGGCGAAATCGGCCGATTACTGCGCAAAGTCGAGGATCGGCCGGAACACGAAACCCTATGCACGTCAATGGGGATTTTTTTTTTTCTCTCTCTCTCTCTCTCTCCCCCTCTCCCTCTCCCTCTCTCTCTCTCTCTCTCTCTCTCTCCGTCCCAGCACAGAAAATGTCGTTTTACACATTCCAAATCGCTACTGCGCACAAGCGATAAAATGATGATAGGCGTGCACGCCCTAACCCCTATGTCATCACTCTGCCCACGCTCCTTCATTGGCTGTAAAAATGGCGCTAAACGCGTCATACGAAACGCGACTTTGGCGCCAAGATCGCATACCGCATGGCCGACCCCACACAGGGATCGGGTCGGGTTTCATGAGACGCCGACTTTACCAAAAGTCGGCGACTTATGAAAATGAACGATCCGTTTCGCTCAACCCTAGTGGTGAGGTGTGATTTGGAGATAAGCTGAGCAAGCTCCCCTTCAGTGATTTTGGAGAGGGAAGTTATGGGGTTTGGGTATTGGTCTGGTATACAAAGGGGTTGTGTGTTATGGACTGGTAATTTAGGAGCGACATGCGACTAGCTCTGGGCAGGTGGTAACTATACAGACCGCAGTTCCTGATCTTAACACAACACTAGCAGTAGCCGTGGAATATTCCTGTCACTCCCTGGACATCTCGTCACAGCCGGAGAACTAGCTACCCCTAAAGGTAGAAACAGGAAAGCTATCTTGCCTCAGAGAAAATCCCCAAAGGATAGGACAGCCCCCCACAATTATTGCCTGTGAGAGGAGAAGGAAATGACATACGTAGTATGAAACAAGATTTAGCAAAGGAGGCCAATTCTAGCTAGATAGACAGTAAGGAAAGAAACACTGTGCGGTCAGTAATAAAAATTAGAAAAAGTCCACCGCAGAGATATGCAAAAATCTCCACACCTGACTAAAGGTGTGGAGGGCAAAAACTGCAGCCCAGAGCTTCCAGCTTAGTTGAATAGATCCATACTGATAAGCTGGACAAATGAGCAAAACATAGAATGTGCTGAACAATAAAGTCCACAAAAGTGGACAGCAAAAGGACAAAGGACTTATCTTTGCTGAACTGGACAGAGTGTCAGAGAAATCCAAAAGAGCAGTGGCTCCAAGCAGGAACAATTGACAACTGGCAATGATTGAGGAATAAGGCCAGACTAAAATAGCTGAGCCAGAAAGACGATCAGTGGGAGCAGCTGCTGATGCTAAATCCAAGAAGCAGCTATACCACTCAAAACCACAGGAGGGAGCCCAAGAGCAGAATTCACAAAAGTGCTACTTACAACCACTGGAGGGAGCTCAAGAGCGGAATTCACAACAGTTGTGGTGGTTTGACGACAAAGATTTGCCTTGTTTGGTCGATCTTATTTTTGAAGTGCGTTGCAAAGTCCTCGGCAATGATTAGGAAACTCGGAGGGGGCACTGGTGGGTGGAGGAGGGAGTTAAAAGTGTTGAACAACTGTTTGGGGTTGTGGGATAAGGAAGATACGAGGGTTGTGAAGTAGGCCTGTTTAGCAGAGGTGAGAGCTAATTTGAATGTGAGGGTAGCTTGTTTGAGTGCAGTGAAATCATCTTGCGAATGTGTTTTCTTCCAATGCCGTTCTGCATTTCTAGATACTTGCTTAAGCTTTTTAGTGATGTTATTGTGCCAGGGTTGTCTATTGGTTCGTCGCACTCTGCTATGCATGACAGAGGCGACCATGTCAATAGTAGGGTTGAGCGAAACGGATCGGACAATTTCAAAAATCGCCGACTTTCGGCAAAGTCAGGTTTCATGAAACCCGACCCGATCCTAGTGTGGGATCGACCATGAGGTCGGCGATCTTCGCTCCAAAGTCTCGTTTCATATGACGCATTCAGCGCCATTTCTCAGCCAATGAAGGAGGACGCAAAGTGTGGGCAGCGTGATGACTAGTGTTGAGCGATACCATCCGATACTTGAAAGTATCGGTATCGGAAAGTATCGGCCGATACCGGCAAAGTATCGGATCCAATCCGATACCGATACCCGATACCAATACAAGTCAATGGGAGTCAAGTATCGGACGGTATCCCTGATGGTTCCCAGGGTCTGAAGGAGAGGAAACTCTCCTTCAGGCCCTGGGATCCATATTAATGTGTAAAAGAAAGAATTAAAATAAAAAATATTGCTATACTCACCTCTCCGACGCAGCCTGGACCTCACCGAGGGAACCGGCAGCGTTGTTTGCTTAAAATTCGCGCGTTTACTTCCTTACGTGAAGTCCCGGCTTGTGATTGGTCGCGTGCCGCCCATGTGGCCGCGACGCGACCAATCACAAAGCCGGAACGTAATTTTAAAATCCTGAAGGACCTAAAATTACGTCACGGCTTGCTGTGATTGGTCGCGTCGCGGCCACATGGGCGACGCGACCAATCACAAGCCGGGACGTCACGGGAGGCAGGACACGCGCGCATTTTAAAATGCGCGCGTGTCCAGCCTCCCGTGACGTCACGGCTTGTGATTGGTCGCGTCGCCCATGTGACCGCGACGCGACCAATCACAAAGCCGGAACGTAATTTTAAAATACTGAATGCCTAGAAGGACCTGAAAATTACGTCACGGCTTGCTGTGATTGGTCGCGTCGCGGCCACATGGGCGGCACGCGACCAATCAGAAGCCGTGACGTCACGGAAGGAAGGAAAAGCACGCATTTTAAGCAAAGAACGCTGCCGGTTCCCTCGGTGAGGTCCAGGCTGCTTCGGAGAGGTGAGTATAGCAATATTTTTTATTTTAATTCTTTATTTTACACATTAATGTTGTTTCGATACCGATACCCGATACCACAAAAATATCGGATCTCGGTATCGGAATTCCGATACAGCAAATATCGGCCGATACCCGATACTTGCGGTATCGGAATGCTCAACACTAGTGATGACATAGGTCTCGGTCCCCACCATCTTAGAGAAGGGCATGACAGTGATTGGCTTGCTTTCTGCGGCATCACAGGGGCTATAAAGGGGCGTGCACGCCGACCGCCATCTTACTTCTGCCGATCTTAGGGAGAGGTTGCTGCAGCTTTGTCAGAAGAACGGACATAGTTAGGGAGGGAAGATTAACCCCCAAACCGCTTGTGCTGTAGCGATTTCCACTGTCCAACTATCTTTTTTTGCAGGGACAGTGGAGGCTATATATTTGTGCATCAGCTCTGTAGCTTATTAGGCTGCCTTATAAGGTTCCCTGATAGCTGCATTGCTGTTTGCACCGCTGCTGTGCAAACCAACTGCTTTTTTAAAAGCAAAAATCCTGTTCCTCCTTTCTGCACAGTTTTCTTGTTTATTTGTCCACACTTTTGTGTGCAGGGGTCCTTTTTATTGCTGCCATACTTGTCCTGAGATCATTGTAGGGAGATTGAAATTGTACTACAGTCCTTGTATTTTTTCATATATCTTCCAGCCACTTGCTGTCACTTACATTGCATTGTTTTATACACTGTGCCTGAGTTTGGGTTCAGTCTCCCCCCCAAAAAAAGTGAGATTCAAATTCTCCCAAAGTGGATATACCTCAGTCCTATTAGTTTGTCGAATATCAACGAGCCACTTGCTGGCACTCACATTGCGTTGTATTATACACTGGGCCTGAGTTTGGGTTCAGTCTCCCCCCAAAAAAAGTGAGATTCAAATTCTCCCAAAGTGGATATACCTCAGTCCTCTTAGTTTGTCGTATATCAGCCAGCCAGTTGCTGCCACTCACATTGCATTTTTTTATACACTGGACCTGAGTTTGGGTTCAGTCTCTCCCCCAAAAAAGTGAGATTCAAATTCTCACAGAGTGGATATACCTCAGTCCTCTTGGTTTGTCATATATCAGCCAGCCACTTGCTGCCACTCACATTGCGTTGTTTTATACACTGGGCCTGAGTTTGGGTTCAGTCTCCCCCCAAAAAAGTGAGATTCAAATTCTCACAAAGTGGATATACCTCAGTCCTCTCAGTTTGTCGTATATCAGCCAGCCACTTGCTGCCACTCACATTGCATTGTTTTATATACTGGGCCTGAGTTTGGGTTCAGTCTCTCCCCAAAAAAAGTAAGATTCAAATTCTCACAAAGTGAATATACCTCAGTCCTCTTAGTTTGTCGTATATCAGCCAGCCACTTGCTGCCACTCACATTGCGTTGTTTTATACACTGGGCCTGAGTTTGGGTTCAGTCTCCCCCCAAAAAAAGTGAGATTCAAATTCTCACAAAGTGGATATACCTCAGTCCTCTTAGTTTGTCGTATATCAGATAGCCACTTGCTGCCACTCACATTGCGTTGTTTTATACACTTGGCCTGAGTTTGGGTTCAGTCTCCCCCCCAAAAAAAAGTGAGATTCAAATTCTCACAAAGTGGATATACCTCAGTCCTCTTAGTTTGTCGTATATCAGCCAGCCACTTGCTGCCACTCACATTGCGTTGTTTTATACACTGGGCCTGAGTTTGGGATCAGTCTCCCCCCCAAAAAAAAGTGAGATTCAAATTCTCCCAAAGTGGATATACCTCAGTCCTCTTAGTTTGTCGTATATCAGCCAGCCACTTGCTGCCACTCACATTGCGTTGTTTTATACACTGGGCCTGAGTTTGGGTTCAGTCTCCCCCCAAAAAAGTGAGATTCAAATTCTCACAGAGTGGATATACCTCAGTCCTCTTAGTTTGTCGTATATCAGCCAGCCACTTGCTGCCACTCACATTGCGTTGTTTTATACACTGGGCCTGAATTTGGGTTCAGTCTCCCCCCAAAAAAAGTGAGATTCAAATTCTCACAAAGTGGATATACCTCAGTCCTCTTAGTTTGTCGTATATCAGCCAGCCACTTGCTGCAACTCACATTGCGTTGTTTTATACACTGGGCCTGAATTTGGGTTCAGTCTCCCCCCCAAAAAAGTGAGATTCAAATTCTCCCAAAGTGGATATACCTCAGTCCTCTTAGTTTGTCGTATATCAGCCAGCCACTTGCTGCCACTAACATTGCATTGTTTTATACACTGGGCCTCAGTTTGGGTTCAGTCTCCCCCCCAAAAAAGTGAGATTCAAATTCTCCCAAAGTGGATATACCTCAGTCCTCTTAGTTTGTCGTATATCAGCCAGCCACTTGCTGCCACTCACATTGTGTTTTTTATACACTGGGCCTGAGTTTGGGTTCAGTCTCCCCCCAAAAAAAGTGAGATTCAAATTCTACCAAAGTGGATATACCTCAGTCCTCTTAGTTTGTCGTATATCAGCCAGCCACTTGCTGCCACTCACATTGTGTTGTTTTATACACTGGGCCTGAGTTTGGGTTCAGTCTTCCCCCCAAAAAAAGTGAGATTCAAATTCTCACAAAGTGGATATACCCCAGTCCTCTTAGTTTGTCGTATATCAGCCAGCCACTTGCTGCCACTCACATTGCGTTGTTTTACACACTGGGCCTGAGTTTGGGTTCATTCTCCCCCCAAAAAAGTGAGATTCAAATTCTCCCAAAGTGCATATACCTCAGTCCTCTTAGTTTGTCGTATATCAGCCAGCCACTTGCTGCCACTCACATTGCGTTGTTTTATACACTGGGCCTGAGTTTGGGTTCAGTCTCCCCCCAAAAATGTGAGATTCAAATTCTCACAGAGTGGATATACCTCAGTCCTCTTAGTTTGTCGTATATCAGCCAGCCACTTGCTGCCACTCACATTGCGTTGTTTTATACACTGGGCCTGAATTTGGGTTCAGTCTCCCCCCAAAAAAGTGAGATTCAAATTCTCACAAAGTGGATATACCTCAGTCCTCTTAGTTTGTCGTATATCAGCCAGCCACTTGCTGCCACTCACATTGCGTTGTTTTACACACTGGGCCTGAGTTTGGGTTCATTCTCCCCCCAAAAAAGTGAGATTCAAATTCTCCCAAAGTGCATATACTTCAGTCCTCTTAGTTTGTCGTATATCAGCCAGCCACTTGCTGCCACTCACATTGCGTTGTTTTATACACTGGGCCTGAGTTTGGGTTCAGTCTCCCCCCCAAAAAAGTGAGATTCAAATTCTCACAGAGTGGATATACCTCAGTCCTCTTAGTTTGTCGTATATCAGCCAGCCACTTGCTGCAACTCACATTGCGTTGTTTTATACACTGGGCCTGAATTTGGGTTCAGTCTCCCCCCAAAAAAAGTGAGATTCAAATTCTCCCAAAGTGGATATACCTCAGTCCTCTTAGTTTGTCGTATATCAGCCAGCCACTTGCTGCCACTAACATTGCATTGTTTTATACACTGGGCCTCAGTTTGGGTTCAGTCTCCCCCCAAAAAAAGTGAGATTCAAATTCTCCCAAAGTGGATATACCTCAGTCCTCTTAGTTTGTCGTATATCAGCCAGCCACTTGCTGCCACTCACATTGTGTTTTTTATACACTGGGCCTGAGTTTGGGTTCAGTCTCCCCCCAAAAAAAGTGAGATTCAAATTCTACCAAAGTGGATATACCTCAGTCCTCTTAGTTTGTCGTATATCAGCCAGCCACTTGCTGCCACTCACATTGTGTTGTTTTATACACTGGGCCTGAGTTTGGGTTCAGTCTTCCCCCCAAAAAAGTGAGATTCAAATTCTCACAAAGTGGATATACCTCAGTCCTCTTAGTTTGTCGTATATCAGCCAGCCACTTGCTGCCACTCACATTGCGTTGTTTTACACACTGGGCCTGAGTTTGGGTTCATTCTCCCCCCAAAAAAGTGAGATTCAAATTCTCCCGAAGTGCATATACCTCAGTCCTCTTAGTTTGTCGTATATCAGCCAGCCACTTACTGCCACTCACATTGCGTTGTTTTATACACTGGGCCTGAGTTTGGGTTCAGTCTCCCCCCAAAAATGTGAGATTCAAATTCTCACAGAGTGGATATACCTCAGTCCTCTTAGTTTGTCGTATATCAGCCAGCCACTTGCTGCCACTCACATTGCGTTGTTTTATACACTGGGCCTGAATTTGGGTTCAGTCTCCCCCCAAAGAAGTGAGATTCAAATTCTCACGAAGTGGATATACCTCAGTCCTCTTAGTTTGTAGTATATCAGCCAGCCACTTGCTACCACTCACATTGCATTGTTTTATACACTGGGCCTGAGTTTGGGTTCAGTCTCCCCCCAAAAAAAGTGAGATTCAAATTCTCACAGAGTGGATATACCTCAGTCCTCTTAGTTTGTCGTATATCAGCCAGCCACTTGCTGCCACTCACATTGCGTTGTTTTATACACTGGGCCTGAGTTTGGGTTCAGTCACCCCCAAAAAAGGGTGAGATTCAAATTCTCACAAAGTGGATATATCTCATTCCTCTTAGTTTGTCGTATATCAGCCAGCCACTTGCTGCCACTCACATTGCGTTGTTTTATACACTGGGCCTGAGTTTGGGTTCAGTCTCCCCCCAAAAAAGTGAGATTCAAATTCTCACAGAGTGGATATACCTCAGTCCTCTTAGTTTGTCGTATATCAGCCAGCCACTTGCTGCCACTCACATTGCGTTGTTTTATACACTGGGCCTGAATTTGGGTTCAGTCTCCCCCTAAAAAAGTGAGATTCAAATTCTCACAGAGTGGATATACCTCAGTCCTCTTAGTTTGTCGTATATCAGCCAGCCACTTGCTGCAACTCACATTGCGTTGTTTTATACACTGGGCCTGAATTTGGGTTCAGTCTCCCCCCAAAAAAGTGAGATTCAAATTCTCCCAAAGTGGATATACCTCAGTCCTCTTAGTTTGTCGTATATCAGCCAGCCACTTGCTGCCACTCACATTGTGTTTTTTATACACTGGGCCTGAGTTTGGGTTCAGTCTCCCCCCCAAAAAAGTGAGATTCAAATTCTACCAAAGTGGATATACCTCAGTCCTCTTAGTTTGTCGTATATCAGCCAGCCACTTGCTGCCACTCACATTGTGTTGTTTTATACACTGGGCCTGAGTTTGGGTTCAGTCTTCCCCCCAAAAAAAAAGTGAGATTCAAATTCTCACAAAGTGGATATACCTCAGTCCTCTTAGTTTGTCGTATATCAGCCAGCCACTTGCTGCCACTCACATTGCGTTGTTTTATACACTGGGCCTGAGTTTGGGTTCAGTCTCCCCCCAAAAAAAGTAAGATTCAAATTCTCACAAAGTGAATATACCTCAGTCCTCTTAGTTTGTCGTATATCAGCCAGCCACTTGCTGCCACTCACATTGCGTTGTTTTATACACTGGGCCTGAGTTTGGGTTCAGTCTCCCCCCCAAAAAAGTGAGATTCAAATTCTCACAAAGTGGATATACCTCAGTCCTCTTAGTTTGTTGTATATCAGCCAGCCACTTGCTGCCACTCACATTGCGTTGTTTTATACACTGGGCCTGAGTTTGGGTTCAGTCTCCCCCCCCAAAAAAAGTGAGATTCAAATTCTCACAAAGTGGATATACCTCAGTCCTCTTAGTTTGTCGTATATCAGCCAGCCACTTGCTGCCACTAACATTGCATTGTTTTATACACTGGGCCTCAGTTTGGGTTCAGTCTCCCCCCCAAAAAAGTGAGATTCAAATTCTCCCAAAGTGGATATACCTCAGTCCTCTTAGTTTGTCGTATATCAGCCAGCCGCTTGCTGCCACTCACATTGTGTTTTTTATACACTGGGCCTGAGTTTGGGTTCAGTCTCCCCCCCAAAAAAGTGAGATTCAAATTCTACCAAAGTGGATATACCTCAGTCCTCTTAGTTTGTCGTTTATCAGCCAGCCACTTGCTGCCACTCACATTGTGTTGTTTTATACACTGGGCCTGAGTTTGGGTTCAGTCTTCCCCCCAAAAAAGTGAGATTTAAATTCTCACAAAGTGGATATACCTCAGTCCTCTTAGTTTGTCGTATATCAGCCAGCCACTTGCTGCCACTCACATTGCGTTGTTTTATACACTTGGCCTGGATTTGGGTTCAGTCTCCCCCCCCCAAAAAAAGTGAGATTCAAATTCTCACAAAGTGGATATACCTCAGTCCTCTTAGTTTGTCGTAAATCAGCCAGCCACTTGCTGCCACTCACATTGAGTTGTTTTATACACTGGGCCTGAGTTTGGGATCAGTCTCCCCCCAAAAAAAAAGTGAGATTCAAATTCTCCCAAAGTGGATATACCTCAGTCCTCTTAGTTTGTCGTATATCAGCCAGCCACTTGCTGCCACTCACATTGCGTTGTTTTATACACTGGGCCTGAGTTTGGGTTCAGTCTCCCCCAAAAAAAGTGAGATTCAAATTCTCACAGAGTGGATATACCTCAGTCCTCTTAGTTTGTCGTATATCAGCCAGCCACTTGCTGCCACTCACATTGCATTGTTTTATACACTGGGCCTGAATTTGGGTTCAGTCTCCCCCCAAAAAAAGTGAGATTCAAATTCTCACAGAGTGGATATACCTCAGTCCTCTTAGTTTGTCGTATATCAGCCAGCCACTTGCTGCAACTCACATTGCGTTGTTTTATACACTGGGCCTGAGTTTGGGTTCAGTCTCCCCCCAAAAAAGTGAGATTCAAATTCTCACAAAGTGGATATACCTCAGTCCTCTTAGTTTGTCGCATATCAGGCAGTCACTTGCTGCCACTAACATTGCATTGTTTTATACACTGGGCCTCAGTTTGGGTTCAGTCTCCCCCCAAAAAAAGTGAGATTCAAATTCTCCCAAAGTGGATATACCTCAGTCCTCTTAGTTTGTTGTATATCAGCCAGCCACTTGCTGCCACTCACATTGTGTTTTTTATACACTGGGCCTGAGTTTGGGTTCAGTCTCCCCCCCAAAAAAGTGAGATTCAAATTCTACCAAAGTGGATATACCTCAGTCCTCTTAGTTTGTCGTATATCAGCCAGCCACTTGCTGCCACTCACATTGTGTTGTTTTATACACTGGGCCTGAGTTTGGGTTCAGTCTTCCCCCCAAAAAAGTGAGATTCAAATTCTCACAGAGTGGATATACCTCAGTCCTCTTAGTTTGTCGTATATCAGCCAGCCACTTGCTGCCACTCACATTGCGTTGTTTTATACACTGGGCCTGAGTTTGGGTTCAGTCTCCCCCCAAAAATGTGAGATTCAAATTCTCACAGAGTGGATATACCTCAGTCCTCTTAGTTTGTCGTATATCAGCCAGCCACTTGCTGCCACTCACATTGCGTTGTTTTATACACTGGGCCTGAATTTGGGTTCAGTCTCCCCCCAAAAAAGTGAGATTCAAATTCTCACAAAGTGGATATACCTCAGTCCTCTTAGTTTGTAGTATATCAGCCAGCCACTTGCTGCCACTCACATTGCATTGTTTTATACACTGGGCCTGAGTTTGGGTTCAGTCTCCCCCCAAAAAAAGTGAGATTCAAATTCTCACAGAGTGGATATACCTCAGTCCTCTTAGTTTGTCGTATATCAGTTAGCCACTTGCTGCCACTCACATTGCGTTGTTTTATACACTGGGCCTGAGTTTGGGTTCAGTCTCCCCCCCAAAAAAGTGAGATTCAAATTCTCACAGAGTGGATATACCTCAGTCCTCTTAGTTTGTTGTATATCAGCCAGCCACTTGCTGCCACTCACATTGCGTTGTTTTATACACTGGGCCTGAGTTTGGGTTCAGTCTCCCCCCCAAAAAAGTGAGATTCAAATTCTCACAGAGTGGATATACCTCAGTCCACTTAGTTTGTCGTATATCAGCCAGCCACTTGCTGCAACTCACATTGCGTTGTTTTATACACTGGGCCTGAATTTGGGTTCAGTCTCCCCCCAAAAAAAGTGAGATTCAAATTCTCTCAAAATGGATATACCTCAGTCCTCTTAGTTTGTCGTATATCAGCCAGCCACTTGCTGCCACTAACATTGCATTGTTTTATACACTGGGCCTCAGTTTGGGTTCAGTCTCCCCCCAAAAAAAGTGAGATTCAAATTCTCCCAAAGTGGATATACCTCAGTCCTCTTAGTTTGTCGTATATCAGCCAGCCGCTTGCTGCCACTCACATTGTGTTTTTTATACACTGGGCCTGAGTTTGGGTTCAGTCTCCCCCCCAAAAAAGTGAGATTCAAATTCTACCAAAGTGGATATACCTTAGTCCTCTTAGTTTGTCGTATATCAGCCAGCCACTTGCTGCCACTCACATTGTGTTGTTTTATACACTGGGCCTGAGTTTGGGTTCAGTCTTCCCCCCAAAAAAGTGAGATTCAAATTCTCACAAAGTGGATATACCTCAGTCCTCTTAGTTTGTCGTATATCAGCCAGCCACTTGCTGCCACTCACATTGCGTTGTTTTACACACTGGGCCTGAGTTTGGGTTCATTCTCCCCCCAAAAAAGTGAGATTCAAATTCTCCCAAAGTGCATATACCTCAGTCCTCTTAGTTTGTCGTATATCAGCCAGCCACTTACTGCCACTCACATTGCGTTGTTTTATACACTGGGCCTGAGTTTGGGTTCAGTCTCCCCCCAAAAATGTGAGATTCAAATTCTCACAGAGTGGATATACCTCAGTCCTCTTAGTTTGTCGTATATCAGCCAGCCACTTACTGCCACTCACATTGCATTGTTTTATACACTGGGCCTGAGTTTGGGTTCAGTCTCCCCCCAAAAATGTGAGATTCAAATTCTCACAGAGTGGATATACCTCAGTCCTCTTAGTTTGTCGTATATCAGCCAGCCACTTGCTGCCACTCACATTGCGTTGTTTTATACACTGGGCCTGAATTTGGGTTCAGTCTCCCCCCAAAAAAGTGAGATTCAAATTCTCACAAAGTGGATATACCTCAGTCCTCTTAGTTTGTAGTATATCAGCCAGCCACTTGCTACCACTCACATTGCATTGTTTTATACACTGGGCCTGAGTTTGGGTTCAGTCTCCCCCCAAAAAAAGTGAGATTCAAATTCTCACAGAGTGGATATACCTCAGTCCTCTTAGTTTGTCGTATATCAGCCAGCCACTTGCTACCACTCACATTGCGTTGTTTTATACACTGGGCCTGAGTTTGGGTTCAGTCTCCCCCCAAAAAAAGTGAGATTCAAATTCTCACAGAGTGGATATACCTCAGTCCTCTTAGTTTGTTGTATATCAGCCAGCCACTTGCTGCCACTCACATTGCGTTGTTTTATACACTGGGCCTGAATTTGGGTTCAGTCTCCCCCCAAAAAAGTGAGATTCAAATTTTCACAGAGTGGATATACCTCAGTCCTCTTGGTTTGTCGTATATCAGCCAGCCACTTGCTGCCACTCACATTGCGTTGTTTTATACACTAGGCCTGAGTTTGGGTTCAGTCTCCCCCCAAAAAGAGTGAGATTCAAATTCTCACAGAGTGGATATACCTCAGTCCTCTTAGTTTGTTGTATATCAGCCAGCCACTTGCTGCCACTCACATTGCGTTGTTTTATACACTGGGCCTGAGTTTGGGTTCAGTCTCCCCCCAAAAAAAGTGAGATTCAAATTCTCACAAAGTGGATATACCTTAGTCCTCTTAGTTTGTCGTAAATCAGCCAGCCACTTGGTGCCACTCACATTGCGTTGTTTTATACACTGGGCCTGAGTTTGGGATCAGTCTCCCCCCCAAAAAAAAGTGAGATTCAAATTCTCCCAAAGTGCATATACCTCAGTCCTCTTAGTTTGTCGTATATCAGCCAGCCACTTGCTGCCACTCACATTGCGTTGTTTTATACACTGGGCCTGAGTTTGGGTTCAGTCACCCCCAAAAAAGGGTGAGATTCAAATTCTCACAAAGTGGATATATCTCATTCCTCTTAGTTTGTCGTATATCAGCCAGCCACTTGCTGCCACTCACATTGCGTTGTTTTATACACTGGGCCTGAGTTTGAGTTCAGTCTCCCCCCAAAAAAGTGAGATTCAAATTCTCACAGAGTGGATATACCTCAGTCCTCTTAGTTTGTCGTATATCAGCCAGCCACTTGCTGCCACTCACATTGCGTTGTTTTATACACTGGGCCTGAATTTGGGTTCAGTCTCCCCCCTAAAAAAGTGAGATTCAAATTCTCACAGAGTGGATATACCTCAGTCCTCTTAGTTTGTCGTATATCAGCCAGCCACTTGCTGCAACTCACATTGCGTTGTTTTATACACTGGGCCTGAGTTTGGGATCAGTCTCCCCCCAAAAAGAGTGAGATTCAAATTCTCACAGAATGGATATACCTCAGTCCTCTTAGTTTGTTGTATATCAGCCAGCCACTTGCTGCCACTCACATTGCGTTGTTTTATACACTGGGCCTGAATTTGGGTTCAGTCTCCCCCCAAAAAAGTGAGATTCAAATTTTCACAGAGTGGATATACCTCAGTCCTCTTGGTTTGTCGTATATCAGCCAGCCACTTGCTGCCACTCACATTGCGTTGTTTTATACACTAGGCCTGAGTTTGGGTTCAGTCTCCCCCCAAAAAGAGTGAGATTCAAATTCTCACAGAGTGGATATACCTCAGTCCTCTTAGTTTGTTGTATATCAGCCAGCCACTTGCTGCCACTCACATTGCATTGTTTTATACACTGGGCTTGAATTTGGGTTCAGTCTCCCCCCAAAAAAAGTGAGATTCAAATTCTCACAGAGTGGATATACCTCAGTCCTCTTAGTTTGTCGTATATCAGCCAGCCACTTGCTGCAACTCACATTGCGTTGTTTTATACACTGGGCCTGAGTTTGGGTTCAGTCTCCCCCCAAAAAAGTGAGATTCAAATTCTCACAAAGTGGATATACCTCAGTCCTCTTAGTTTGTCGCATATCAGGCAGTCACTTGCTGCCACTAACATTGCATTGTTTTATACACTGGGCCTCAGTTTGGGTTCAGTCTCCCCCCAAAAAAAGTGAGATTCAAATTCTCCCAAAGTGGATATACCTCAGTCCTCTTAGTTTGTTGTATATCAGCCAGCCACTTGCTGCCACTCACATTGTGTTTTTTATACACTGGGCCTGAGTTTGGGTTCAGTCTCCCCCCAAAAAAAGTGAGATTCAAATTCTACCAAAGTGGATATACCTCAGTCCTCTTAGTTTGTCGTATATCAGCCAGCCACTTGCTGCCACTCACATTGTGTTGTTTTATACACTGGGCCTGAGTTTGGGTTCAGTCTTCCCCCCAAAAAAGTGAGATTCAAATTCTCACAGAGTGGATATACCTCAGTCCTCTTAGTTTGTCGTATATCAGCCAGCCACTTGCTGCCACTCACATTGCGTTGTTTTATACACTGGGCCTGAGTTTGGGTTCAGTCTCCCCCCAAAAATGTGAGATTCAAATTCTCACAGAGTGGATATACCTCAGTCCTCTTAGTTTGTCGTATATCAGCCAGCCACTTGCTGCCACTCACATTGCGTTGTTTTATACACTGGGCCTGAATTTGGGTTCAGTCTCCCCCCAAAAAAGTGAGATTCAAATTCTCACAAAGTGGATATACCTCAGTCCTCTTAGTTTGTAGTATATCAGCCAGCCACTTGCTGCCACTCACATTGCATTGTTTTATACACTGGGCCTGAGTTTGGGTTCAGTCTCCCCCCAAAAAAAGTGAGATTCAAATTCTCACAGAGTGGATATACCTCAGTCCTCTTAGTTTGTCGTATATCAGTTAGCCACTTGCTGCCACTCACATTGCGTTGTTTTATACACTGGGCCTGAGTTTGGGTTCAGTCTCCCCCCCAAAAAAGTGAGATTCAAATTCTCACAGAGTGGATATACCTCAGTCCACTTAGTTTGTCGTATATCAGCCAGCCACTTGCTGCAACTCACATTGCGTTGTTTTATACACTGGGCCTGAATTTGGGTTCAGTCTCCCCCCAAAAAAAGTGAGATTCAAATTCTCTCAAAATGGATATACCTCAGTCCTCTTAGTTTGTCGTATATCAGCCAGCCACTTGCTGCCACTAACATTGCATTGTTTTATACACTGGGCCTCAGTTTGGGTTCAGTCTCCCCCCAAAAAAAGTGAGATTCAAATTCTCCCAAAGTGGATATACCTCAGTCCTCTTAGTTTGTCGTATATCAGCCAGCCGCTTGCTGCCACTCACATTGTGTTTTTTATACACTGGGCCTGAGTTTGGGTTCAGTCTCCCCCCCAAAAAAGTGAGATTCAAATTCTACCAAAGTGGATATACCTCAGTCCTCTTAGTTTGTCGTATATCAGCCAGCCACTTGCTGCCACTCACATTGTGTTGTTTTATACACTGGGCCTGAGTTTGGGTTCAGTCTTCCCCCCAAAAAAGTGAGATTCAAATTCTCACAAAGTGGATATACCTCAGTCCTCTTAGTTTGTCGTATATCAGCCAGCCACTTGCTGCCACTCACATTGCGTTGTTTTACACACTGGGCCTGAGTTTGGGTTCATTCTCCCCCCAAAAAAGTGAGATTCAAATTCTCCCAAAGTGCATATACCTCAGTCCTCTTAGTTTGTCGTATATCAGCCAGCCACTTACTGCCACTCACATTGCGTTGTTTTATACACTGGGCCTGAGTTTGGGTTCAGTCTCCCCCCAAAAATGTGAGATTCAAATTCTCACAGAGTGGATATACCTCAGTCCTCTTAGTTTGTCGTATATCAGCCAGCCACTTACTGCCACTCACATTGCATTGTTTTATACACTGGGCCTGAGTTTGGGTTCAGTCTCCCCCCAAAAATGTGAGATTCAAATTCTCACAGAGTGGATATACCTCAGTCCTCTTAGTTTGTCGTATATCAGCCAGCCACTTGCTGCCACTCACATTGCGTTGTTTTATACACTGGGCCTGAATTTGGGTTCAGTCTCCCCCCAAAAAAGTGAGATTCAAATTCTCACAAAGTGGATATACCTCAGTCCTCTTAGTTTGTAGTATATCAGCCAGCCACTTGCTACCACTCACATTGCATTGTTTTATACACTGGGCCTGAGTTTGGGTTCAGTCTCCCCCCAAAAAAAGTGAGATTCAAATTCTCACAGAGTGGATATACCTCAGTCCTCTTAGTTTGTCGTATATCAGCCAGCCACTTGCTGCCACTCACATTGCGTTGTTTTATACGCTGGGCCTGAGTTTGGGTTCAGTCTCCCCCCAAAAAGAGTGAGATTCAAATTCTCACAGAATGGATATACCTCAGTCCTCTTAGTTTGTTGTATATCAGCCAGCCACTTGCTGCCACTCACATTGCGTTGTTTTATACACTGGGCCTGAATTTGGGTTCAGTCTCCCCCCAAAAAAGTGAGATTCAAATTTTCACAGAGTGGATATACCTCAGTCCTCTTGGTTTGTCGTATATCAGCCAGCCACTTGCTGCCACTCACATTGCGTTGTTTTATACACTAGGCCTGAGTTTGGGTTCAGTCTCCCCCCAAAAAGAGTGAGATTCAAATTCTCACAGAGTGGATATACCTCAGTCCTCTTAGTTTGTTGTATATCAGCCAGCCACTTGCTGCCACTCACATTGCGTTGTTTTATACACTGGGCCTGAGTTTGGGTTCAGTCTCCCCCCAAAAAAAGTGAGATTCAAATTCTCACAAAGTGGATATACCTTAGTCCTCTTAGTTTGTCGTAAATCAGCCAGCCACTTGGTGCCACTCACATTGCGTTGTTTTATACACTGGGCCTGAGTTTGGGATCAGTCTCCCCCCCAAAAAAAATGAGATTCAAATTCTCCCAAAGTGCATATACCTCAGTCCTCTTAGTTTGTCGTATATCAGCCAGCCACTTGCTGCCACTCACATTGCGTTGTTTTATACACTGGGCCTGAGTTTGGGTTCAGTCACCCCCAAAAAAGGGTGAGATTCAAATTCTCACAAAGTGGATATATCTCATTCCTCTTAGTTTGTCGTATATCAGCCAGCCACTTGCTGCCACTCACATTGCGTTGTTTTATACACTGGGCCTGAGTTTGAGTTCAGTCTCCCCCCAAAAAAGTGAGATTCAAATTCTCACAGAGTGGATATACCTCAGTCCTCTTAGTTTGTCGTATATCAGCCAGCCACTTGCTGCCACTCACATTGCGTTGTTTTATACACTGGGCCTGAATTTGGGTTCAGTCTCCCCCCTAAAAAAGTGAGATTCAAATTCTCACAGAGTGGATATACCTCAGTCCTCTTAGTTTGTCGTATATCAGCCAGCCACTTGCTGCAACTCACATTGCGTTGTTTTATACACTGGGCCTGAGTTTGGGATCAGTCTCCCCCCAAAAAGAGTGAGATTCAAATTCTCACAGAATGGATATACCTCAGTCCTCTTAGTTTGTTGTATATCAGCCAGCCACTTGCTGCCACTCACATTGCGTTGTTTTATACACTGGGCCTGAATTTGGGTTCAGTCTCCCCCCAAAAAAGTGAGATTCAAATTTTCACAGAGTGGATATACCTCAGTCCTCTTGGTTTGTCGTATATCAGCCAGCCACTTGCTGCCACTCACATTGCGTTGTTTTATACACTAGGCCTGAGTTTGGGTTCAGTCTCCCCCCAAAAAGAGTGAGATTCAAATTCTCACAGAGTGGATATACCTCAGTCCTCTTAGTTTGTTGTATATCAGCCAGCCACTTGCTGCCACTCACATTGCGTTGTTTTATACACTGGGCCTGAGTTTGGGTTCAGTCTCCCCCCAAAAAAAGTGAGATTCAAATTCTCACAAAGTGGATATACCTTAGTCCTCTTAGTTTGTCGTAAATCAGCCAGCCACTTGGTGCCACTCACATTGCGTTGTTTTATACACTGGGCCTGAGTTTGGGATCAGTCTCCCCCCCAAAAAAAAGTGAGATTCAAATTCTCCCAAAGTGCATATACCTCAGTCCTCTTAGTTTGTCGTATATCAGCCAGCCACTTGCTGCCACTCACATTGCGTTGTTTTATACACTGGGCCTGAGTTTGGGTTCAGTCACCCCCAAAAAAGGGTGAGATTCAAATTCTCACAAAGTGGATATATCTCATTCCTCTTAGTTTGTCGTATATCAGCCAGCCACTTGCTGCCACTCACATTGCGTTGTTTTATACACTGGGCCTGAGTTTGGGTTCAGTCTCCCCCAAAAAAAGTGAGATTCAAATTCTCACAGAGTGGATATACCTCAGTCCTCTTAGTTTGTCGTATATCAGCCAGCCACTTGCTGCCACTCACATTGCGTTGTTTTATACACTGGGCCTGAATTTGGGTTCAGTCTCCCCCCTAAAAAAGTGAGATTCAAATTCTCACAGAGTGGATATACCTCAGTCCTCTTAGTTTGTCGTATATCAGCCAGCCACTTGCTGCAACTCACATTGCGTTGTTTTATACACTGGGCCTGAATTTGGGTTCAGTCTCCCCCCAAAAAAGTGAGATTCAAATTCTCACAAAGTGGATATACCTCAGTCCTCTTAGTTTGTCGCATTTCAGCCAGTCACTTGCTGCCACTAACATTGCATTGTTTTATACACTGGGCCTCAGTTTGGGTTCATTCTCCCCCCAAAAAAGTGAGATTCAAATTCTCCCAAAGTGGATATACCTCAGTCCTCTTAGTTTGTTGTATATCAGCCAGCCACTTGCTGCCACTCCCATTGTGTTTTTTATACACTGGGCCTGAGTTTGGGTTCAGTCTCCCCCCAAAAAAAGTGAGATTCAAATTCTACCAAAGTGGATATACCTCAGTCCTCTTAGTTTGTCGTATATCAGCCAGCCACTTGCTGCCACTCACATTGTGTTGTTTTATACACTGGGCCTGAGTTTGGGTTCAGTCTTCCCCCCAAAAAAGTGAGATTCAAATTCTCACAAACTGGATATACCTCAGTCCTCTTAGTTTGTCGTATATCAGCCAGCCACTTGCTGCCACTCACATTGTGTTGTTTTATACACTGGGCCTGAGTTTGGGTTCATTCTCCCCCCAAAAAAGTGAGATTCAAATTCTCCCAAAGTGCATATACCTCAGTCCTCTTAGTTTGTCGTATATCAGCCAGCCACTTGCTGCCACTCACATTGCGTTGTTTTATACACTGGGCCTGAGTTTGGGTTCAGTCTCCCCCCAAAAATGTGAGATTCAAATTCTCACAGAGTGGATATACCTCAGTCCTCTTAGTTTGTCGTATATCAGCCAGCCACTTACTGCCACTCACATTGCATTGTTTTATACACTGGGCCTGAGTTTGGGTTCAGTCTCCCCCCAAAAATGTGAGATTCAAATTCTCACAGAGTGGATATACCTCAGTCCTCTTAGTTTGTCGTATATCAGCCAGCCACTTGCTGCCACTCACATTGCGTTGTTTTATACACTGGGCCTGAATTTGGGTTCAGTCTCCCCCCAAAAAAGTGAGATTCAAATTCTCACAAAGTGGATATACCTCAGTCCTCTTAGTTTGTAGTATATCAGCCAGCCACTTGCTACCACTCACATTGCATTGTTTTATACACTGGGCCTGAGTTTGGGTTCAGTCTCCCCCCAAAAAAAGTGAGATTCAAATTCTCACAGAGTGGATATACCTCAGTCCTCTTAGTTTGTCGTATATCAGCCAGCCACTTGCTACCACTCACATTGCGTTGTTTTATACACTGGGCCTGAGTTTGGGTTCAGTCTCCCCCCAAAAAAAGTGAGATTCAAATTCTCACAGAGTGGATATACCTCAGTCCTCTTAGTTTGTTGTATATCAGCCAGCCACTTGCTGCCACTCACATTGCGTTGTTTTATACACTGGGCCTGAATTTGGGTTCAGTCTCCCCCCAAAAAAGTGAGATTCAAATTTTCACAGAGTGGATATACCTCAGTCCTCTTGGTTTGTCGTATATCAGCCAGCCACTTGCTGCCACTCACATTGCGTTGTTTTATACACTAGGCCTGAGTTTGGGTTCAGTCTCCCCCCAAAAAGAGTGAGATTCAAATTCTCACAGAGTGGATATACCTCAGTCCTCTTAGTTTGTTGTATATCAGCCAGCCACTTGCTGCCACTCACATTGCGTTGTTTTATACACTGGGCCTGAGTTTGGGTTCAGTCTCCCCCCAAAAAAAGTGAGATTCAAATTCTCACAAAGTGGATATACCTTAGTCCTCTTAGTTTGTCGTAAATCAGCCAGCCACTTGGTGCCACTCACATTGCGTTGTTTTATACACTGGGCCTGAGTTTGGGATCAGTCTCCCCCCCAAAAAAAAGTGAGATTCAAATTCTCCCAAAGTGCATATACCTCAGTCCTCTTAGTTTGTCGTATATCAGCCAGCCACTTGCTGCCACTCACATTGCGTTGTTTTATACACTGGGCCTGAGTTTGGGTTCAGTCACCCCCAAAAAAGGGTGAGATTCAAATTCTCACAAAGTGGATATATCTCATTCCTCTTAGTTTGTCGTATATCAGCCAGCCACTTGCTGCCACTCACATTGCGTTGTTTTATACACTGGGCCTGAGTTTGAGTTCAGTCTCCCCCCAAAAAAGTGAGATTCAAATTCTCACAGAGTGGATATACCTCAGTCCTCTTAGTTTGTCGTATATCAGCCAGCCACTTGCTGCCACTCACATTGCGTTGTTTTATACACTGGGCCTGAATTTGGGTTCAGTCTCCCCCCTAAAAAAGTGAGATTCAAATTCTCACAGAGTGGATATACCTCAGTCCTCTTAGTTTGTCGTATATCAGCCAGCCACTTGCTGCAACTCACATTGCGTTGTTTTATACACTGGGCCTGAGTTTGGGATCAGTCTCCCCCCAAAAAGAGTGAGATTCAAATTCTCACAGAATGGATATACCTCAGTCCTCTTAGTTTGTTGTATATCAGCCAGCCACTTGCTGCCACTCACATTGCGTTGTTTTATACACTGGGCCTGAATTTGGGTTCAGTCTCCCCCCAAAAAAGTGAGATTCAAATTTTCACAGAGTGGATATACCTCAGTCCTCTTGGTTTGTCGTATATCAGCCAGCCACTTGCTGCCACTCACATTGCGTTGTTTTATACACTAGGCCTGAGTTTGGGTTCAGTCTCCCCCCAAAAAGAGTGAGATTCAAATTCTCACAGAGTGGATATACCTCAGTCCTCTTAGTTTGTTGTATATCAGCCAGCCACTTGCTGCCACTCACATTGCATTGTTTTATACACTGGGCTTGAATTTGGGTTCAGTCTCCCCCCAAAAAAAGTGAGATTCAAATTCTCACAGAGTGGATATACCTCAGTCCTCTTAGTTTGTCGTATATCAGCCAGCCACTTGCTGCAACTCACATTGCGTTGTTTTATACACTGGGCCTGAGTTTGGGTTCAGTCTCCCCCCAAAAAAGTGAGATTCAAATTCTCACAAAGTGGATATACCTCAGTCCTCTTAGTTTGTCGCATATCAGGCAGTCACTTGCTGCCACTAACATTGCATTGTTTTATACACTGGGCCTCAGTTTGGGTTCAGTCTCCCCCCAAAAAAAGTGAGATTCAAATTCTCCCAAAGTGGATATACCTCAGTCCTCTTAGTTTGTTGTATATCAGCCAGCCACTTGCTGCCACTCACATTGTGTTTTTTATACACTGGGCCTGAGTTTGGGTTCAGTCTCCCCCCAAAAAAAGTGAGATTCAAATTCTACCAAAGTGGATATACCTCAGTCCTCTTAGTTTGTCGTATATCAGCCAGCCACTTGCTGCCACTCACATTGTGTTGTTTTATACACTGGGCCTGAGTTTGGGTTCAGTCTTCCCCCCAAAAAAGTGAGATTCAAATTCTCACAGAGTGGATATACCTCAGTCCTCTTAGTTTGTCGTATATCAGCCAGCCACTTGCTGCCACTCACATTGCGTTGTTTTATACACTGGGCCTGAGTTTGGGTTCAGTCTCCCCCCAAAAATGTGAGATTCAAATTCTCACAGAGTGGATATACCTCAGTCCTCTTAGTTTGTCGTATATCAGCCAGCCACTTGCTGCCACTCACATTGCGTTGTTTTATACACTGGGCCTGAATTTGGGTTCAGTCTCCCCCCAAAAAAGTGAGATTCAAATTCTCACAAAGTGGATATACCTCAGTCCTCTTAGTTTGTAGTATATCAGCCAGCCACTTGCTGCCACTCACATTGCATTGTTTTATACACTGGGCCTGAGTTTGGGTTCAGTCTCCCCCCAAAAAAAGTGAGATTCAAATTCTCACAGAGTGGATATACCTCAGTCCTCTTAGTTTGTCGTATATCAGTTAGCCACTTGCTGCCACTCACATTGCGTTGTTTTATACACTGGGCCTGAGTTTGGGTTCAGTCTCCCCCCCAAAAAAGTGAGATTCAAATTCTCACAGAGTGGATATACCTCAGTCCACTTAGTTTGTCGTATATCAGCCAGCCACTTGCTGCAACTCACATTGCGTTGTTTTATACACTGGGCCTGAATTTGGGTTCAGTCTCCCCCCAAAAAAAGTGAGATTCAAATTCTCTCAAAATGGATATACCTCAGTCCTCTTAGTTTGTCGTATATCAGCCAGCCACTTGCTGCCACTAACATTGCATTGTTTTATACACTGGGCCTCAGTTTGGGTTCAGTCTCCCCCCAAAAAAAGTGAGATTCAAATTCTCCCAAAGTGGATATACCTCAGTCCTCTTAGTTTGTCGTATATCAGCCAGCCGCTTGCTGCCACTCACATTGTGTTTTTTATACACTGGGCCTGAGTTTGGGTTCAGTCTCCCCCCCAAAAAAGTGAGATTCAAATTCTACCAAAGTGGATATACCTCAGTCCTCTTAGTTTGTCGTATATCAGCCAGCCACTTGCTGCCACTCACATTGTGTTGTTTTATACACTGGGCCTGAGTTTGGGTTCAGTCTTCCCCCCAAAAAAGTGAGATTCAAATTCTCACAAAGTGGATATACCTCAGTCCTCTTAGTTTGTCGTATATCAGCCAGCCACTTGCTGCCACTCACATTGCGTTGTTTTACACACTGGGCCTGAGTTTGGGTTCATTCTCCCCCCAAAAAAGTGAGATTCAAATTCTCCCAAAGTGCATATACCTCAGTCCTCTTAGTTTGTCGTATATCAGCCAGCCACTTACTGCCACTCACATTGCGTTGTTTTATACACTGGGCCTGAGTTTGGGTTCAGTCTCCCCCCAAAAATGTGAGATTCAAATTCTCACAGAGTGGATATACCTCAGTCCTCTTAGTTTGTCGTATATCAGCCAGCCACTTACTGCCACTCACATTGCATTGTTTTATACACTGGGCCTGAGTTTGGGTTCAGTCTCCCCCCAAAAATGTGAGATTCAAATTCTCACAGAGTGGATATACCTCAGTCCTCTTAGTTTGTCGTATATCAGCCAGCCACTTGCTGCCACTCACATTGCGTTGTTTTATACACTGGGCCTGAATTTGGGTTCAGTCTCCCCCCAAAAAAGTGAGATTCAAATTCTCACAAAGTGGATATACCTCAGTCCTCTTAGTTTGTAGTATATCAGCCAGCCACTTGCTACCACTCACATTGCATTGTTTTATACACTGGGCCTGAGTTTGGGTTCAGTCTCCCCCCAAAAAAAGTGAGATTCAAATTCTCACAGAGTGGATATACCTCAGTCCTCTTAGTTTGTCGTATATCAGCCAGCCACTTGCTGCCACTCACATTGCGTTGTTTTATACGCTGGGCCTGAGTTTGGGTTCAGTCTCCCCCCAAAAAGAGTGAGATTCAAATTCTCACAGAATGGATATACCTCAGTCCTCTTAGTTTGTTGTATATCAGCCAGCCACTTGCTGCCACTCACATTGCGTTGTTTTATACACTGGGCCTGAATTTGGGTTCAGTCTCCCCCCAAAAAAGTGAGATTCAAATTTTCACAGAGTGGATATACCTCAGTCCTCTTGGTTTGTCGTATATCAGCCAGCCACTTGCTGCCACTCACATTGCGTTGTTTTATACACTAGGCCTGAGTTTGGGTTCAGTCTCCCCCCAAAAAGAGTGAGATTCAAATTCTCACAGAGTGGATATACCTCAGTCCTCTTAGTTTGTTGTATATCAGCCAGCCACTTGCTGCCACTCACATTGCGTTGTTTTATACACTGGGCCTGAGTTTGGGTTCAGTCTCCCCCCAAAAAAAGTGAGATTCAAATTCTCACAAAGTGGATATACCTTAGTCCTCTTAGTTTGTCGTAAATCAGCCAGCCACTTGGTGCCACTCACATTGCGTTGTTTTATACACTGGGCCTGAGTTTGGGATCAGTCTCCCCCCCAAAAAAAATGAGATTCAAATTCTCCCAAAGTGCATATACCTCAGTCCTCTTAGTTTGTCGTATATCAGCCAGCCACTTGCTGCCACTCACATTGCGTTGTTTTATACACTGGGCCTGAGTTTGGGTTCAGTCACCCCCAAAAAAGGGTGAGATTCAAATTCTCACAAAGTGGATATATCTCATTCCTCTTAGTTTGTCGTATATCAGCCAGCCACTTGCTGCCACTCACATTGCGTTGTTTTATACACTGGGCCTGAGTTTGAGTTCAGTCTCCCCCCAAAAAAGTGAGATTCAAATTCTCACAGAGTGGATATACCTCAGTCCTCTTAGTTTGTCGTATATCAGCCAGCCACTTGCTGCCACTCACATTGCGTTGTTTTATACACTGGGCCTGAATTTGGGTTCAGTCTCCCCCCTAAAAAAGTGAGATTCAAATTCTCACAGAGTGGATATACCTCAGTCCTCTTAGTTTGTCGTATATCAGCCAGCCACTTGCTGCAACTCACATTGCGTTGTTTTATACACTGGGCCTGAGTTTGGGATCAGTCTCCCCCCAAAAAGAGTGAGATTCAAATTCTCACAGAATGGATATACCTCAGTCCTCTTAGTTTGTTGTATATCAGCCAGCCACTTGCTGCCACTCACATTGCGTTGTTTTATACACTGGGCCTGAATTTGGGTTCAGTCTCCCCCCAAAAAAGTGAGATTCAAATTTTCACAGAGTGGATATACCTCAGTCCTCTTGGTTTGTCGTATATCAGCCAGCCACTTGCTGCCACTCACATTGCGTTGTTTTATACACTAGGCCTGAGTTTGGGTTCAGTCTCCCCCCAAAAAGAGTGAGATTCAAATTCTCACAGAGTGGATATACCTCAGTCCTCTTAGTTTGTTGTATATCAGCCAGCCACTTGCTGCCACTCACATTGCGTTGTTTTATACACTGGGCCTGAGTTTGGGTTCAGTCTCCCCCCAAAAAAAGTGAGATTCAAATTCTCACAAAGTGGATATACCTTAGTCCTCTTAGTTTGTCGTAAATCAGCCAGCCACTTGGTGCCACTCACATTGCGTTGTTTTATACACTGGGCCTGAGTTTGGGATCAGTCTCCCCCCCAAAAAAAAGTGAGATTCAAATTCTCCCAAAGTGCATATACCTCAGTCCTCTTAGTTTGTCGTATATCAGCCAGCCACTTGCTGCCACTCACATTGCGTTGTTTTATACACTGGGCCTGAGTTTGGGTTCAGTCACCCCCAAAAAAGGGTGAGATTCAAATTCTCACAAAGTGGATATATCTCATTCCTCTTAGTTTGTCGTATATCAGCCAGCCACTTGCTGCCACTCACATTGCGTTGTTTTATACACTGGGCCTGAGTTTGGGTTCAGTCTCCCCCAAAAAAAGTGAGATTCAAATTCTCACAGAGTGGATATACCTCAGTCCTCTTAGTTTGTCGTATATCAGCCAGCCACTTGCTGCCACTCACATTGCGTTGTTTTATACACTGGGCCTGAATTTGGGTTCAGTCTCCCCCCTAAAAAAGTGAGATTCAAATTCTCACAGAGTGGATATACCTCAGTCCTCTTAGTTTGTCGTATATCAGCCAGCCACTTGCTGCAACTCACATTGCGTTGTTTTATACACTGGGCCTGAATTTGGGTTCAGTCTCCCCCCAAAAAAGTGAGATTCAAATTCTCACAAAGTGGATATACCTCAGTCCTCTTAGTTTGTCGCATTTCAGCCAGTCACTTGCTGCCACTAACATTGCATTGTTTTATACACTGGGCCTCAGTTTGGGTTCATTCTCCCCCCAAAAAAGTGAGATTCAAATTCTCCCAAAGTGGATATACCTCAGTCCTCTTAGTTTGTTGTATATCAGCCAGCCACTTGCTGCCACTCCCATTGTGTTTTTTATACACTGGGCCTGAGTTTGGGTTCAGTCTCCCCCCAAAAAAAGTGAGATTCAAATTCTACCAAAGTGGATATACCTCAGTCCTCTTAGTTTGTCGTATATCAGCCAGCCACTTGCTGCCACTCACATTGTGTTGTTTTATACACTGGGCCTGAGTTTGGGTTCAGTCTTCCCCCCAAAAAAGTGAGATTCAAATTCTCACAAACTGGATATACCTCAGTCCTCTTAGTTTGTCGTATATCAGCCAGCCACTTGCTGCCACTCACATTGTGTTGTTTTATACACTGGGCCTGAGTTTGGGTTCATTCTCCCCCCAAAAAAGTGAGATTCAAATTCTCCCAAAGTGCATATACCTCAGTCCTCTTAGTTTGTCGTATATCAGCCAGCCACTTGCTGCCACTCACATTGCGTTGTTTTATACACTGGGCCTGAGTTTGGGTTCAGTCTCCCCCCAAAAATGTGAGATTCAAATTCTCACAGAGTGGATATACCTCAGTCCTCTTAGTTTGTCGTATATCAGCCAGCCACTTGCTGCCACTCACATTGCGTTGTTTTATACACTGGGCCTGAATTTGGGTTCAGTCTCCCCCCAAAAAAGTGAGATTCAAATTCTCACAAAGTGGATATACCCCAGTCCTCTTAGTTTGTAGTATATCAGCCAGCCACTTGCTGCCACTCACATTGCGTTGTTTTATACACTGGGCCTGAGTTTGGGTTCAGTCTCCCCCCAAAAAAAGTGAGATTCAAATTCTCACAGAGTGGATATACCTCAGTCCTCTTAGTTTGTCGTATATCAGCCAGCCACTTGCTGCCACTCACATTGCGTTGTTTTATACACTGGGCCTGAATTTGGGTTCAGTCTCCCCCCAAAAAAGTGAGATTCAAATTTTCACAGAGTGGATATACCTCAGTCCTCTTAGTTTGTCGTATATCAGCCAGCCACTTGCTGCCACTCACATTGCGTTGTTTTATACACTGGGCCTGAGTTTGGGTTCAGTCTCCCCCCAAAAAAAGTGAGATTCAAATTCTCACAAAGTGGATATACCTTAGTCCTCTTAGTTTGTCGTAAATCAGCCAGCCACTTGGTGCCACTCACATTGCGTTGTTTTATACACTGGGCCTGAGTTTGGGATCAGTCTCCCCCCAAAAAAAAAGTGAGATTCAAATTCTCCCAAAGTGCATATACCTCAGTCCTCTTAGTTTGTCGTATATCAGCCAGCCACTTGCTGCCACTCACATTGCGTTGTTTTATACACTGGGCCTGAGTTTGGGTTCAGTCACCCCCAAAAAAGGGTGAGATTCAAATTCTCACAAAGTGGATATATCTCATTCCTCTTAGTTTGTCGTATATCAGCCAGCCACTTGCTGCCACTCACATTGCGTTGTTTTATACACTGGGCCTGAGTTTGGGTTCAGTCTCCCCCCAAAAAAGTGAGATTCAAATTCTCACAGAGTGGATATACCTCAGTCCTCTTAGTTTGTCGTATATCAGCCAGCCACTTGCTGCCACTCACATTGCGTTGTTTTATACACTGGGCCTGAATTTGGGTTCAGTCTCCCCCCTAAAAAAGTGAGATTCAAATTCTCACAGAGTGGATATACCTCAGTCCTCTTAGTTTGTCGTATATCAGCCAGCCACTTGCTGCAACTCACATTGCGTTGTTTTATACACTGGGCCTGAATTTGGGTTCAGTCTCCCCCCAAAAAAGTGAGATTCAAATTCTCACAAAGTGGATATACCTCAGTCCTCTTAGTTTGTCGCATTTCAGCCAGTCACTTGCTGCCACTAACATTGCATTGTTTTATACACTGGGCCTCAGTTTGGGTTCATTCTCCCCCCAAAAAAGTGAGATTCAAATTCTCCCAAAGTGGATATACCTCAGTCCTCTTAGTTTGTTGTATATCAGCCAGCCACTTGCTGCCACTCCCATTGTGTTTTTTATACACTGGGCCTGAGTTTGGGTTCAGTCTCCCCCCCAAAAAAGTGAGATTCAAATTCTACCAAAGTGGATATACCTCAGTCCTCTTAGTTTGTCGTATATCAGCCAGCCACTTGCTGCCACTCACATTGTGTTGTTTTATACACTGGGCCTGAGTTTGGGTTCAGTCTTCCCCCCAAAAAAGTGAGATTCAAATTCTCACAAACTGGATATACCTCAGTCCTCTTAGTTTGTCGTATATCAGCCAGCCACTTGCTGCCACTCACATTGTGTTGTTTTATACACTGGGCCTGAGTTTGGGTTCATTCTCCCCCCAAAAAAGTGAGATTCAAATTCTCCCAAAGTGCATATACCTCAGTCCTCTTAGTTTGTCGTATATCAGCCAGCCACTTGCTGCCACTCACATTGCGTTGTTTTATACACTGGGCCTGAGTTTGGGTTCAGTCTCCCCCCAAAAATGTGAGATTCAAATTCTCACAGAGTGGATATACCTCAGTCCTCTTAGTTTGTCGTATATCAGCCAGCCACTTGCTGCCACTCACATTGCGTTGTTTTATACACTGGGCCTGAATTTGGGTTCAGTCTCCCCCCAAAAAAGTGAGATTCAAATTCTCACAAAGTGGATATACCTCAGTCCTCTTAGTTTGTAGTATATCAGCCAGCCACTTGCTGCCACTCACATTGCGTTGTTTTATACACTGGGCCTGAGTTTGGGTTCAGTCTCCCCCCAAAAAAAGTGAGATTCAAATTCTCACAGAGTGGATATACCTCAGTCCTCTTAGTTTGTCGTATATCAGCCAGCCACTTGCTGCCACTCACATTGCGTTGTTTTATACACTGGGCCTGAATTTGGGTTCAGTCTCCCCCCAAAAAAGTGAGATTCAAATTTTCACAGAGTGGATATACCTCAGTCCTCTTAGTTTGTCGTATATCAGCCAGCCACTTGCTGCCACTCACATTGCGTTGTTTTATACACTGGGCCTGAGTTTGGGTTCAGTCTCCCCCCAAAAAAAGTGAGATTCAAATTCTCACAGAGTGGATATACCTCAGTCCTCTTAGTTTGTTGTATATCAGCCAGCCACTTGCTGCCACTCACATTGCGTTGTTTTATACACTGGGCCTGAGTTTGGGTTCAGTCTCCCCCCCAAAAAAGTGAGATTCAAATTCTCACAAAGTGGATATACCTTAGTCCTCTTAGTTTGTCGTAAATCAGCCAGCCACTTGCTGCCACTCACATTGCGTTGTTTTATACACTGGGCCTGAGTTTGGGATCAGTCTCCCCCCCAAAAAAAAGTGAGATTCAATTTCTCCCAAAGTGGATATACCTCAGTCCTCTTAGTTTGTCGTATATCAGCCAGCCCCTTGCTGCCACTCACATTGCGTTGTTTTATACACTGGGCCTGAGTTTGGGTTCAGTCACCCCCAAAAAAGGGTGAGATTCAAATTCTCACAAAGTGGATATATCTCATTCCTCTTAGTTTGTCGTATATCAGCCAGCCACTTGCTGCCACTCACATTGCGTTGTATTATACACTGGGCCTGAGTTTGGGTTCAGTCTCCCCCCAAAAAAGTGAGATTCAAATTCTCACAGAGTGGATATACCTCAGTCCTCTTAGTTTGTCGTATATCAGCCAGCCACTTGCTGCCACTCACATTGCATTGTTTTATACACTGGGCCTGAATTTGGGTTCAGTCTCCCCCCAAAAAAAGTGAGATTCAAATTCTCACAGAGTGGATATACCTCAGTCCTCTTAGTTTGTCGTATATCAGCCAGCCACTTGCTGCAACTCACATTGCGTTGTTTTATACACTGGGCCTGAATTTGGGTTCAGTCTCCCCCCAAAAAAGTGAGATTCAAATTCTCACAAAGTGGATATACCTCAGTCCTCTTAGTTTGTCGCATATCAGCCAGTCACTTGCTGCCACTAACATTGCATTGTTTTATACACTGGGCCTCAGTTTGGGTTCAGTCTCCCCCCCAAAAAAGTGAGATTCAAATTCTCCCAAAGTGGATATACCTCAGTGTTCTTAGTTTGTCGTATATCAGCCAGCCACTTGCTGCCACTCACATAGTGTTTTTTATACACTGGGCCTGAGTTTGGGTTCAGTCTCCCCCCCAAAAAAGTGAGATTCAAATTCTACCAAAGTGGATATACCTCAGTCCTCTTAGTTTGTCGTATATCAGCCAGCCACTTGCTGCCACTCACATTGTGTTGTTTTATACACTGGGCCTGAGTTTGGGTTCAGTCTTCCCCCCAAAAAAGTGAGATTCAAATTCTCACAAAGTGGATATACCTCAGTCCTCTTAGTTTGTCGTATATCAGCCAGCCACTGGCTGCCACTCACATTGCGTTGTTTTATACACTGGGCCTGAGTTTGGGTTCAGTCTCCCCCCAAAAAAAGTGAGATTCAAATTCTCACAGAGTGGATATACCTCAGTCCTCTTAGTTTGTCGTATATCAGCCAGCCACTTGCTGCCACTCACATTGTGTTTTTTATACACTGGGCCTGAGTTTGGGTTCAGTCTCCCCCCCAAAAAAGTGAGATTCAAATTCTATCAAAGTGGATATACCTCAGTCCTCTTAGTTTGTCGTATATCAGCCAGCCACTTGCTGCCACTCACATTGTGTTGTTTTATACACTGGGCCTGAGTTTGGGTTCAGTCTTCCCCCCAAAAAAGTGAGATTCAAATTCTCACAAAGTGGATATACCTCAGTCCTCTTAGTTTGTCGTATATCAGCCAGCCACTTGCTGCCACTCACATTGCGTTGTTTTATACACTGGGCCTGAGTTTGGGTTCAGTCTCCCCCCAAAAAAAGTGAGATTCAAATTCTCACAGAGTGGATATACCTCAGTCCTCTTAGTTTGTCGTATATCAGCCAGCCACTTGCTGCCACTCACATTGTGTTGTTTTATACACTGGGCCTGAGTTTGGGTTCATTCTCCCCCCAAAAAAGTGAGATTCAAATTCTCACAAAGTGGATATACCTCAGTCCTCTTAGTTTGTCGTATATCAGCCAGCCACTTGCTGCCACTCACATTGCGTTGTTTTATACACTGGGCCTGAGTTTGGGTTCAGTCTCCCCCCAAAAAAAGTGAGATTCAAATTCTCACAGAGTGGATATACCTCAGTCCTCTTAGTTTGTCGTATATCAGCCAGCCACTTGCTGCCACTCACATTGTGTTGTTTTATACACTGGGCCTGAGTTTGGGTTCATTCTCCCCCCAAAAAAGTGAGATTCAAATTCTCCCAAAGTGCATATACGTCAGTCCTCTTAGTTTGTCGTATATATCAGCCATCCACTTGCTGCCACTCACATTGCGTTGTTTTATACACTGGGCCTGAGTTTGGGTTCAGTCTCCCCCCAAAAAAAGTGAGATTCAAATTCTCACAAAGTGGATATACCTTAGTCCTCTTAGTTTGTCGTAAATCAGCCAGCCACTTGCTGCCACTCACATTGCGTTGTTTTATACACTGGGCCTGAGTTTGGGATCAGTCTCCCCCCCAAAAAAAAGTGAGATTCAAATTCTCCCAAAGTGGATATACCTCAGTCCTCTTAGTTTGTCGTATATCAGCCAGCCACTTGCTGCCACTCACATTGCGTTGTTTTATACACTGGGCCTGAGTTTGGGTTCAGTCTCCCCCAAAAAAGGGTGAGATTCAAATTCTCACAAAGTGGATAAATCTCATTCCTCTTAGTTTGTCGTATATCAGCCAGCCACTTGCTGCCACTCACATTGTGTTTTTTATCCACTGGGCCTGAGTTTGGGTTCAGTCTCCCCCCAAAAAAAGTGAGATTCAAATTCTACCAAAGTGGATATACCTCAATCCTCTTAGTTTGTCGTAGATCAGCCAGCCACTTGCTGCCACTCACATTGTGTTGTTTTATACACTGGGCCTGAGTTTGGGTTCAGTTTCCCCCCAAAAAAAGTGAGATTCAAATTCTCACAAAGTGGATATACCTCAGTCCTCTTAGTTTGTCGTATATCAGCCAGCCACTTGCAGCCACTCACATTGCGTTGTTTTATACACTGGGCCTGAGTTTAGGTTCGGTCTCCCCCCAAAAAAAGTGAGATTCAAATTCTCACAGAGTGGATATACCTCAGTCCTCTTAGTTTGTCGTATATCAGCCAGCCACTTGCTGCCACTCACATTGTGTTGTTTTATACACTGGGCCTGAGTTTGGGTTCATTCTCCCCCCAAAAAAGTGAGATTCAAATTCTCCCAAAGTGCATATACCTCAGTCCTCTTAGTTTGTCGTATATCAGCCATCCACTTG
Source organism: Ranitomeya variabilis (assembly GCF_051348905.1). Taxonomy (NCBI): domain Eukaryota; kingdom Metazoa; phylum Chordata; class Amphibia; order Anura; family Dendrobatidae; genus Ranitomeya; species Ranitomeya variabilis. The sequence goes on along the minus strand of NC_135234.1, from coordinate 130,624,099 downwards.
CAGCCACTCACATTGCTTTGTTTTATACACTGGGCCTGAGTTTGGGTTCGGTCTCCCCCCAAAAAAAGTGAGATTCAAATTCTCAGAAAGTGGATATACCTTAGTCCTCTTAGTTTGTCTTAAATCAGCCAGCCACTTGCTGCCACTCACATTGCGTTGTTTTATACACTGGGCCTGAGTTTGGGTTCAGTTTCCCCCCAAAAAAAGTGAGATTCAAATTCTCCCAAAGTGGATATACCTCAGTCCTCTTAGTTTGTCGTATATCAGCCAGCCACTTGCTGCCACTCACATTGTGTTTTTTATACACTGGGCCTGAGTTTGGGTTCAGTCTCCCCCCCAAAAAAGTGAGATTCAAATTCTACCAAAGTGGATATACCTCAGTCCTCTTAGTTTGTCGTATATCAGCCAGCCACTTGCTGCCACTCACATTGTGTTGTTTTATACACTGGGCCTGAGTTTGGGTTGAGTCTCCCCCCAAAAAAAGTGAGATTCAAATTCTCACAAAGTGGATATACCTCAGTTCTCTTAGTTTGTCGTATATCAGCCAGCCACTTGCTGCCAGTCACATTGTGTTGTTTTATACACTGGGCCTGAGTTTGGGTTCAGTCTCCCCCCAAAAAAAGTGAGATTCAAATTCTCACAGAGTGGATATACCTCAGTCCTCTTAGTTTGTCGTATATCAGCCAGCCACTTGCTGCCACTCACATTGTGTTGTTTTATACACTGGGCCTGAGTTTGGGTTCATTCTCCCCCCAAAAAAGTGAGATTCAAATTCTCCCAAAGTGCATATACCTCAGTCCTCTTAGTTTGTCGTATATCAGCCATCCACTTGCTGCCACTCACATTGCGTTGTTTTATACACTGGGCCTGAGTTTGGGTTCAGTCTCCCCCCAAAAAAAGTGAGATTCAAATTCTCACAAAGTGGATATACCTCAGTCCTCTTAGTTTGTCGTATATCAGCCAGCCACTTGCTGCCACTCACATTGTGTTGTTTTATACACTGGGCCTGAGTTTGGGTTCAGTCTGCCCCCCCAAAAAGTGAGATTCAAATTCTCACAAAGTGGATATACCTCAGTCCTCTTAGTTTGTCGTATATCAGCCAGCCACTTGCTGCCACTCACATTGCGTTGTTTTATACACTGGGCCTGAGTTTGGGATCATTCTCCCCCCAAAAAAGTGAGATTCAAATTCTCCCAAAGTGCATATACCTCAGTCCTCTTAGTTTGTCGTTTATCAGCCAGCCACTTGCTGCCACTCACATTGCGTTGTTTTATACACTGGGCCTGAGTTTGGGTTCAGTCTCCCCCCCAAAAAAGTGAGATTCAAATTCTCACAAAGTGGACATACCTCAGTCCTCTTAGTTTGTCTTAAATCAGCCAGCCACTTGCTGCCACTCACATTGCTTTGTTTTATACACTGGGCCTGAGTTTGGGTTCAGTCTCCCCCCCAAAAAAGTGAGATTCAAATTCTCCCAAAGTGGATATACCTCAGTCCTCTTAGTTTGTCGTATATCAGCCAGCCACTTGCTGCCACTCACATTGTGTTGTTTTATACACTGGGCGTGTGTTTGGGTTCAGTCTCCCCCCAAAAAAAGTGAGATTCAAATTCTCACAATGTGGATATACCTCAGTCCTCTTAGTTTGTCGTATATCTGCCAGCCACTTGCTGCCACTCACATTGTGTTGTTTTATACACTGGGCCTGAGTTTGGGTTCATTCTCCCCCCAAAAAAGTGAGATTCAAATTCTCCCAAAGTGGATATACCTCAGTCCTCTTAGTTTGTCGTATATCAGCCATCCACTTGCAGCCACACACATTGCGTTGTTTTATACACTGGGCCTGAGTTTGGGTTCGGTCTCCCCCCAAAAAAAGTGAGATTCAAATTCTCACAAAGTGGATATACTTTAGTCCTCTTAGTTTGTCTTAAATCAGCCAGCCACTTGCTGCCACTCACATTGCGTTGTTTTATACACTGGGCCTGAGTTTGGGTTCAGTTTCCCCCCAAAAAAAGTGAGATTCAAATTCTCCAAAAGTGGATATAACTCAGTCCTCTTAGTTTGTCGTATATCAGCCAGCCACTTGCTGCCACTCACATTGTGTTGTTTTATACACTGGGCCTGAGTTTGGGTTCAGTCTGCCCCCCCAAAAAGTGAGATTCAAATTCTCACAAAGTGGATATACCTCAGTCCTCTTAGTTTGTCGTATATCAGCCAGCCACTTGCTGCCACTCACATTGTGTTTTTTATACACTGGGCCTGAGTTTGGGTTCAGTCTCCCCCCCAAAAAAGTGAGATTCAAATTCTACCAAAGTGGATATACCTCAGTCCTCTTAGTTTGTCGTATATCAGCCAGCCACTTGCTGCCACTCACATTGTGTTGTTTTATACACTGGGCCTGAGTTTGGGTTCAGTTTGCCCCCCCAAAAAAGTGAGATTCAAATTCTCACAAAGTGGATATACCTCAGTACTCTTAGTTTGTCGTATATCAGCCAGCCACTTGCTGCCACTCACATTGCGTTGTTTTATACACTGGGCCTGAGTTTGGGTTCATTCTCCCCCCAAAAAAGTGAGATTCAAATTCTCCCAAAGTGCATATACCTCAGTCCTCTTAGTTTGTCGTATATCAGCCAGCCACTTGCTGCCACTCACATTGCGTTGTTTTATACACTGGGCCTGAGTTTGGGTTCAGTCTCCCCCCAAAAAAAGTGAGATTCAAATTCTCACAAAGTGGACATACCTTAGTCCTCTTAGTTTGTCTTAAATCAGCCAGCCACTTGCTGCCACTCACATTGCTTTGTTTTATACACTGGGCCTGAGTTTGGGTTCAGTCTCCCCCCAAAAAAAGTGAGATTCAAATTCTCCCAAAGTGGATATACCTCAGTCCTCTTAGTTTGTCGTATATCAGCCAGCCACTTGCTGCCACTCACATTGTGTTGTTTTATACACTGGGCCTGTGTTTGGGTTCAGTCTCCCCCCAAAAAAAGTGAGATTCAAATTCTCACAATGTGGATATTCCTCAGTCCTCTTAGTTTGTCGTATATCTGCCAGCACTTGCTGCCACTCACATTGTGTTGTTTTATACACTGGGCCTGAGTTTGGGTTCAGTCTACCCCAAAAAAAGTGAGATTCAAATTCTCCCAAAGTGGATATACCTCAGTCCTCTTAGTTTGTCGTATATCAGCCAGCCACTTGCTGCCACTCACATTGCGTTGTTTTATACACTGGGCCTGAGTTTGGGTTCAGTCTCCCCCCCAAAAAAGTGAGATTCAAATTCTCCCAAAGTGGATATACCTCAGTCCTCTTAGTTTGTCGTATATCAGCCAGCCACTTGCTGCCACTCACATTGAGTTGTTTTATACACTGGGTCTGAGTTTGGGTTCAGTCTCCCCCCAAAAAAAGTGAGATTCAAATTCTCACAAAGTGGATATACCTTAGTCCTCTAAGTTTGTCGTAAATCAGCCAGCCACTTGCTGCCAAACACATTGCGTTGTTTTATACACTGGGCCTGAGTTTGGGTTCAGTCTCCCAACCAAAAAAGTGAGATTCAAATTCTCCCAAAGTGGATATACCTCAGTCCTCTTAGTTTGTCGTATATCAGCCAGCCACTTGCTGCCACTCACATTGCATTGTTTTATACACTGGGCCTGAGTTTGGGTTCAGTCTCCCCTAAAAAAATGTGAGATTCAAATTCTCACAAAGTGGATATACCTCAGTCCTCTTAGTTTGTCGTATGTCAGCCAGCCACTTGCTGACACTCACATTGCGTTGTTTTATACACTGGGCCTGAGTTTGGGTTCAGTTTCCCCCCCAAAAAAGTGAGATTCAAATTCTCCCAAAGTGGATATACCTCAGTCCTCTTAGTTTGTCGTATATATCAGCCATCCACTTGCTGCCACTCACATTGCGTTGTTTTATACACTGGGCCTGAGTTTGGGTTCAGTCTCCCCCCAAAAAAAGTGAGATTCAAATTCTCACAAAGTGGATATACCTTAGTCCTCTTAGTTTGTCGTAAATCAGCCAGCCACTTGCTGCCACTCACATTGCGTTGTTTTATACACTGGGCCTGAGTTTGGAATCAGTCTCCCCCCCAAAAAAAAGTGAGATTCAAATTCTCCCAAAGTGGATATACCTCAGTCCTCTTAGTTTGTCGTATATCAGCCAGCCACTTGCTGCCACTCACATTGCGTTGTTTTATACACTGGGCCTGAGTTTGGGTTCAGTCTCCCCCAAAAAAGGGTGAGATTCAAATTCTCACAAAGTGGATATATCTCATTCCCCTTAGTTTGTCGTATATCAGCCAGCCACTTGCTGCCACTCACATTGTGTTTTTTATCCACTGGGCCTGAGTTTGGGTTCAGTCTCCCCCCCAAAAAAGTGAGATTCAAATTCTACCAAAGTGGATATACCTCAATCCTCTTAGTTTGTCGTAGATCAGCCAGCCACTTGCTGCCACTCACATTGTGTTGTTTTATACACTGGGCCTGAGTTTGGGTTCAGTTTCCCCCCCAAAAAAGTGAGATTCAAATTCTCACAAAGTGGATATACCTCAGTCCTCTTAGTTTGTCGTATATCAGCCAGCCACTTGCAGCCACTCACATTGCGTTGTTTTATACACTGGGCCTGAGTTTGGGTTCGGTCTCCCCCCAAAAAAAGTGAGATTCAAATTCTCAGAAAGTGGATATACCTTAGTCCTCTTAGTTTGTCTTAAATCAGCCAGCCACTGGCTGCCACTCACATTGCGTTGTTTTATACACTGGGCCTGAGTTTGGGTTCAGTTTCCCCCCCAAAAAAGTGAGATTCAAATTCTCCCAAAGTGGATATACCTCAGTCCTCTTAGTTTGTCGTATATCAGCCAGCCACTTGCTGCCACTCACATTGTGTTTTTTATACACTGGGCCTGAGTTTGGGTTCAGTCTCCCCCCCAAAAAAGTGAGATTCAAATTCTACCAAAGTGGATATACCTCAGTCCTCTTAGTTTGTCGTATATCAGCCAGCCACTTGCTGCCACTCACATTGTGTTGTTTTATACACTGGGCCTGAGTTTGGGTTGAGTCTCCCCCCCAAAAAAGTGAGATTCAAATTCTCACAAAGTGGATATACCTCAGTTCTCTTAGTTTGTCGTATATCAGCCAGCCACTTGCTGCCACTCACATTGTGTTGTTTTATACACTGGGCCTGAGTTTGGGTTCAGTCTCCCCCCAAAAAAAGTGAGATTCAAATTCTCACAGAGTGGATATACCTCAGTCCTCTTAGTTTGTCGTATATCAGCCAGCCACTTGCTGCCACTCACATTGTGTTGTTTTATACACTGGGCCTGAGTTTGGGTTCATTCTCCCCCCAAAAAAGTGAGATTCAAATTCTCCCAAAGTGCATATACCTCAGTCCTCTTAGTTTGTCGTATATCAGCCATCCACTTGCTGCCACTCACATTGCGTTGTTTTATACACTGGGCCTGAGTTTGGGTTCAGTCTGCCCCCCCAAAAAGTGAGATTCAAATTCTCACAAAGTGGATATACCTCAGTCCTCTTAGTTTGTCGTATATCAGCCAGCCACTTGCTGCCACTCACATTGCGTTGTTTTATACACTGGGCCTGAGTTTGGGATCATTCTCCCCCCAAAAAAGTGAGATTCAAATTCTCCCAAAGTGCATATACCTCAGTCCTCTTAGTTTGTCGTTTATCAGCCAGCCACTTGCTGCCACTCACATTGCGTTGTTTTATACACTGGGCCTGAGTTTGGGTTCAGTCTCCCCCCAAAAAAAGTGAGATTCAAATTCTCACAAAGTGGACATACCTTAGTCCTCTTAGTTTGTCTTAAATCAGCCAGCCACTTGCTGCCACTCACATTGCTTTGTTTTATACACTGGGCCTGAGTTTGGGTTCAGTCTCCCCCCCAAAAAAGTGAGATTCAAATTCTCCCAAAGTGGATATACCTCAGTCCTCTTAGTTTGTCGTATATCAGCCAGCCACTTGCTGCCACTCACATTGTGTTGTTTTATACACTGGGCCTGTGTTTGGGTTCAGTCTCCCCCCAAAAAAAGTGAGATTCAAATTCTCACAATGTGGATATACCTCAGTCCTCTTAGTTTGTCGTATATCTGCCAGCCACTTGCTGCCACTCACATTGTGTTGTTTTATACACTGGGCCTGAGTTTGGGTTCATTCTCCCCCCAAAAAAGTGAGATTCAAATTCTCCCAAAGTGGATATACCTCAGTCCTCTTAGTTTGTCGTATATCAGCCATCCACTTGCAGCCACTCACATTGCGTTGTTTTATACACTGGGCCTGAGTTTGGGTTCGGTCTCCCCCCAAAAAAAGTGAGATTCAAATTCTCACAAAGTGGATATACTTTAGTCCTCTTAGTTTGTCTTAAATCAGCCAGCCACTTGCTGCCACTCACATTGCGTTGTTTTATACACTGGGCCTGAGTTTGGGTTCAGTTTCCCCCCAAAAAAAGTGAGATTCAAATTCTCCAAAAGTGGATATAACTCAGTCCTCTTAGTTTGTCGTATATCAGCCAGCCACTTGCTGCCACTCACATTGTGTTGTTTTATACACTGGGCCTGAGTTTGGGTTCAGTCTGCCCCCCCAAAAAGTGAGATTCAAATTCTCACAAAGTGGATATACCTCAGTCCTCTTAGTTTGTCGTATATCAGCCAGCCACTTGCTGCCACTCACATTGTGTTTTTTATACACTGGGCCTGAGTTTGGGTTCAGTCTCCCCCCCAAAAAAGTGAGATTCAAATTCTACCAAAGTGGATATACCTCAGTCCTCTTAGTTTGTCGTATATCAGCCAGCCACTTGCTGCCACTCACATTGTGTTGTTTTATACACTGGGCCTGAGTTTGGGTTCAGTCTCCCCCCCAAAAAAGTGAGATTCAAATTCTCACAAAGTGGATATACCTCAGTCCTCTTAGTTTGTCGTATATCAGCCAGCCACTTGCTGCCACTCACATTGTGTTGTTTTATACACTGGGCCTGAGTTTGGGTTCAGTCTCCCCCCCAAAAAAGTGAGATTCAAATTCTCACAAAGTGGATATACCTCAGTCCTCTTAGTTTGTCGTATATCAGCCAGCCACTTGCTGCCACTCACATTGCGTTGTTTTATACACTGGGCCTGAGTTTGGGTTCAGTCTCCCCCCAAAAAAAGTGAGATTCAAATTCTCACAAAGTGGACATACCTTAGTCCTCTTAGTTTGTCTTAAATCAGCCAGCCACTTGCTGCCACTCACATTGCTTTGTTTTATACACTGGGCCTGAGTTTGGGTTCAGTCTCCCCCCAAAAAAAGTGAGATTCAAATTCTCCCAAAGTGGATATACCTCAGTCCTCTTAGTTTGTCGTATATCAGCCAGCCACTTGCTGCCACTCACATTGTGTTGTTTTATACACTGGGCCTGTGTTTGGGTTCAGTCTCCCCCCAAAAAAAGTGAGATTCAAATTCTCACAATGTGGATATTCCTCAGTCCTCTTAGTTTGTCGTATATCTGCCAGCCACTTGCTGCCACTCACATTGTGTTGTTTTATACACTGGGCCTGAGTTTGGGTTCAGTCTACCCCAAAAAAAGTGAGATTCAAATTCTCCCAAAGTGGATATACCTCAGTCCTCTTAGTTTGTCGTATATCAGCCAGCCACTTGCTGCCACTCACATTGCGTTGTTTTATACACTGGGCCTGAGTTTGGGTTCAGTCTCCCCCCAAAAAAAGTGAGATTCAAATTCTCCCAAAGTGGATATACCTCAGTCCTCTTAGTTTGTCGTATATCAGCCAGCCACTTGCTGCCACTCACATTGAGTTGTTTTATACACTGGGTCTGAGTTTGGGTTCAGTCTCCCCCCAAAAAAAGTGAGATTCAAATTCTCACAAAGTGGATATACCTTAGTCCTCTAAGTTTGTCGTAAATCAGCCAGCCACTTGCTGCCAAACACATTGCGTTGTTTTATACACTGGGCCTGAGTTTGGGTTCAGTCTCCCCTAAAAAAATGTGAGATTCAAATTCTCACAAAGTGGATATACCTCAGTCCTCTTAGTTTGTCGTATGTCAGCCAGCCACTTGCTGCCACTCACATTGCGTTGTTTTATACACTGGGCCTGAGTTTGGGTTCAGTTTCCCCCCCAAAAAAGTGAGATTCAAATTCTCCCAAAGTGGATATACCTCAGTCCTCTTAGTTTGTCGTATATCAGCCAGCCACTTGCTGCCACTCACATTGTGTTGTTTTATACACTGGGCCTGAGTTTGAGTTCAGTCTGCCCCCCCAAAAAGTGAGATTCAAATTCTCACAAAGTGGATATACCTCAGTCCTCTTAGTTTGTCGTATATCAGCCAGCCACTTGCTGCCACTCACATTGTGTTTTTTATACACTGGGCCTGAGTTTGGGTTCAGTCTCCCCCCCAAAAAAGTAAGATTCAAATTCTACCAAAGTGGATATACCTCAGTCCTCTTAGTTTGTCGTATATCAGCCAGCCACTTGCTGCCACTCACATTGTGTTGTTTTATACACTGGGCCTGAGTTTGGGTTCAGTCTCCCCCCAAAAAAAGTGAGATTCAAATTCTCCCAAAGTGCATATACCTCAGTCCTCTTAGTTTGTCGTATATCAGCCATCCACTTGCTGCCACTCACATTGCGTTGTTTTATACACTGGGCCTGAGTTTGGGTTCAGTCTCCCCCCAAAAAAAGTGAGATTCAAATTCTCCCAAAGTGGATATACCTCAGTCCTCTTAGTTTGTCGTATATCAGCCAGCCACTTGCTGCCACTCACATTGTGTTGTTTTATACACTGGGCCTGTGTTTGGGTTCAGTCTCCCCCCCAAAAAAGTAAGATTCAAATTCTACCAAAGTGGATATACCTCAGTCCTCTTAGTTTGTCGTATATCAGCCAGCCACTTGCTGCCACTCACATTGTGTTGTTTTATACACTGGGCCTGAGTTTGGGTTCAGTCTCCCCCCAAAAAAAGTGAGATTCAAATTCTCCCAAAGTGCATATACCTCAGTCCTCTTAGTTTGTCGTATATCAGCCATCCACTTGCTGCCACTCACATTGCGTTGTTTTATACACTGGGCCTGAGTTTGGGTTCAGTCTCCCCCCAAAAAAAGTGAGATTCAAATTCTCCCAAAGTGGATATACCTCAGTCCTCTTAGTTTGTCGTATATCAGCCAGCCACTTGCTGCCACTCACATTGTGTTGTTTTATACACTGGGCCTGTGTTTGGGTTCAGTCTCCCCCCAAAAAAAGTGAGATTCAAATTCTCACAATGTGGATATTCCTCAGTCCTCTTAGTTTGTCGTATATCTGCCAGCCACTTGCTGCCACTCACATTGTGTTGTTTTATACACTGGGCCTGAGTTTGGGTTCAGTCTACCCCAAAAAAAGTGAGATTCAAATTCTCCCAAAGTGGATATACCTCAGTCCTCTTAGTTTGTCGTATATCAGCCAGCCACTTGCTGCCACTCACATTGCGTTGTTTTATACACTGGGCCTGAGTTTGGGTTCAGTCTCCCCCCAAAAAAAGTGAGATTCAAATTCTCCCAAAGTGGATATACCTCAGTCCTCTTAGTTTGTCGTATATCAGCCAGCCACTTGCTGCCACTCACATTGAGTTGTTTTATACACTGGGTCTGAGTTTGGGTTCAGTCTCCCCCCAAAAAAAGTGAGATTCAAATTCTCACAAAGTGGATATACCTTAGTCCTCTAAGTTTGTCGTAAATCAGCCAGCCACTTGCTGCCAAACACATTGCGTTGTTTTATACACTGGGCCTGAGTTTGGGTTCAGTCTCCCAACCAAAAAAGTGAGATTCAAATTCTCCCAAAGTGGATATACCTCAGTCCTCTTAGTTTGTCGTATATCAGCCAGCCACTTGCTGCCACTCACATTGCATTGTTTTATACACTGGGCCTGAGTTTGGGTTCAGTCTCCCCTAAAAAAATGTGAGATTCAAATTCTCACAAAGTGGATATACCTCAGTCCTCTTAGTTTGTCGTATGTCAGCCAGCCACTTGCTGCCACTCACATTGCGTTGTTTTATACACTGGGCCTGAGTTTGGGTTCAGTTTCCCCCCCAAAAAAGTGAGATTCAAATTCTCCCAAAGTGGATATACCTCAGTCCTCTTAGTTTGTCGTATATCAGCCAGCCACTTGCTGCCACTCACATTGTGTTGTTTTATACACTGGGCCTGAGTTTGAGTTCAGTCTGCCCCCCCAAAAAGTGAGATTCAAATTCTCACAAAGTGGATATACCTCAGTCCTCTTAGTTTGTCGTATATCAGCCAGCCACTTGCTGCCACTCACATTGTGTTTTTTATACACTGGGCCTGAGTTTGGGTTCAGTCTCCCCCCAAAAAAAGTAAGATTCAAATTCTACCAAAGTGGATATACCTCAGTCCTCTTAGTTTGTCGTATATCAGCCAGCCACTTGCTGCCACTCACATTGTGTTGTTTTATACACTGGGCCTGAGTTTGGGTTCAGTCTCCCCCCAAAAAAAGTGAGATTCAAATTCTCCCAAAGTGCATATACCTCAGTCCTCTTAGTTTGTCGTATATCAGCCATCCACTTGCTGCCACTCACATTGCGTTGTTTTATACACTGGGCCTGAGTTTGGGTTCAGTCTCCCCCCCAAAAAAGTGAGATTCAAATTCTCCCAAAGTGCATATACCTCAGTCCTCTTAGTTTGTCGTATATCAGCCATCCACTTGCTGCCACTCACATTGCGTTGTTTTATACACTGGGCCTGAGTTTGGGTTCAGTCTCCCCCCCAAAAAAGTGAGATTCAAATTCTCACAAAGTGGATATACCTCAGTCCTCTTAGTTTGTCGTATATCAGCCAGCCACTTGCTGCCACTCACATTGCGTTGTTTTATACACTGGGCCTGAGTTTGGGATCATTCTCCCCCCAAAAAAGTGAGATTCAAATTCTCCCAAAGTGCATATACCTCAGTCCTCTTAGTTTGTCGTTTATCAGCCAGCCACTTGCTGCCACTCACATTGCGTTGTTTTATACACTGGGCCTGAGTTTGGGATCATTCTCCCCCCAAAAAAGTGAGATTCAAATTCTCCCAAAGTGGATATACCTCAGTCCTCTTAGTTTGTCGTATATCAGCCATCCACTTGCAGCCACTCACATTGCGTTGTTTTATACACTGGGCCTGAGTTTGGGTTCGGTCTCCCCCCAAAAAAAGTGAGATTCAAATTCTCACAAAGTGGATATACTTTAGTCCTCTTAGTTTGTCTTAAATCAGCCAGCCACTTGCTGCCACTCACATTGCGTTGTTTTATACACTGGGCCTGAGTTTGGGTTCAGTTTCCCCCCAAAAAAAGTGAGATTCAAATTCTCCCAAAGTGGATATACCTCAGTCCTCTTAGTTTGTCGTATATCAGCCAGCCACTTGCTGCCACTCACATTGTGTTGTTTTATACACTGGGCCTGAGTTTGGGTTCAGTCTGCCCCCCCAAAAAGTGAGATTCAAATTCTCACAAAGTGGATATACCTCAGTCCTCTTAGTTTGTCGTATATCAGCCAGCCACTTGCTGCCACTCACATTGTGTTGTTTTATACACTGGGCCTGTGTTTGGGTTCAGTCTCCCCCCAAAAAAAGTGAGATTCAAATTCTCACAATGTGGATATTCCTCAGTCCTCTTAGTTTGTCGTATATCTGCCAGCCACTTGCTGCCACTCACATTGTGTTGTTTTATACACTGGGCCTGAGTTTGGGTTCAGTCTACCCCAAAAAAAGTGAGATTCAAATTCTCCCAAAGTGGATATACCTCAGTCCTCTTAGTTTGTCGTATATCAGCCAGCCACTTGCTGCCACTCACATTGCGTTGTTTTATACACTGGGCCTGAGTTTGGGTTCAGTCTCCCCCCAAAAAAAGTGAGATTCAAATTCTCCCAAAGTGGATATACCTCAGTCCTCTTAGTTTGTCGTATATCAGCCAGCCACTTGCTGCCACTCACATTGCTTTGTTTTATACACTGGGTCTGAGTTTGGGTTCAGTCTCCCCCCAAAAAAAGTGAGATTCAAAATCTCACAAAGTGGATATACCTTAGTCCTCTAAGTTTGTCGTAAATCAGCCAGCCACTTGCTGCCAAACACATTGCGTTGTTTTATACACTGGGCCTGAGTTTGGGTTCAGTCTCCCAACCAAAAAAGTGAGATTCAAATTCTCCCAAAGTGGATATACCTCAGTCCTCTTAGTTTGTCGTATATCAGCCAGCCACTTGCTGCCACTCACATTGCATTGTTTTATACACTGGGCCTGAGTTTGGGTTCAGTCTCCCCTAAAAAAATGTGAGATTCAAATTCTCACAAAGTGGATATACCTCAGTCCTCTTAGTTTGTCGTATGTCAGCCAGCCACTTGCTGCCACTCACATTGCGTTGTTTTATACACTGGGCCTGAGTTTGGGTTCAGTTTCCCCCCCAAAAAAGTGAGATTCAAATTCTCCCAAAGTGGATATACCTCAGTCCTCTTAGTTTGTCGTATATCAGCCAGCCACTTGCTGCCACTCACATTGTGTTGTTTTATACACTGGGCCTGAGTTTGGGTTCAGTCTGCCCCCCCAAGAAGTGAGATTCAAATTCTCACAAAGTGGATATACCTCAGTCCTCTTAGTTTGTCGTATATCAGCCAGCCACTTGCTGCCACTCACATTGTGTTTTTTATACACTGGGCCTGAGTTTGGGTTCAGTCTCCCCCCCAAAAAAGTGAGATTCAAATTCTACCAAAGTGGATATACCTCAGTCCTCTTAGTTTGTCGTATATCAGCCAGCCACTTGCTGCCACTCACATTGTGTTGTTTTATACACTGGGCCTGAGTTTGGGTTCAGTCTCCCCCCCAAAAAGTGAGATTCAAATTCTCCCAAAGTGCATATACCTCAGTCCTCTTAGTTTGTCGTATATCAGCCATCCACTTGCTGCCACTCACATTGCGTTGTTTTATACACTGGGCCTGAGTTTGGGTTCAGTCTCCCCCCCAAAAAAGTGAGATTCAAATTCTCACAAAGTGGATATACCTCAGTCCTCTTAGTTTGTCGTATATCAGCCAGCCACTTGCTGCCACTCACATTGTGTTGTTTTATACACTGGGCCTGAGTTTGGGTTCAGTCTGCCCCCCCAAAAAGTGAGATTCAAATTCTCACAAAGTGGATATACCTCAGTCCTCTTAGTTTGTCGTATATCAGCCAGCCACTTGCTGCCACTCACATTGCGTTGTTTTATACACTGGGCCTGAGTTTGGGATCATTCTCCCCCCCAAAAAGTGAGATTCAAATTCTCCCAAAGTGCATATACCTCAGTCCTCTTAGTTTGTCGTTTATCAGCCAGCCACTTGCTGCCACTCACATTGCGTTGTTTTATACACTGGGCCTGAGTTTGGGATCATTCTCCCCCCAAAAAAGTGAGATTCAAATTCTCCCAAAGTGGATATACCTCAGTCCTCTTAGTTTGTCGTATATCAGCCATCCACTTGCAGCCACTCACATTGCGTTGTTTTATACACTGGGCCTGAGTTTGGGTTCGGTCTCCCCCCAAAAAAAGTGAGATTCAAATTCTCACAAAGTGGATATACTTTAGTCCTCTTAGTTTGTCTTAAATCAGCCAGCCACTTGCTGCCACTCACATTGCGTTGTTTTATACACTGGGCCTGAGTTTGGGTTCAGTTTCCCCCAAAAAAAAGTGAGATTCAAATTCTCCCAAAGTGGATATACCTCAGTCCTCTTAGTTTGTCGTATATCAGCCAGCCACTTGCTGCCACTCACATTGTGTTGTTTTATACACTGGGCCTGAGTTTGGGTTCAGTCTGCCCCCCCAAAAAGTGAGATTCAAATTCTCACAAAGTGGATATACCTCAGTCCTCTTAGTTTGTCGTATATCAGCCAGCCACTTGCTGCCACTCACATTGTGTTGTTTTATACACTGGGCCTGTGTTTGGGTTCGGTCTCCCCCCAAAAAAAGTGAGATTCAAATTCTCACAATGTGGATATTCCTCAGTCCTCTTAGTTTGTCGTATATCTGCCAGCCACTTGCTGCCACTCACATTGTGTTGTTTTATACACTGGGCCTGAGTTTGGGTTCAGTCTACCCCAAAAAAAGTGAGATTCAAATTCTCCCAAAGTGGATATACCTCAGTCCTCTTAGTTTGTCGTATATCAGCCAGCCACTTGCTGCCACTCACATTGCGTTGTTTTATACACTGGGCCTGAGTTTGGGTTCAGTCTCCCCTAAAAAAATGTGAGATTCAAATTCTCACAAAGTGGATATACCTCAGTCCTCTTAGTTTGTCGTATATCAGCCAGCCACTTGCTGCCACTCACATTGTGTTGTTTTATACACTGGGCCTGAGTTTGGGTTCAGTCTGCCCCCCCAAAAAGTGAGATTCAAATTCTCACAAAGTGGATATACCTCAGTCCTCTTAGTTTGTCGTATATCAGCCAGCCACTTGCTGCCACTCACATTGTGTTTTTTATACACTGGGCCTGAGTTTGGGTTCAGTCTCCCCCCCAAAAAAGTGAGATTCAAATTCTACCAAAGTGGATATACCTCAGTCCTCTTAGTTTGTCGTATATCAGCCAGCCACTTGCTGCCACTCACATTGTGTTGTTTTATACACTGGGCCTGAGTTTGGGTTCAGTCTCCCCCCAAAAAAAGTGAGATTCAAATTCTCCCAAAGTGCATATACCTCAGTCCTCTTAGTTTGTCGTATATCAGCCATCCACTTGCTGCCACTCACATTGCGTTGTTTTATACACTGGGCCTGAGTTTGGGTTCAGTCTCCCCCCCAAAAAAGTGAGATTCAAATTCTCACAAAGTGGATATACCTCAGTCCTCTTAGTTTGTCGTATATCAGCCAGCCACTTGCTGCCACTCACATTGTGTTGTTTTATACACTGGGCCTGAGTTTGGGTTCAGTCTGCCCCCCCAAAAAGTGAGATTCAAATTCTCACAAAGTGGATATACCTCAGTCCTCTTAGTTTGTCGTATATCAGCCAGCCACTTGCTGCCACTCACATTGCGTTGTTTTATACACTGGGCCTGAGTTTGGGATCATTCTCCCCCCAAAAAAGTGAGATTCAAATTCTCCCAAAGTGCATATACCTCAGTCCTCTTAGTTTGTCGTTTATCAGCCAGCCACTTGCTGCCACTCACATTGCGTTGTTTTATACACTGGGCCTGAGTTTGGGATCATTCTCCCCCCAAAAAAGTGAGATTCAAATTCTCCCAAAGTGGATATACCTCAGTCCTCTTAGTTTGTCGTATATCAGCCATCCACTTGCAGCCACTCACATTGCGTTGTTTTATACACTGGGCCTGAGTTTGGGTTCGGTCTCCCCCCAAAAAAAGTGAGATTCAAATTCTCACAAAGTGGATATACTTTAGTCCTCTTAGTTTGTCTTAAATCAGCCAGCCACTTGCTGCCACTCACATTGCGTTGTTTTATACACTGGGCCTGAGTTTGGGTTCAGTTTCCCCCCAAAAAAAGTGAGATTCAAATTCTCCCAAAGTGGATATACCTCAGTCCTCTTAGTTTGTCGTATATCAGCCAGCCACTTGCTGCCACTCACATTGTGTTGTTTTATACACTGGGCCTGAGTTTGGGTTCAGTCTGCCCCCCCAAAAAGTGAGATTCAAATTCTCACAAAGTGGATATACCTCAGTCCTCTTAGTTTGTCGTATATCAGCCAGCCACTTGCTGCCACTCACATTGTGTTGTTTTATACACTGGGCCTGTGTTTGGGTTCAGTCTCCCCCCAAAAAAAGTGAGATTCAAATTCTCACAATGTGGATATTCCTCAGTCCTCTTAGTTTGTCGTATATCTGCCAGCCACTTGCTGCCACTCACATTGTGTTGTTTTATACACTGGGCCTGAGTTTGGGTTCAGTCTACCCCAAAAAAAGTGAGATTCAAATTCTCCCAAAGTGGATATACCTCAGTCCTCTTAGTTTGTCGTATATCAGCCAGCCACTTGCTGCCACTCACATTGCGTTGTTTTATACACTGGGCCTGAGTTTGGGTTCAGTCTCCCCCCAAAAAAAGTGAGATTCAAATTCTCCCAAAGTGGATATACCTCAGTCCTCTTAGTTTGTCGTATATCAGCCAGCCACTTGCTGCCACTCACATTGCGTTGTTTTATACACTGGGTCTGAGTTTGGGTTCAGTCTCCCCCCAAAAAAAGTGAGATTCAAATTCTCACAAAGTGGATATACCTTAGTCCTCTAAGTTTGTCGTAAATCAGCCAGCCACTTGCTGCCAAACACATTGCGTTGTTTTATACACTGGGCCTGAGTTTGGGTTCAGTCTCCCAACCAAAAAAGTGAGATTCAAATTCTCCCAAAGTGGATATACCTCAGTCCTCTTAGTTTGTCGTATATCAGCCAGCCACTTGCTGCCACTCACATTGCATTTTTTTATACACTGGGCCTGAGTTTGGGTTCAGTCTCCCCTAAAAAAATGTGAGATTCAAATTCTCACAAAGTGGATATACCTCAGTCCTCTTAGTTTGTCGTATGTCAGCCAGCCACTTGCTGCCACTTACATTGCGTTGTTTTATACACTGGGCCTGAGTTTGGGTTCAGTTTCCCCCCCAAAAAAGTGAGATTCAAATTCTCCCAAAGTGGATATACCTCAGTCCTCTTAGTTTGTCGTATATCAGCCAGCCACTTGCTGCCACTCACATTGTGTTGTTTTATACACTGGGCCTGAGTTTGGGTTCAGTCTGCCCCCCCAAAAAGTGAGATTCAAATTCTCACAAAGTGGATATACCTCAGTCCTCTTAGTTTGTCGTATATCAGCCAGCCACTTGCTGCCACTCACATTGTGTTTTTTATACACTGGGCCTGAGTTTGGGTTCAGTCTCCCCCCCAAAAAAGTGAGATTCAAATTCTACCAAAGTGGATATACCTCAGTCCTCTTAGTTTGTCGTATATCAGCCAGCCACTTGCTGCCACTCACATTGTGTTGTTTTATACACTGGGCCTGAGTTTGGGTTCAGTCTCCCCCCCAAAAAAGTGAGATTCAAATTCTCACAAAGTGGATATACCTTAGTCCTCTTAGTTTGTCGTAAATCAGCCAGCCACTTGCTGCCACTCACATTGCGTTGTTTTATACACTGGGCCTGAGTTTGGGATCAGTCTCCCCCCCAAAAAAAAGTGAGATTCAATTTCTCCCAAAGTGGATATACCTCAGTCCTCTTAGTTTGTCGCATATCAGCCAGCCCCTTGCTGCCACTCACATTGCGTTGTTTTATACACTGGGCCTGAGTTTGGGTTCAGTCACCCCCAAAAAAGGGTGAGATTCAAATTCTCACAAAGTGGATATATCTCATTCCTCTTAGTTTGTCGTATATCAGCCAGCCACTTGCTGCCACTCACATTGCGTTGTATTATACACTGGGCCTGAGTTTGGGTTCAGTCTCCCCCCAAAAAAGTGAGATTCAAATTCTCACAGAGTGGATATACCTCAGTCCTCTTAGTTTGTCGTATATCAGCCAGCCACTTGCTGCCACTCACATTGCATTGTTTTATACACTGGGCCTGAATTTGGGTTCAGTCTCCCCCCACAAAAAGTGAGATTCAAATTCTCACAGAGTGGATATACCTCAGTCCTCTTAGTTTGTCGTATATCAGCCAGCCACTTGCTGCAACTCACATTGCGTTGTTTTATACACTGGGCCTGAATTTGGGTTCAGTCTCCCCCCAAAAAAGTGAGATTCAAATTCTCACAAAGTGGATATACCTCAGTCCTCTTAGTTTGTCGCATATCAGCCAGTCACTTGCTGCCACTAACATTGCATTGTTTTATACACTGGGCCTCAGTTTGGGTTCAGTCTCCCCCCCAAAAAAGTGAGATTCAAACTCTCCCAAAGTGGATATACCTCAGTGTTCTTAGTTTGTCGTATATCAGCCAGCCACTTGCTGCCACTCACATTGTGTTTTTTATACACTGGGCCTGAGTTTGGGTTCAGTCTCCCCCCCAAAAAAGTGAGATTCAAATTCTACCAAAGTGGATATACCTCAGTCCTCTTAGTTTGTCGTATATCAGCCAGCCACTTGCTGCCACTCACATTGTGTTGTTTTATACACTGGGCCTGAGTTTGGGTTCAGTCTTCCCCCCAAAAAAGTGAGATTCAAATTCTCACAAAGTGGATATACCTCAGTCCTCTTAGTTTGTCGTATATCAGCCAGCCACTGGCTGCCACTCACATTGCGTTGTTTTATACACTGGGCCTGAGTTTGGGTTCAGTCTCCCCCCCAAAAAAGTGAGATTCAAATTCTCACAGAGTGGATATACCTCAGTCCTCTTAGTTTGTCGTATATCAGCCAGCCACTTGCTGCCACTCACATTGTGTTTTTTATACACTGGGCCTGAGTTTGGGTTCAGTCTCCCCCCCAAAAAAGTGAGATTCAAATTCTATCAAAGTGGATATACCTCAGTCCTCTTAGTTTGTCGTATATCAGCCAGCCACTTGCTGCCACTCACATTGTGTTGTTTTATACACTGGGCCTGAGTTTGGGTTCAGTCTTCCCCCCAAAAAAGTGAGATTCAAATTCTCACAAAGTGGATATACCTCAGTCCTCTTAGTTTGTCGTATATCAGCCAGCCACTTGCTGCCACTCACATTGTATTGTTTTATACACTGGGCCTGAGTTTGGGTTCATTCTCCCCCCAAAAAAGTGAGATTCAAATTCTCCCAAAGTGCATATACGTCAGTCCTCTTAGTTTGTCGTATATATCAGCCATCCACTTGCTGCCACTCACATTGCGTTGTTTTATACACTGGGCCTGAGTTTGGGTTCAGTCTCCCCCCAAAAAAAGTGAGATTCAAATTCTCACAAAGTGGATATACCTTAGTCCTCTTAGTTTGTCGTAAATCAGCCAGCCACTTGCTGCCACTCACATTGCGTTGTTTTATACACTGGGCCTGAGTTTGGGATCAGTCTCCCCCCCAAAAAAAAGTGAGATTCAAATTCTCCCAAAGTGGATATACCTCAGTCCTCTTAGTTTGTCGTATATCAGCCAGCCACTTGCTGCCACTCACATTGCGTTGTTTTATACACTGGGCCTGAGTTTGGGTTCAGTCTCCCCCAAAAAAGGGTGAGATTCAAATTCTCACAAAGTGGATATACCTCAGTCCTCTTAGTTTGTCGTATATCAGCCAGCCACTTGCAGCCACTCACATTGCGTTGTTTTATACACTGGGCCTGAGTTTAGGTTCGGTCTCCCCCCCAAAAAAGTGAGATTCAAATTCTCACAGAGTGGATATACCTCAGTCCTCTTAGTTTGTCGTATATCAGCCAGCCACTTGCTGCCACTCACATTGTGTTGTTTTATACACTGGGCCTGAGTTTGGGTTCATTCTCCCCCCAAAAAAGTGAGATTCAAATTCTCCCAAAGTGCATATACCTCAGTCCTCTTAGTTTGTCGTATATCAGCCATCCACTTGCAGCCACTCACATTGCTTTGTTTTATACACTGGGCCTGAGTTTGGGTTCGGTCTCCCCCCAAAAAAAGTGAGATTCAAATTCTCAGAAAGTGGATATACCTTAGTCCTCTTAGTTTGTCTTAAATCAGCCAGCCACTTGCTGCCACTCACATTGCGTTGTTTTATACACTGGGCCTGAGTTTGGGTTCAGTTTCCCCCGAAAAAAAGTGAGATTCAAATTCTCCCAAAGTGGATATACCTCAGTCCTCTTAGTTTGTCGTATATCAGCCAGCCACTTGCTGCCACTCACATTGTGTTTTTTATACACTGGGCCTGAGTTTGGGTTCAGTCTCCCCCCCAAAAAAGTGAGATTCAAATTCTACCAAAGTGGATATACCTCAGTCCTCTTAGTTTGTCGTATATCAGCCAGCCACTTGCTGCCACTCACATTGTGTTGTTTTATACACTGGGCCTGAGTTTGGGTTGAGTCTCCCCCCAAAAAAAGTGAGATTCAAATTCTCACAAAGTGGATATACCTCAGTTCTCTTAGTTTGTCGTATATCAGCCAGCCACTTGCTGCCACTCACATTGTGTTGTTTTATACACTGGGCCTGAGTTTGGGTTCAGTCTCCCCCCCAAAAAAGTGAGATTCAAATTCTCACAGAGTGGATATACCTCAGTCCTCTTAGTTTGTCGTATATCAGCCAGCCACTTGCTGCCACTCACATTGTGTTGTTTTATACACTGGGCCTGAGTTTGGGTTTATTCTCCCCCCAAAAAAGTGAGATTCAAATTCTCCCAAAGTGCATATACCTCAGTCCTCTTAGTTTGTCGTATATCAGCCATCCACTTGCTGCCACTCACATTGCGTTGTTTTATACACTGGGCCTGAGTTTGGGTTCAGTCTCCCCCCCAAAAAAGTGAGATTCAAATTCTCACAAAGTGGATATACCTCAGTCCTCTTAGTTTGTCGTATATCAGCCAGCCACTTGCTGCCACTCACATTGTGTTGTTTTATACACTGGGCCTGAGTTTGGGTTCAGTCTCCCCCCCAAAAAAGTGAGATTCAAATTCTCACAAAGTGGATATACCTTAGTCCTCTTAGTTTGTCGTAAATCAGCCAGCCACTTGCTGCCACTCACATTGCGTTGTTTTATACACTGGGCCTGAGTTTGGGATCAGTCTCCCCCCCAAAAAAAAGTGAGATTCAATTTCTCCCAAAGTGGATATACCTCAGTCCTCTTAGTTTGTCGCATATCAGCCAGCCCCTTGCTGCCACTCACATTGCGTTGTTTTATACACTGGGCCTGAGTTTGGGTTCAGTCACCCCCAAAAAAGGGTGAGATTCAAATTCTCACAAAGTGGATATATCTCATTCCTCTTAGTTTGTCGTATATCAGCCAGCCACTTGCTGCCACTCACATTGCGTTGTATTATACACTGGGCCTGAGTTTGGGTTCAGTCTCCCCCCAAAAAAGTGAGATTCAAATTCTCACAGAGTGGATATACCTCAGTCCTCTTAGTTTGTCGTATATCAGCCAGCCACTTGCTGCCACTCACATTGCATTGTTTTATACACTGGGCCTGAATTTGGGTTCAGTCTCCCCCCACAAAAAGTGAGATTCAAATTCTCACAGAGTGGATATACCTCAGTCCTCTTAGTTTGTCGTATATCAGCCAGCCACTTGCTGCAACTCACATTGCGTTGTTTTATACACTGGGCCTGAATTTGGGTTCAGTCTCCCCCCAAAAAAGTGAGATTCAAATTCTCACAAAGTGGATATACCTCAGTCCTCTTAGTTTGTCGCATATCAGCCAGTCACTTGCTGCCACTAACATTGCATTGTTTTATACACTGGGCCTCAGTTTGGGTTCAGTCTCCCCCCCAAAAAAGTGAGATTCAAACTCTCCCAAAGTGGATATACCTCAGTGTTCTTAGTTTGTCGTATATCAGCCAGCCACTTGCTGCCACTCACATTGTGTTTTTTATACACTGGGCCTGAGTTTGGGTTCAGTCTCCCCCCCAAAAAAGTGAGATTCAAATTCTACCAAAGTGGATATACCTCAGTCCTCTTAGTTTGTCGTATATCAGCCAGCCACTTGCTGCCACTCACATTGTGTTGTTTTATACACTGGGCCTGAGTTTGGGTTCAGTCTTCCCCCCAAAAAAGTGAGATTCAAATTCTCACAAAGTGGATATACCTCAGTCCTCTTAGTTTGTCGTATATCAGCCAGCCACTGGCTGCCACTCACATTGCGTTGTTTTATACACTGGGCCTGAGTTTGGGTTCAGTCTCCCCCCAAAAAAAGTGAGATTCAAATTCTCACAGAGTGGATATACCTCAGTCCTCTTAGTTTGTCGTATATCAGCCAGCCACTTGCTGCCACTCACATTGTGTTTTTTATACACTGGGCCTGAGTTTGGGTTCAGTCTCCCCCCCAAAAAAGTGAGATTCAAATTCTATCAAAGTGGATATACCTCAGTCCTCTTAGTTTGTCGTATATCAGCCAGCCACTTGCTGCCACTCACATTGTGTTGTTTTATACACTGGGCCTGAGTTTGGGTTCAGTCTTCCCCCCAAAAAAGTGAGATTCAAATTCTCACAAAGTGGATATACCTCAGTCCTCTTAGTTTGTCGTATATCAGCCAGCCACTTGCTGCCACTCACATTGTATTGTTTTATACACTGGGCCTGAGTTTGGGTTCATTCTCCCCCCAAAAAAGTGAGATTCAAATTCTCCCAAAGTGCATATACGTCAGTCCTCTTAGTTTGTCGTATATATCAGCCATCCACTTGCTGCCACTCACATTGCGTTGTTTTATACACTGGGCCTGAGTTTGGGTTCAGTCTCCCCCCAAAAAAAGTGAGATTCAAATTCTCACAAAGTGGATATACCTTAGTCCTCTTAGTTTGTCGTAAATCAGCCAGCCACTTGCTGCCACTCACATTGCGTTGTTTTATACACTGGGCCTGAGTTTGGGATCAGTCTCCCCCCCAAAAAAAAGTGAGATTCAAATTCTCCCAAAGTGGATATACCTCAGTCCTCTTAGTTTGTCGTATATCAGCCAGCCACTTGCTGCCACTCACATTGCGTTGTTTTATACACTGGGCCTGAGTTTGGGTTCAGTCTCCCCCAAAAAAGGGTGAGATTCAAATTCTCACAAAGTGGATATACCTCAGTCCTCTTAGTTTGTCGTATATCAGCCAGCCACTTGCAGCCACTCACATTGCGTTGTTTTATACACTGGGCCTGAGTTTAGGTTCGGTCTCCCCCCCAAAAAAGTGAGATTCAAATTCTCACAGAGTGGATATACCTCAGTCCTCTTAGTTTGTCGTATATCAGCCAGCCACTTGCTGCCACTCACATTGTGTTTTTTATACACTGGGCCTGAGTTTGGGTTCAGTCTCCCCCCCAAAAAAGTGAGATTCAAATTCTACCAAAGTGGATATACCTCAGTCCTCTTAGTTTGTCGTATATCAGCCAGCCACTTGCTGCCACTCACATTGTGTTGTTTTATACACTGGGCCTGAGTTTGGGTTGAGTCTCCCCCCAAAAAAAGTGAGATTCAAATTCTCACAAAGTGGATATACCTCAGTTCTCTTAGTTTGTCGTATATCAGCCAGCCACTTGCTGCCACTCACATTGTGTTGTTTTATACACTGGGCCTGAGTTTGGGTTCAGTCTCCCCCCCAAAAAAGTGAGATTCAAATTCTCACAGAGTGGATATACCTCAGTCCTCTTAGTTTGTCGTATATCAGCCAGCCACTTGCTGCCACTCACATTGTGTTGTTTTATACACTGGGCCTGAGTTTGGGTTTATTCTCCCCCCAAAAAAGTGAGATTCAAATTCTCCCAAAGTGCATATACCTCAGTCCTCTTAGTTTGTCGTATATCAGCCATCCACTTGCTGCCACTCACATTGCGTTGTTTTATACACTGGGCCTGAGTTTGGGTTCAGTCTCCCCCCCAAAAAAGTGAGATTCAAATTCTCACAAAGTGGATATACCTCAGTCCTCTTAGTTTGTCGTATATCAGCCAGCCACTTGCTGCCACTCACATTGTGTTGTTTTATACACTGGGCCTGAGTTTGGGTTCAGTCTGCCCCCCCAAAAAGTGAGATTCAAATTCTCACAAAGTGGATATACCTCAGTCCTCTTAGTTTGTCGTATATCAGCCAGCCACTTGCTGCCACTCACATTGCGTTGTTTTATACACTGGGCCTGAGTTTGGGATCATTCTCCCCCCAAAAAAGTGAGATTCAAATTCTCCCAAAGTGCATATACCTCAGTCCTCTTAGTTTGTCGTTTATCAGCCAGCCACTTGCTGCCACTCACATTGCGTTGTTTTATACACTGGGCCTGAGTTTGGGTTCAGTCTCCCCCCAAAAAAAGTGAGATTCAAATTCTCACAAAGTGGACATACCTTAGTCCTCTTAGTTTGTCTTAAATCAGCCAGCCACTTGCTGCCACTCACATTGCTTTGTTTTATACACTGGGCCTGAGTTTGGGTTCAGTCTCCCCCCCAAAAAAGTGAGATTCAAATTCTCCCAAAGTGGATATACCTCAGTCCTCTTAGTTTGTCGTATATCAGCCAGCCACTTGCTGCCACTCACATTGTGTTGTTTTATACACTGGGCCTGTGTTTGGGTTCAGTCTCCCCCCAAAAAAAGTGAGATTCAAATTCTCACAATGTGGATATACCTCAGTCCTCTTAGTTTGTCGTATATCTGCCAGCCACTTGCTGCCACTCACATTGTGTTGTTTTATACACTGGGCCTGAGTTTGGGTTCATTCTCCCCCCAAAAAAGTGAGATTCAAATTCTCCCAAAGTGGATATACCTCAGTCCTCTTAGTTTGTCGTATATCAGCCATCCACTTGCAGCCACTCACATTGCGTTGTTTTATACACTGGGCCTGAGTTTGGGTTCGGTCTCCCCCCAAAAAAAGTGAGATTCAAATTCTCACAAAGTGGATATACTTTAGTCCTCTTAGTTTGTCTTAAATCAGCCAGCCACTTGCTGCCACTCACATTGCGTTGTTTTATACACTGGGCCTGAGTTTGGGTTCAGTTTCCCCCCAAAAAAAGTGAGATTCAAATTCTCCAAAAGTGGATATAACTCAGTCCTCTTAGTTTGTCGTATATCAGCCAGCCACTTGCAGCCACTCACATTGTGTTGTTTTATACACTGGGCCTGAGTTTGGGTTCAGTCTGCCCCCCCAAAAAGTGAGATTCAAATTCTCACAAAGTGGATATACCTCAGTCCTCTTAGTTTGTCGTATATCAGCCAGCCACTTGCTGCCACTCACATTGTGTTGTTTTATACACTGGGCCTGAGTTTGGGTTCAGTTTGCCCCCCCAAAAAAGTGAGATTCAAATTCTACCAAAGTGGATATACCTCAGTCCTCTTAGTTTGTCGTATATCAGCCAGCCACTTGCTGCCACTCACATTGTGTTGTTTTATACACTGGGCCTGAGTTTGGGTTCAGTTTGCCCCCCCAAAAAAGTGAGATTCAAATTCTCACAAAGTGGATATACCTCAGTACTCTTAGTTTGTCGTATATCAGCCAGCCACTTGCTGCCACTCACATTGCGTTGTTTTATACACTGGGCCTGAGTTTGGGTTCATTCTCCCCCCAAAAAAGTGAGATTCAAATTCTCCCAAAGTGCATATACCTCAGTCCTCTTAGTTTGTCGTATATCAGCCATCCACTTGCAGCCACTCACATTGCTTTGTTTTATACACTGGGCCTGAGTTTGGGATCATTCTCCCCCCAAAAAAGTGAGATTCAAATTCTCCCAAAGTGGATATACCTCAGTCCTCTTAGTTTGTCGTATATCAGCCAGCCACTTGCTGCCACTCACATTGTGTTGTTTTATACACTGGGCCTGAGTTTGGGTTCAGTCTGCCCCCCCAAAAAGTGAGATTCAAATTCTCACAAAGTGGATATACCTCAGTCCTCTTAGTTTGTCGTATATCAGCCAGCCACTTGCTGCCACTCACATTGTGTTTTTTATACACTGGGCCTGAGTTTGGGTTCAGTCTCCCCCCCAAAAAAGTGAGATTCAAATTCTACCAAAGTGGATATACCTCAGTCCTCTTAGTTTGTCGTATATCAGCCAGCCACTTGCTGCCACTCACATTGTGTTGTTTTATACACTGGGCCTGAGTTTGGGTTCAGTCTCCCCCCAAAAAAAGTGAGATTCAAATTCTCCCAAAGTGCATATACCTCAGTCCTCTTAGTTTGTCGTATATCAGCCATCCACTTGCTGCCACTCACATTGCGTTGTTTTATACACTGGGCCTGAGTTTGGGTTCAGTCTCCCCCCCAAAAAAGTGATATTCAAATTCTCACAAAGTGGCTATACCTCAGTCCTCTTAGTTTGTCGTATATCAGCCAGCCACTTGCTGCCACTCACATTGTGTTGTTTTATACACTGGGCCTGAGTTTGGGTTCAGTCTGCCCCCCCAAAAAGTGAGATTCAAATTCTCACAAAGTGGATATACCTCAGTCCTCTTAGTTTGTCGTATATCAGCCAGCCACTTGCTGCCACTCACATTGCGTTGTTTTATACACTGGGCCTGAGTTTGGGATCATTCTCCCCCCAAAAAAGTGAGATTCAAATTCTCCCAAAGTGCATATACCTCAGTCCTCTTAGTTTGTCGTTTATCAGCCAGCCACTTGCTGCCACTCACATTGCGTTGTTTTATACACTGGGCCTGAGTTTGGGATCATTCTCCCCCCAAAAAAGTGAGATTCAAATTCTCCCAAAGTGGATATACCTCAGTCCTCTTAGTTTGTCGTATATCAGCCATCCACTTGCAGCCACTCACATTGCGTTGTTTTATACACTGGGCCTGAGTTTGGGTTCGGTCTCCCCCCAAAAAAAGTGAGATTCAAATTCTCACAAAGTGGATATACTTTAGTCCTCTTAGTTTGTCTTAAATCAGCCAGCCACTTGCTGCCACTCACATTGCGTTGTTTTATACACTGGGCCTGAGTTTGGGTTCAGTTTCCCCCCCAAAAAAGTGAGATTCAAATTCTCCCAAAGTGGATATACCTCAGTCCTCTTAGTTTGTCGTATATCAGCCAGCCATTTGCTGCCACTCACATTGTGTTGTTTTATACACTGGGCCTGAGTTTGGGTTCAGTCTGCCCCCCCAAAAAGTGAGATTCAAATTCTCACAAAGTGGATATACCTCAGTCCTCTTAGTTTGTCGTATATCAGCCAGCCACTTGCTGCCACTCACATTGCGTTGTTTTATACACTGGGCCTGAGTTTGGGTTCATTCTCCCCCCAAAAAAGTGAGATTCAAATTCTCCCAAAGTGCATATACCTCAGTCCTCTTAGTTTGTCGTATATCAGCCAGCCACTTGCTGCCACTCACATTGCGTTGTTTTATACACTGGGCCTGAGTTTGGGTTCAGTCTCCCCCCCAAAAAAGTGAGATTCAAACTCTCACAAAGTGGACATACCTTAGTCCTCTTAGTTTGTCTTAAATCAGCCAGCCACTTGCTGCCACTCACATTGCTTTGTTTTATACACTGGGCCTGAGTTTGGGTTCAGTCTCCCCCCAAAAAAAGTGAGATTCAAATTCTCCCAAAGTGGATATACCTCAGTCCTCTTAGTTTGTCGTATATCAGCCAGCCACTTGCTGCCACTCACATTGTGTTGTTTTATACACTGGGCCTGTGTTTGGGTTCAGTCTCCCCCCAAAAAAACTGAGATTCAAATTCTCACAATGTGGATATTCCTCAGTCCTCTTAGTTTGTCGTATATCTGCCAGCCACTTGCTGCCACTCACATTGTGTTGTTTTATACACTGGGCCTGAGTTTGGGTTCAGTCTCCCCCAAAAAAAAGTGAGATTCAAATTCTCCCAAAGTGGATATACCTCAGTCCTCTTAGTTTGTCGTATATCAGCCAGCCACTTGCTGCCACTCACAATGCGTTGTTTTATACACTGGGTCTGAGTTTGGGTTCAGTCTCCCCCCCAAAAAAGTGAGATTCAAATTCTCACAAAGTGGATATACCTTAGTCCTCTAAGTTTGTCGTAAATCAGCCAGCCACTTGCTGCCACTCACATTGCGTTGTTTTATACACTGGGCCTGAGTTTGGGTTCAGTCTCCCAACCAAAAAAGTGAGATTCAAATTCTCCCAAAGTGGATATACCTCAGTCCTCTTAGTTTGTCGTATATCAGCCAGCCACTTGCTGCCACTCACATTGCATTGTTTTATACACTGGGCCTGAGTTTGGGTTCAGTCTCCCCTAAAAAAAAGGTGAGATTCAAATTCTCACAAAGTGGATATACCTCAGTCCTCTTAGTTTGTCGTATGTCAGCCAGCCACTTGCTGCCACTCACATTGCGTTGTTTTATACACTGGGCCTGAGTTTGGGTTCAGTCTCCCCCCAAAAAAAGTGAGATTCAAATTCTCCCAAAGTGGATATACCTCAGTCCTCTTAGTTTGTAGCAAATCAGCCAGTCACTTGCTGCCACTAACATTGCATTGTTTTATACACTGGGCCTGAGTTTGGGTTCAGTCTCCCCCCAAAAATAAGTGAGATTCAAATTTTCCCAAAGTGGATATACCTCAGTCCTCTTAGTTTGTCGTATATCAGCCAGCCACTTGCTGCCACTCACATTGCGTTGTTTTATACACTGGGCCTGAGTTTGGGTTCAGCCTCCCCCCCAAAAAAGTGAGATTCAAATTCTCACAAAGTGGATATACCTCAGTCCTCTTAGTTTGTTGTATATCAGCCAGCCACTTGCTGCCACTCACATTGTGTTGTTTTATACACTGGGCCTGAGTTTGGGTTCAGTCTCCCCCCCAAAAAAGTGAGATTCAAATTCTCCCAAAGTGGATATACCTCAGTCCTCTTAGTTTGTCGTATATCAGCCAGCCACTTGCTGCCACTCACATTGCGTTGTTTTATACACTGGGCCTGAGTTTGGGTTCAGTCTCCCCCCAAAAAAGTGAGATTCAAATTCTCACAAAGTGGATATACCTTAGTCCTCTTAGTTTGTCGTAAATCAGCCAGCCACTTGCTGCCACTCACATTGCGTTGTTTTATACACTGGGCCTCAGTTTGGGTTCAGTCTCCCCCCCAAAAAAGTGAGATTCAAATTCTCCCAAAATGGATATACCTCAGTCCTCTTAGTTTGTCGTATATCAGCCAGCCACTTGCTGCCACTCACATTGTGTTGTTTTATACACTGGGCCTGAGTTTGGGTTCAGTCTCCCCTAAAAAAAGTGAGATTCAAATTCTCCCAAAGTGGATATACCTCAGTCCTCTTAGTTTGTCGTATGTCAGCCAGCCACTTGCTGCCACTCACATTGCGTTGTTTTATACACTGGGCCTGAGTTTGGGTTCAGTCTCCCCCCCAAAAAAGTGAGATTCAAATTCTCCCAAAGTGGATATACCTCAGTCCTCTTAGTTTGTCGCAAATCAGCCAGTCACTTGCTGCCACTCACATTGCGTTGTTTTATACACTGGGCCTGAGTTTGGGTTCAGTCTCCCCCCAAAAAAAGTGAGATTCAAATTCTCACAAAGTTGATATACCTCAGTCCTCTTAGTTTGTCGTATATCAGCCAGCCACTTGCTGCCACTCACATTGTGTTGTTTTATACACTGGGCCTGAGTTTGGGTTCAGTCTTCCCCCCAAAAAAGTGAGATTCAAATTCTCACAAACTGGATATACCTCAGTCCTCTTAGTTTGTCGTATATCAGCCAGCCACTTGCTGCCACTCACATTGCGTTGTTTTATACTCTGGGCCTGAGTTTGGGTTCAGTCTCCCCCCAAAAAAAGTGAGATTCAAATTCTCACAGAGTGGATATACCTCAGTCCTCTTAGTTTGTCGTATATCAGCCAGCCACTTGCTGCCACTCACATTGTGTTGTTTTATACACTGGGCCTGAGTTTGGGTTCATTCTCCCCCCAAAAAAGTGAGATTCAAATTCTCCCAAAGTGCATATACCTCAGTCCTCTTAGTTTGTCGTATATCAGCCAGCCACTTGCTGCCACTCACATTGCGTTGTTTTATACACTGGGCCTGAGTTTGGGTTCAGTCTCCCACCAATAATGTGAGATTCAAATTCTCACAGAGTGGATATACCTCAGTCCTCTTAGTTTGTCGTATATCAGCCAGCCACTTGCTGCCACTCACATTGCGTTGTTTTATACACTGGGCCTGAATTTGGGTTCAGTCTCCCCCCAAAAAAGTGAGATTCAAATTCTCACAAAGTGGATATACCTCAGTCCTCTTAGTTTGTAGTATATCAGCCAGCCACTTGCTGCCACTCACATTGCGTTGTTTTATACACTGGGCCTGAGTTTGGGTTCAGTCTCCCCCCAAAAAAAGTGAGATTCAAATTCTCACAGAGTGGATATACCTCAGTCCTCTTAGTTTGTCGTATATCAGCCAGCCACTTGCTGCCACTCACATTGCGTTGATTTATACACTGGGCCTGAATTTGGGTTCATTCTCCCCCCAAAAAAGTGAGATTCAAATTTTCACAGAGTGGATATACCTCAGTCCTCTTGGTTTGTCGTATATCAGCCAGCCACTTGCTGCCACTCACATTGCGTTGTTTTATACACTGGGCCTGAGTTTGGGTTCAGTCTCCCCCCCAAAAAAGTGAGATTCAAATTCTCACAGAATGGATATACCTCAGTCCTCTTAGTTTGTTGTATATCAGCCAGCCACTTGCTGCCACTCACATTGCGTTGTTTTATACACTGGGCCTGAGTTTGGGTTCAGTCTCCCCCCAAAAAAAGTGAGATTCAAATTCTCACAAAGTGGATATACCTTAGTCCTCTTAGTTTGTCGTAAATCAGCCAGCCACTTGCTGCCACTCACATTGCGTTGTTTTATACACTGGGCCTGAGTTTGGGATCAGTCTCCCCCCCAAAAAAAAGTGAGATTCAAATTCTCCCAAAGTGGATATACCTCAGTCCTCTTAGTTTGTCGTATATCAGCCAGCCACTTGCTGCCACTCACATTGCGTTGTTTTATACACTGGGCCTGAGTTTGGGTTCAATGATAAGTAAGTAACTTGGCACTCAACTTCAGAGAATGGTGATGGTTTTTTTAATATTCAGATGGCAGTCCAAAATAAACGTTTCGGTCAAACATTAGACCTTCTTCAGTAAACCGACTGCTTGTGTAACAGGAATGGAAGATGTCTCTAGACATGGAGTGGGTCCCAGATTATGGTTTCGTGTGGACCTGTCTGGGTATGGTAACAGCCCGAATAAGATACCAGAGAGGTGGATAGTATATGGGCCTGGTGATCCAGGTTTAGAAAAACCACTGCAGCCAATATAGATACAAAATTCCCCATATAGAAGTAAATAGGGAATAAAGAGGCATAAGCAGAGAAATCACATAGTTAAAATCATTTATTTAATGCCAAAAATAAATAAAATACAATAATGTCAAACAGGAAAATGTGAAGTAAAAACAAAACCGCTGGGGACTATATAATAGATAATCTAATGCAATAACAGCAACCATGCATAATGTATAAAATACACAAGTAGCAAAGAGAAAATGCGGCTCTATGCAAATCTATCAAACACCCCTAGCCAAAGAATAGCCTTACAATAAGACCGTGTATATACAGGTAATAGGATAAGAGGCAAGTGTCGCGCTGGGACATTGCCATTTACATCTATGTAAGTTCACCTTTTTTCAGCAACCATTCACATGCTTGTTCAGTATACCTGGTTATAGCAATCTTCATGCATTTGTGGCCCTTCACTAATAGGATTTTTCTCCTGCTATATAGCCCTATGCCATATGCCTATGCGTCATTAAGGGATCTTTCCACATATTGAGGGCTGTGTATAGGTTTATCGGAACATTTGTTTCTGGATATTTAGGCTTGCCTCTTATCCTATTACCTGTATATACACGGTCTTATTGTAAGGCTATTCTTTGGCTAGGGGTGTTTGATAGATTTGCATAGAGCCGCATTTTCTCTTTGGTACTTGTGTATTTTATACATTATGCATGGTTGCTGTTATTGCATTAGATTATCTATTATATAGTCCCCAGCGGTTTTGTTTTTACTTCACATTTTCCTGTTTGACATTATTGTATTTTATTTATTTTTGGCATTAAATAAATGATTTTAACTATGTGATTTCTCTGCTTATGCCTCTTTATTCCCTATTTACTTCTATATGGGGAATTTTGTATTAATATGTATGCGTTGAGGTGTGCACTACTATTTTCTCGGACTTATGATAAAAATGCAGCCAATATAGGTAGCTTGTTGTATGCTCGGTATATGGTTTTAAATCCACTGTGGTATCATGGGAGATGTTGATAATAGCAGCATAATAGAGAGCTGAAAAACATGTATTGTGGCCTCAGGTGCCAGATGGTAAGGTAAATAATAGATATCCACTATTTGTAATGCAGAGTAGTCTGGTATAATGGGCGCGCTTGGGGTAAAGAAACCGGCTGCCTGTATGTAGTATGACGCTGGTATGCCTCAACGCGGTATCCGCCGCTAGTTGAAATTCAACTAGCGGCGGATACCGCGTTGAGTGGATTTAAAACCATATACCGAGCATACAACAAGCTACCTATATTGGCTGCAGTGGTTTTTCTAAACCTGGATCACCAGGCCCATATACTATCCACCTCTCTGGTATCTTATTCGGGCTGTTACCATACCCAGACAGGTCCACACGAAACCATAATCTGGGACCCACTCCATGTCTAGAGACATCTTCCATTCCTGTTACACAAGCAGTCGGTTTACTGAAGAAGGTCTAATGTTTGACCGAAACGTTTATTTTGGACTGCCATCTGAATAATAAAAAAACCATCACCATTCTCTGAAGTTGAGTGCCAAGTTACTTACTTATTATTTATCTACTGGTGTGGGAAACCTATCTTGTGCACCAACACAGCTGTGCCACGATATACTTTACTATTGAGTTTGGGTTCAGTCACCCCCAAAAAAGGGTGAGATTCAAATTCTCACAAAGTGGATATATCTCATTCCTCTTAGTTTGTCGTATATCAGCCAGCCACTGGCTGCCACTCACATTGCGTTGTTTTATACACTGGGCCTGAGTTTGGGTTCAGTCTCCCCCCAAAAAAAGTGAGATTCAAATTCTCACAGAGTGGATATACCTCAGTCCTCTTAGTTTGTCGTATATCAGCCAGCCACTTGCTGCCACTCACATTGTGTTGTTTTATACACTGGGCCTGAGTTTGGGTTCATTCTCCCCCCAAAAAAGTGAGATTCAATTTCTCCCAAAGTTTATATAACTCAGTCCTCTTAGTTTGTCGTATATCAGCCAGCCACTTGCTGCCACTCACATTGTGTTTTTTATACACTGGGCCTGAGTTTGGGTTCAGTCTCCCCCCAAAAAAAGTGAGATTCAAATTCTACCAAAGTGGATATACCTCAGTCCTCTTAGTTTGTCGTATATCAGCCAGCCACTTGCTTCCACTCACATTGTGTTGTTTTATACACTGGGCCTGAGTTTGGGTTCAGTCTTCCCCCAAAAAAAGTGAGATTCAAATTCTCACAAAGTGGATATACCTCAGTCCTCTTAGTTTGTCGTATATCAGCCAGCCACTTGCTGCCACTCACATTGTGTTGTTTTATACACTGGGCCTGAGTTTGGGTTCAGTCTCCCCCCAAAAAAAGTGAGATTCAAATTCTCACAGAGTGGATATACCTCAGTCCTCTTAGTTTGTCGTATATCAGCCAGCCACTTGCTGCCATTCACATTGCGTTGTTTTATACACTGGGCCTGAGTTTGGGTTCAGTCTCCCCCCCAAGAAAGTGAGATTCAAATTCTCACAAAGTGGATATACCTTAGTCCTCTTAGTTTGTCGTAAATCAGCCAGCCACTTGCTGCCACTCACATTGCGTTGTTTTATACACTGGGCCTGAGTTTGGGATCAGTCTCCCCCCCAAAAAAAAGTGGGATTCAAATTCTCCCAAAGTGGATATACCTCAGTCCTCTTAGTTTGTCGTATATCAGCCAGCCACTTGCTGCCACTCACATTGCGTTGTTTTATACACTGGGCCTGAGTTTGGGTTCAGTCTCCCCCAAAAAAGGGTGAGATTCAAATTCTCACAAAGTGGATATATCTCATTCCTCTTAGTTTGTCGTATATCAGCCAGCCACTTGCTGCCACTCACATTGTGTTTTTTATCCACTGGGCCTGAGTTTGGGTTCAGTCTCCCCCCCAAAAAAGTGAGATTCAAATTCTACCAAAGTGGATATACCTCAATCCTCTTAGTTTTTCGTATATCAGCCAGCCACTTGCTGCCACTCACATTGTGTTGTTTTATACACTGGGCCTGAGTTTGGGTTCAGTTTCCCCCCAAAAAAAGTGAGATTCAAATTCTCACAAAGTGGATATACCTCAGTCCTCTTAGTTTGTCGTATATCAGCCAGCCACTTGCTGCCACTCACATTGCGTTGTTTTATACACTGGGCCTGAGTTTGGGTTCAGTCTCCCCCCAAAAAAAGTGAGATTCAAATTCTCACAGAGTGGATATACCTCAGTCCTCTTAGTTTGTCGTATATCAGCCAGCCACTTGCTGCCACTCACATTGTGTTGTTTTATACACTGGGCCTGAGTTTGGGTTCATTCTCCCCCCAAAAAAGTGAGATTCAAATTCTCCCAAAGTGCATATACCTCAGTCCTCTTAGTTTGTCGTATATCAGCCATCCACTTGCAGCCACTCACATTGCGTTGTTTTATACACTGGGCCTGAGTTTGGGTTCGGTCTCCCCCCAAAAAAAGTGAGATTCAAATTCTCAGAAAGTGGATATACCTTAGTCCTCTTAGTTTGTCTTAAATCAGCCAGCCACTTGCTGCCACTCACATTGCGTTGTTTTATACACTGGGCCTGAGTTTGGGTTCAGTTTCCCCCCCAAAAAAGTGAGATTCAAATTCTCCCAAAGTGGATATACCTCAGTCCTCTTAGTTTGTCGTATATCAGCCAGCCACTTGCTGCCACTCACATTGTGTTGTTTTATACACTGGGCCTGAGTTTGGGTTCAGTCTGCCCCCCCAAAAAGTGAGATTCAAATTCTCACAAAGTGGATATACCTCAGTCCTCTTAGTTTGTCGTATATCAGCCAGCCACTTGCTGCCACTCACATTGTGTTTTTTATACACTGGGCCTGAGTTTGGGTTCAGTCTCCCCCCCAAAAAAGTGAGATTCAAATTCTGCCAAAGTGGATATACCTCAGTCCTCTTAGTTTGTCGTATATCAGCCAGCCACTTGCTGCCACTCACATTGTGTTGTTTTATACACTGGGCCTGAGTTTGGGTTCAGTCTCCCCCCAAAAAAAGTGAGATTCAAATTCTCACAAAGTGGATATACCTCAGTTCTCTTAGTTTGTCGTATATCAGCCAGCCACTTGCTGCCACTCACATTGTGTTGTTTTATACACTGGGCCTGAGTTTGGGTTCAGTCTCCCCCCAAAAAAAGTGAGATTCAAATTCTCACAGAGTGGATATACCTCAGTCCTCTTAGTTTGTCGTATATCAGCCAGCCACTTGCTGCCACTCACATTGTGTTGTTTTATACACTGGGCCTGAGTTTGGGTTCATTCTCCCCCCAAAAAAGTGAGATTCAAATTCTCCCAAAGTGCATATATCTCAGTCCTCTTAGTTTGTCGTATATCAGCCATCCACTTGCTGCCACTCACATTGCGTTGTTTTATACACTGGGCCTGAGTTTGGGTTCAGTCTCCCCCCCAAAAAAGTGAGATTCAAATTCTCACAAAGTGGATATACCTCAGTCCTCTTAGTTTGTCGTATATCAGCCAGCCACTTGCTGCCACTCACATTGTGTTGTTTTATACACTGGGCCTGAGTTTGGGTTCAGTCTGCCCCCCCAAAAAGTGAGATTCAAATTCTCACAAAGTGGATATACCTCAGTCCTCTTAGTTTGTCGTATATCAGCCAGCCACTTGCTGCCACTCACATTGCGTTGTTTTATACACTGGGCCTGAGTTTGGGATCATTCTCCCCCCAAAAAAGTGAGATTCAAATTCTCCCAAAGTGCATATACCTCAGTCCTCTTAGTTTGTCGTTTATCAGCCAGCCACTTGCTGCCACTCACATTGCGTTGTTTTATAAACTGGGCCTGAGTTTGGGTTCAGTCTCCCCCCAAAAAAAGTGAGATTCAAATTCTCACAAAGTGGACATACCTTAGTCCTCTTAGTTTGTCTTAAATCAGCCAGCCACTTGCTGCCACTCACATTGCTTTGTTTTATACACTGGGCCTGAGTTTGGGTTCATTCTCCCCCCAAAAAAGTGAGATTCAAATTCTCCCAAAGTGCATATACCTCAGTCCTCTTAGTTTGTCGTATATCAGCCATCCACTTGCAGCCACTCACATTGCGTTGTTTTATACACTGGGCCTGAGTTTGGGTTCGGTCTCCCCCCAAAAAAAGTGAGATTCAAATTCTCACAAAGTGGATATACCTTAGTCCTCTTAGTTTGTCTTAAATCAGCCAGCCACTTGCTGCCACTCACATTGCGTTGTTTTATACACTGGGCCTGAGTTTGGGTTCAGTTTCCCCCAAAAAAAAGTGAGATTCAAATTCTCCCAAAGTGGATATACCTCAGTCCTCTTAGTTTGTCGTATATCAGCCAGCCACTTGCTGCCACTCACATAGTGTTGTTTTATACACTGGGCCTGAGTTTGGGTTCAGTCTGCCCCCCCAAAAAGTGAGATTCAAATTCTCACAAAGTTAATATACCTCAGTCCTCTTAGTTTGTCGTATATCAGCCAGCCACTTGCTGCCACTCACATTGTGTTTTTTATACACTGGGCCTGAGTTTGGGTTCAGTCTCCCCCCAAAAAAAGTGAGATTCAAATTCTACCAAAGTGGATATACCTCAGTCCTCTTAGTTTGTCGTATATCAGCCAGCCACTTGCTGCCACTCACATTGCGTTGTTTTATACACTGGGCCTGAGTTTGGGTTCAGTCTACCCCAAAAAAAGTGAGATTCAAATTCTCCGAAAGTGGATATACCTCAGTCCTCTTAGTTTGTCGTATATCAGCCAGCCACTTGCTGCCACTCACATTGCGTTGTTTTATACACTGGGCCTGAGTTTGGGTTCAGTCTCCCCCCAAAAAAAGTGAGATTCAAATTCTCCCAAAGTGGATATACCTCAGTCCTCTTAGTTTGTCGTATATCAGCCAGCCACTTGCTGCCACTCACATTGCGTTGTTTTATACACTGGGCCTGAGTTTGGGTTCAGTCTGCCCCCCCAAAAAGTGAGATTCAAATTCTCACAAAGTGGATATACCTCAGTCCTCTTAGTTTGTCGTATATCAGCCAGCCACTTGCTGCCACTCACATTGCGTTGTTTTATACACTGGGCCTGAGTTTGGGTTCATTCTCCCCCCAAAAAAGTGAGATTCAAATTCTCCCAAAGTGCATATAACTCAGTCCTCTTAGTTTGTCGTATATCAGCCAGCCACTTGCTGCCACTCACATTGCGTTGTTTTATACACTGGGCCTGAGTTTGGGTTCAGTCTCCCCCCAAAAAAAGTGAGATTCAAATTCTCACAAAGTGGATATACCTTAGTCCTCTAAGTTTGTCGTAAATCAGCCAGCCACTTGCTGCCACTCACATTGCGTTGTTTTATACACTGGGCCTGAGTTTGGGTTCAGTCTCCCAACCAAAAAAGTGAGATTCAAATTCTCCCAAAGTGGATATACCTCAGTCCTCTTAGTTTGTCGTATATCAGCCAGCCACTTGCTGCCACTCACATTGCATTGTTTTATACACTGGGCCTGAGTTTGGGTTCAGTCTCCCCCCCAAAAAAGTGAGATTCAAATTCTCACAAAGTGGATATACCTCAGTCCTCTTAGTTTGTCGTATGTCAGCCAGCCACTAGCTGCCACTCACATTGTGTTGTTTTATACACTGGGCCTGAGTTTGGGTTCAGTCTCCCCCCCAAAAAAGTGAGATTCAAATTCTCCCAAAGTGGATATACCTCAGTCCTCTTAGTTTGTAGCAAATCAGCCAGTCACTTGCTGCCACTAACATTGCATTGTTTTATACACTGGGCCTGAGTTTGGGTTCAGTCTCCCCCCAAAAATAAGTGAGATTCAAATTTTCCCAAAGTGGATATACCTCAGTCCTCTTAGTTTGTCGTATATCAGCCAGCCACTTGCTGCCACTCACATTGCGTTGTTTTATACACTGGGCCTGAGTTTGGGTTCAGTCTCCCCCCCAAAAAAGTGAGATTCAAATTCTCACAAAGTGGATATACCTCAGTCCTCTTAGTTTGTCGTATATCAGCCAGCCACTTGCTGCCACTCACATTGTGTTGTTTTATACACTGGGCCTGAGTTTGGGTTCAGTCTCCCCCCCCAAAAAAGTGAGATTCAAATTCTCCCAAAGTGGATATACCTCAGTCCTCTTAGTTTGTCGTATATCAGCCAGCCACTTGCTGCCACTCACATTGCGTTGTTTTATACACTGGGCCTGAGTTTGGGTTCAGTCTCCCCCCAAAAAAGTGAGATTCAAATTCTCACAAAGTGGATATACCTTAGTCCTCTTAGTTTGTCGTAAATCAGCCAGCCACTTGCTGCCACTCACATTGCGTTGTTTTATACACTGGGCCTGAGTTTGGGTTCAGTCTCCCCCCAAAAAAAGTGAGATTCAAATTCTCCCAAAGTGGATATACCTCAGTCCTCTTAGTTTGTCGCAAATCAGCCAGTCACTTGCTGCCACTAACATTGCATTGTTTTATACACTGGGCCTGAGTTTGGGTTCAGTCTCCCCCCAAAAATAAGTGAGATTCAAATTTTCCCAAAGTGGATATACCTCAGTCCTCTTAGTTTGTCGTATATCAGCCAGCCACTTGCTGCCACTCACATTGTGTTGTTTTATACACTGGGCCTGAGTTTGGGTTCAGTCTCCCCCCAAAAA
Source organism: Ranitomeya variabilis (assembly GCF_051348905.1). Taxonomy (NCBI): domain Eukaryota; kingdom Metazoa; phylum Chordata; class Amphibia; order Anura; family Dendrobatidae; genus Ranitomeya; species Ranitomeya variabilis. The sequence continues at coordinate 130,585,736 of NC_135234.1, read as the reverse complement.
AAGTGAGATTCAAATTCTCCAAAAGTGGATATACCTCAGTCCTCTTAGTTTGTCGTATATCAGCTAGCCACTTGCTGCCACTCACATTGTGTTGTTTTATACACTGGGCCTGAGTTTGGGTTCAGTCTCCCCCCAAAAAAGTGAGATTCAAATTCTCACAAAGTGGATATACCTTAGTCCTCTTAGTTTGTGGTAAATCAGCCAGCCACTTGCTGCCACTCACATTGCGTTGTTTTATACACTGGGCCTGAGTTTGGGTTCAGTCTCCCCCCCAAAAAAGTGAGATTCAAATTCTCCCAAAGTGGATATACCTCAGTCTTCTTAGTTTGTCGTATATCTGCCAGCCACTTGCTGCCACTCACATTGCGTTGTTTTATACACTGGGCCTGAGTTTGGGTTCAGTCTCCCCCCAAAAAAGGTGAGATTCAAATTCTCACAAAGTGGATATACCTCAGTCCTCTTAGTTTGTCGTATATCAGCCAGCCACTTGCTGCCACTCACATTGTGTTGTTTTATACACTGGGCCTGAGTTTGGGTTCAGTTTCCCCCCAAAAAAAGTGAGATTCAAATTCTCCCAAAGTGGATATACCTCAGTCCTCTTAGTTTGTCGTATATCAGCCAGCCACTTGCTGCCACTCACATTGTGTTGTTTTATACACTGGGCCTGAGTTTGGGTTCAGTCTGCCCCCCCAAAAAGTGAGATTCAAATTCTCACAAAGTGGATATACCTCAGTCCTCTTAGTTTGTCGTATATCAGCCAGCCACTTGCTGCCACTCACATTGTGTTTTTTATACACTGGGCCTGAGTTTGGGTTCAGTCTCCCCCCCAAAAAAGTGAGATTCAAATTCTGCCAAAGTGGATATACCTCAGTCCTCTTAGTTTGTCGTAGATCAGCCAGCCACTTGCTGCCACTCACATTGTGTTTTTTATACACTGGGCCTGAGTTTGGGTTCAGTCTCCCCCCCAAAAAAGTGAGATTCAAATTCTGCCAAAGTGGATATACCTCAGTCCTCTTAGTTTGTCGTATATCAGCCAGCCACTTGCTGCCACTCACATTGTGTTGTTTTATACACTGGGCCTGAGTTTGGGTTCAGTCTCCCCCCAAAAAAAGTGAGATTCAAATTCTCACAGAGTGGATATACCTCAGTCCTCTTAGTTTGTCGTATATCAGCCAGCCACTTGCTGCCACTCACATTGTGTTGTTTTATACACTGGGCCTGAGTTTGGGTTCATTCTCCCCCCAAAAAAGTGAGATTCAAATTCTCCCAAAGTGCATATATCTCAGTCCTCTTAGTTTGTCGTATATCAGCCATCCACTTGCTGCCACTCACATTGCGTTGTTTTATACTCTGGGCCTGAGTTTGGGTTCAGTCTCCCCCCAAAAAAAGTGAGATTCAAATTCTCACAGAGTGGATATACCTCAGTCCTCTTAGTTTGTCGTATATCAGCCAGCCACTTGCTGCCACTCACATTGTGTTTTTTATACACTGGGCCTGAGTTTGGGTTCAGTCTCCCCCCCAAAAAAGTGAGATTCAAATTCTGCCAAAGTGGATATACCTCAGTCCTCTTAGTTTGTCGTAGATCAGCCAGCCACTTGCTGCCACTCACATTGTGTTTTTTATACACTGGGCCTGAGTTTGGGTTCAGTCTCCCCCCCAAAAAAGTGAGATTCAAATTCTGCCAAAGTGGATATACCTCAGTCCTCTTAGTTTGTCGTATATCAGCCAGCCACTTGCTGCCACTCACATTGTGTTGTTTTATACACTGGGCCTGAGTTTGGGTTCAGTCTCCCCCCAAAAAAAGTGAGATTCAAATTCTCACAGAGTGGATATACCTCAGTCCTCTTAGTTTGTCGTATATCAGCCAGCCACTTGCTGCCACTCACATTGTGTTGTTTTATACACTGGGCCTGAGTTTGGGTTCATTCTCCCCCCAAAAAAGTGAGATTCAAATTCTCCCAAAGTGCATATATCTCAGTCCTCTTAGTTTGTCGTATATCAGCCAGCCACTTGCTGCCACTCACATTGCGTTGTTTTATACTCTGGGCCTGAGTTTGGGTTCAGTCTCCCCCCAAAAAAAGTGAGATTCAAATTCTCACAGAGTGGATATACCTCAGTCCTCTTAGTTTGTCGTATATCAGCCAGCCACTTGCTGCCACTCACATTGTGTTGTTTTATACACTGGGCCTGAGTTTGGGTTCATTCTCCCCCCAAAAAAGTGAGATTCAAATTCTCCCAAAGTGCATATACCTCAGTCCTCTTAGTTTGTCGTATATCAGCCAGCCACTTGCTGCCACTCACATTGCGTTGTTTTATACACTGGGCCTGAGTTTGGGTTCAGTCTCCCACCAATAATGTGAGATTCAAATTCTCACAGAGTGGATATACCTCAGTCCTCTTAGTTTGTCGTATATCAGCCAGCCACTTGCTGCCACTCACATTGCGTTGTTTTATACACTGGGCCTGAATTTGGGTTCAGTCTCCCCCCAAAAAAGTGAGATTCAAATTCTCACAAAGTGGATATACCTCAGTCCTCTTAGTTTGTAGTATATCAGCCAGCCACTTGCTGCCACTCACATTGCGTTGTTTTATACACTGGGCCTGAGTTTGGGTTCAGTCTCCCCCCAAAAAAAGTGAGATTCAAATTCTCACAGAGTGGATATACCTCAGTCCTCTTAGTTTGTCGTATATCAGCCAGCCACTTGCTGCCACTCACATTGCGTTGATTTATACACTGGGCCTGAATTTGGGTTCATTCTCCCCCCAAAAAAGTGAGATTCAAATTTTCACAGAGTGGATATACCTCAGTCCTCTTGGTTTGTCGTATATCAGCCAGCCACTTGCTGCCACTCACATTGCGTTGTTTTATACACTGGGCCTGAGTTTGGGTTCAGTCTCCCCCCCAAAAAAGTGAGATTCAAATTCTCACAGAATGGATATACCTCAGTCCTCTTAGTTTGTTGTATATCAGCCAGCCACTTGCTGCCACTCACATTGCGTTGTTTTATACACTGGGCCTGAGTTTGGGTTCAGTCTCCCCCCAAAAAAAGTGAGATTCAAATTCTCACAAAGTGGATATACCTTAGTCCTCTTAGTTTGTCGTAAATCAGCCAGCCACTTGCTGCCACTCACATTGCGTTGTTTTATACACTGGGCCTGAGTTTGGGATCAGTCTCCCCCCCAAAAAAAAGTGAGATTCAAATTCTCCCAAAGTGGATATACCTCAGTCCTCTTAGTTTGTCGTATATCAGCCAGCCACTTGCTGCCACTCACATTGCGTTGTTTTATACACTGGGCCTGAGTTTGGGTTCAATGATAAGTAAGTAACTTGGCACTCAACTTCAGAGAATGGTGATGGTTTTTTTAATATTCAGATGGCAGTCCAAAATAAACGTTTCGGTCAAACATTAGACCTTCTTCAGTAAACCGACTGCTTGTGTAACAGGAATGGAAGATGTCTCTAGACATGGAGTGGGTCCCAGATTATGGTTTCGTGTGGACCTGTCTGGGTATGGTAACAGCCCGAATAAGATACCAGAGAGGTGGATAGTATATGGGCCTGGTGATCCAGGTTTAGAAAAACCACTGCAGCCAATATAGATACAAAATTCCCCATATAGAAGTAAATAGGGAATAAAGAGGCATAAGCAGAGAAATCACATAGTTAAAATCATTTATTTAATGCCAAAAATAAATAAAATACAATAATGTCAAACAGGAAAATGTGAAGTAAAAACAAAACCGCTGGGGACTATATAATAGATAATCTAATGCAATAACAGCAACCATGCATAATGTATAAAATACACAAGTAGCAAAGAGAAAATGCGGCTCTATGCAAATCTATCAAACACCCCTAGCCAAAGAATAGCCTTACAATAAGACCGTGTATATACAGGTAATAGGATAAGAGGCAAGTGTCGCGCTGGGACATTGCCATTTACATCTATGTAAGTTCACCTTTTTTCAGCAACCATTCACATGCTTGTTCAGTATACCTGGTTATAGCAATCTTCATGCATTTGTGGCCCTTCACTAATAGGATTTTTCTCCTGCTATATAGCCCTATGCCATATGCCTATGCGTCATTAAGGGATCTTTCCACATATTGAGGGCTGTGTATAGGTTTATCGGAACATTTGTTTCTGGATATTTAGGCTTGCCTCTTATCCTATTACCTGTATATACACGGTCTTATTGTAAGGCTATTCTTTGGCTAGGGGTGTTTGATAGATTTGCATAGAGCCGCATTTTCTCTTTGGTACTTGTGTATTTTATACATTATGCATGGTTGCTGTTATTGCATTAGATTATCTATTATATAGTCCCCAGCGGTTTTGTTTTTACTTCACATTTTCCTGTTTGACATTATTGTATTTTATTTATTTTTGGCATTAAATAAATGATTTTAACTATGTGATTTCTCTGCTTATGCCTCTTTATTCCCTATTTACTTCTATATGGGGAATTTTGTATTAATATGTATGCGTTGAGGTGTGCACTACTATTTTCTCGGACTTATGATAAAAATGCAGCCAATATAGGTAGCTTGTTGTATGCTCGGTATATGGTTTTAAATCCACTGTGGTATCATGGGAGATGTTGATAATAGCAGCATAATAGAGAGCTGAAAAACATGTATTGTGGCCTCAGGTGCCAGATGGTAAGGTAAATAATAGATATCCACTATTTGTAATGCAGAGTAGTCTGGTATAATGGGCGCGCTTGGGGTAAAGAAACCGGCTGCCTGTATGTAGTATGACGCTGGTATGCCTCAACGCGGTATCCGCCGCTAGTTGAAATTCAACTAGCGGCGGATACCGCGTTGAGTGGATTTAAAACCATATACCGAGCATACAACAAGCTACCTATATTGGCTGCAGTGGTTTTTCTAAACCTGGATCACCAGGCCCATATACTATCCACCTCTCTGGTATCTTATTCGGGCTGTTACCATACCCAGACAGGTCCACACGAAACCATAATCTGGGACCCACTCCATGTCTAGAGACATCTTCCATTCCTGTTACACAAGCAGTCGGTTTACTGAAGAAGGTCTAATGTTTGACCGAAACGTTTATTTTGGACTGCCATCTGAATAATAAAAAAACCATCACCATTCTCTGAAGTTGAGTGCCAAGTTACTTACTTATTATTTATCTACTGGTGTGGGAAACCTATCTTGTGCACCAACACAGCTGTGCCACGATATACTTTACTATTGAGTTTGGGTTCAGTCACCCCCAAAAAAGGGTGAGATTCAAATTCTCACAAAGTGGATATATCTCATTCCTCTTAGTTTGTCGTATATCAGCCAGCCACTGGCTGCCACTCACATTGCGTTGTTTTATACACTGGGCCTGAGTTTGGGTTCAGTCTCCCCCCAAAAAAAGTGAGATTCAAATTCTCACAGAGTGGATATACCTCAGTCCTCTTAGTTTGTCGTATATCAGCCAGCCACTTGCTGCCACTCACATTGTGTTGTTTTATACACTGGGCCTGAGTTTGGGTTCATTCTCCCCCCAAAAAAGTGAGATTCAATTTCTCCCAAAGTTTATATAACTCAGTCCTCTTAGTTTGTCGTATATCAGCCAGCCACTTGCTGCCACTCACATTGTGTTTTTTATACACTGGGCCTGAGTTTGGGTTCAGTCTCCCCCCAAAAAAAGTGAGATTCAAATTCTACCAAAGTGGATATACCTCAGTCCTCTTAGTTTGTCGTATATCAGCCAGCCACTTGCTTCCACTCACATTGTGTTGTTTTATACACTGGGCCTGAGTTTGGGTTCAGTCTTCCCCCAAAAAAAGTGAGATTCAAATTCTCACAAAGTGGATATACCTCAGTCCTCTTAGTTTGTCGTATATCAGCCAGCCACTTGCTGCCACTCACATTGTGTTGTTTTATACACTGGGCCTGAGTTTGGGTTCAGTCTCCCCCCAAAAAAAGTGAGATTCAAATTCTCACAGAGTGGATATACCTCAGTCCTCTTAGTTTGTCGTATATCAGCCAGCCACTTGCTGCCATTCACATTGCGTTGTTTTATACACTGGGCCTGAGTTTGGGTTCAGTCTCCCCCCCAAGAAAGTGAGATTCAAATTCTCACAAAGTGGATATACCTTAGTCCTCTTAGTTTGTCGTAAATCAGCCAGCCACTTGCTGCCACTCACATTGCGTTGTTTTATACACTGGGCCTGAGTTTGGGATCAGTCTCCCCCCCAAAAAAAAGTGGGATTCAAATTCTCCCAAAGTGGATATACCTCAGTCCTCTTAGTTTGTCGTATATCAGCCAGCCACTTGCTGCCACTCACATTGCGTTGTTTTATACACTGGGCCTGAGTTTGGGTTCAGTCTCCCCCAAAAAAGGGTGAGATTCAAATTCTCACAAAGTGGATATATCTCATTCCTCTTAGTTTGTCGTATATCAGCCAGCCACTTGCTGCCACTCACATTGTGTTTTTTATCCACTGGGCCTGAGTTTGGGTTCAGTCTCCCCCCCAAAAAAGTGAGATTCAAATTCTACCAAAGTGGATATACCTCAATCCTCTTAGTTTTTCGTATATCAGCCAGCCACTTGCTGCCACTCACATTGTGTTGTTTTATACACTGGGCCTGAGTTTGGGTTCAGTTTCCCCCCAAAAAAAGTGAGATTCAAATTCTCACAAAGTGGATATACCTCAGTCCTCTTAGTTTGTCGTATATCAGCCAGCCACTTGCTGCCACTCACATTGCGTTGTTTTATACACTGGGCCTGAGTTTGGGTTCAGTCTCCCCCCAAAAAAAGTGAGATTCAAATTCTCACAGAGTGGATATACCTCAGTCCTCTTAGTTTGTCGTATATCAGCCAGCCACTTGCTGCCACTCACATTGTGTTGTTTTATACACTGGGCCTGAGTTTGGGTTCATTCTCCCCCCAAAAAAGTGAGATTCAAATTCTCCCAAAGTGCATATACCTCAGTCCTCTTAGTTTGTCGTATATCAGCCATCCACTTGCAGCCACTCACATTGCGTTGTTTTATACACTGGGCCTGAGTTTGGGTTCGGTCTCCCCCCAAAAAAAGTGAGATTCAAATTCTCAGAAAGTGGATATACCTTAGTCCTCTTAGTTTGTCTTAAATCAGCCAGCCACTTGCTGCCACTCACATTGCGTTGTTTTATACACTGGGCCTGAGTTTGGGTTCAGTTTCCCCCCCAAAAAAGTGAGATTCAAATTCTCCCAAAGTGGATATACCTCAGTCCTCTTAGTTTGTCGTATATCAGCCAGCCACTTGCTGCCACTCACATTGTGTTGTTTTATACACTGGGCCTGAGTTTGGGTTCAGTCTGCCCCCCCAAAAAGTGAGATTCAAATTCTCACAAAGTGGATATACCTCAGTCCTCTTAGTTTGTCGTATATCAGCCAGCCACTTGCTGCCACTCACATTGTGTTTTTTATACACTGGGCCTGAGTTTGGGTTCAGTCTCCCCCCCAAAAAAGTGAGATTCAAATTCTGCCAAAGTGGATATACCTCAGTCCTCTTAGTTTGTCGTATATCAGCCAGCCACTTGCTGCCACTCACATTGTGTTGTTTTATACACTGGGCCTGAGTTTGGGTTCAGTCTCCCCCCAAAAAAAGTGAGATTCAAATTCTCACAAAGTGGATATTCCTCAGTCCTCTTAGTTTGTCGTATATCAGCCAGCCACTTGCTGCCACTCACATTGTGTTGTTTTATACACTGGGCCTGAGTTTGGGTTCATTCTCCCCCCAAAAAAGTGAGATTCAAATTCTCCCAAAGTGCATATATCTCAGTCCTCTTAGTTTGTCGTATATCAGCCATCCACTTGCTGCCACTCACATTGCGTTGTTTTATACACTGGGCCTGAGTTTGGGTTCAGTTTCCCCCCAAAAAAAGTGAGATTCAAATTCTCCCAAAGTGGATATACCTCAGTCCTCTTAGTTTGTCGTATATCAGCCAGCCACTTGCTGCCACTCACATTGTGTTGTTTTATACACTGGGCCTGAGTTTGGGTTCAGTCTGCCCCCCCAAAAAGTGAGATTCAAATTCTCACAAAGTGGATATACCTCAGTCCTCTTAGTTTGTCGTATATCAGCCAGCCACTTGCTGCCACTCACATTGTGTTGTTTTATACACTGGGCCTGAGTTTGGGTTCAGTCTCCCCCCAAAAAAAGTGAGATTCAAATTCTCACAGAGTGGATATACCTCAGTCCTCTTAGTTTGTCGTATATCAGCCAGCCACTTGCTGCCACTCACATTGTGTTGTTTTATACACTGGGCCTGAGTTTGGGTTCATTCTCCCCCCAAAAAAGTGAGATTCAAATTCTCCCAAAGTGCATATATCTCAGTCCTCTTAGTTTGTCGTATATCAGCCATCCACTTGCTGCCACTCACATTGCGTTGTTTTATACACTGGGCCTGAGTTTGGGTTCAGTCTCCCCCCCAAAAAAGTGAGATTCAAATTCTCACAAAGTGGATATACCTCAGTCCTCTTAGTTTGTCGTATATCAGCCAGCCACTTGCTGCCACTCACATTGTGTTGTTTTATACACTGGGCCTGAGTTTGGGTTCAGTCTGCCCCCCCAAAAAGTGAGATTCAAATTCTCACAAAGTGGATATACCTCAGTCCTCTTAGTTTGTCGTATATCAGCCAGCCACTTGCTGCCACTCACATTGCGTTGTTTTATACACTGGGCCTGAGTTTGGGATCATTCTCCCCCCAAAAAAGTGAGATTCAAATTCTCCCAAAGTGCATATACCTCAGTCCTCTTAGTTTGTCGTTTATCAGCCAGCCACTTGCTGCCACTCACATTGCGTTGTTTTATAAACTGGGCCTGAGTTTGGGTTCAGTCTCCCCCCAAAAAAAGTGAGATTCAAATTCTCACAAAGTGGACATACCTTAGTCCTCTTAGTTTGTCTTAAATCAGCCAGCCACTTGCTGCCACTCACATTGCTTTGTTTTATACACTGGGCCTGAGTTTGGGTTCATTCTCCCCCCAAAAAAGTGAGATTCAAATTCTCCCAAAGTGCATATACCTCAGTCCTCTTAGTTTGTCGTATATCAGCCATCCACTTGCAGCCACTCACATTGCGTTGTTTTATACACTGGGCCTGAGTTTGGGTTCGGTCTCCCCCCAAAAAAAGTGAGATTCAAATTCTCACAAAGTGGATATACCTTAGTCCTCTTAGTTTGTCTTAAATCAGCCAGCCACTTGCTGCCACTCACATTGCGTTGTTTTATACACTGGGCCTGAGTTTGGGTTCAGTTTCCCCCAAAAAAAAGTGAGATTCAAATTCTCCCAAAGTGGATATACCTCAGTCCTCTTAGTTTGTCGTATATCAGCCAGCCACTTGCTGCCACTCACATAGTGTTGTTTTATACACTGGGCCTGAGTTTGGGTTCAGTCTGCCCCCCCAAAAAGTGAGATTCAAATTCTCACAAAGTTAATATACCTCAGTCCTCTTAGTTTGTCGTATATCAGCCAGCCACTTGCTGCCACTCACATTGTGTTTTTTATACACTGGGCCTGAGTTTGGGTTCAGTCTCCCCCCAAAAAAAGTGAGATTCAAATTCTACCAAAGTGGATATACCTCAGTCCTCTTAGTTTGTCGTATATCAGCCAGCCACTTGCTGCCACTCACATTGCGTTGTTTTATACACTGGGCCTGAGTTTGGGTTCAGTCTACCCCAAAAAAAGTGAGATTCAAATTCTCCGAAAGTGGATATACCTCAGTCCTCTTAGTTTGTCGTATATCAGCCAGCCACTTGCTGCCACTCACATTGCGTTGTTTTATACACTGGGCCTGAGTTTGGGTTCAGTCTCCCCCCAAAAAAAGTGAGATTCAAATTCTCCCAAAGTGGATATACCTCAGTCCTCTTAGTTTGTCGTATATCAGCCAGCCACTTGCTGCCACTCACATTGCGTTGTTTTATACACTGGGCCTGAGTTTGGGTTCAGTCTGCCCCCCCAAAAAGTGAGATTCAAATTCTCACAAAGTGGATATACCTCAGTCCTCTTAGTTTGTCGTATATCAGCCAGCCACTTGCTGCCACTCACATTGCGTTGTTTTATACACTGGGCCTGAGTTTGGGTTCATTCTCCCCCCAAAAAAGTGAGATTCAAATTCTCCCAAAGTGCATATAACTCAGTCCTCTTAGTTTGTCGTATATCAGCCAGCCACTTGCTGCCACTCACATTGCGTTGTTTTATACACTGGGCCTGAGTTTGGGTTCAGTCTCCCCCCAAAAAAAGTGAGATTCAAATTCTCACAAAGTGGATATACCTTAGTCCTCTAAGTTTGTCGTAAATCAGCCAGCCACTTGCTGCCACTCACATTGCGTTGTTTTATACACTGGGCCTGAGTTTGGGTTCAGTCTCCCAACCAAAAAAGTGAGATTCAAATTCTCCCAAAGTGGATATACCTCAGTCCTCTTAGTTTGTCGTATATCAGCCAGCCACTTGCTGCCACTCACATTGCATTGTTTTATACACTGGGCCTGAGTTTGGGTTCAGTCTCCCCCCCAAAAAAGTGAGATTCAAATTCTCACAAAGTGGATATACCTCAGTCCTCTTAGTTTGTCGTATGTCAGCCAGCCACTAGCTGCCACTCACATTGTGTTGTTTTATACACTGGGCCTGAGTTTGGGTTCAGTCTCCCCCCCAAAAAAGTGAGATTCAAATTCTCCCAAAGTGGATATACCTCAGTCCTCTTAGTTTGTAGCAAATCAGCCAGTCACTTGCTGCCACTAACATTGCATTGTTTTATACACTGGGCCTGAGTTTGGGTTCAGTCTCCCCCCAAAAATAAGTGAGATTCAAATTTTCCCAAAGTGGATATACCTCAGTCCTCTTAGTTTGTCGTATATCAGCCAGCCACTTGCTGCCACTCACATTGCGTTGTTTTATACACTGGGCCTGAGTTTGGGTTCAGTCTCCCCCCCAAAAAAGTGAGATTCAAATTCTCACAAAGTGGATATACCTCAGTCCTCTTAGTTTGTCGTATATCAGCCAGCCACTTGCTGCCACTCACATTGTGTTGTTTTATACACTGGGCCTGAGTTTGGGTTCAGTCTCCCCCCCCAAAAAAGTGAGATTCAAATTCTCCCAAAGTGGATATACCTCAGTCCTCTTAGTTTGTCGTATATCAGCCAGCCACTTGCTGCCACTCACATTGCGTTGTTTTATACACTGGGCCTGAGTTTGGGTTCAGTCTCCCCCCAAAAAAGTGAGATTCAAATTCTCACAAAGTGGATATACCTTAGTCCTCTTAGTTTGTCGTAAATCAGCCAGCCACTTGCTGCCACTCACATTGCGTTGTTTTATACACTGGGCCTGAGTTTGGGTTCAGTCTCCCCCCAAAAAAAGTGAGATTCAAATTCTCCCAAAGTGGATATACCTCAGTCCTCTTAGTTTGTCGCAAATCAGCCAGTCACTTGCTGCCACTAACATTGCATTGTTTTATACACTGGGCCTGAGTTTGGGTTCAGTCTCCCCCCAAAAATAAGTGAGATTCAAATTTTCCCAAAGTGGATATACCTCAGTCCTCTTAGTTTGTCGTATATCAGCCAGCCACTTGCTGCCACTCACATTGTGTTGTTTTATACACTGGGCCTGAGTTTGGGTTCAGTCTCCCCCCAAAAAAAGTGAGATTCAAATTCTCCAAAAGTGGATATACCTCAGTCCTCTTAGTTTGTCGTATATCAGCTAGCCACTTGCTGCCACTCACATTGTGTTGTTTTATACACTGGGCCTGAGTTTGGGTTCAGTCTCCCCCCAAAAAAGTGAGATTCAAATTCTCACAAAGTGGATATACCTTAGTCCTCTTAGTTTGTGGTAAATCAGCCAGCCACTTGCTGCCACTCACATTGCGTTGTTTTATACACTGGGCCTGAGTTTGGGTTCAGTCTCCCCCCCAAAAAAGTGAGATTCAAATTCTCCCAAAGTGGATATACCTCAGTCTTCTTAGTTTGTCGTATATCTGCCAGCCACTTGCTGCCACTCACATTGCGTTGTTTTATACACTGGGCCTGAGTTTGGGTTCAGTCTCCCCCCAAAAAAGGTGAGATTCAAATTCTCACAAAGTGGATATACCTCAGTCCTCTTAGTTTGTCGTATATCAGCCAGCCACTTGCTGCCACTCACATTGTGTTGTTTTATACACTGGGCCTGAGTTTGGGTTCAGTTTCCCCCCAAAAAAAGTGAGATTCAAATTCTCCCAAAGTGGATATACCTCAGTCCTCTTAGTTTGTCGTATATCAGCCAGCCACTTGCTGCCACTCACATTGTGTTGTTTTATACACTGGGCCTGAGTTTGGGTTCAGTCTGCCCCCCCAAAAAGTGAGATTCAAATTCTCACAAAGTGGATATACCTCAGTCCTCTTAGTTTGTCGTATATCAGCCAGCCACTTGCTGCCACTCACATTGTGTTTTTTATACACTGGGCCTGAGTTTGGGTTCAGTCTCCCCCCCAAAAAAGTGAGATTCAAATTCTGCCAAAGTGGATATACCTCAGTCCTCTTAGTTTGTCGTAGATCAGCCAGCCACTTGCTGCCACTCACATTGTGTTTTTTATACACTGGGCCTGAGTTTGGGTTCAGTCTCCCCCCCAAAAAAGTGAGATTCAAATTCTGCCAAAGTGGATATACCTCAGTCCTCTTAGTTTGTCGTATATCAGCCAGCCACTTGCTGCCACTCACATTGTGTTGTTTTATACACTGGGCCTGAGTTTGGGTTCAGTCTCCCCCCAAAAAAAGTGAGATTCAAATTCTCACAGAGTGGATATACCTCAGTCCTCTTAGTTTGTCGTATATCAGCCAGCCACTTGCTGCCACTCACATTGTGTTGTTTTATACACTGGGCCTGAGTTTGGGTTCATTCTCCCCCCAAAAAAGTGAGATTCAAATTCTCCCAAAGTGCATATATCTCAGTCCTCTTAGTTTGTCGTATATCAGCCATCCACTTGCTGCCACTCACATTGCGTTGTTTTATACACTGGGCCTGAGTTTGGGTTCAGTCTCCCCCCAAAAAAAGTGAGATTCAAATTCTCACAAAGTGGATATACCTCAGTCCTCTTAGTTTGTCGTATATCAGCCAGCCACTTGCTGCCACTCACATTGTGTTGTTTTATACACTGGGCCTGAGTTTGGGTTCAGTCTGCCCCCCCAAAAAGTGAGATTCAAATTCTCACAAAGTGGATATACCTCAGTCCTCTTAGTTTGTCGTATATCAGCCAGCCACTTGCTGCCACTCACATTGCGTTGTTTTATACACTGGGCCTGAGTTTGGGATCATTCTCCCCCCAAAAAAGTGAGATTCAAATTCTCCCAAAGTGCATATACCTCAGTCCTCTTAGTTTGTCGTTTATCAGCCAGCCACTTGCTGCCACTCACATTGCGTTGTTTTATACACTGGGCCTGAGTTTGGGTTCAGTCTCCCCCCAAAAAAAGTGAGATTCAAATTCTCACAAAGTGGACATACCTTAGTCCTCTTAGTTTGTCTTAAATCAGCCAGCCACTTGCTGCCACTCACATTGCTTTGTTTTATACACTGGGCCTGAGTTTGGGTTCATTCTCCCCCCAAAAAAGTGAGATTCAAATTCTCCCAAAGTGCATATACCTCAGTCCTCTTAGTTTGTCGTATATCAGCCATCCACTTGCAGCCACTCACATTGCGTTGTTTTATACACTGGGCCTGAGTTTGGGTTCGGTCTCCCCCCAAAAAAAGTGAGATTCAAATTCTCACAAAGTGGATATACCTTAGTCCTCTTAGTTTGTCTTAAATCAGCCAGCCACTTGCTGCCACTCACATTGCGTTGTTTTATACACTGGGCCTGAGTTTGGGTTCAGTTTCCCCCAAAAAAAAGTGAGATTCAAATTCTCCCAAAGTGGATATACCTCAGTCCTCTTAGTTTGTCGTATATCAGCCAGCCACTTGCTGCCACTCACATAGTGTTGTTTTATACACTGGGCCTGAGTTTGGGTTCAGTCTGCCCCCCCAAAAAGTGAGATTCAAATTCTCACAAAGTTAATATACCTCAGTCCTCTTAGTTTGTCGTATATCAGCCAGCCACTTGCTGCCACTCACATTGCGTTGTTTTATACACTGGGCCTGAGTTTGGGTTCAGTCTCCCCCCCAAAAAAGTGAGATTCAAATTCTCACAAAGTGGATATACCTCAGTCCTCTTAGTTTGTCGTATATCAGCCAGCCACTTGCTGCCACTCACATTGTGTTGTTTTATACACTGGGCCTGAGTTTGGGTTCAGTCTCCCCCCCCAAAAAAGTGAGATTCAAATTCTCCCAAAGTGGATATACCTCAGTCCTCTTAGTTTGTCGTATATCAGCCAGCCACTTGCTGCCACTCACATTGCGTTGTTTTATACACTGGGCCTGAGTTTGGGTTCAGTCTCCCCCCAAAAAAGTGAGATTCAAATTCTCACAAAGTGGATATACCTTAGTCCTCTTAGTTTGTCGTAAATCAGCCAGCCACTTGCTGCCACTCACATTGCGTTGTTTTATACACTGGGCCTGAGTTTGGGTTCAGTCTCCCCCCAAAAAAAGTGAGATTCAAATTCTCCCAAAGTGGATATACCTCAGTCCTCTTAGTTTGTCGCAAATCAGCCAGTCACTTGCTGCCACTAACATTGCATTGTTTTATACACTGGGCCTGAGTTTGGGTTCAGTCTCCCCCCAAAAATAAGTGAGATTCAAATTTTCCCAAAGTGGATATACCTCAGTCCTCTTAGTTTGTCGTATATCAGCCAGCCACTTGCTGCCACTCACATTGTGTTGTTTTATACACTGGGCCTGAGTTTGGGTTCAGTCTCCCCCCAAAAAAAGTGAGATTCAAATTCTCCAAAAGTGGATATACCTCAGTCCTCTTAGTTTGTCGTATATCAGCTAGCCACTTGCTGCCACTCACATTGTGTTGTTTTATACACTGGGCCTGAGTTTGGGTTCAGTCTCCCCCCAAAAAAGTGAGATTCAAATTCTCACAAAGTGGATATACCTTAGTCCTCTTAGTTTGTGGTAAATCAGCCAGCCACTTGCTGCCACTCACATTGCGTTGTTTTATACACTGGGCCTGAGTTTGGGTTCAGTCTCCCCCCCAAAAAAGTGAGATTCAAATTCTCCCAAAGTGGATATACCTCAGTCTTCTTAGTTTGTCGTATATCTGCCAGCCACTTGCTGCCACTCACATTGCGTTGTTTTATACACTGGGCCTGAGTTTGGGTTCAGTCTCCCCCCAAAAAAGGTGAGATTCAAATTCTCACAAAGTGGATATACCTCAGTCCTCTTAGTTTGTCGTATATCAGCCAGCCACTTGCTGCCACTCACATTGTGTTGTTTTATACACTGGGCCTGAGTTTGGGTTCAGTTTCCCCCCAAAAAAAGTGAGATTCAAATTCTCCCAAAGTGGATATACCTCAGTCCTCTTAGTTTGTCGTATATCAGCCAGCCACTTGCTGCCACTCACATTGTGTTGTTTTATACACTGGGCCTGAGTTTGGGTTCAGTCTGCCCCCCCAAAAAGTGAGATTCAAATTCTCACAAAGTGGATATACCTCAGTCCTCTTAGTTTGTCGTATATCAGCCAGCCACTTGCTGCCACTCACATTGTGTTTTTTATACACTGGGCCTGAGTTTGGGTTCAGTCTCCCCCCCAAAAAAGTGAGATTCAAATTCTGCCAAAGTGGATATACCTCAGTCCTCTTAGTTTGTCGTAGATCAGCCAGCCACTTGCTGCCACTCACATTGTGTTTTTTATACACTGGGCCTGAGTTTGGGTTCAGTCTCCCCCCCAAAAAAGTGAGATTCAAATTCTGCCAAAGTGGATATACCTCAGTCCTCTTAGTTTGTCGTATATCAGCCAGCCACTTGCTGCCACTCACATTGTGTTGTTTTATACACTGGGCCTGAGTTTGGGTTCAGTCTCCCCCCAAAAAAAGTGAGATTCAAATTCTCACAGAGTGGATATACCTCAGTCCTCTTAGTTTGTCGTATATCAGCCAGCCACTTGCTGCCACTCACATTGTGTTGTTTTATACACTGGGCCTGAGTTTGGGTTCATTCTCCCCCCAAAAAAGTGAGATTCAAATTCTCCCAAAGTGCATATATCTCAGTCCTCTTAGTTTGTCGTATATCAGCCATCCACTTGCTGCCACTCACATTGCGTTGTTTTATACACTGGGCCTGAGTTTGGGTTCAGTCTCCCCCCAAAAAAAGTGAGATTCAAATTCTCACAAAGTGGATATACCTCAGTCCTCTTAGTTTGTCGTATATCAGCCAGCCACTTGCTGCCACTCACATTGTGTTGTTTTATACACTGGGCCTGAGTTTGGGTTCAGTCTGCCCCCCCAAAAAGTGAGATTCAAATTCTCACAAAGTGGATATACCTCAGTCCTCTTAGTTTGTCGTATATCAGCCAGCCACTTGCTGCCACTCACATTGCGTTGTTTTATACACTGGGCCTGAGTTTGGGATCATTCTCCCCCCAAAAAAGTGAGATTCAAATTCTCCCAAAGTGCATATACCTCAGTCCTCTTAGTTTGTCGTTTATCAGCCAGCCACTTGCTGCCACTCACATTGCGTTGTTTTATACACTGGGCCTGAGTTTGGGTTCAGTCTCCCCCCAAAAAAAGTGAGATTCAAATTCTCACAAAGTGGACATACCTTAGTCCTCTTAGTTTGTCTTAAATCAGCCAGCCACTTGCTGCCACTCACATTGCTTTGTTTTATACACTGGGCCTGAGTTTGGGTTCATTCTCCCCCCAAAAAAGTGAGATTCAAATTCTCCCAAAGTGCATATACCTCAGTCCTCTTAGTTTGTCGTATATCAGCCATCCACTTGCAGCCACTCACATTGCGTTGTTTTATACACTGGGCCTGAGTTTGGGTTCGGTCTCCCCCCAAAAAAAGTGAGATTCAAATTCTCACAAAGTGGATATACCTTAGTCCTCTTAGTTTGTCTTAAATCAGCCAGCCACTTGCTGCCACTCACATTGCGTTGTTTTATACACTGGGCCTGAGTTTGGGTTCAGTTTCCCCCAAAAAAAAGTGAGATTCAAATTCTCCCAAAGTGGATATACCTCAGTCCTCTTAGTTTGTCGTATATCAGCCAGCCACTTGCTGCCACTCACATAGTGTTGTTTTATACACTGGGCCTGAGTTTGGGTTCAGTCTGCCCCCCCAAAAAGTGAGATTCAAATTCTCACAAAGTTAATATACCTCAGTCCTCTTAGTTTGTCGTATATCAGCCAGCCACTTGCTGCCACTCACATTGTGTTTTTTATACACTGGGCCTGAGTTTGGGTTCAGTCTCCCCCCCAAAAAAGTGAGATTCAAATTCTACCAAAGTGGATATACCTCAGTCCTCTTAGTTTGTCGTATATCAGCCAGCCACTTGCTGCCACTCACATTGCGTTGTTTTATACACTGGGCCTGAGTTTGGGTTCAGTCTACCCCAAAAAAAGTGAGATTCAAATTCTCCGAAAGTGGATATACCTTAGTCCTCTTAGTTTGTCGTAAATCAGCCAGCCACTTGCTGCCACTCACATTGCGTTGTTTTATACACTGGGCCTGAGTTTGGGTTCAGTCTCCCCCCAAAAAAAGTGAGATTCAAATTCTCCCAAAGTGGATATACCTCAGTCCTCTTAGTTTGTCGCAAATCAGCCAGTCACTTGCTGCCACTAACATTGCATTGTTTTATACACTGGGCCTGAGTTTGGGTTCAGTCTCCCCCCAAAAATAAGTGAGATTCAAATTTTCCCAAAGTGGATATACCTCAGTCCTCTTAGTTTGTCGTATATCAGCCAGCCACTTGCTGCCACTCACATTGTGTTGTTTTATACACTGGGCCTGAGTTTGGGTTCAGTCTCCCCCCAAAAAAAGTGAGATTCAAATTCTCCAAAAGTGGATATACCTCAGTCCTCTTAGTTTGTCGTATATCAGCTAGCCACTTGCTGCCACTCACATTGTGTTGTTTTATACACTGGGCCTGAGTTTGGGTTCAGTCTCCCCCCAAAAAAGTGAGATTCAAATTCTCACAAAGTGGATATACCTTAGTCCTCTTAGTTTGTGGTAAATCAGCCAGCCACTTGCTGCCACTCACATTGCGTTGTTTTATACACTGGGCCTGAGTTTGGGTTCAGTCTCCCCCCCAAAAAAGTGAGATTCAAATTCTCCCAAAGTGGATATACCTCAGTCTTCTTAGTTTGTCGTATATCTGCCAGCCACTTGCTGCCACTCACATTGCGTTGTTTTATACACTGGGCCTGAGTTTGGGTTCAGTCTCCCCCCAAAAAAGGTGAGATTCAAATTCTCACAAAGTGGATATACCTCAGTCCTCTTAGTTTGTCGTATATCAGCCAGCCACTTGCTGCCACTCACATTGTGTTGTTTTATACACTGGGCCTGAGTTTGGGTTCAGTTTCCCCCCAAAAAAAGTGAGATTCAAATTCTCCCAAAGTGGATATACCTCAGTCCTCTTAGTTTGTCGTATATCAGCCAGCCACTTGCTGCCACTCACATTGTGTTGTTTTATACACTGGGCCTGAGTTTGGGTTCAGTCTGCCCCCCCAAAAAGTGAGATTCAAATTCTCACAAAGTGGATATACCTCAGTCCTCTTAGTTTGTCGTATATCAGCCAGCCACTTGCTGCCACTCACATTGTGTTTTTTATACACTGGGCCTGAGTTTGGGTTCAGTCTCCCCCCCAAAAAAGTGAGATTCAAATTCTGCCAAAGTGGATATACCTCAGTCCTCTTAGTTTGTCGTAGATCAGCCAGCCACTTGCTGCCACTCACATTGTGTTTTTTATACACTGGGCCTGAGTTTGGGTTCAGTCTCCCCCCCAAAAAAGTGAGATTCAAATTCTGCCAAAGTGGATATACCTCAGTCCTCTTAGTTTGTCGTATATCAGCCAGCCACTTGCTGCCACTCACATTGTGTTGTTTTATACACTGGGCCTGAGTTTGGGTTCAGTCTCCCCCCAAAAAAAGTGAGATTCAAATTCTCACAGAGTGGATATACCTCAGTCCTCTTAGTTTGTCGTATATCAGCCAGCCACTTGCTGCCACTCACATTGTGTTGTTTTATACACTGGGCCTGAGTTTGGGTTCATTCTCCCCCCAAAAAAGTGAGATTCAAATTCTCCCAAAGTGCATATATCTCAGTCCTCTTAGTTTGTCGTATATCAGCCATCCACTTGCTGCCACTCACATTGCGTTGTTTTATACACTGGGCCTGAGTTTGGGTTCAGTCTCCCCCCAAAAAAAGTGAGATTCAAATTCTCACAAAGTGGATATACCTCAGTCCTCTTAGTTTGTCGTATATCAGCCAGCCACTTGCTGCCACTCACATTGTGTTGTTTTATACACTGGGCCTGAGTTTGGGTTCAGTCTGCCCCCCCAAAAAGTGAGATTCAAATTCTCACAAAGTGGATATACCTCAGTCCTCTTAG
Source organism: Ranitomeya variabilis (assembly GCF_051348905.1). Classification (NCBI taxonomy): domain Eukaryota; kingdom Metazoa; phylum Chordata; class Amphibia; order Anura; family Dendrobatidae; genus Ranitomeya; species Ranitomeya variabilis. Next base: position 130,566,283 of record NC_135234.1, on the reverse strand, counting down.
TTTGTCGTATATCAGCCAGCCACTTGCTGCCACTCACATTGCGTTGTTTTATACACTGGGCCTGAGTTTGGGATCATTCTCCCCCCAAAAAAGTGAGATTCAAATTCTCCCAAAGTGCATATACCTCAGTCCTCTTAGTTTGTCGTTTATCAGCCAGCCACTTGCTGCCACTCACATTGCGTTGTTTTATACACTGGGCCTGAGTTTGGGTTCAGTCTCCCCCCAAAAAAAGTGAGATTCAAATTCTCACAAAGTGGACATACCTTAGTCCTCTTAGTTTGTCTTAAATCAGCCAGCCACTTGCTGCCACTCACATTGCTTTGTTTTATACACTGGGCCTGAGTTTGGGTTCATTCTCCCCCCAAAAAAGTGAGATTCAAATTCTCCCAAAGTGCATATACCTCAGTCCTCTTAGTTTGTCGTATATCAGCCATCCACTTGCAGCCACTCACATTGCGTTGTTTTATACACTGGGCCTGAGTTTGGGTTCGGTCTCCCCCCAAAAAAAGTGAGATTCAAATTCTCACAAAGTGGATATACCTTAGTCCTCTTAGTTTGTCTTAAATCAGCCAGCCACTTGCTGCCACTCACATTGCGTTGTTTTATACACTGGGCCTGAGTTTGGGTTCAGTTTCCCCCAAAAAAAAGTGAGATTCAAATTCTCCCAAAGTGGATATACCTCAGTCCTCTTAGTTTGTCGTATATCAGCCAGCCACTTGCTGCCACTCACATAGTGTTGTTTTATACACTGGGCCTGAGTTTGGGTTCAGTCTGCCCCCCCAAAAAGTGAGATTCAAATTCTCACAAAGTTAATATACCTCAGTCCTCTTAGTTTGTCGTATATCAGCCAGCCACTTGCTGCCACTCACATTGTGTTTTTTATACACTGGGCCTGAGTTTGGGTTCAGTCTCCCCCCCAAAAAAGTGAGATTCAAATTCTACCAAAGTGGATATACCTCAGTCCTCTTAGTTTGTCGTATATCAGCCAGCCACTTGCTGCCACTCACATTGCGTTGTTTTATACACTGGGCCTGAGTTTGGGTTCAGTCTACCCCAAAAAAAGTGAGATTCAAATTCTCCGAAAGTGGATATACCTCAGTCCTCTTAGTTTGTCGTATATCAGCCAGCCACTTGCTGCCACTCACATTGCGTTGTTTTATACACTGGGCCTGAGTTTGGGTTCAGTCTCCCCCCAAAAAAAGTGAGATTCAAATTCTCCCAAAGTGGATATACCTCAGTCCTCTTAGTTTGTCGTATATCAGCCAGCCACTTGCTGCCACTCACATTGCGTTGTTTTATACACTGGGCCTGAGTTTGGGTTCAGTCTGCCCCCCCAAAAAGTGAGATTCAAATTCTCACAAAGTGGATATACCTCAGTCCTCTTAGTTTGTCGTATATCAGCCAGCCACTTGCTGCCACTCACATTGCGTTGTTTTATACACTGGGCCTGAGTTTGGGTTCATTCTCCCCCCAAAAAAGTGAGATTCAAATTCTCCCAAAGTGCATATAACTCAGTCCTCTTAGTTTGTCGTATATCAGCCAGCCACTTGCTGCCACTCACATTGCGTTGTTTTATACACTGGGCCTGAGTTTGGGTTCAGTCTCCCCCCAAAAAAAGTGAGATTCAAATTCTCACAAAGTGGATATACCTTAGTCCTCTAAGTTTGTCGTAAATCAGCCAGCCACTTGCTGCCACTCACATTGCGTTGTTTTATACACTGGGCCTGAGTTTGGGTTCAGTCTCCCAACCAAAAAAGTGAGATTCAAATTCTCCCAAAGTGGATATACCTCAGTCCTCTTAGTTTGTCGTATATCAGCCAGCCACTTGCTGCCACTCACATTGCATTGTTTTATACACTGGGCCTGAGTTTGGGTTCAGTCTCCCCCCAAAAAAAGTGAGATTCAAATTCTCACAAAGTGGATATACCTCAGTCCTCTTAGTTTGTCGTAAATCAGCCAGCCACTTGCTGCCACTCACATTGCGTTGTTTTATACACTGGGCCTGAGTTTGGGTTCAGTCTCCCCCCAAAAAAAGTGAGATTCAAATTCTCCCAAAGTGGATATACCTCAGTCCTCTTAGTTTGTCGCAAATCAGCCAGTCACTTGCTGCCACTAACATTGCATTGTTTTATACACTGGGCCTGAGTTTGGGTTCAGTCTCCCCCCAAAAATAAGTGAGATTCAAATTTTCCCAAAGTGGATATACCTCAGTCCTCTTAGTTTGTCGTATATCAGCCAGCCACTTGCTGCCACTCACATTGTGTTGTTTTATACACTGGGCCTGAGTTTGGGTTCAGTCTCCCCCCAAAAAAAGTGAGATTCAAATTCTCCAAAAGTGTATATACCTCAGTCCTCTTAGTTTGTCGTATATCAGCTAGCCACTTGCTGCCACTCACATTGTGTTGTTTTATACACTGGGCCTGAGTTTGGGTTCAGTCTACCCCAAAAAAAGTGAGATTCAAATTCTCCGAAAGTGGATATACCTCAGTCCTCTTAGTTTGTCGTATATCAGCCAGCCACTTGCTGCCACTCACATTGCGTTGTTTTATACACTGGGCCTGAGTTTGGGTTCAGTCTCCCCCCAAAAAAAGTGAGATTCAAATTCTCCCAAAGTGGATATACCTCAGTCCTCTTAGTTTGTCGTATATCAGCCAGCCACTTGCTGCCACTCACATTGCGTTGTTTTATACACTGGGCCTGAGTTTGGGTTCAGTCTGCCCCCCCAAAAAGTGAGATTCAAATTCTCACAAAGTGGATATACCTCAGTCCTCTTAGTTTGTCGTATATCAGCCAGCCACTTGCTGCCACTCACATTGCGTTGTTTTATACACTGGGCCTGAGTTTGGGTTCATTCTCCCCCCAAAAAAGTGAGATTCAAATTCTCCCAAAGTGCATATAACTCAGTCCTCTTAGTTTGTCGTATATCAGCCAGCCACTTGCTGCCACTCACATTGCGTTGTTTTATACACTGGGCCTGAGTTTGGGTTCAGTCTCCCCCCAAAAAAAGTGAGATTCAAATTCTCACAAAGTGGATATACCTTAGTCCTCTAAGTTTGTCGTAAATCAGCCAGCCACTTGCTGCCACTCACATTGCGTTGTTTTATACACTGGGCCTGAGTTTGGGTTCAGTCTCCCAACCAAAAAAGTGAGATTCAAATTCTCCCAAAGTGGATATACCTCAGTCCTCTTAGTTTGTCGTATATCAGCCAGCCACTTGCTGCCACTCACATTGCATTGTTTTATACACTGGGCCTGAGTTTGGGTTCAGTCTCCCCCCAAAAAAAGTGAGATTCAAATTCTCACAAAGTGGATATACCTCAGTCCTCTTAGTTTGTCGTAAATCAGCCAGCCACTTGCTGCCACTCACATTGCGTTGTTTTATACACTGGGCCTGAGTTTGGGTTCAGTCTCCCCCCAAAAAAAGTGAGATTCAAATTCTCCCAAAGTGGATATACCTCAGTCCTCTTAGTTTGTCGCAAATCAGCCAGTCACTTGCTGCCACTAACATTGCATTGTTTTATACACTGGGCCTGAGTTTGGGTTCAGTCTCCCCCCAAAAATAAGTGAGATTCAAATTTTCCCAAAGTGGATATACCTCAGTCCTCTTAGTTTGTCGTATATCAGCCAGCCACTTGCTGCCACTCACATTGTGTTGTTTTATACACTGGGCCTGAGTTTGGGTTCAGTCTCCCCCCAAAAAAAGTGAGATTCAAATTCTCCAAAAGTGTATATACCTCAGTCCTCTTAGTTTGTCGTATATCAGCTAGCCACTTGCTGCCACTCACATTGTGTTGTTTTATACACTGGGCCTGAGTTTGGGTTCAGTCTCCCCCCAAAAAAGTGAGATTCAAATTCTCACAAAGTGGATATACCTTAGTCCTCTTAGTTTGTGGTAAATCAGCCAGCCACTTGCTGCCACTCACATTGCGTTGTTTTATACACTGGGCCTGAGTTTGGGTTCAGTCTCCCCCCCAAAAAAGTGAGATTCAAATTCTCCCAAAGTGGATATACCTCAGTCTTCTTAGTTTGTCGTATATCTGCCAGCCACTTGCTGCCACTCACATTGCGTTGTTTTATACACTGGGCCTGAGTTTGGGTTCAGTCTCCCCCCAAAAAAGGTGAGATTCAAATTCTCACAAAGTGGATATACCTCAGTCCTCTTAGTTTGTCGTATATCAGCCAGCCACTTGCTGCCACTCACATTGTGTTGTTTTATACACTGGGCCTGAGTTTGGGTTCAGTCTCCCCCCAAAAAAGTGAGATTCAAATTCTCCCAAAGTGGATATACCTCAGTCCTCTTAGTTTGTCGTATATCAGCTAGCCACTTGCTGCCACTCACATTGTGTTGTTTTAAACACTGGGCCTGAGTTTGGGTTCAGTCTCCCCCCCAAAAAAGTGAGATTCAAATTCTCACAAAGTGGATATACCTCAGTCCTCTTAGTTTGTCGTATATAAGCCAGCCACTTGCTGCCACTCACATTGCATTGTTTTATACACTGGGCCTGAGTTTGGGTTCAGTCTCCCCCCCAAAAAAGTGAGATTCAAATTCTACCAAAGTGGATATACCTCAGTCCTCTTAGTTTGTCGTATATCAGCCAGCCACTTGCTGCCACTCACATTGCGTTGTTTTACACACTGGGCCTGAGGTTGGGTTCAGTCTCCCCCCCAAAAAAGTGATATTCAAATTCTCACAAAGTGGATATACCTTAGTCCTCTTAGTTTGTCGTATATCAGCCAGCCACTTGCTGCCACTCACATTGCGTTGTTTTACACACTGGGCCTGAGGTTGGGTTCAGTCTCCCCCCCAAAAAAGTGATATTCAAATTCTCACAAAGTGGATATACCTCAGTCCTCTTAGTTTGTCGTATATCATCCAGCCACTTGCTGCCACTCACATTGCGTTGTTTTATACACTGGGCCTGAGTTTGGGTTCAGTCTCCCCCCAAAAAAGTGAGATTCAAATTCTCACAAAAGTGGATATACCTCAGTCCTCTCAGCTTGTCGTATATCAGCCAGCCACTTGCTGTCACTCACATTGCGTTGTTTTATACACTGGGCCTGAGTTTGAGTTCAGTCTCCCCCAAAAATAAGTGAGATTCAAATTCTCCCAAAGTGGATATACCTCAGTCCTCTTAGTTTGTCATGTATCTGCCAGCTACTTGCTGCCACTCACATTGCATTGTTTTATACCCTGGGCCTGAGTTTGGGTTCAGTCTCCCCCCAAAAAAAGTGAGATTCACATTCTCACAAAGTGGATATACCTCAGTCCTCTTAGTTTGTCGTGTATCTGCCAGCTACTTGCTGCCACTCACATTGCGTTGTTCTATACACTGGGCCTGAGTTTGGGTTCAGTCTCCCCCAAAAATAAGTGAGATTCAAATTCTCCCAAAGTGGATATACCTCATTCCTCTTAGTTTGTCGTATATCAGCCATCCACTTGCTGCCACTCATATTGCTTTGTTTTATACACTGGGTCTGATGGATATTATTCAGTTCTGTTAGTTTGTCGTATATCAGCCAGCCTCGTTCTGCCACTTACATTGTGTTGTGTTATACACTGGGCCTGAGTTGTGGTGCTGTCTCCCCCCAAAAAAGGGAGATTCAAATTGTCACAAAGTGGATATACGTCAGTTCTGTTAGTTTGTCGTATATCAGCCAGCCACTTGCTGCCACTCACATTGCGTTGTTTTACACACTGGGCCTGAGGTTGGGCTCAGTCTCCCCCCCAAAAAAGTGATATTCAAATTCTCACAAAGTGGATATACCTTAGTCCTCTTAGTTTGTCGTATATCAGCCAGCCACTTGCTGCCACTCATATTGCTTTGTTTTATACACTGGGCCTGATGGATATTATTCAGTTCTGTTAGTTTGTCGTATATCAGCCAGCCTCGTTCTGCCACTTACATTGTGTTGTGTTATACACTGGGCCTGAGTTGTGGTGCTGTCTCCCCCCAAAAAAGGGAGATTCAAATTGTCACAAAGTGGATATACGTCAGTTCTGTTAGTTTGTCGTATATCAGCCAGCCACTTGCTGCCACTCACATTGCGTTGTTTTACACACTGGGCCTGAGGTTGGGCTCAGTCTCCCCCCCAAAAAAGTGATATTCAAATTCTCACAAAGTGGATATACCTTAGTCCTCTTAGTTTGTCGTATATCAGCCAGCCACTTGCTGCCACTCACATTGCGTTGTTTTATACACTGGGCCTGAGTTTGGGTTCAGTCTCCCCCCAAAAAAGTGAGATTCAAATTCTCACAAAAGTGGATATACCTCAGTCCTCTTAGTTTGATGTATATCAGCCAGCCAGTTGCTGCCTCTCACATTGCGTTGTTTTATACACTGGGCCTGAGCTTGGGTTCAGTCTCCCCCCAAAAAATGAGATTCAAATTCTCACAAAAGTGGATATACCTCAGTCCTCTTAGTTTGTCATATGTCAGCCAGCCACTTGCTGCCACTCACATTGCATTGTTTTATACACTGGGCCTGAGTTTGGGTTCAGTCTCCCCCAAAAATAAGTGAGATTCAAATTCTCACAAAAGTGGATATACCTCAGTCTTCTTAGTTTGTCGTATATCAGCCAGCCACTTGCTGCCACTCACATTGCATTGTTTTATACACTGGGCCTGAGTTTGGGTTCAGTCTCCCCCCAAAAAAAGTGAGATTCACATTCTCACAAAGTGGATATACCTCAGTCCTCTTAGTTTGTCGTGTATCTGCCAGCTACTTGCTGCCACTCACATTGCATTGTTTTATACACTGGGCCTGAGTTTGGGTTCAGTCTCCCCCAAAAATAAGTGAGATTCAAATTCTCCCAAAGTGGATATACCTCATTCCTCTTAGTTTGTCGTATATCAGCCAGCCACTTGCTGCCACTCATATTGCTTTGTTTTATACACTGGGCCTGATGGATATTATTCAGTTCTGTTAGTTTGTCGTATATCAGCCAGCCTCGTTCTGCCACTTACATTGTGTTGTGTTATACACTGGGCCTGAGTTGTGGTGCTGTCTCCCCCCAAAAAAGGGAGATTCAAATTGTCACAAAGTGGATACACGTCAGTTCTGTTAGTTTGTCGTATATCAGCCAGCCACATTCTGCCACTTACATTGTGTTGTGTTATACACTGGGCCTGAGTTTTGGTTCAGTCTCCCCAAAATAAAAAGGGAGATTTAAATTCTCAACAAGTATATATACACCTTCTACCTTGTTTTACAGTACCATATAACGGTTGTTATTTTGGTTACATTTTCCCAAAAATTAGGAAGTCTGGTGGAAGAGGCCATGAGCGGTGGTTGCCAGCTGGTACTCATGGTGGTGGTGGGAAAAGCAAAATAGCACCTAAGGATGGAGGTGTTGAGCCAGCATCATCATCTGGCTACACAAAGCCTCAAAGGCTCCCTTATCTTGGCGTAGGAAAACCGCTTTTAAAGCTGGAGCAGCAGGAAAAAGTTTTGGCTTTCCTTGCTGACTCAGCCTCTAGCTCTTTCGCCTCCTCTTCAGAAAGTTCAAAATATAAAAGCAGCGAGTCGTCAGTGGATGCTCCCGGTCAGGAACAAGACGTTTCCTTGTGTCCTTCACCCAAACTAAAAGTGAAGGATGCGTCAGGCGACACCACAGGTTACTCCATGGAGCTCTTTACACATACCGTGCCTGGGTTAGAAAGGGAAATTGTTAACTGCACATTACAAGATGAATCGGTTATGGAGTGCACTGATGCACAGCCACAGCTAGATTATTATGCTGTTCCATTGACTCAGATCACTACATTGCCCTCGCAGTGTACTGAGCCAGAATCTGACCCTGATGAGACTATGGTCTAACCCTCTCTCAATCCGCCATGTCCACCACCACCACCACTGCTAGTTCCACCAAATGCAGCTCTCCAGTCCAGCTCACCCTACAAGAGACTCTTGTTAGGAAAAGAAAGTACTCATCCGCGTACACAGGGTTTGAACGCCCACATTGCTATACTAATCTCGTTAGAGATGATGCCCTACCGGTTGGTTGAAAGCAAAGCTTTCAAAGACCTGATGGCCTACGCAGTACCACGCTATGACCTACCTAGTCGGCACTTCTTTGTGAGAAAAGCCATCCCAGCCCTCCACCAGCATGTCAAAGACCGCATTGTCCATGCACTGAGGCAATCAGTCAGTGGAAAGGTGCACCTCACAACAGATGCATGGACCAGTAGGCATGCCCAGGGACGTTACGTGTCCATCACGTTGCACTGGGTTAATGTGGTGGATGCAGGGTCCACTGTGGACAGCCATAGTGGGACAGTTCTGCCTAGCACACGGTCTAGGAAACAATTGGCTGTAGGCGTGCGCCACCCCTCCTCCTCCTCCTCCTCCAGAAGCGAAAGCTCGTCCACAGAGCACAGTCGCATGACCACTCCATCCGCAGCTGCCAGTGTTGCACACGAGGTGTCCCATTATCGAACAGCTAGTGGTAAGCGTCAGCAGGCTGTGTTACAAATGAAGTGTTTGGGCGACAACAGACACACCGCGGAAGTACTGGCTGAGTACTTCCAGCAAGAAACTCAGTCATGGCTGGGGAGTGTACATCTTGAGGCAGGAAAGGTAGTCAGTGATAACGGAAGGAATTTTATGGCTGCCATAGCCCTTTCAGAACTGAAACACATACCTTGCCTGGCTCACACCTTGAACCTGGTGGTGCAGTGCTTCCTGAAAAATTATCCGGGGTTACCAGCCCTGCTCCTGAAGGTGCGAAGACTTTGTTCGCACATCCGCCGGTCACCCGTACACTCCAGCCGTATGCTGAACCATCAGCGATCGCTGAATCTTCCCCAGCACCACCTAATAATCGACGTTGCAACAAGGTGGAACTCCACACTGCACATGCTTCAGAGGCTGTGTGAACAGAGGCGTGCTGTAATTTATTTGTGGGAGGATACACATACATGGGCAGGCACTTGGATGGCAGACATGGAATTGTCTGGTGTGCAGTGGTCGAACCTACAAGACCTCTGTCAAGTCCTTCAGTGTTTTGAGGAATGCACATGGCTGGTAAGTGCAGACGACGCCATCATAAGCATGAGCATCCCACTAATGCGTTTGCTGATGCAAAGTTTGACGCACATTAAGGAGCAGGCATCTGCAGCCGAAGAGGAGGGAAGCCTTGATGACTAGAGTTGAGCGACTTTCATTTTTTTAAGATCGAGTCGGGTTTTGTGAAACCCGATTTTGTCCAGAGTCGAGTCGAGTGCAGTCGGCCGATTATCGCTAAAAGTCGGGGATCGACCGAAACACGAAACCCAATGCAAGTCAATGGGGAAGCATAGTCGGCAGTGAGTGGAGGCCAGGAAAACACCTACAGTGCCCATTTTAATGCCAAAAACATCCATTCTTGTTTCTGAAGCTTGTCAATCTTAATTAACTTTATAATAATAGTTGGGCATAGGGAATTGGGGGTCATTTGGCAAAAGTTGTGGGGGGAGTAGGGCCGGCTCAAGTTTTTCGTGGGCCCAGGAAATGCGGACTACGTCACGGCGGTGTTGCAGGGAAAGGTAAGTATTTCAACGTTGCAAGTGCTGTGATCCTGAGCAAGCAGGGGGGGCCCACTCGTTCGCATTGGCACTGGCACAGGGCCCCTCAAAGTACAGCGATGTGTGTTTGCATGGCGGGGGCGCCTCCCACCAGCAGCGACACTTTTGCGTACTCTGAGGGGCCCTGTGCCAGTGACGTCGCCAACGAGTATGCCCCCCCACCTGATGAAGGAACCTGCACTTTCATCTGCACCTTCCTCTCTGTCCCTGTGTAAGGTGGTATAACATGCGGGAAGGGGAACCTTACTTTCAGCAGGGTCAGATTCTGGCTGTGTAGAGTATAAGGGGAATGTAGTGGTCTAGGTCAATGTACCAGCAGACTCATCTAGCAGTGGCTGGGCAATGGGCAGGATGAGGAGGAAACAGATATAGGGCCAAAGAATAAAGTAGGCTAAATGCAGTTCAAAATTGGTAACAGGACTAAACAGGCGGCATTGCTTTGTTCAGTGGAGTAGCAAACCCAAGAGCAGCAGACACTGTTTCAAGGGCCTAACCACACTAGTAGGCCAAATGGAGTTTAATATCTGATAGTATAGGGCGAAAGCCAGAATGTGGAAGCTCAGCTTTGTTCAGTTGAGGACAACACCAGGCAGGGGCAGACAGACACCTTTAGTAGGCCGGAACAGCCAATTTTTTAAAAAAACAGCAGTTAGTAAGAGGCAGAAGGTAGAAGCTCAGCTTTATTCAGTTGAGGACAACACCAGGCAGGGGCAGACAGACACCTTTAGTAGGCCGGAACAGCCAATTGCATTTTTAAAAATGGTAATTTGGAACTGAAGGTTGAAGCTCAGCTTTATTCAGTTGAGGACAACACCAGGCAGGGGCAGACAGACACCTTTAGTAGGCCGGAACAGCCAATGGCATTTTTAAAAATGGTAATTTGGAACAGAAGGTAGAAGCTCAGCTTTATTCAGTTGAGGACAACAACAGACAGGGGCAGACATTCACCTTTAGTAGGCCGGAACAGCCAATTGCATTTTTAAAAATGGTAATTTGGAACAGAAGGTAGAAGCTCAGCTTTATTCAGTTGTGGACAACACCAGGCAGGGGCAGACATTCACCTTTAGTAGGCCGGAACAGCCAATTGCATTTTTAAAAATGGTAATTTGGAACTGAAGGTTGAAGCTCAGCTTTATTCAGTTGAGGACAACACCAGGCAGGGGCAGACATTCACCTTTAGTAGGCCGGAACAGCCAATTTTTTAAAAAAACAGCAGTTAGTAAGAGGCAGAAGGTAGAAGCTCAGCTTTATTCAGTTGAGGACAACACCAGGCAGGGGCAGACAGACACCTTTAGTAGGCCGGAACAGCCAATTGCATTTTTAAAAATGGTAATTTGGAACTGAAGGTTGAAGCTCAGCTTTATTCAGTTGAGGACAACACCAGGCAGGGGCAGACAGACACCTTTAGTAGGCCGGAACAGCCAATTTTAAAAAAAAACAGCAGTTAGTAAGAGGCAGAAGGTAGAAGCTCAGCTTTATTCAGTTGAGGACAACACCAGGCAGGGGCAGACATTCACCTTTAGTAGGCCGGAACAGCCAATTTTTTAAAAAAACAGCAGTTAGTAAGAGGCAGAAGGTAGAAGCTCAGCTTTATTCAGTTGAGGACAACACCAGGCAGGGGCAGACAGACACCTTTAGTAGGCCGGAACAGCCAATTGCATTTTTAAAAATGGTAATTTGGAACTGAAGGTTGAAGCTCAGCTTTATTCAGTTGAGGACAACACCAGGCAGGGGCAGACATTCACCTTTAGTAGGCCGGAACAGCCAATTTTTTAAAAAAACAGCAGTTAGTAAGAGGCAGAAGGTAGAAGCTCAGCTTTATTCAGTTGAGGACAACACCAGGCAGGGGCAGACATTCACCTTTAGTAGGCCGGAACAGCCAATTTTTTAAAAAAACAGCAGTTAGTAAGAGGCAGAAGGTAGAAGCTCAGCTTTATTCAGTTGAGGACAACACCAGGCAGGGGCAGACAGACACCTTTAGTAGGCCGGAACAGCCAATTGCATTTTTAAAAATGGTAATTTGGAACTGAAGGTTGAAGCTCAGCTTTATTCAGTTGAGGACAACACCAGGCAGGGGCAGACATTCACCTTTAGTAGGCCGGAACAGCCAATTTTTTAAAAAAACAGCAGTTAGTAAGAGGCAGAAGGTAGAAGCTCAGCTTTATTCAGTTGAGGACAACACCAGGCAGGGGCAGACAGACACCTTTAGTAGGCCGGAACAGCCAATTGCATTTTTAAAAATGGTAATTTGGAACTGAAGGTTGAAGCTCAGCTTTATTCAGTTGAGGACAACACCAGGCAGGGGCAGACAGACACCTTTAGTAGGCCGGAACAGCCAATGGCATTTTTAAAAATGGTAATTTGGAACAGAAGGTAGAAGCTCAGCTTTATTCAGTTGAGGACAACACCAGGCAGGGGCAGACATTCACCTTTAGTAGGCCGGAACAGCCAATTGCATTTTTAAAAATGGTAATTTGGAACAGAAGGTAGAAGCTCAGCTTTATTCAGTTGAGGACAACACGAGGCAGGGGCAGACATTCACCTTTAGTAGGCCGGAACAGCCAATTGCATTTTTAAAAATGGTAATTTGGAACTGAAGGTTGAAGCTCAGCTTTATTCAGTTGAGGACAACACCAGGCAGGGGCAGACAGACACCTTTAGTAGGCCGGAACAGCCAATTGCATTTTTAAAAATGGTAATTTGGAACTGAAGGTTGAAGCTCAGCTTTATTCAGTTGAGGACAACACCAGGCAGGGGCAGACAGACACCTTTAGTAGGCCGGAACAGCCAATTTTTAAAAAAAACAGCAGTTAGTAAGAGGCAGAAGGTAGAAGCTCAGCTTTATTCAGTTGAGGACAACACCAGGCAGGGGCAGACATTCACCTTTAGTAGGCCGGAACAGCCAATTTTTTAAAAAAACAGCAGTTAGTAAGAGGCAGAAGGTAGAAGCTCAGCTTTATTCAGTTGAGGACAACACCAGGCAGGGGCAGACATTCACCTTTAGTAGGCCGGAACAGCCAATTTTTTAAAAAAACAGCAGTTAGTAAGAGGCAGAAGGTAGAAGCTCAGCTTTATTCAGTTGAGGACAACACCAGGCAGGGGCAGACAGACACCTTTAGTAGGCCGGAACAGCCAATTGCATTTTTAAAAATGGTAATTTGGAACTGAAGGTTGAAGCTCAGCTTTATTCAGTTGAGGACAACACCAGGCAGGGGCAGACAGACACCTTTAGTAGGCCGGAACAGCCAATGGCATTTTTAAAAATGGTAATTTGGAACAGAAGGTAGAAGCTCAGCTTTATTCAGTTGAGGACAACACCAGGCAGGGGCAGACATTCACCTTTAGTAGGCCGGAACAGCCAATTGCATTTTTAAAAATGGTAATTTGGAACAGAAGGTAGAAGCTCAGCTTTATTCAGTTGAGGACAACACCAGGCAGGGGCAGACATTCACCTTTAGTAGGCCGGAACAGCCAATTGCATTTTTAAAAATGGTAATTTGGAACTGAAGGTTGAAGCTCAGCTTTATTCAGTTGAGGACAACACCAGGCAGGGGCAGACAGACACCTTTAGTAGGCCGGAACAGCCAATTGCATTTTTAAAAATGGTAATTTGGAACTGAAGGTTGAAGCTCAGCTTTATTCAGTTGAGGACAACACCAGGCAGGGGCAGACAGACACCTTTAGTAGGCCGGAACAGCCAATTTTTTAAAAAAACAGCAGTTAGTAAGAGGCAGAAGGTAGAAGCTCAGCTTTATTCAGTTGCAGCTTCTTGGCAATAATATAAAGAAGACGCGACAGGACAACACTCGGTGGATGCCATATCTGTGTTTTCAATGGAAAAAAACCTTTCAGTTAACTACTTGCAGGAGCAAGTTTTTGTAGCTGGTGGACAATTTTTTTTAAAAAAAGCAGTTAATAAGAGGCAGAAGGTAGAAGCTCAGCTTTATTCAGTTGCAGCTTCTTGGCAATAATATAAAGAAGACGCGACAGGACAACACTCGGTGGATGCCATATCTGTGTTTTCAATGGAAAAAAACCTTTCAGTTAACTACTTGCAGGAGCAAGTTTTTGTAGCTGGTGGCCAATTTTTGTACTGTACCAGTTTTTTGTTGTATGTGTTTTTGTTTTTAATGTTAAAATGTCTGCATTTGATATCTCTCCAGTATTTTCTTTTTTATAAGCAAAATACTGCAGTTTTACATCGGTTACATGGATACACAGGCAGCTTGGTGGTGAGTGGAGGAGTATTTAAAGTAGGGACCGCAGACAGGCTATCAAAGGCCTAAAATAACAAACAATAGGCTCATGGCAGCTTTACAGCGGTTACATGGATACACGGGCAGGCAGCTTGGTGGTGAGTGGAGGAGTATTTAAAGTAGGGACCGCAGACAGGCTATCAAAGGCCTAAAATAACAAACAATAGGCTCATGGCAGTTTTACAGCGGTTACATGGATACACGGGCAGGCAGCTGGTGATGAGTGGAGGAGTATTTAAAGTAGGGACCGCAGACAGGCTATCAAAGGCCTAAAATAACAAACAATAGGCTCATGGCAGCTTTACAGCGGTTACATGGATACACAGGCAGCTTGGTGGTGAGTGGAGGAGTATTTAAAGTAGGGACCGCAGACAGGCTATCAAAGGCCTAAAATAACAAACAATAGGCTCATGGCAGCTTTACAGCGGTTACATGGATACACGGGCAGGCAGCTGGTGATGAGTGGAGGAGTATTTAAAGTAGGGACCGCAGACAGGCTATCAAAGGCCTAAAATAACAAACAATAGGCTCATGGCAGCTTTACAGCGGTTACATGGATACACAGGCAGCTTGGTGGTGAGTGGAGGAGTATTTAAAGTAGGGACCGCAGACAGGCTATCAAAGGCCGAAAATAACAAACAATAGGCTCATGGCAGTTTTACAGCGGTTACATGGATACACGGGCAGGCAGCTGGTGATGAGTGGAGGAGTATTTAAAGTAGGGACCGCAGACAGGCTATCAAAGGCCTAAAATAACAAACAATAGGCTCATGGCAGCTTTACAGCGGTTACATGGATACACAGGCAGCTTGGTGGTGAGTGGAGGAGTATTTAAAGTAGGGACCGCAGACAGGCTATCAAAGGCCTAAAATAACAAACAATAGGCTCATGGCAGCTTTACAGCGGTTACATGGATACACAGGCAGCTTGGTGGTGAGTGGAGGAGTATTTAAAGTAGGGACCGCAGACAGGCTATCAAAGGCCTAAAATAACAAACAATAGGCTCATGGCAGTTTTACAGCGGTTACATGGATACACAGGCAGCTTGGTGGTCAGTGGAGGAGTATTTAAAGTAGGGACCGCAGACAGGCTATCAAAGGCCTAAAATAACAAACAATAGGCTCATGGCAGCTTTACAGCGGTTACATGGATACACGGGCAGCTTGGTGGTGAGTGGAGGAGTAGTGCAAGGAGTGTCTGTCCCAGTACTCCCAAATTATAAATAGATGTTAATGTCTCGCAAAACAACCAAAACAAAAAAATAGGTGGCATACTTAGGTACAGGGGTGGGCTCATCTACTGAGTTTCTGACATAGTAATTTGGCAGTAACTATTTAATGGTGCCAATATAGGACACAGACACAGACTACTTTAAGTTGCATCATAGATGTCTACAAATTTGTATTGTCAGTGCCAGACATTGAATGATGTCAGCGAATAGACTAAAGATTGGTGGAGCTGTGCGACATAATTTTGCACGTGGTAGAGCACATTTTGAGCTGGGGTAGGGGGGAACTCTCTTGAGGCCGGCGGGACCGCCCCAGGGCCCCTCATGTTACAACGGTGTGTCTGACGTTGGGTGCGCACCACCACCGCCAGAGACACTACATTGTACTATGAGGGACCCAGTAGCAATGCCGTCAACCAAAAGCGAGCACACCCACCTCTTCAGACAAACAGCAGTCTCACGGGTGCTTGCGCCAAGTCGCGATACCACGGCCCCGTGTGGGGAGTTTTGCCATTTAGGGAGGTGTAAACATGTCGTATGCTGTACAATCAGCTGCAGCAAATTAGACATTAGAAAAGTAATTCACAGGCAAGAGCTTTTCATAGGAAAGCTAGGTGTCGGCCGGGCAAGGTGGGGCAAAAGATTTCGAAATCCAGTTGTGGTTCATTTTAATGAATGTTAGATCGTCAACATTTTGGGTAGCCAGACGAGTCCTTTTTTCGGTTAATATTGAACCTGCAGCACTGAATACTCTTTCTGATAGGACACTTGCTGCTGGGCAAGCAAGCTCCTGCAATGCATATTCTGCCAATTCTGGCCAGGTGTCTAATTTGGAGGCCCAGTAATCAAATGGGAATGACGGTTGAGGGAGAACATCGATAAGGGATGAAAAATAGTTAGTAACCATACTGGACAAATGTTGTCTCCTGTCACTTTCAATTGATGCAGCAGTACCTGTCCTGTCTGCGGTCATAGCAAAATCACTCCACAACCTGGTCAGAAAACCCCTCTGTCCAACGCCACTTCTGATGTGTGCACCCCTAACACTCCTAGTCTGCTGCCCCCTGGAGCTCGTGTGAGAACGATCACGTGCGCTGTGTGCTGGGAATGCCTGAAGCAAACGGTCAACAAGAGTTGATTGTTTGGTTGCTAATATTAGTTCCAAGTTCTCATGTGGCATAATATTTTGCAATTTGCCTTTATAGCGTGGATCAAGGAGGCAGGCCAACCAGTAATCGTCATCGTTCATCATTTTCGTAATGCGTGTGTCCCTTTTTAGGATACGTAAGGCATAGTCCGCCATGTGGGCCAAAGTTCCAGTTGTCAAATCTCCGGTTGTGATTGGTTGAGGGGCAGTTGCAGGCAAATCTACGTCACTTGTGTCCCTCAAAAAACCAGAACCCGGCCGTGACACGCAACCAATTTCCTGTGCCCCCGGGAAAGGTTCGGCATTAAAAATATACTCATCCCCATCATCCTCCTCGTCCTCCACCTCCTCTTCGCCCGCTACCTCGTCCTGTACACTGCCCTGACCAGACAATGGCTGACTGTCATCAAGGCTTTCCTCTTCCTCTGGTGCAGACGCCTGCTCCTTTATGTGCGTCAAACTTTGCATCAGCAGACGCATTAGGGGGATGCTCATGCTTATTACGGCGTTGTCTGCACTAACCAGCCGTGTGCATTCCTCAAAACACTGAAGGACTTGACACATGTCTTGTATCTTAGACCACTGCACACCTGACAACTCCATGTCTGCCATCCTACTGCCTGCCCGTGTATCCTCCCACAAATAAATAACAGCACGCCTCTGTTCGCACAGTCTCTGAAGCATGTGCAGTGTTGAGTTCCACCTTGTTGCAACGTCTATGATTAGGCGATGCTGGGGAAGGTTCAAAGACCGCTGATAGGTCTGCATACGGCTGGCGTGTACAGGCGAACGTCGGATATGTGAGCAAAGTGCACGCACTTTGAGGAGCAGGTCGGAGAACCCAGGATAAGTTTTCAATAAGCACTGCACCACCAGGTTTAAGGTGTGAGCCAGGCAAGGAATGTGTTTCAGTTGGGAAAGGGAGATGGCAGCCATGAAATTCCTTCCGTTATCACTCACTACCTTGCCTGCCTCAAGATCTACTGTGCCCAGCCACGACTGCGTTTCTTGTTGCAAGAACTCGGATAGAACTTCCGCGGTGTGTCTGTTGTCGCCCAAGCACTTCATAGCCAATACAGCCTGCTGACGCTTGGCAGTAGCTGGCCCATAATGGGACAACTGGTGTGCAACAGTGTCATCTGCCGATGGAGTGGTTGGCAGACTGCGTTCTGTGGAAGAGCTGTAGCTTCTGCAGGAGGACGAGGAGGAGGAGGAGGAGGGGGTGCGAACGCCTACAGCCAACTGTTTCCTAGACCGTGGGCTAGGCACAACTGTCCCTAAATTGATGTCGCCTGTGGACCCTGCATCCACCACATTCACCCAGTGTGCCGTGATGGACACATAACGTCCCTGGCCATGCCTACTGGTCCATGCATCTGTAGTCAGGTGCACCTTTGTACTCACAGATTGCCTGAGTGCATGGACGATGCGCTGTTTAACATGCTGGTGCAGGGCTGGGATGGCTTTTCTGGAAAAAAAGTGTCGACTGGGTAGCTCGTATCGTGGTTCAGCGTACTCCATCAGGGCTTTGAAAGCTTCGCTTTCAACTAACCGGTAGGGCATCATCTCTAACGAGATTAGTCTAGCTATGTGGGCGTTAAAACCCTGTGTACGCGGATGCGAGGATAAGTACTTCCTTTTTCTAACCAGAGTCTCATGTAGGGTGAGCTGGACTGGAGAGCTGGAGATCGTGGAACTTTCAGGTGTGCCGGTGTACATGGCAGACTGAGAGACGGTTGGAGACGGTATTGTTTCCGCCGGTGCCCTAGATGCAATATTTCCTCCTACAAAACTGGTGGTTCCCTGACCCTGACTGCTTTTGGCTGGCAAAGAAACCTGCACAGATACTGCCGGTGGTGCGGAAAATGGTGGCCTTACAGTGACGGAAGGGATGTTGCGTTGCTGACTAGCTTCATTGGCCGAGGGTGCTACAACCTTGAGGGACGTTTGGTAGTTAGTCCAGGCTTGAAAATGCATGGTGGTTAAGTGTCTATGCATGCAACTAGTATTTAGACTTTTCAGATTCTGACCTCTGCTTAAGCTAGTTGAACATTTTTGACAGATGACTTTGCGCTGATCAGTTGGATGTTGTTTAAAAAAATGCCAGACTGCACTCTTCCTAGACTCGGATCCCTTTTCAGGGATTGCAGACTGAGCTTTAACCGGATGGCCACGCTGTCCTCCAACAGGTTTTGGCTTTGACACGCGTTTTGGGCCAGATACGGGCCCGGCAGATGGAACCTGTTGCGATGTTGATGCCTGCTGCGGCCCCTCCTCCACCTCCGCTTCTGAACTACTGCCGCCTGCACCCTGTTCCCCCAATGGCTGCCAATCGGGGTCAATAACTGGGTCATCTATTACCTCCTCTTCGAGCTCGTGTGCAACTTCGTCTGTGTCACTGTGTCGGTCGGTGGTATAGCGTTCGTGGCGGGGCAACATAGTCTCATCAGGGTCTGATTGTGGATCTGTACCCTGAGAGGGCAATGTGGTGGTCTGAGTCAAAGGAGCAGCATAGTACTCTGGCTGTGGCTGTGCATCAGTGCACTCCATGTCAGAATCTACTTGTAATGGGCATGGCCTGTTAAATGTTTCACTTTCTAAGCCAGGGACGGTATGTGTAAAGAGCTCCATGGAGTGACCCGTTGTGTCGCCTGCTGCATCCTTCTCTCTTGTTGTAGTTTTTGCTGAGGAGGACAAGGAAGCGACTTGTCCCTGACCGTGAACATCCACAAGCGACGCGCTGCTTTTACATTTACCAGTTTCGGAAGAGGAGGCAAAAGAGCTAGAGGCTGAGTCTGCAATGTAAGCCAAAACTTGCTGTTGCTGCTCCGCCTTTAAAAGCGGTTTTCCTACTCCCAGAAAAGAGAGCGTTCGAGGCCTTGTGTAGCCTGACGACGAAACTGGCTCCACAGCTCCAGACTTAGGTGGAATATTTTTATCCCCACGACCACCTGATGCTCCACTACCACTACCATCATTACCAGCTGACAATGAACGCCCACGACGACCTCTTGCACCAGACTTCCTCATTGTTTTAAAATCTTAACCAAAGTAACTTTATTTGTTGCTGTCAAACAACTTACACAGTGAGCTATAACTTCAGTATGATTTCAATATCCCTTAACAGGTTGGTGAGACCACAAGGAAAATCAGGCACAATGTTACACACTCTGTTTTCTGTGGCACAAAATCACAGAGATGACACACACGCAGGACTGTCACTCAAGCACTAATGTCAATATTAATCTCCCACCTAATTTATTTTTTTTTTTTCTCAGGGAGACTTTAGAAACCAAATAATATTAAAAAAAACAAAAAAATAAATAGGCTTTCTATGGCCCACTGAATGAGAGAGAGGTGGCACACCCAGGAGTCAAGACTGGCACACAAGCTGAAAGGGCAATATTACTCTCCCACTGTTTTTTTATGTTTTTTTTGTTTTTTAAGGGAGACTTTAGAAACCCAATAATATTTTTTAAAAAAAATAAATAGGCTTTCTATGGCCCACTGAATGAGAGAGGTGGCACACCCAGGAGTCAAGACTGGCACACAAGCTGAAAGGGCAATATTACTCTCCCACTGTTTTTTTATGTATTTTTTGTTTTTTAAGGGAGACTTTAGAAACCCAATAATATTTAAAAAAATAAATAAATAGGCTTTCTATGGCCCACTGAATGAGAGAGAGAGAGGTGGCACACCCAGGAGTCAAGACTGGCACACAAGCTGAAAGGGCAATATTACTCTCCCACTGTTTTTTTATGTATTTTTTGTTTTTTAAGGGAGACTTTAGAAACCAAATAATATTAAAAAAACCAAAAAAAAAAATAGCCTTTCTATGGCCCACTGAATGAGAGAGAGAGGTGGCACACCCAGGAGTCAAGACTGGCACACAAGCTGAAAGGGCAATATTACTCTCCCACTGTTTTTTTATGTTTTTTTTTTTTTTCAGGGAGACTTTAGAAACCAAATAATATTAAAAAAACCAAAAAAATAAATAGCCTTTCTATGGCCCACTGAATGAGAGAGAGAGGTGGCACACCCAGGAGTCAAGACTGGCACACAAGCTGAAAGGGCAATATTACTCTCCCACTGTTTTTTTATGTATTTTTTGTTTTTTAAGGGAGACTTTAGAAACCAAATAATATAAAAAAAAAAAAAAAAAAAAAAAAAAAAGGCTTTCTATGGCCCACAATTAGAGAGAGAGAGGTGGCACACCCAGGAGTCAAGACTGGCGCACAAGCTGAAAGGGCAATATTACTCTCCCACTGTTTTCTTAAGTTTTTTTTCTTTTATTTTCAGGGAGACTTTAGAAACCAAATAATATTAAAAAAACCAAAAAAATAAATAGCCTTTCTATGGCCCACTGAATGAGAGAGAGGTGGCACACCCAGGAGTCAAGACTGGCACACAAGCTGAAAGGGCAATATTACTCTCCCACTGTTTTTTTATTTATTTATTTTTTTCAGGGAGACTTTAGAAACCAAATAATAAGAAAAAAAAATAAATAAATAAATAGGCTTTCTATAGCCCACTGAATGAGAGATAGCACACACAGCAGTGGCACACAAGCCCTGACTGAGGCCAATATTTTTCTACCACTGATTGATGTAGTGTTTTTGTGTTGAGGTAGAATTTAGAACACAAATCACGGAAAAAAATAAATAGGCTTTCTATGGCCCACTCAGTGAGAGATGGCACACACAGGGATGGCACTGTAGCAGAAATGCCAATCTTAATCTCCCACAAAAAAAAAACAAAAAAAAAAAAACAGGGACTGTCCTACAATTACTATCTCCCTGCAGTAATCTAAGCCAGGTATGGCAGGCAGCAATAGGAGTGGACTGATGCACAAATTAAATAAAAAGTGTGGACAAACAAAAAAGATAGCTGTGCAGAAAGGAACAAGAGGATATGTGCTTTGAAAAAAGCAGTTGGTTTCCACAGTGGCGTACACACAGCAATACAGCTATCACGGAGCCTTCTAGGGCAGCCCAATGAGCTACAGCGCTGAGGAAAAAAAAAAAAATAGCTTCCACTGTTCCTGCACACCGAAGGTGGTGTTGGACAGTGGAAATCGCTACAGCACAAGCGGTTTGGTGGTTAGTGGACCCTGCCTAACGCTCTCCCTGCTTCTGACGAAGCAGCAGCAACCTCTCCCTAAGCTCAGATCAGCAGCAGTGAGATGGCGGTCGGCGGGAACGCCCCTTTATAGCCCCTGTGACGCCGCAGACAGCAAGCCAATCACTGCAATGCCCTTCTCTAAGATGGTGGGGACCAGGACCTATGTCATCACGCTGCCCACACTCTGCGTTCACCTTCATTGGCTGAGAAATGGTGCTTTTCGCGTCATTGAAACGCGACTTTGGCGCGAAAGTCGCGTACCGCATGGCCGACAAGCACAGGGGTCGGATCGGGTTTCATGAGACGCCGACTTAGCCAAAAGTCGGCGACTTTTGAAAATGATCGACCCGTTTCGCTCAACCCTATTGATGACAGTCAGCCATTGTCAGCTCAGGGAACTCTCCTGGACGAGGTGGCGGACGAAGAGGAGGCGGAGGAGGATGATGGGGATGAACATTTATGGGAGGAGGATGCTTTTCAGGGGGCAATAGAAACTGGTGGAGTTGCAAGGTCAGGTACAGGGTTTTTGCAGGATACAAGTGATGTTGATTTGCAAGAAAGTGCTCCTCAACCCAGCACAAGCAGTGAATTGACACCTGGAACATTGGCCCACATGGCTGAGTATGCCTTGCGTATCCTAAAAAGGGACCTCCGCATTATCAAAATGATGACCGATGATGATTACTGGTTGGCCTGCCTCCTGGATCCACAATATAAAGGAAAATTACAAAATATCATGCCACATGAGAACCTTGAGCAAATATTGGCTACCAAACAAGCAACTCTTGTAGACCGTTTGGTTCAGGCATTCCCAGCACACGGCAGCGGTGATGGTTCTCACACGAGCCGTAGTGGGCAGCATGGCAGAGGTGTTAGAGGTGCACAAATCAGAAGTGGCGTTGGACAGAGGGGTTTTATGACAAGGTTGTGGAGTGATTTCGCAATGACCGCTGACACGACAGGTACTGCTGCATCGATTCACAGTGACAGGAGACAGCATTTTTCCAGTATGGTTACAAACTACTTTTCCACCCTTATCGATGTTTTCCCTCACAGGTCATTCCCCTTTGATTACTGGGCATCTAAAATAGACACCTGGAATGAATTGGCAGAATATGCATTACAGGAGCTCGCATGCCCTGCAGCTAGTGTGCTATCAGAAAGATTATTCAGTGCTGCTGGTTCAATACTGACCGAAAAAAGGACACGTCTGGCTACCCGAAATGTTGATGATCTAACCTTCATTAAAATGAACCAATCATGGATTTCAAATTATTTTGCCCCACCTTCCCCTGCTGACACGTAGATTGCCTGAAAAATGTCTTGCTTTTGGCCTCCTCTTACTGACTTCTCCAATTCCTCCATTTGCAGCTGCTAAATGTCCACCATAGGCCATTTTTATACTTCCCTAAATGGGCTGACTGCCCACACAGGGCCGTGTTCACCACCTGGCGCAAGCACCCGTGCGAGTCCCGTTTGCCTAGACAAGTGGGTGTGCCCACTCTTGGGCGATGGCACTGGCACAGGGTCGCTCATAGTTAGGGTTGAGCAATACCGTCCGATACTTGAAAGTATCGGTATCGGAAAGTATCGGCCGATACCGGCAAAGTATCAGATCTAATCCGATACCGATACCCGATACCAATACAAGTGAATGGGACTCAAGTATCGGACGGTAAATCAGCCCTTTCTGTCCTTCTATATGGGGTTCTGGAGGGGGGGGAGAGTGTGGGCGGTGCGTGGGCGGAGACTGCGTGTCTCTGTGCGGGCGGGGTCTGTGCGGGCCTGCCAGGGATCTCATTCTATGCAGCCGGCGCTGTATGCCCAGGCTTGATGCGGCGTGCCGGGGCTTGATGCGGCGTGGGAGGGCTCTGCGGCGTGCTGGGGGGTCTATGCGGCGTGAGGGGGTCTAAGCGGCGTAAGGGGCTCTCTGCGGCGTTCTGGGGCGTCTATGCGGCGTGCTGGGGGATCTATGCGGCGTGAGGGGCTCTCTGCGGTGTTCTGGGGCGTCTATGCGGCGTGCTGGGGGGTCTATGTGGCGTGCTGGGGGGTCTATGCGGCATGCTGGGGGGTCTATGCGGCGTGCAGGGGTCTCAGCGGCGTGCGGGGGTCTCTGCGGCGTGCTGGGGGGTCTCTGCGGCGTGGGGGGGGGTCTCTGCGGCGTGGGGGGGGGGTCTCTGCGGCGTGGGGGGGGTCTCTGCGGCGTGCGGGGGTCTCAGTGCGGGCATCGTCCGATGGGACTACAAGTCCCATCGGGCTATGCCTGCTACACTGACAGTGATTGACACATTAGCCAATGATGGGACAGTAGTAGTCCCATCATCCGGCTAATGTGTTGAATGAAAAAAAAAAAATACTCCATACATACATTCTACATACATACATACATACATATAGACATACAGTACATTCATACATTACATACATGACATACATTACATTAAACATAGATTACATACTCACCATTACTTGTCATTTTGATCCCCGAAGCCAGTGTCATCTATAAAAAATGTGAAAAAAACAAACAACCAATATACTCCCTGTCCGCAGAAATCCACGAGTGTCCCACGACGATCTCCCGTGGAGAGCAGCAGCATCAAATAATGCGACCGCTCTCTAGGGGCTCAGAAACACAATGACGGGAGGAAGGTATCCTTCCGCCACTGTATTCCTCCGCCGCTGTAAAAAAAAAAAGTCCCTAGTCTCACTTTATGGCATTGCTGTATGAGACATTTTCCCATGCAGCAATTATATAAAGTGACACTTTGAACTCAGGTAACCTCAGTGATGCACTGCAGGAGCCATTGTCTCCTGTCAGTGTGTCACTGAGGGTCCTATAGAGCAGTGACGTCACCCGATGTCACTGTTCTATAGGGGAGATCGTCGTGGGACACTCGTTATTAATTGGACTACGGCGGACAGGTAGTATGCGGTTTATTATTTTACGTTTTTTGCAGGCGCTGAAGTATGGTAAGTATGGTGAAATGAAGAATATTAAAATACTTTTTCCTAATGTGTGCGTGTTTTATTAACCCTTTTCTTACTATTGGATTAATAACGGATAGGCGACTTATTGACGCCTCTCCGTTATTAACCCGGCTTAATGTCACCTTACGATAGCAAGGTGACATTAACCCCTTATTACCCCATATCCCACCGCTACACGGGAGTGGGAAGAGAGGGGCTAAGTGCCGGAATTGGCGCATCTTACGGATGCGCCATTTTCGGGGCGGCTGCGGACTGGTATTTGTAGCCGGGGGGGGCCAATATCCATGGCCCCTCTCTAGGCTATGAATATCAGCCCGTAGCTGTCTGCATAGCCTTTCTGGCTATAAAATATAGGGGGACCCCACGTCATTTTTTTGGGGGGTCCCCCTATTTTAATAGCCAGTAAAGGCTACGCAGACAGCTGCGAGCTGATATTCATAGCAGGCTACAAATATTGGCCCCCGGCCGTCGGCTTTCCCCCTCTGGCGCAGAAAATTGCGCGGGAGCCCACGCCGTTTTTTTCCATTTATTTTTTTTTTAAATTCAACGCTCATAAAGGCCTCTTTCACCCTTGCGTCAGTACGGGTCCGTCGCTATGCGTCGAGCCGACGTACCGACGCACGTTGTGAAATTTGTACACGACGTGGGCAGCGGATGCAGTTTTTCAACGCATCCACTGCCCATTCTGAAGTGCGGGGAGGAGGGGGCAGAGTTTCTGCTGCGCATGCGCAGTAGAAAATGGCAGACGCGACGGACAAAAAAACGTTCACTTGAACGTTTTTTCGTGCCGACGGTCCGCCAAAACTCGACGGATCCGTTGCAGAATGGACGTGTATGGACGTGTGGCCATTCGTCGCGATCCGTCGCTAATACAAGTCTATGGGGGAAAAAATGCATCCTGTGAGCACATTTGCAGGATCCGTTTTTTTCCGCCAGATCCGTTTTTTCAGTCGGATCCGTTGTTTTCCGCCAGATCGGGTTTTTTCCACCGGATCCGTTTTTTTCCGCCAGATCCGTTTTTTTTACATTGGATCCGTTTTTTTCTGCCAGATCTGTTTTTTTCCACCGGATCCGTTTTTTTCCACCAGATCCGTTTTTTTTCCGCCAGATCCGTTTTTTCCTGCCGGATCCATTTTTTTCCGCCAGATCCGTTTTTTCTCATAGAGTTGTAATAGCGCCGGATTGCGCCTGATGGCCACACATTTCATCCGTTTTTTGCAGGATTCGTTAAAAAAAACTGTTTCCGCCGGACGGAAAACTCATAGGAACGTTTTTTGTCCGTTATTTTTCATGCATGTTTCCATTCAAATCATGCACATTTTCCGTTTATTTATTTTCCAAAAACCTCATCAAAACCTGCATCAAAACTGCATGAAAAACCGCACCAAAAACCTGCATCAAAAACAGCATCAAAAAACGCATCAAAAACCTGCATCAAAAACCGCACCAAAAACTGCATCAAAAACCGCACCAAAAACTGCATCAAAAACCGCACCAAAAACCTGCAGCAAAAAAGCACCAAAAACTGCATCAAAAACTGCATCAAAAACCGCACCAAAAAACTGCAGCAAAAAACTGCAGCAAAAAAAGCACCAAAAACTGCATCAAAAACCGCATCAAAAAGCTACATCAAAAACAGCACCAAAAACTGCACCAAAAACTGCATCAAAAACAGCACCAAAAAACTGCAGCAAAAAAAGCACCAAGAACTGCATCAAAAACCGCATCAAAAAGCTACATCAAAAACAGCACCAAAAACTGCATCAAAAACCGCACCAAAAACCTGCAGCAAAAAAGCACCAAAAACTGCATCAAAAACCGCATCAAAAACTGCACCAAAAACTGCATCAAAAACCGCATCAAAAAGCTGGAGCAAAAAAAGCACCAAAAACTGCATCAAATACTGCACCAAAAACTGCATCAAAAACCGCACCAAAAACCTGCAGCAAAAACTGCATCAAAAACCGCATCAAAACTGCACCAGTTTTTTATGCAGGTTTTGATGCAGTTTTAGGTGCAGTTTTTGATGCGGTTTTTGATGCAGGTTTTGGTGCTGTTTTTGATGTAGCTTTTTGATGCGGTTTTTGATGCAGTTTTTGGTGCTTTTTTGCTGCAGGTTTTTGGTGCTGTTTTTGATGCAGTTTTTGATGCAGTTTTTGGTGCTTTTTTGCTGCAGGTTTTTGGTGCGGTTTTTGATGCAGTTTTTGGTGCAATTTTTGATGCGGTTTTTGATGCATTTTTTGGTGCTCTTTGCTGCAGGTTTTTGATGCAGTTTTTGATGCAGTTTTTGGTGCAGTTTTTGATGCGTTTTTTGATGCAGTTTTTGGTGCTTTTTTGCTGCATGTTTTTGGTGCGGTTTTTGATGTAGTTTTTGGTTCAGTTTTTGATGCAGTTTTTGGTGCTTTTTTTGCTGCAGGTTTTTGGTGCGGTTTTTGATGCAGTTTTTGGTGCTGTTTTTTATGTAGCTTTTTGTTAAGGTTTTTGATGCAGTTTTTGGTGCTTTTTTTGCTGCAGGTTTTTGATGCCGTTTTTGCTGCAGTTTTTGGTGCTTTTTTGCTGCAGGTTTTTGGTGCAGTTTTTGATGCGGTTTTTGATGCAGTTTTTGGTGCTGTTTTTGATGTAGCTTTTTGATGCGGTTTTTGATGCAGTTTTTGGTGCTTTTTTTGCTGCAGGTTTTTGGTGCTGTTTTTGGTGCTTTTTTTGCTGCAGGTTTTTGATGCCGTTTTTGATGCAGTTTTTGGTGCTTTTTTGCTGCAGGTTTTTGATGCAGTTTTTGGTGCAGTATTTGATGCAGTTTTTGGTGTTTTTTGCTGCAGGTTTTTGGTGCGGTTTTTGGTGCAGCAAAAAAGCACCAAAAACTGCATCAAAAACCGCATCAAAAACTGCACCAAAAACTGCATCAAAAACCGCACCAAAAACCTGCAGCAAAAAGCACCAAAAACTGCATCAAAAAACGCATCAAAAACTGCACCAAAAACTGCATCAAAAACCGCACCAAAAACCTGCAGCAAAAAAAGCACCAAAAACTGCATCAAAAACTGAACCAAAAACTACATCAAAAACCGCACCAAAAACCTGCAGCAAAAAGCACCAAAAACTGCATCAAAAACCGCATCAAAAACTGCACCAAAAGCTGCATCAAAAACCGCACCAAAAACCTGCATCAAAAAAAGCACCAAAAACTGTATCAAAAACTGAACCAAAAACTACATCAAAAACCGCACCAAAAACATGCAGCAAAAAAGCACCAAAAACTGCATCAAAAACCGCATGTTTTTGGTGCGGTTTTTGATGTAGTTTTTGGTTCAGTTTTTGATGCAGTTTTTGGTGCTTTTTTTGATGCAGGTTTTTGGTGCAGTTTTTGATGCAGTTTTTGGTGCAGTTTTTGATGCGGTTTTTGATGCAGTTTTTGGTGCTTTTTGCTGCACGTTTTTGGTGCGGTTTTTGGTGCAGTTTTTGATGCGGTTTTTGATGCAGTTTTTGGTGCTTTTTTGCTGCATGTTTTTGGTGCGGTTTTTGATGTAGTTTTTGGTTCAGTTTTTGATGCAGTTTTTGGTGCTTTTTTTGCTGCAGGTTTTTGGTGCGGTGTTTGATGCTGTTTTTGATGCAGGTTTTTGGTGCGGTTTTTCATGCAGTTTAGTTTTGATGCAGGTTTTGATGAGGTTTTTGGAAAATAAATAAACGGAAAATGTGCATGATTTGAATGGAAATATGCATGAAAAATAACGGACAAAAAACGTTCCTATGAGTTTTCCGTCCAGCGGAAAGTTTTTTTTTTACGAATCCTGCAAAAAACGGATGAAATGTGTGGCCATCAGGCGCAATCCGGCGCTATTACAACTCTATGAGAAAAAACGGATCTGGCGGAAAAAAATGGATCCGGCAGGAAAAAACGGATCCGGCGGAAAAAAAACGGATCTAGCGAAAAAAAACGGATCCGGTGGAAAAAAACCGATCTGGCGGAAAACAACGGATCCGACTGAAAAAACGGATCTGGCGGAAAAAAAGGATCCTGCAAATGTGCTCGCAGGATGCATTTTTTTTCCCCATAGACTTGTATTAGCGACAGATCGCGACGAATGGCCACACGTCGCGTCCGTTCTGCAACGGATCCGTCGAGTTTTGGCGGACCGTCGGCACGAGAAAACGTTCAAGTGAACGTTTTTTTGTCCGTCGCGTCTGCCATTTTCTACTGCGCATGCGCAGCAGAAACTCTGCCCCCTCCTCCCCGCACTTCAGAATGGGCAGTGGATGCGTTGAAAAACTGCATCCGCTGCCCACGTCGTGTACAAATTTCACAACGTGCGTCGGTACGTCGGCTCGACGCATAGCGACGGACCCGTACTGACGCAAGGGTGAAAGAGGCCTTTATGAGCGTTGAATTTAAAAAAAAAAAATGGAAAAAAACGGCGTGGGCTCCCGCGCAATTTTCTGCGCCAGAGGGGGAAAGCCGACGGCCGGGGGCCAATATTTGTAGCCTGCTATGAATATCAGCTTGCAGCTGTCTGCGTAGCCTTTACTGGCTATTAAAATAGGGGGACCCCCAAAAAAAATGACGTGGGGTCCCCCTATATTTTATAGCCAGAAAGGCTACGCAGACAGCTGCGGGCTGATATTCATAGCCTAGAGAGGGGCCATGGATATTGGCCCCCCCCCCCGGCTACAAATACCAGTCCGCAGCCGCCCCGAAAATGGCGCATCCGTAAGATGCGTCAATTCCGGCACTTAGCCCCTCTCTTCCCACTCCCGTGTAGTGGTGGGATATGGGGTAATAAGGGGTTAATGTCACCTTGCTATCGTAAGGTGACATTAAGCCGGGTTAATAACGGAGAGGCGTCAATAAGACGCCTATCCGTTATTAATCCAATAGTAAGAAAAGGGTTAATAAAACACGCACACATTAGGAAAAAGTATTTTAATATTCTTCATTTCACCATACTTACCATACTTCAGCGCCTGCAAAAAACGTAAAAAAATAAACCGCATACTACCTGTCCGCCGTAGTCCAATTAATAACGAGTGTCCCACGACGATCTCCCCTATAGAACAGTGACATCGGGTGACGTCACTGCTCTATAGGACCCTCAGTGACACACTGACAGGAGACAATGGCTCCTGCAGTGCATCACTGAGGTTACCTGAGTTCAAAGTGTCACTTTATATAATTGCTGCATGGGAAAATGTCTCATACAGCAATGCCATAAAGTGAGACTAGGGACTTTTTTTTTACAGCGGCGGAGGAATACAGTGGCGGAAGGATACCTTCCTCCCGTCATTGTGTTTCTGAGCCCCTAGAGAGCGGTCGCATTATTTGATGCTGCTGCTCTCCACGGGAGATCGTCGTGGGACACTCGTGGATTTCTGCGGACAGGGAGTATATTG
Organism: Ranitomeya variabilis; assembly: GCF_051348905.1. Classification (NCBI taxonomy): domain Eukaryota; kingdom Metazoa; phylum Chordata; class Amphibia; order Anura; family Dendrobatidae; genus Ranitomeya; species Ranitomeya variabilis. Next base: position 130,536,599 of record NC_135234.1, on the reverse strand, counting down.
GTTGTTTGTTTTTTTCACATTTTTTATAGATGACACTGGCTTCGGGGATCAAAATGACAAGTAATGGTGAGTATGTAATCTATGTTTAATGTAATGTATGTCATGTATGTAATGTATGAATGTACTGTATGTCTATATGTATTTATGTATGTAGAATGTATGTATGGAGTATTTTTTTTTTTTTTCATTCAACACATTAGCCGGATGATGGGACTACTACTGTCCCATCATTGGCTAATGTGTCAATCACTGTCAGTGTAGCAGGCATAGCCCGATGGGACTTGTAGTCCCATCGGACGATGCCCGCACTGAGACCCCCGCACGCCGCAGAGACCCCCCCCACGCCGCAGAGACCCCCCCCCCACGCCGCAGAGACCCCCCCCACGCCACAGAGACCCCCCAGCACGCCGCAGAGACCCCCGCACGCCGCTGAGACCCCCGAATGCCGCATAGACCCCCCAGCACGCCGCATAGACCCCCCAGCACGCCGCATAGACCCCCCAGCACGCCGCATAGACGCCCCAGAACGCCGCAGAGAGCCCCTCACGCCGCATAGATCCCCCAGCACGCCGCATAGACGCCCCAGAACGCCGCAGAGAGCCCCTCACACCGCATAGACCCCCCAGCACGCCGCTTAGACCCCCTCACGCCGCATAGACCCCCCCAGCACGCCGCAGAGCCCTCCCACGCCGCATCAAGCCCCGGCACGCCGCATCAAGCCTGGGCATACAGCGCCGGCCGCATAGAATGAGATCCCTGGCAGGCCCGCACAGACCCCGCCCGCACAGAGACACGCAGTCTCCGCCCACGCACCGCCCACTTTACATTATAGTGATTTTAGCACTGTGGGGACTTCCGATTCCGATACCCGATACCACAAAAATATCGGATCTCGGTATCGGAATTCTGATACCGCAAGGATCGGCCGATACCCGATACTTGCGGTATCGGAATGCTCAACACTACTCATAGTACAATGAAGTTTCTCTGACGGTGGTGGTGCACAACCAACGTCAGACACACCGTCGTAATATGAGGGGCCCTGTGCCAGTACTGTCGCCCACGAGAGAGTGTTCCCCCCCAGCTCAAACAGTGCTCTACCACTTGCAATACTTACCTCTCCCTGCTCCACCACTATGTAGTCTGTGCTGTTAAATCCTTCAATGGCACTGCCAATACAAATTTGTTGAAATGATAAATGATAGTTAAAATATACAGGGGCCCTGGCCTCCATTTAGACCAGTTAATACTTTGCGCCTACTACCACTATCTGCTACTCAGCAGAGGAGCCCACCACTGTACCTAGCTATGCCACCTGTTTATTTATGGAAAAAAATTTGGCAGACATTTAGCCTAGTTACTTATTTGGGCCTACTCACTGTGTCAGCCACTCCTTACAATTGTCCTCCCCTGAACAAAGCAATGCCGGCCGTTTAGTCCTGTTACCAATTTTAAACTGAATTTAGCCTACTTACTTATTTGGGCCTACTCACTGTGTCAGCCAGTCCTTACAGTTGTCCTCCACTGAACAAAGCAATGTCGCCAGTTTAGTCCTGTTACCATTTTTGAACAGCATTTAGCTTACTTGCTTAATTGGGCTTACTCACTGTGTCAGCCACTCCTTACAATTGTCCTCCGATGAACAAAGCAATGCCGCCAGTTTAGTCCTGTTACTAATTTTGAACTGCTTTTAGCCTACTTACTTATTTGGGCCTGCTCACTGTGTCAGCCACTCCTTACAATTGTCCTCTGTTGAACAAAGCAATGTTGCCAGTTTAGTCGTGTTACCAATTTTGAACTGCATTTAGCCTACTTAGTTATTTGGGCCTACTCACTGGGTCAGCTGTTATGATCCTAGTGGCAAGGATCGCAAGTTTGACTAGCTAAGTAACTAAACCGACGACCAGCTCTGGGGAAGTGGTATCTGGATTGACCGGAACCTGATCCTATCCGCAAACAACTATAGGCAGCCGTGGAACGTTACCTGGAAATCCTAGACGTCTCTTCACGGCCTGAGAAACTACCTATTCCTAGAGGGAAAGTTAAGTCCTTACTTGCCTCAGAGAAATGACCCCAAATATATAGAAAAGCCCCCCACAAATATTAACGGTGAGTTAAGGGGAAAGCACAAACGCAGAGATGAAATAGATTTAGCAAATGAGGCCCACTAACACTAGATAGCAGAAAATAGGAAGGGAGCTGTGCGGTCAATAGAAAACCCTAAGCAAAATATCCACGCAGAGATTGCTTGAGCCCCCGCACCAACTAACGGTGCGGGGGAAGCAACTCCGTACCCCAGAGCTTACCAACAGCAAGAACTCACATATTAGCAAGCTGGACTAAACTCATCATACACTGAAATCATATTGCAGACTGATGAGCAAAAAATAATCAAACAGAAACTTAGCTTCTCCAGAAGAAACTGAAAACGAAGATAATCAGGGGAGATCAGAATAGCACTGAATACATCGACAGCCGGCAACAAGTGGAGGTGAAGCAGAGCTAAATAGGAAACTCCCTAGTGCATAACGAGGCAGCTGATCCAGCCACAGATCTGCAGGATAACAAACAAGCCACCAGGGGGAGCCCAAAAACAAAACTCACACAATACAACCTGTGACCACAAGAGGGAGCCCGAAAACAGAGTTCACAACAGTCAGCCACTCCTTACAATTGTCCTCCGCTGAACAAAGCAATGCTGCCAGTTTAGTCCTGTTGCCAATTTTGAACTGCTTTTAGTCTACTTACTTATTTAGGCCTACTCACTGTCAGCCACTCCTTACAGTTGTCCTCCGCTGAACAAAGCAATGCCGCCCGTTTAGTCCTGTTACCATTTTTGAACAGCATTTAGTCTACTTGCTTATTTGGGCCTACTCACTGTGTCAGCCACTCCTTACGATTGTCCTCCACTGAACAAAGCAATGCCGGCCATTAAGTCCTGTTACCAATTTTGAACTGCATTAAGCCTACTTAGTTATTTGGAACTACTCACTGTGTCAGCCACTTCTTACAATTGTCCTCCGCTGAACAAAGCAATGCCGGCCGTTTAGTCCTGTTACCAATTTTGATCTGCATTTAGCCTACTTACTTATTTGGGACTACTCACTGTGTCAGCCAATCCTTACAGTTGTCCTCCGCTGAGCAAAGCAATGCCGCCAGTTTAGTCCTGTTACCATTTTTGAACAGCATTTGGCCTACTTGCTTATTTGGGCCTACTCACTGTGTCAGCCACTCCTTACGATTGTTCTCCGCTGAACAAAGCAATGCTGGCCATTTAGTCCTGTTACCAATTTTGAACTGCATTTAGCCTACTTAATTATTTGGACCCACTCACTGTGTCAGCCACTTCTTACAATTGTCCTCCGCTGAACAAAGCAATGTCGGCCGTTTAGTCCTGTTACCAATTTTGATCTGCATTTAGCCTACTTACTTATTTGGGCCTACTCACTGTGTCAGCCACTCCTTACAATTGTCCTCCCCTGAACAAAGCAATGCCGGCCGTTTAGTCCTGTTACCAATTTTGAACTGCATTTAACCTACTTAGTTATTTGGGCCTACTCACTGTGTGTCAGCCACTCCTTACAATTGTGCTCCACTGAACAAAGCAATGCCGCCCGTTTAGTCCTGTTACCAATTTTGAACTGCATTTAACCTACTTAGTTATTTGGGCCTACTCACTGTGTGAGCCCCTCCTTACAATTGTCCTCCGCTGAACAAAGCAATGACGCCAGTTTATTCCTGTTACCAATTTTGAACTGCATTTAGCCTACTTACTTATTTGGGCCAACTCACTGTGTCAGCCACGCCTTACAGTTGTCCTCCGCTGTACAAAGCAATGCTGCCAGTTTAGTCCTGTTACAATTTTTGAACAGCATTTAGATACCTTGCTTATTTGGGCCTACTCACTGTGTCAGCCACTCCTTACAATTGTCCTCCGCTGAACAAAGCAATGCCGCCAGTTTAGTCCTGTTACCAATTTTGAACTGCATTTAGCCTACTTAGTTATTTGGGCCTACTCACTGGGTCAGCCACTCCTTACAATTGTCCTCCACTGAACAAAGCAATGCCGACAGTTTAGTCTTGTTACTAATTTTGAACTGCATTTAGGCTACTTACTTATTTGATCCTACTCACTGTGTCAGCCACTCCTTACAATTTTCCTCAGCTGAACAAAGCAATGCCGCCAGTTTAGTCCTGTTACCAATTTTGAACTGCTTTTAGCCTACTTACTTATTTGGGCCTACTCACTGTGTCAGCCACTCCTTACAATTGTCCTCTGCTGAACAAAGCAATGCCGCCAGTTTAGTCTTGTTACTAATTTTGAACTGCATTTAGCCTACTTACTTATTTGAGCCTACTCACTGTGTCAGCCACTCCTTACAATTTTCCTCAGCTGAACAAAGCAATGCCGCCAGTTTAGTCCTGTTACCAATTTTGAACTGCTTTTAGCCTACTTACTTATTTGGGCCTACTCACTGTGTCAGCCACTCCTTACAGTTGTGCTCTGCTGAACAAAGCAATGCCGCCAGTTTAGTCCTGTTACCAATTTTGAACTGCTTTTAGCCTACTTACTTGTTTAGGCCTACTCACTGTGTCAGCCACTCCTTACAGTTGTCCTCCACTGAACAAAGCAATGCTGCCAGTTTAGTCCTGTTACCATTTTTGAACAGCATATAGCCTTCTTGCTTATTTGGGCCTACTCACTGTGTCAGCCACTCCTTACAATTGTTCTCTGCTGAACAAAGCCATGCCGCCAGTTTAGTCCTGTTACTAATTTTGAAATGCTTTTAGCCTACTTACTTATTTGGGCCTACTCACTGTGTCAGCCACTCCTTACAATTGTCCTCCGCTGAACAAAGCAATGCTGTCAGTTTAGTCCTGTTACCAATTTTGAACTGCATTTAGCCTACTTAGTTATTTGGGCCTACTCACTGTGTCAGCCACTCCTTACAATTGTCCTCCGCTAAACAAAGCAATGCCGCCAGTTTAGTCCTGTTACTAATTTTGAACTGCATTTAGCCTACTTACTTATTTGGGCCTACTCACTGTGTCAGCCACTCCTTACAATTTTCCTCCGCTGAACAAAGCCATGCCGCCAGTTTAGTCCTGTTACCAATTTTGAACTGCTTTTTAGCCTACTTGCTTATTTGGGCCTACTCACTGTGTCAGCCACTCCTTACAGTTGTCCTCCGCTGAACAAAGCAATGCCGCCAGTTTAGTCCTGTTACCATTTTTGAACAGTATTTAGTCTACTTGCTTATTTGGGCCTACTCACTGTGTCAGCCACTCCTTACAATTTTCCTCCGCTGAACAAAGCAATGCTGGCCGTTTAGTCCTGTTACCAATTTTGAACTGCTTTTAGCCTACTTACTTATTTGGGCCTACTCACTGTCAGCCACTTCTTACAATTGTCCTCCGCTGAACAAAGCAATGCTGGCCGTTTAGTCCTGTTACCAATTTTGAATTTCATTTAGCCTACTTACATATTTGGGCCTACTCACTGTGTCAGCCACTCCTTACAGTTGTCCTCCGCTGAACAAAGCAATGCCGCCAGTTTAGACCTGTTACCAATTTTGAACTGCATTTAGCCTACTTAGTTATTTGGGCCTACTCACTGTGTCAGCCTCTCATTACAGTTGTCCTCCGCTGAACAAAGCAATGCCGCCTGTTTAGTCCTGTTACCAATTTTGAACTGCATTTAGCCCACTTTATTATTTGGGCCTACTCACTGTGTCAGCCTCTCATTACAGCTGTCCTCCGCTGAACAAAGCAATGTCGCCTGTATAGTCCTGTTACCAATTTTGAACTGCTTTTAGCCTTCTTACTTATTTGGGCCTACTCACTGTGTCAGCCACTCCTTACAGTTGTCCTCCGTTGAACAAAGCAATGCCACATGTTTAGTCCTGTTAACAATTTTGAACTGCATTTAGCCCACTTTATTATTTGGGCCTATATCTTTGTTTCCTCCTCATCCTGCCCATTGCCCAGCCTCTGCTAGATGAGTCTGTTGGTACATTGACCCAGACCACTACAGTCCCCTTGCACTCTACACAGCCAGAATCTGATCCTGCTGAAAGTCACGTTCCCCTTCCCGCATACTATACCACCTTACACGGGGACAAAGAGGAAGGTGCAGATGAAAGTGCAGGTTCCTTCATCAGGTGGGGGGCATACTCGTTGGCGATGTCACTGGCACAGGGCCCCTCATAGTACACAAAAGTGTCTCTGCCAGTGGGAGGCGCCACCCACCGTCAAACACACCGCCGTACTATGAGAGGCCCTGTGCCAATGCCAATGCCAACGAGTGGGACCCCACTGCTTCCTCAGGATCACAGCACTTGCAAAGTTGAAATACTTACCTCTCCCTGCTCCACCGCCGTGACATATTCTGCGTTTCCTGGGCCCACAAAAAACTTGAGCCAGCCCTACCCCCCACAACTTTAGCAAAATGACCCCAATTTTCAATGCCTAACTATTATTATAAAGTAAATTAATTGACAAGCTTCAGTAATAAGAATTGATGTTTTTGGCATTAAAATGGGCACTGTAGGTGTTTTCCTGTCCTCCACTCTCTGCCGACTTTGATTCCCCATTGACTTGCATTGGATTTCGTGTTTCAGTCGGCCCCCAACTTTTCGCAATAATTGGCCGATTTCACCCGACCCGACTTTTCAAAAAGTCGGGTTTCGCGAAACCCGACTCGATCCCAAAAAAGTAAAAGTCGCTCAACTCTAGTCAATAGCTGATGCAAGATTGGCATTGTAGAAAGCAGTGGCAGTGTCTGTGTCGTGGAGTGAGGATATATATGCTAGTGGTAGGATAGAGACAGAGAGTGTGTGGGTGTCTAGGTGTGTGAGGTTCCTGCGTGGGTGCGCATGTTGCTGGACATGGGTGACAGGTGAGGAGGACAGGGATGAGTGTTGTGAATTCTATTTTTGGGCTCCCTCTAGTGGTCACAAGCGGTACTGTGTAGTCTTGTCTTTCTGCAGGTTGGCTGCATCAGCTGATCGTTATCCTTGGTTGGTTTCCTATTTAGCTCACCTGGAGACTCAGTTCCTTGCCTGCTATCAATGTATTCAGTGCTTTTCAGATTCCTTGTGTCTACCTTGCTCCCAGTCTCTCCAAGACAAGCTAAGTTTTTGTTTGATCATTTTTGATTATCAGTGTTCATTATGTTTTTAGTCCAGCTCACTAAAATGTGATTTCCTCGCTTGCTGGTTGCTCTAGGGGACTGAGTTTCTCCCCCCACACCGTTAGTTGGTGTGGGGGTTCTTGAAATCTCAGAGTGGATATTTTGTAAGGGTTTTTTACTGACCGCATAGATTCCCTTTTCTATTTTCTGCTATCTAGTATTAGTGGGCCTCATTTGCTGAATCTGCTTTCACCCTGTGTATGTGCCTTCCTCTTACCTCACCGTTATTATCTGTTGGGGGCTTCTATATCTTTGGGGATTATTTCTCTGGAGGCAAGAGAGGTCTTTCTTTCTCTCTAGGGGTAGTTAGTTCCTCAGGCTGGCTCGAGACGTCTAGGATTTTTTAGGCATGTTCACCGGCTACTTCTAGTGTGTTTGTATAGGTTCAGATTTGCGGTCAGTCCAGTTTGCCACCTCCCTAGAGCTTGTCCTATGTTTGTTACTTAGCTGGAGTAATTTGTGATCCTCAACCACTAAGGATCATAACAGATGAGAAAGTGAGTAGATGGTGGTCAGATAGAGGGAGAGGGAAGGTTGTGAAGTTAGATAGGGAGCAGAAATGGGTGAAGACAAGGTCTAAATATGGGTGGTGTTGTCCTAAGATGGGAATAAAAATATGTCAATATGGGAAATAAAAAGGATCTCTCTGCTGTTGAAAAGTGTTAAATAGTGCAATGCCTTGGACAAGGTATGAAAACATTAGATATTTCATGAAAACTTAAGAGTGATCATCATACTGTGAAGAGATTTGTGACAGAAACAGAGCACAGACAGAGTTCATGCAGATATAGCCATAATGAGGAAGGTTTCTGCCAGACAAATTCATTGGATTAAGAGAGCAGCTGCCAAAATACCATTACAAAGCAGCAAATAGTTGTTTGAAGTGGCTGGTGCCTCTGGAGTCCCTCCAACCTTTAGGTGAAGGATCCTTCAAAGGCTTGCTGTGGTGCATTAACCTACTATTCGGCCACCCCTAAACAGTGTTCACAAGCAGAAACGGTTGCAGTGGGCCCGGACATACATGAAGACTAATTTTCAAACAGTCTTGTTTACTGATGAGTGTCGAGCAACCCTGGATGGTCCAGATGGATGGAGTAGTGGATGGTTGATGAATGGCCACCATTTCCCAACAAGGCTGCGACGTCAGCAAGGAGGTGGAGGAGTCATGCTTTGGGCCGAAATCATGGGGAAACAGCTGGAAGGGTACTTTAAGTTTCCTGCAGGTGTGAAAATGACCTCTGTAAAGGATTGAACCAAATATAAGGAGAACATAGTATGCAGTCTTGGAGTTAGTAAGTTACAAAAAAATCAAACAGAATATATGAATGAATAATATCCCCACAATGCATGCATGTGCAGCGCCCCAGAGTCCTGGTCGTTGCAGTACTGATGCTCCGCCACTAAGGGGAGTGATCGTACGTCTGATGGCACTTAAGGAGTTCACCTGACCAGGTATCACAGTCACACATTACACTTCACACTCTGGCCACCAGGGGGAGCAAAGGGTTCTATGTATTAGGCCACTCCTCACAATCTGGTAAAACTGGGGGTTGGATAGGAAGTTAGAGAGAAGCTGACTGGATTTTGCCCAGGCAACATCCTGTGGCAGAGGGTGTTGCGGGGAAGATTCAGGGGGGTCTCTGTCAGGGGGGATCCTGACAGCGGCCTAGCGAAAAGGACAGATCGTTACGGAACCGCGCCTGCACTTCATTGCGGCAGTATCTTAAGAAAGGATAAGAAGCAAGGTTTATTGTGGAGAAGTGAGAAACGAGATCACAGCACAAAGGAGAATAGAACCAGTAGGAGTCGTGCCTTAAGATTGTGGCAACATCCTACTGAGGCGTGTAGCCGGTGATCGGAACGCCGAGGAAGTATTGGGCTGCAAGCATTACTTCGAACAGCGGCAGGACAGTTAATTATAGGTTGTCTGTCTCACCTAAATCACCTAAGCAGACATAGGAGGCAATTGTGGGAGAGGGGTGTCTCTAGGGTCCCAGAATAACTCCAGGCCTACCTGTCATACGGGTGCGTCCTAGCCAAATCATCTGGGGGACGGAGAGAAAGAACATCAGAAACATAAACAACAGTTGTGAGGACTATCCCGTGGTGCTCAGCAGGGAGGTACTACAACACACAGGTGCTAGAAGGTAGGCACTGATTTCCACCTGCAAAGGGAACTCTGGATGTGCCTTCGGACCGGCCGTTCTCAGCCAGCCCTGTTAGCAGTGCTCTGGATTGCGGATCCTGAAGCCTTCAGTAAAGAGGTAAAGAGACTGCAACCCTGTGTCCTCGTTATTCATCGCACCTTGCACCACGCACCATCATCACATCTTTCATTGGACGCCCCTTAGCAGGGTCACGGACCGGGTCTAGCCACCGTGACAACCCCAGGACCGAGACAGAGAGGCCCGGTACCTAGTGCCCCGCGGCCCTGCGTCTGGGGGCGCTCCAACTGGACATGTGCAGGACTAACTGCATAATTCAATGAGAAACAAGCTATGCACCTAAAACAGTTTTGTAGTCCAAGTGAGTGAATAAAAAATATACTTACTGAATATCAGACAGATAAAAAAGGCATAGCTGAAGTTAATCATCTAACAAAACAGCACATAGACAGGGGCCAGTCAACAACATGAGGAGTTGGTGTTGGTAATGAATATTAGGACAACACCACCAATAATATCATAGGTCAGACTATGTCAATATGCATCATAACTGTAAAATAGAACTATTGTATATAACACGTGCGCTAACCCAGTATTACTAAACAATCAATAATAGGGAAATTGTTGGTGAACATACCATAAGTGCAAGATTCCAAGCCTCGCGCCATCCACAGCCCAGCCCAACGCGCGTTTCAGAAAGATTCCTTCCTCAGGAGAAGTTACGTCACTACCCATTTTGAAAAGTTTTCCCCCTCCCATATACTAATGTGCCACAAACAGGAAGTTGATATCACCAACCATTCCCATTTTATTCAGGTGTATCCATATAAATTGCCCACACTGTATATATATATATATATATATATATATATATATATATATATATATATATATATATATATATATATATATTTATTTATATACCAGTTCCGTTTTGGTAAGAGCATGTGACTTTCCAATATTCTCTGTGCATTTGACGATCCTCTGGGAATGTTCTTACCTGTCGCCTGTAGCAGGGGGAACACATTATAGCATGCACCAGCCACCTGTTAGGCCGAATACAAGGGAAGGATTTAGTGTCTTCGGGTCCCGTGACATCACTTCCAGTGACGTATTTCTGGGACCGCGGCGCTCGAGCGCCAAATTCTGTCAATCACCTCCCTATTAGTCCAGTCAAAATACAGTTTTGACCCGGGACAAATTCCACGAAAGTGTTTTATGATTTTTACTAACTACATGGACAGGCGAGGTCATGACATCATCAATGACGTCATGATATATATGTACATTTCTAAAAATTATAGAATTAATACACAGTGCATTTTAAGACCTACTTCATCACTGAATAAGCGTGTCAGGTCAATAGTCACTATTTTCATCATCAGACACGGCCTCCTCACTCATATTGTCACAATGCCCTTTATCAGGACTAAGGAAGTGGACCCTCTGGGTCACGGCTTCAGAGCCCCCAAGGGCGAGTGAGCCAAATGATGCCACCCCCTGTACAGGGAGAGATAGGGACAGGCCCAAGGAGGGTGAAGCCGCAACTGCCGGAGCCAAAGGGACAACTGAAGATAAAGAGAGAATGGAAGACGGAGCTAGTGAAGTGACAAGAATGGCGGAGGCACTGGACAGATAGAGGCAGCAAAGACAAAGTACTGACAGGTGAGATGCAAGCACACGAAAGATGGAAACAACGGGAACTCAGGACTGGCAGGAACGACAGGAACACAGGACTGGCAAGATACGGCAGGCACACAGGACTGAAAGGTAGGGCAGGAACACAGGACTGACAGGATACGGCAGGAACGCAGGACTGGAAGGTATGGCAGGAACACAGGACTGGCAGGATACGGCAGGATTACAGGACTGGCAGCAACGGCAAACAGAGACAGTCAGAGTCGCAGCAAGGATTCACAGATCAGAGCCTAGGAACCTAAGGAGATGCTGGTGATAAGCCAGCGAAAGCAATAGATGCAAAGGCGTCTGAGCAGGACAGGCGCTGGGAAGAAGTACCTGATGGGCGCCACCATATTGGAGGCGGCGCTGCCGGGTCACGACCTCCCAGAAGCCCCAGCGACGAAAGGAGCGTGTCTGCACATGCGCGGACTGCAGAATGGAGCGCCGGAGAAGCAGGAAAACAGAGATCTGGGGGGAGCATCGGGAGTGTGCCAGCCAGACAGGTAAGTATTAGGTAGCGGCGTAACAGTACCCCCTCTCTTAAACCCCTCTCTTTAAAGCTGGAAAGGAATCTTTTCAAGATTACAGGAGCATTGATATTCTCCATGGGTTCCCAAGATCTTTCTTCGGGACCAAAGCCTTTCCAATCAATTAAGTAAAAAGTCTTACCCCTAACAAATTTCGAGAATATCATTAACCTCAAAAGATGCATCGGAAGAAATAGGTAAATGAGAATGTGACAGAGCAGAATGAAAATGATTAAAAATTGCAGGTTTGGGGAGAGATACATGAAAAGAGTTAGGAATACGTAACGAGGTGAGCAACTTCAACTTGTAAGCTACATCATTAATTTGACTAGAAATCTCAAAAGGACCGATGTAACATGGACCTCATTTTTGAGAGGGAATCTTGAGTCTAATGTAGCGAGAGGATAACCAGACCTTGTCACCCGGACGATACGGAGGAACATCTAAACGCCTTTTGTCAGCATGCTCTTTCAGTCTGCAACTAGCCCTCAGTAGTACCTCCTTAGCCTCCTGCCAAATTTGGAGAATTCCAAAGACAAGGATTCCGCAGCCAGTACACCTGAGGTGGGGGAAACAGGGAGAGGAATGCCAGGATGTTGCCCAAAAACAATAAAAAAAGGAGATTTACATGAAGATTCACTTGTATGGTTATTATAAGCGAACTCAGCCCAAGGAAGAAGAGACACCCAGTCATCATGATGAGCATTAGTAAAATGGCAAAGGTAAGATGTGAGAATTTGATTCACACGCTCCACTTGTCTGTTGGACTGGGGATGGTATGCAGAAGAAAAATTTAATGATACCTTCAAAAGTCCACAAAGAGCTCTCCAGAAACAAGAGGTAAACTGAACTCCACGGTCGGACACGATATGCTGAGGGAATCCATGAAGTCGAAATACTTGATGTAAAAAGACATTTGCTAGCTCAGGAGCTGAAGGTAAACCAGGTAGAGAGATGAAGTGAGCCATTTTGGAAAATCTATCTACCACCACCAAAATTACAGTGCAATTAGTAGATTTCGGTAAATCGGTGATGAAAGCCGTTGCAATATGACTCCAGGGAACTGAGGGCACAGGAAGTGGATGCAGCGGTCCAGAAGGAAGCTATTGAGGAACTTTGTTCCTAGCACATGAGGAACAAGAGGCAACAAAATCCAGGACATCTTGGCGAAGCGAAGGCCACCAGTAATGGCGAGAAATAAGGGTGAGAGTTTTCTCCAGCAAACCGGGAAGAATGACCCCAACTTAAAACTTTAATTTTGTTACGATTTGACATGAAGGTTTTTCCCGGGGGTGTAGAGATCACCTTCAGAGGAGCCAACGAAACAATCTTAGCAGGATCAAGAATATGCGCTGGTCTCTCCTCTTCATCCAGAGGTTGAAAAGATCTTGACAGAGCATCAGCTTTAATGTTCTTATTTCCGGGTTGGAAATTTAACTCAAAGTCGAAACGTCCAAAAAACAAAGACCATCTGGCATGTCAAGGGTTTAGCCTTTGGGCGGACTGGACATAGGACAGACCTAAGCAAAGTGAAGGACAGCATGCTTGAAAAAGACCTTTGATGGTTGAAATGTCACATTTGGCACAATAAAGAAACTTTTTTCACCTGGATTGGATGCTCTCCTTCACTTTGCCATGGTACGTACTCTCCCACTTGGGTCCGGTGGAATTAGGATGGGCATCCTTTTGCCAGTAGTGCTGTCGGATACCTTCTAATATTTGGACATAGGACAGATTCTTGTGATCTGTAAAAATAATGAAAGGATGTACAGCCCCTTCTAGGAGGTACCACCACTCTGCCAGAGCCAATTTTATGGCCAGCAATTCCTTGTCACCAATGGAATAGTTTCGCTCCAGAGGAGAGAAAGCCTTATAGAAAAACCCACAGGTGACTAATCCACCCGAGTTAGATCTCTGGAGTAGGACCACTCCAGCTCTAATTGAGGCTGCATCAACTTCAAGGATAAACGGTTTGTTGGAATCTGGTCGATGGAACACCAGTGCTGAAGCAAACTCTTGCTTCAGAGTTTGGAAAGCAACTTCGGCCTCTGGAGGCCAGAGATTAGAGTTTGCCCCCTTGCGGACCAGAGCAGAGATTGGTTTGGTCAAAGATGAGAAATGAGGGATAAACTGTCTATAATAGTTGGCGAAGCCAAGGAATCGCTGAATAGCCTTCTCTTCCGAAGGACGTGGCCAATTAAGAACGGCTGACACTTTTTCAGGATCCATCTTCATACCATCCTCAGAGACGATATAACCCAGGAAGGGTACCGAGGACTGTTCAGACACATTTCTCAATCTTCGCGAAGAGATGATTCTGTCTTAATCGAAGCAAGACCTGTCAAACATCACGTCGATGAGTGGATAAATCTGGAGAAAAGACGAGGATGTCATCCAAGTAGACCACGACACTGGAGTAGAGGCAATCTCGAAAAATATCATTGACAAACACTTGGAACACCGCAGGAGCATTACAAAGTCCAAAAGGCATTACCAAATACTCATAGTGACCGTCCCGAGTGTTGAATGCGGTTTTCCACTCGTCCCCTGCACGAATACGAATCAAGTTGTAGGCTCCCCAGAGGTCTAGTTTGGTAAAAATTCATGCTCCCCTCAGGCGGTCGAAGAATTCTGAAATAAGAGGCAATGGGTATTTGTTCTTCACAGTGATGTTATTTAACCCTCTGTAGTCAATACAAGGACGAAGGGCACCATCCTTCTTTTTCACAAAAAAGAAACCTGCCCAACTGGAGACGAAGATTTTCGAATGAAACCTTTGGCAAGGTTCTCTTGAATACAGTCCGACATAGCTTGAGTTTCTGCAGGCGAGAGAGGGTAAATTCTTCCTCTAGGGGGAGTGGTACCACGTACAAGGTCTACAGGACACTGATAGGGTAGATGTGGCGGAAGAGTATCCACCTCCTTTTTGTCAAAAACATCTGAAAAAGAAGCATAAACAGAGGGCAACCCAGAAGGGATGGGAAAGGGACAGGGTACAAACCACAGGATGCACCGGCAGCAGACAACAAGTCCGACAGGAATCCCCCCAGCGAAGAATATTGCCCCTATGCCAATCTAAGAAGGGTTCGTGGACCCGTAACCACGGAAGACCGAGAAGAATGGGATGAGAGATTTTGGCTAAAACAAAAAACTAGATTCTCTCCCTATGAAGAGCCCCTACCTGAAGCTCAACTAACTGAGTAACTTGAGTGACAGTCTCTTGCAGAGGTCTCTCGACTACGGAAGCGAGAAAAGGAGGATTCTCTAAAGACCTAACAGGGACAGAAAACTTAATAACCTCCTCCAACCTAATAAAATTTCCCGCTGCACCAGAGTCCACATAAGCCTCAAGAGAAATACGCTTATCATGAGTGTGCAACAAAACTGGTAAAGTGAGGGGTAGAGAGGTTTCACATGCACCTAGGGAGGCCTCTCTTACCTGACCTAGGTGGAGGAGTTTTTCGGACAATCTTGGCAGGCTCGAAGAAGATGAGAGGAGCTTGCACAGTAAAAACAGAGACCTTGGGAGCGTCTCTCCCTCCGACATTGTTCGGAGAGTTTAAGACGATCCACTTGCATCGGCTCTGGGGCAGGAACCGAAGCAGAGACTCTGGGCCGTGGACTGAGAGGTCTACGAGAGGGCATAGAAGAACGAGGAAATTTCTTCTCCCGAGCTCGCTCCAGAAAGCGAAGGTCTATGCAAGTAGCCAAGGCAATTAAATCCTCCAAATTAGTTGGAGTATCTCGACCTGCCAATTCATCCTTATTACGGCTAGAGAGCCCCCGCCAGAAAGCCCCTACTAATGCCTCATTATTCCAACCTAAGTCAGAAGATAATGTCCGAAACTAGATAGCGTATTGCCCTACAGCTAAAGACCCCTGCAGTAAATTAAACAAAGCCTCAGTGGTTGAGGCCAAGCAAACCGGTTCATCAAATACCCGACGAAAGGTCTCTAAAAATGGAGTGAGCTGAAGAACCACTGGATCACCCCGCTCCCAAAGGGGATTAACCCATGCTAAAGCATCTCCCTCCAAATGAGAAACAATATAAGCCACCTTGGCCCGATCCTTTGAATACTGCATAGGAAGGAGCTCAAAATGAAGACGGCACTGATTGAGAAATCCCCGACATAGTTTGGGATCTCCATTAAAGTGAGGGGGTTTGGCCAAACGAGGAGTGGGATGAGGAGCTAGAACTAGTGAAGGAACGGATGCGGCAGACTGGAGAGAAAGAAGATGATTATATACAGAAGCCATATACCCCAGAATATGGGACTGAGCGTCACGCTGCTGTGCCAGTTCTTATTGCAAACTGGCCAGCTGAGAGGCATTCCCCGGATCAGAGGACTGGAGAGCAGAGAGACGGGAGTCCTTTGATTTCATAAAGGACATCATCCGAGACTGGTTTTCCCACAGGAAAAAAACAAGCTCTTTCTGAGCGGCCACAGATCCAGCGGGATCCATGGCCTTTGCATACTATCAGGACTAAGGAAGTGGACCCTCTGGGTCACGGCTTCAGAGCCCCCAAGGGCAAGTGAACCAGATGATGCCACCCCCTGTACAGGGAGAGTTAGGGACAGGCCCAAGGAGGGTGAAGCCACAACTGCCGGAGCCAAAGGGACGACTGAAGATAAAGAGACAATGGGAGACGGAGCTAGTGAAGTGACAAGAATGGCGGAGGCACTGGACAGATAGAGGCAGCAAAGACAAAGTTCTGAACGGTAAGATGCAAGCACACGAAAGACGGAAACAATGGGAACTCAGGACTGGCAGGAACGACAGCAACACAGGACTGGAAGGTACGGCAGGAACACAGGACTGGCAGGATATGGAAGGCACACAGGACTGGAAGGTACAGCAGGAACACAGGACTGGCAGGATATGGCAGGAACGCAGGACGGGAAGGTACGGCAGGAACACAGGACTGGCAGGATACGGCAGCAACGCAGGACGGGAAGGTATGGCAGGAACACAGGACTAGCAGGATACGGCAGGAACACAGGACTGGCAGGGACGGCAAACAGAGACAGTCAGAGTCGCAGCAAGGATTCACAGATCAGAGCCTAGGAACCTAAGGAGATGCTGGCAATAAGCCAGTGAATGCAATAGATGCAAAGGCGTCTGAGCAGGACAGGCACTGGGAAGAAGTACCCGACGGGTGCCGCCATATTCCAGGCAGAGCCGCCAGGTCACGACCTCCCAGAAGCCCCAGCGACGAAAGGAGCGTATCTGCGCATGCGCGGACCGCAGAATGGACGAGCACCGGAGAAGCAGGAAGACAGAGAGCTGGGAGCATCGGGAGCGCGTAAGCCGGACAGATAAGTATTAGGTAGCAGCGTAACACCCTTCTTGACATTGTCCGCATACCCGTGAACAGGTAAGTCGGTGTCTTTTGCAAGTGCACCGAAGTGTACTACAACCACAAGAACAATTGCAGTGAATTATTTTCAGAAGTGTTTCTGGCGTGGTTGAAGTATCCATCATCACAGGATTTAGACTGTTGTTCTGCAATTCCCATCCCCATTCAGTAGTGCCCATGGCCTGACCATTGTCCATCCAAAGCATCACTTGGCGGTAACTCTGAAGAGCATGATACTTCGTTGCAGAGGAGGTTGGTGGCAGTCATTCAGGTGTATCAAAGATTTTGGCTGAACCAACTTTTTTGCAGAGAGTAGAATGCCTCATGGCAGACAGATTGTCTGCAGGTTTGCCCCCGAACAATGCCACCATCACTTTACACCCAGTGTCTTCAATCTCAGCTCTGTTTTTGTTAGGTGTGGAAAAGATTTTAGCACAGCTATTTAAGACCGAGTCTCCCTTCAAAACCTTGTGTAGACCGAGTTTTTTTCTGATTCCAAAAACCGCGGAAGTGGTATCGCAACCCGTGAATGCATGAAGGAACAGAAGACTGCTGAAGGCATGGTTTCCCAGGAACTTCTTCATAACCTTAATGTCATATACTGTTGCAGGACTCCCTTTATCCGAGTAGAAATAAAGCTTGTTGCCATCGCTGGTTGACGCGTGATGAAGTAACAACACCAAAAGATCTGTATCTTCGCCAATGAGACTAGTACTTTTGCTGGATGACATTGACACTGCTGCCTTAACAATCTCCACATCTGAATCCCCCTCTGATTGTATTACGTGGCAACCTCTGTCATTCATGCGCTGTGAAACGAGATTGATAAGAGACTGTTTGTTCTCCACATTCGAAAGGAAGTCCTCCTTTTTCCCGACAAATTTTGTTCTTTTGTCAAGGTGAAAATATACTTTCTTATATACCTTTTGTACTTTTATATATCTTATACTGTGAAACAATAAGTTTTCCCTTGCTAATGCAAATGTAACTGTATTAAAGATGGCTGCCAGTGTTCATTCTTCACTTTAGGTTAGAGTTTGAAGGGTTAAGTTTCATTTCTTTTGAAATTGAAACTTAAGGAATGTGAAGAAAAGGAGGATCCACCAGAAGATGTCAGAACAAATCAGAAAGACTGAATGCTAGCTAAAACCCCGCCTAATGCACACCTTCCCCTAACACTCAATATAGTATTGTGTATTCTAAAATAAAAGTCAGTTGCTGTGACCGTTACACACATGTGTGTGGATGCACGAGCATGCACTGAGATTGAACCAGCTACCTGTCTGACTCATTCTTACCCGGTACCACATGCTTATAGTTTAATTTGAAATGACTGGTGAATGAGGGTATATTGTCGTTACGACCCCGACAATTTGGAGCCCAACGGGGGGCGTGGACAGCGATCCGAGACCCTCTGGACCCATGCCTGGATGTCCATGGATGACACCCGTAGTGGCTGACCTCGAGGACTGATCACCCTCCGCACACGGTAAGTGGCGATCATGTACACTGTATATGTCACACTTGCTAGTGTCTCAGCCGTTATTGGTTTGTCTGTGGTCTCCTTGGGTCCGAGAGGTGACCGGTCGAGTGGTGAGACCGAGCGCGATCCTGTGCCACGCTCTGAACCGGCAACTGAGAGACGTCGCATCCGGCGCATCCTCATGTACACCAAACCTCCTCCACCGGTCATTGTACTCCTTTCAACCACCCTACCCGTGACTATTGTCTAGTAGTGAAGTGGAGTGAAAGATTGAGCTAGTTGTAGATTGTGGGGCAGCTTAGAGAAAGGGATAGGAGACGCAGCCTCTGTGATATTGTGCTGACAGGTAACTAAGGCGTTCCGAGAGGGGACCACCTGTCCAGATAGGTAACTAAGACGTTCCGAGAGGGGACCACCTGTGCTGACAGGTAACTAAGGCGTTCCGAGAGGGGACCACCTGTCCAGATAGGTAACTTAAGACGTTCCGAGAGGGGACCACCTATATTTTTGTGGAGGGGTCTCATTAGGAGGCTGCCTCCCAACGGTTTAAAATATCGTGGCAGGATAGTCTGTAATCACTGTTGTTCAGGTTAGGGACAGACAGGAAACATTGAGCGTGAGGCTCTTTTCCTAGTACGTGGAACGTGAGGCTCCGTACTGTAGAACAAAGTGTTGATATCGCTGCCAGTGGTTTACTGCAGAAAACCATAGTATTCTGTAAGAGTCATGCTACGTCTCTTAAAGCAGAAGAAATCTGTGCCCCACAAGTTAGATGAGGATGCTGTGGAAGTCAAGGCAATAGTAGAGTCACGGGAGGGAAAGAAGGCAGTCAAGAATGTTGAGAGATTGTATAAGCATGTAGGATTGCCCTCGTCAGGGAGATTGCAGCCGGCTATGTGGCCCAATCTCATAGAAAATAAAAGGGGCATGTTGAAAGATAAAGGATTGTTAGAACAAGCGCAAGCTCATCTGCGAGTTGCGCAAAGCTTGAAGAATGAAGGATGAAAATAGGTTGATGGAGAGGGAGGATCAGACAATGTAGAACCCGTGTTTGGTTATAAAATGCCTTTGAACTGTGATTTTACAGATTGTAAAATGGCCGCCGTGCCACTGGTGATGAGAATGCAGTCCCAGCCACCGCCCTGTAATGGCGGCGGGATGAGCTTTCCAGAAGCGTAGGTGTGTCCTGTTTGTGTTGTGCAGAATCCAACCTGGGTGGAGACCTGCCGCGTGTGCGTGTACGGGCCGTCCTTGGGGCTCCGCCCAGACCACGGAGGATCATAGGAAAGTTTTGTAGAAATTAAGTCTGAAAACTGCTGCAATTTGTTACTTTGTAGAAGATACGGAACTTTTATCAGTGCTGTGTAGTGTAGGGGAGGAGGGAGCGGACCACTGTGAGATTTCTCCTCTTTCCTCATCTGTGCTACGAACTTAGAGAAAGGGGGGCAAAGAGCTGGGCTTTTGTATTCTCCCTTGTGCGCTGTGGAATGCAGTGATTTTTCTTATCTCCGTGTTACTAGATGGGAGGGGGTGAGTGAATCCCTGTGCGACCTGCTTGAAATTTCTCCCCTCGGTGCTGTGGGCTAGAGGGAAGGGGGGCCATGTATTGCATTCTAAGTTTTCTCTGTCCTTGGTTTAGTACATGCTGAGAGATTTATGTTTAAAGCAATAAGTACTGTATGAAATTGGAAGTGAAATAGACCTGTGCCTAGTCTTAGAGGAAAACTTGTAAGTAATTGAAAGATTGGTAAAAGATTTACCTGCTTATATATAGCAAATTGAAGATCAACAGGGGGGCTCCCTGTTGGATAATATGGTCCCTCCCTAGCTTCGTTATGTCAATTTTCAGATTAAGAGTTTGTTTTAATCGGTGTAAATGGCAGACCTCCCAGCCCGGAAAGGCCCCTACATCTCCTCTTCCCGTGAAACCTTCACACTTACAAGGCCAGATTTTCCAGGAATCTGAAGTTTGGTTCCCTGTCATTCACGCTACTATATCACACCTCAGGAATCCCAGGTTCTTTTCTCAGAAGGGTATGGGGACATAATTACCCACCAGATAGGAGCCATAGTGAACCCAGCTAACTCTACCCTGTCACATAGAGGTTGTTTGGCCCAACAGATAGCTAGAAAAGGGAAGCCCAGCCATAGCCCAAGAGTGTCAGGCCTACCTTGCTGCTTATGGCCCCTTGCATCCAGGAGACGCTATGTCCACCCAAAGAGGGAATTTGCCCTGTGATATAGTGTTACACACTGCAGGCCCCGTATATGATTACAAGACACCCGAGCACTGCTGTACAGTATTGCAGACTGCCTTGCAGACAGAGCTCACCTATGAAGGGCATGCTACAGGTGTGCTGACTCAGCTTCATGGAAACAAACAGAGATCTGTTGCTTATTACAGCGGCCGCCTGGATACGGTGGCAAGAGGAAGTTCCTCCTGTGTTTGGACTGTGTTGTATTACCCACTGATGGTCCACACCCCACACAATGTATATAGTATCCTTAACCAGGTACAACCTAGCCACATTTCCATGGCTGGACAGCTGCGACTTTGGTGTGCTATTCTCATGCCTACTAATGTGACTTTGAAAAGGTGCAGTGTCCTGAACCCCGCTACTTTTCTCCTAGTTCCCCTGGATCCAAAGGGGGGAGGAGTAGGTGACATGAGCAAGGACACTCTTTTTCTTTCTAGAATGGATCCAGAGGAACAAGATTAGGTTTCCAAACCACATGATTGTCTAGAATTGATGTCTCTGGAAACGGCTGGTCTCTAGTGTGCCTATTCTAATGCTGATTTTGAGCTTTTTGTAGATGGATCCCATCACCAAGATGACCAAGGACGCTACTGTACCAGATATGCTGTGGTCTCAGAACATGAGGTAATCAAGGCAGAGTCAATGCCAGCTCATATGTCTGCACAAGAAGCAGAGCTCAAGGCGCTCATAGAAGCGTGCAAACTAGCAGAAAGTAAGACTGTAAATATCTACACTGATTCTAGGTATGCTTTTGGCATTGCACACGATTATGGGCCTATCAGGAGAGGCAGGGCCTTCCTGACAGCAAATGGCCACCCCTTTAAACAGGCTGAGGCAGTCCAGCAACTTATGAATGCACTACAGTTTCCCACCCAAGCAGGGATCATAAAGGTAAAGGCACATACCAAAGGCACTGATGGACAGGCAAAGGGTAACGCACTGGCAGACCAGGCTGCCAAGAAAGCAGCAAGCACTCCTGTAGCCTCTCAAGTACATCACCTAGACACCCCACCATCTCCACTTGTGTTGAAAGACATCTTACCCCGGTTACAAGAACAGGCAAGTAAGGAGGAGAAAAATAGGTGGCAAAAGATAGGGGCTTGCTCTGATACCGTCACTGGACTATGGGGGAGGGGTGAAAAGGTCTGCCTACCACAGGTACTGTACCCAATGATGGCACAGGTTCTGCACGGGAATGTGCACCACTCGAAGACGGCCATGTGTGACACCCTACAGAAACAATGGATTGCCCCCGGGGTTTTCCACCTGCGCAGAAAGGCAGGTACAGAGCTGCATGATATGTGCCACACATAATCAGAGTAGGACAGTGAAAAACCCATCCAAGCACACTCCCTGGCCCTTTAACCAATTCCAGAGACTGCAGAATGATTATATTCAGTTACCCAGGGTAGGGACGTATGAGTATGTGTTGGTCTGCATTGATTTATTTTCAGGTTGGCCAGAAGCCTACCCAGTTGCCAAAGCTACGGTTAAGACAACGGCGAAGAAACTGATGGCTGAGATCATATGCAGGTATGGAGTTCCTGAAGTCATTGAAAGTGATCGGAGTTCCCATTTTACTGGAGAGATCATGTCAGAGGTAATGGCAGCACTGGGGGTAAGTCAAGCATTGCATACTCCATCCGCAGAGTAGTGGAAGAGTGGAGAGATTAAATGGAACTTTTAAGCCTAAAATCCAGAAGGCAATGGCAGAGACTGGTAAACCATGGACAGAATACCTTCCTCTAGCTTTGTTTTCAGTAAGATATACCCCAAACAGGAAGACAGGACTGTCACCATATGAGATTCTGTTTGGCAGGAGCCCCAATCTTGAATGTTTCTTTCCACAACAGTTGCAACTCAAGTACCAGGACTTGACTAGCTATGTGCAGGCCTTACATGGACACCTTGCCAAAGTGCATTTAACTGTCTTCAGTTCTCTTCCAGACCCAGACAAGGTTCCTGGACACTATCCCTTTGTGCCAGGAGACCTGGTGTATGTGAAAAAGTTTGTGCGCAGAGATTGTCTCCAGCCGAGATTTGAAGGACTTCACACGGTGATCCCGGTCACCCCCACTGCAGTAAAACTTGAAGGAAAGAGCACCTGGATCCACGCCTCACACTGTAAAAGAGACCGAACCAGTGTTTAGTCACAGTAGTGACTGAAGGGAAATGTTGCTGTTGTTTTTGACCTTGGGACTGGGGGCCATCCTCGCCCCTACCTCTTCGGCCCCCATTGTAAATAAGAATTCTGGTCCCACTATTCTCTGGGTAAACCAAACAGCCCTTCTGCAACCACTTAGGGGCTGTAAATGGGGTAGAAGCTGTCACCCCCTCCTCCTGAATCTTGAAAACCCCCAATCTGCTGATCTGCAGACGTTTGTACTGGGAAGGCATTATAATTATGTATTTAGTAGTGGATACCATGGGAATTTAGGCCATATACAGCTCCAGGATATTAGTTTCAGACCAACCAAGGCCCCTGTTACCAGTACAGTTAAAGCAGGCCCAGGTGAGCGTTTGCAAAATGTAGTTAATGAAGTGATACCCATTCCAGGTCTCAGTTGGCAAGAGGTTTTCTCCATAGAAACACAAACAGCCCCAAGGAAAAACCTATGGTTAGAATGGGTGAGATACAATGTAAGAGTCCAGAATATCTCTGTAGGATGTATTGCTTGTGCTGCTGCGAATACACATCTCTACACACATGCATTGCTTTTTCCTGATGACACCACTGCCTGTGTCATGAATCTGTTGAAAGGTTTGAAGCCCACTGATTGCCCAGATTATGTCCCATTAATTCATAAGGAACCCAAACTAAAGGTCCCAGGAGAAGTAACCGTATTAGCTGACAATTACACCTGCTATAATTCCCACGACATTACAGGTGCACCAGTAGGGATCTTCGAGACAGGTTTCTGCAAGGAGAACAGTTCCTTAGATACTGACTTGCTAATTAAACATACACAATATATGTACGATATTTATTGGTTATGTGGAGATGGTAAGCTCCGTCCTAGGTTGCCTAATGCCTGGCTAGGCCAATGCACCCTTGTTAAACTAGCCATGCAGTTCAAGATTTTACCTTGGGATCCAAAGATACCTGATGAACCTACCAGAAAGAGGAGAAGTCTCGATCAGCTCCACATGAGTTATGAAGAAGATCCACTGATATATATTGATGCCATTGGAGTGCCAAGGGGGGTGCCTGACCAGTTTAAAGCCCAGAACCAGATTTATGCCGGCATTGTTTCTATAATCCCATAGGTGCAGATTAATAAAAATGTTGAATGGATCAATAATATATATATTACAGAGAACAAAGATTTGTTAATTATAGCTGTGATGCCTTTCAGGATATAGTTGAGGACTTGGGCCCTAACACTTGTATGACCAGTGCTGCAACCCGACCTAAGAGAATTACACTGAATCCTGTCCAGACAAGATCACATGTAGTGACATAAGAAGCTGACACAGGATTGTGGTTGGCGGATAGTGGGGACATTAACTTTTAGGAGTAGGCTGACAGTAATCCTTTTGGGAAGGAGCTGTAGACCAGCATGTCATGTCACTCCCCACCACCAGAGAACCAACCACATCAGGTAGGGTAAGACAGATACAGGAGTATTATCCCTGGAGGCCCTCTGACTAGCTAGCTACGCAAAACAATTGACTGACCTTGAGAACCAGCCTTTCTCATTTTACAGACAAATAATGACCATATGATGGACGTATAAGTGTACCTGGGCAGACCTAGGTAGTTAGTGAGCACAAAAACAGGTGACGTGCTAGGACGCAAATTAAGATTTTCTACAGATGTGACAAAGGAGAGAGTGTAGAGCTATACTTTGGACGGTTACAGCTGAAATGGGAAGATATGGAGTACAGTCCCATAAACCCACTTGATGTTAGAGTATTGGTAAATACATTCATTGACGGTATGACCAAAGACTTACGAGACGGACGAAATATAGACAGCCAGACCTGAATGGCGAAATGTAGATCCGAAAGACCTGAAGGTTTCTAAAGAAGTTGAACAAATTAGGACAATAAGACGACGTGTCATGTATGCTGGAGCAGACACATCTTTCTTCTCCAGTTGGTTAGGTGGGATCAAGGGATTCCTTCAATAAGTTTGTTTGGTACTGATTGCCCTCCTTATAGTTGGATCGATAATTCTCTGTTGTGTTATTCCCTTGTATAAAAAGGTTATTGCCAAAGCAACTCCGACTGGCGCCTTCCTCAATCAAGAAATAGATCCACCAGAGTACAATGGTACTGATCCAGGGGAGATCCCGAAGTATATTCCTCTCAAGAGAGTAGACAAAACCCCCCATTCTCAGATGATGCCAAGAGATTTAGTTTAGGGACAGTGGGAGAACTCCATGTGAGGTTAGTGAAGGGTTCAGCTGCCTGGAGGCCTCTCGCTAGGGGAGAGTTTCTGAGGTGTCTGGATGAAGAAATCCACCTCCCCTTTTCCCATCATATGGACAGTCTCAAAGGATCTTTCTTTAAGGGAAAAACTTAGTGTTTAGGGGGGATTGTCAAGGTGAAAATATACTTTCTTATATACCTTTTGTACTTTTATATATCTTATACTGTGAAACAATAAGTTTTCCCTTGCTAATGCAAATGTAACTGTATTAAAGATGGCTGCCAGTGTTCATTCTTCACTTTAGGTTAGAGTTTGAAGGGTTAAGTTTCATTTCTTTTGAAATCGAAACTTAAGGAATGTGAAGAAAAGGAGGATCCACCAGAAGATGTCAGAACTAGGGTTGAGCGACTTTCATTTTTTTAAGATCGAGTAGGGTTTTGGGAAACCCGATTTTGTCCAGAGTCGAGTCGAGTGCAGTCGGCCGATTATCGCTAAAAGTCGGGGATCGACCGAAACACGAAACCCAATGCAAGTCAATGGGGAAGCATAGTCGGCAGTGAGTGGAGGCCAGGAAAACACCTACAGTGCCCATTTTAATGCCAAAAACATCCATTCTTGTTTCTGAAGCTTGCCAATCTTAATTAACTGTATAATAATAGTTGGGCATAGGGAATTGGGGGAAAGTTGTGGGGGGAGTAGGGCTGGCTCAAGTTTTTCGTGGGCCCAGGAAATGCGGACTACGTCACGGCGGTGTTGCAGGGAAAGGTAAGTATTTAAACGTTGCAAGTGCTGTGATCCTGAGCAAGCAGGGGGGGGCCCACTCGTTCGCATTGGCACTGGCACAGGGCCCCTCAAAGTACGGCGGTGTGTTTGCATGGCGGGGGCGCCTCCCACCAGCAGCGACACTTTTGCGTACTCTGAGGGGCCCTGTGCCAGTGATGTCGCCAACGAGTATGCCCCCCACCTGATGAAGGAACCTGCACTTTCATCTGCACCTTCCTCTTTGTCCCTGTGTAAGGTGGTATAACATGCGGGAAGGGGAACCTTACTTTCAGCAGGGTCAGATTCTGGCTGTGTAGAGTACAAGGGGAATGTAGTGGTCTAGGTCAATGTACCAGCAGACTCATTTAGCAGTGGCTGGGCAATGGGCAGGATGAGGAGGAAACAGATATAGGGCCAAAGAATAAAGTAGGCTAAATGCAGTTCAAAATTGGTAACAGGACTAAACAGGCGGCATTGCTTTGTTCAGTGGAGTAGCAAACC
The DNA here is from genome assembly GCF_051348905.1 of Ranitomeya variabilis. Classification (NCBI taxonomy): domain Eukaryota; kingdom Metazoa; phylum Chordata; class Amphibia; order Anura; family Dendrobatidae; genus Ranitomeya; species Ranitomeya variabilis. The sequence goes on along the minus strand of NC_135234.1, from coordinate 130,510,297 downwards.
CAAGAGCAGCAGACACTGTTTCAAGGGCCTAACCACACTAGTAGGCCAAATGCAGTTTAATATCTGATAGTATAGGGCGAAAGCCAGAATGTGGAAGCTCAGCTTTGTTCAGTTGAGGACAACACCAGGGAGGGGCAGACACCTTTAGTAGGCCGGAAAAGCCTATTGCATTTTTTAAAATGGTAATTTGGAGCAGAAGGTTGAAGCTCAGCTTTATTTAGTTGAGGACAACACCAGGCAGGGGCACACAGACAGACACCTTTAGTAGGCCGGAAAAGCCTATTGCATTTTTTAAAATGGTAATTTGGAGCAGAAGGTTGAAGCTCAGCTTTATTTAGTTGAGGACAACACCAGGCAGGGGCACACAGACAGACACCTTTAGTAGGCCGGAAAAGCCTATTGCATTTTTTAAAATGGTAATTTGGAGCAGAAGGTTGAAGCTCAGCTTTATTCAGTTGAGGACAACACCAGGCAGGGGCACACAGACAGACACCTTTAGTAGGCCGGAAAAGCCTATTGCATTTTTTAAAATGGTAATTTGGAGCAGAAGGTTGAAGCTCAGCTTTATTTAGTTGAGGGCAACACCAGGGAGGGGCAGAAGCCGTTAGTAGGCCCTAACCACCATTTTGTTTTTTAAAAACCACTTAATGAGAGCCGGAAGGTTGAAGCTCAGCTTTATTCAGTTGAGGACAACACCAGGCAGGGGCACACAGACAGACACCTTTAGTAGGCCGGAAAAGCCTATTGCATTTTTTAAAATGGTAATTTGGAGCAGAAGGTTGAAGCTCAGCTTTATTTAGTTGAGGGCAACACCAGGGAGGGGCAGAAGCCGTTAGTAGGCCCTAACCACCATTTTGTTTTTTAAAAACCACTTAATGAGAGCCGGAAGGTTGAAGCTCAGCTTTATTCAGTTGAGGACAACACCAGGCAGGGGCACACAGACAGACACCTTTAGTAGGCCGGAAAAGCCTATTGCATTTTTTAAAATGGTAATTTGGAGCAGAAGGTTGAAGCTCAGCTTTATTCAGTTGAGGACAACACCAGGCAGGGGCACACAGACAGACACCTTTAGTAGGCCGGAAAAGCCTATTGCATTTTTTAAAATGGTAATTTGGAGCAGAAGGTTGAAGCTCAGCTTTATTTAGTTGAGGACAACACCAGGCAGGGGCACACAGACAGACACCTTTAGTAGGCCGGAAAAGCCTATTGCATTTTTTAAAATGGTAATTTGGAGCAGAAGGTTGAAGCTCAGCTTTATTTAATTGAGGACAACACCAGGCAGGGGCACACAGACAGACACCTTTAGTAGGCCGGAAAAGCCTATTGCATTTTTTAAAATGGTAATTTGGAGCAGAAGGTTGAAGCTCAGCTTTATTCAGTTGAGGACAACACCAGGCAGGGGCACACAGACAGACACCTTTAGTAGGCCGGAAAAGCCTATTGCATTTTTTAAAATGGTAATTTGGAGCAGAAGGTTGAAGCTCAGCTTTATTTAGTTGAGGACAACACCAGGCAGGGGCACACAGACAGACACCTTTAGTAGGCCGGAAAAGCCTATTGCATTTTTTAAAATGGTAATTTGGAGCAGAAGGTTGAAGCTCAGCTTTATTTAGTTGAGGACAACACCAGGCAGGGGCACACAGACAGACACCTTTAGTAGGCCGGAAAAGCCTATTGCATTTTTTAAAATGGTAATTTGGAGCAGAAGGTTGAAGCTCAGCTTTATTTAGTTGAGGGCAACACCAGGGAGGGGCAGAAGCCGTTAGTAGGCCCTAACCACCATTTTGTTTTTTAAAAACCACTTAATGAGAGCCGGAAGGTTGAAGCTCAGCTTTATTCAGTTGAGGACAACACCAGGCAGGGGCACACAGACAGACACCTTTAGTAGGCCGGAAAAGCCTATTGCATTTTTTAAAATGGTAATTTGGAGCAGAAGGTTGAAGCTCAGCTTTATTCAGTTGAGGACAACACCAGGCAGGGGCACACAGACAGACACCTTTAGTAGGCCGGAAAAGCCTATTGCATTTTTTAAAATGGTAATTTGGAGCAGAAGGTTGAAGCTCAGCTATATTCAGTTGAGGACAACACCAGGCAGGGGCACACAGACAGACACCTTTAGTAGGCCGGAAAAGCCTATTGCATTTTTTAAAATGGTAATTTGGAGCAGAAGGTTGAAGCTCAGCTTTATTTAGTTGAGGGCAACACCAGGGAGGGGCAGAAGCCGTTAGTCGGCCCTAACCACCATTTTTTTTTTTAAAAACCACTTAATGAGAGCCGGAAGGTTGAAGCTCAGCTTTATTCAGTTGAGGACAACACCAGGCAGGGGCACACAGACAGACACCTTTAGTAGGCCGGAAAAGCCTATTGCATTTTTTAAAATGGTAATTTGGAGCAGAAGGTTGAAGCTCAGCTTTATTTAGTTGAGGGCAACACCAGGGAGGGGCAGAAGCCGTTAGTAGGCCCTAACCACCATTTTGTTTTTTAAAAACCACTTAATGAGAGCCGGAAGGTTGAAGCTCAGCTTTATTCAGTTGAGGACAACACCAGGCAGGGGCACACAGACAGACACCTTTAGTAGGCCGGAAAAGCCTATTGCATTTTTTAAAATGGTAATTTGGAGCAGAAGGTTGAAGCTCAGCTTTATTCAGTTGAGGACAACACCAGGCAGGGGCACACAGACAGACACCTTTAGTAGGCCGGAAAAGCCTATTGCATTTTTTAAAATGGTAATTTGGAGCAGAAGGTTGAAGCTCAGCTTTATTTAGTTGAGGGCAACACCAGGGAGGGGCAGAAGCCGTTAGTCGGCCCTAACCACCATTTTTTTTTTTAAAAACCACTTAATGAGAGCCGGAAGGTTGAAGCTCAGCTTTATTCAGTTGAGGACAACACCAGGCAGGGGCACACAGACAGACACCTTTAGTAGGCCGGAAAAGCCTATTGCATTTTTTAAAATGGTAATTTGGAGCAGAAGGTTGAAGCTCAGCTTTATTTAGTTGAGGGCAACACCAGGGAGGGGCAGAAGCCGTTAGTAGGCCCTAACCACCATTTTGTTTTTTAAAAACCACTTAATGAGAGCCGGAAGGTTGAAGCTCAGCTTTATTCAGTTGAGGACAACACCAGGCAGGGGCACACAGACAGACACCTTTAGTAGGCCGGAAAAGCCTATTGCATTTTTTAAAATGGTAATTTGGAGCAGAAGGTTGAAGCTCAGCTTTATTCAGTTGAGGACAACACCAGGCAGGGGCACACAGACAGACACCTTTAGTAGGCCGGAAAAGCCTATTGCATTTTTTAAAATGGTAATTTGGAGCAGAAGGTTGAAGCTCAGCTTTATTTAGTTGAGGACAACACCAGGCAGGGGCACACAGACAGACACCTTTAGTAGGCCGGAAAAGCCTATTGCATTTTTTAAAATGGTAATTTGGAGCAGAAGGTTGAAGCTCAGCTTTATTTAGTTGAGGGCAACACCAGGGAGGGGCAGAAGCCGTTAGTAGGCCCTAACCAAAGTTGAAGGCCAAATGCAGTTTAATTTCTGATACTATAGGCCGAAAGCCAGAAGGTGGAAGCTCCGATTTAGACAGTGGAGGGCAATTTGAATTAGGGACTGCAGACAGACTTAGTAGGCTGTCCCCTGTGGACCATGCATCCAACACATTAACCCATTGCGCCGTAATGGACACGTAATCTTCCGTGGCCATGCCTACAGGTCCATGCGTCTGTTGTCAGGTGCACCTTTGTACTCACAGATTGCCAGAGTGCATGGACAATGCGGTCTTCTACATGCTGGTGGAGGGTTGGGATGGCTTTTCTCGCAAAAGAAGTGTCGACTGGTTAGCTTGTAGCGTGGTACAGCGTAGTCCATCATGGCCTTATTAATAGTAAATAAAATATATAACTAGGCTCTATGAACTTTTAAATAGGTTCCAGGGGTACACGGGCAGCATTGGTGTGGTCAGTGGAGGAGTATTGCAAGTAGGGGCTGCAGACAGGCTATCAAAGGCCTAAAATACCAAACAGTAGGCACTCATGGCAGTTTTACATCGGTTACATGGATACACAGGCAGGCACTCCAGGCAGCATTGTGGTCAGTGGAGGAGTATTGCAAGTAGGGGCCGCAGACAGGCTATCAAAGGCCTAAAATAACAAACAGTAGGCAGTCATGGCAGTTTTACATCGGTTACATGGATACACAGGCAGGCAATCCAGGCAGCATTGTGGTCAGTGGAGGAGTATTGCAAGTAGGGGCCGCAGACAGGCTATCAAAGGCCTAAAATAACAAACAGTAGGCAGTCATGGCAGTTTTACATCGGTTACATGGATACACAGGCAGGCACTCCAGGCAGCATTGTGGTCAGTGGAGGAGTATTGCAAGTAGGGGCCGCAGACAGGCTATCAAAGGCCTAAAATAACAAACAGTAGGCAGTCATGGCAGTTTTACATTGGTTACATGGATACACAGGCAGGCACTCCAGGCAGCATTGTGGTCAGTGGAGGAGTATTGCAAGTAGGGGCCGCAGACAGGCTATCAAAGGCCTAAAATAACAAACAATAGGCTCATTGCAGTTTTACAGCGGTTACATGGATACACAGGCAGCTAGGTGGTGAGTGGAGGAGTATTTAAAGTAAGGACCGCAGACAGGCTATCAAAGGCCTAACATAACAAACAATAGGCTCATGGCAGTTTTACAGCGGTTACATGGATAGACGGGCAGGCAGCTTGGTGGTGAGTGGAGGAGTATTTAAAGTAGGGACCGCAGACAGGCTATCAAAGGCCTAACATAACAAACAATAGGCTCATGGCAGTTTTACAGCGGTTACATGGATACACGGGCAGGCAGCTTGGTGGTGAGTGGAGGAGTATTTAAAGTAGGGACCGCAGACAGGCTTCAAAGGCCTAACATAAGAAAATGGGCTGGCTGTAGGCACTTTATAATTGGTTCCAGGGGTACACGGGCAGCAGTGGTCTGGCCAGTGGAGGACTAGTGGAAGGAGGGACCGCAGACAGGCTTCAAAGGCCTAACATAAAAAAATGGGCTGGCTGTAGGCACTTTATAATTGGTTCCAGGGGTACACGGGCAGCAGTGGTCTGGCCAGTGGAGGACTAGTGGAAGGAGGGACCGCAGACAGGCTTCAAAGGCCTAACATAAAAAAATGGGCTGGCTGTAGGCACTTTATAATTGGTTCCAGGGGTACACGGGCAGCAGTGGTCTGGTCAGTGGAGGACTAGTGGAAGGAGGGACCGCAGACAGGCTTCAAAGGCCTAACATAAGAAAATGGGCTGGTTGTAGGCACTTTATAATTGGTTCCAGGGGTACACGGGCAGCAGTGGTCTGGCCAGTGGAGGACTAGTGGAAGGAGGGACCGCAGACAGGCTTCAAAGGCCTAACATAAAAAAATGGGCTGGCTGTAGGCACTTTATAATTGGTTCCAGGGGTACACGGGCAGCAGTGGTCTGGCCAGTGGAGGACTAGTGGAAGGAGGGACCGCAGACAGGCTTCAAAGGCCTAACATAAAAAAATGGGCTGGCTGTAGGCACTTTATAATTGGTTCCAGGGGTACACGGGCAGCAGTGGTCTGGCCAGTGGAGGACTAGTGGAAGGAGGGACCGCAGACAGGCTTCAAAGGCCTAACATAAAAAAATGGGCTGGCTGTAGGCACTTTATAATTGGTTCCAGGGGTACACGGGCAGCAGTGGTCTGGTCAGTGGAGGACTAGTGGAAGGAGGGACCGCAGACAGGCTTCAAAGGCCTAACATAAAAAAATGGGCTGGCTGTAGGCACTTTATAATTGGTTCCAGGGGTACACGGGCAGCAGTGGTCTGGCAAGTGGAGGACTAGTGGAAGGAGGGACCGCAGACAGGCTTCAAAGGCCTAACATAAAAAAATGGGCTGGCTGTAGGCACTTTATAATTGGTTCCAGGGGTACACGGGCAGCAGTGGTCTGGTCAGTGGAGGACTAGTGGAAGGAGGGACCGCAGACAGGCTTCAAAGGCCTAAAATAACAAACAATAGGCTCATGGCAGTTTTACAGCGGTTACATGGATACACGGGCAGGCAGCTTGGTGGTGAGTGGAGGAGTATTTAAAGTAGGGACCGCAGACAGGCTATCAAAGGCCTAAAATAACAAACAATAGGCTCATGGCAGTTTTACAGCGGTTACATGGATACACGGGCAGCTTGGTGGTGAGTGGAGGAGTAGTGCAAGGAGTGTCTGTCCCAGTACTCCCAAAATATAAATAGATGTTAATGTCTCGCAAAACAACCAAAACAAAAACAAAGGTGGCATACTTAGGTACAGGGGTGGGCTCATCTGCTGAGTTTCTGACATAGTAATTTGGCAGTAACTATTTAATGGTGCCAATATAGGACACAGACACAGACTACTTTAAGTTGCATCATAGATGTCTACAAATTTGTATTGTCAGTGCCAGACATTGAATGATGTCAGCGAATAGACTAAAGATTGGTGGAGCTGTGCGACATAATTTTGCATGTGGTAGAGCACATTTTGAGCTGGGGTAGGGGGGAACTCTCTAGAGGCCGGCGGGACCGCCCCAGGGCCCCTCATGTTACAACGGTGTGTCTGACGTTGGGTGCGCACCACCACCGCCAGAGACACTACATTGTACTATGAGGGACCCAGTAGCAATGCCGTCAACCAAAAGCGAGCACACCCACCTCTTCAGACAAACAGCAGTCTCACGGGTGCTTGCGCCAAGTCGCGATACCACGGCCCCGTGTGGGGAGTTTGGCCATTTAGGGAGGTGTAAACATGTCGTATGCTGTACAATCAGCTGCAGCAAATTAGACATTAGAAAAGTAATTCACAGGCAAGAGCCTTTCATAGGAAAGCTAGGTGTCGGCCGGGCAAGGTGGGGCAAAAGATTTCGAAATCCAGTTGTGGTTCATTTTAATGAATGTTAGATCGTCAACATTTTGGGTAGCCAGACGAGTCCTTTTTTCGGTTAATATTGAACCTGCAGCACTGAATACTCTTTCTGATAGGACACTTGCTGCCGGGCAAGCAAGCTCCTGCAATGCATATTCTGCCAATTCTGGCCAGGTGTCTAATTTGGAGGCCCAGTAATCAAATGGGAATGACGGTTGAGGGAGAACATCGATAAGGGATGAAAAATAGTTAGTAACCATACTGGACAAATGTTGTCTCCTGTCACTTTCAATTGATGCAGCAGTACCTGTCCTGTCTGCGGTCATAGCAAAATCACTCCACAACCTGGTCAGAAAACCCCTCTGTCCAACGCCACTTCTGATGTGTGCACCCCTAACACTCCTAGTCTGCTGCCCCCTGGAGCTCGTGTGAGAACGATCACGTGCGCTGTGTGCTGGGAATGCCTGAAGCAAACGGTCAACAAGAGTTGATTGTTTGGTTGCTAATATTAGTTCCAAGTTCTCATGTGGCATAATATTTTGCAATTTGCCTTTATAGCGTGGATCAAGGAGGCAGGCCAACCAGTAATCGTCATCGTTCATCATTTTCGTAATGCGTGTGTCCCTTTTTAGGATACGTAAGGCATAATCCGCCATGTGGGCCAAAGTTCCAGTTGTCAAATCTCCGGTTGTGATTGGTTGAGGGGCAGTTGCAGGCAAATCTACGTCACTTGTGTCCCTCAAAAAACCAGAACCCGGCCGTGACACGCAACCAATTTCCTGTGCCCCCGGGAAAGGTTCGGCATTAAAAATATACTCATCCCCATCATCCTCCTCGTCCTCCACCTCCTCTTCGCCCGCTACCTCGTCCTGTACACTGCCCTGACCAGACAATGGCTGACTGTCATCAAGGCTTTCCTCTTCCTCTGGTGCAGACGCCTGCTCCTTTATGTGCGTCAAACTTTGCATCAGCAGACGCATTAGGGGGATGCTCATGCTTATTACGGCGTTGTCTGCACTAACCAGCCGTGTGCATTCCTCAAAACACTGAAGGACTTGACACATGTCTTGTATCTTAGACCACTGCACACCTGACAACTCCATGTCTGCCATCCTACTGCCTGCCCGTGTATCCTCCCACAAATAAATAACAGCACGCCTCTGTTCGCACAGTCTCTGAAGCATGTGCAGTGTTGAGTTCCACCTTGTTGCAACGTCTATGATTAGGCGATGCTGGGGAAGGTTCAAAGACCGCTGATAGGTCTGCATACGGCTGGCGTGTACAGGCGAACGTCGGATATGTGAGCAAAGTGCACGCACTTTGAGGAGCAGGTCGGAGAACCCAGGATAAGTTTTCAATAAGCACTGCACCACCAGGTTTAAGGTGTGAGCCAGGCAAGGAATGTGTTTCAGTTGGGAAAGGGAGATGGCAGCCATGAAATTCCTTCCGTTATCACTCACTACCTTGCCTGCCTCAAGATCTACTGTGCCCAGCCACGACTGCGTTTCTTGTTGCAAGAACTCGGACAGAACTTCCGCGGTGTGTCTGTTGTCGCCCAAGCACTTCATAGCCAATACAGCCTGCTGACGCTTGGCAGTAGCTGGCCCATAATGGGACAACTGGTGTGCAACAGTGTCATCTGCCGATGGAGTGGTTGGCAGACTGCGTTCTGTGGAAGAGCTGTAGCTTCTGCAGGAGGACGAGGAGGAGGAGGAGGAGGGGGTGCGAACGCCTACAGCCAACTGTTTCCTAGACCGTGGGCTAGGCACAACTGTCCCTAAATTGATGTCGCCTGTGGACCCTGCATCCACCACATTCACCCAGTGTGCCGTGATGGACACATAACGTCCCTGGCCATGCCTACTGGTCCATGCATCTGTAGTCAGGTGCACCTTTGTACTCACAGATTGCCTGAGTGCATGGACGATGCGCTGTTTAACATGCTGGTGCAGGGCTGGGATGGCTTTTCTGGAAAAAAAGTGTCGACTGGGTAGCTCGTATCGTGGTTCAGCGTACTCCATCAGGGCTTTGAAAGCTTCGCTTTCAACTAACCGGTAGGGCATCATCTCTAACGAGATTAGTCTAGCTATGTGGGCGTTAAAACACTGTGTACGCGGATGCGAGGATAAGTACTTTCTTTTTCTAACCAGAGTCTCATGTAGGGTGAGCTGGACTGGAGAGCTGGAGATCGTGGAACTTTCGGGTGTGCCGGTGTACATGGCAGACTGAGAGACGGTTGGAGACGGTATTGTTTCCGCCGGTGCCCTAGATGCAATATTTCCTCCTACAAAACTGGTGATTCCCTGACCCTGACTGCTTTTGGCTGGCAAAGAAACCTGCACAGATACTGCCGGTGGTGCGGAAAATGGTGGCCTTACAGTGACGGAAGGGATGTTGCGTTGCTGACTAGCTTCATTGGCCGAGGGTGCTACAACCTTGAGGGACGTTTGGTAGTTAGTCCAGGCTTGAAAATGCATGGTGGTTAAGTGTCTATGCATGCAACTAGTATTTAGACTTTTCAGATTCTGACCTCTGCTTAAGCTAGTTGAACATTTTTGACAGATGACTTTGCGCTGATCAGTTGGATGTTGTTTAAAAAAATGCCAGACTGCACTCTTCCTAGACTCGGATCCCTTTTCAGGGATTGCAGACTGAGCTTTAACCGGATGGCAACGCTGTGCTCCAACAGGTTTTGGCTTTGACACGCGTTTTGGGCCAGATACGGGCCCGGCAGATGGAACCTGTTGCGATGTTGATGCCTGCTGCGGCCCCTCCTCCACCTCCGCTTCTGAACTACTGCCGCCTGCACCCTGTTCCCCCAATGGCTGCCAATCGGGGTCAATAACTGGGTCATCTATTACCTCCTCTTCGAGCTCGTGTGCAACTTCGTCTGTGTCACTGTGTCGGTCGGTGGTATAGCGTTCGTGGCGGGGCAACATAGTCTCATCAGGGTCTGATTGTGGATCTGTACCCTGAGAGGGCAATGTGGTGGTCTGAGTCAAAGGAGCAGCATAGTACTCTGGCTGTGGCTGTGCATCAGTGCACTCCATGTCAGAATATACTTGTAATGGGCATGGCCTGTTAAATGTTTCACTTTCTAAGCCAGGGACGGTATGTGTAAAGAGCTCCATGGAGTGACCCGTTGTGTCGCCTGCTGCATCCTTCTCTCTTGTTGTAGTTTTTGCTGAGGAGGACAAGGAAGCGACTTGTCCCTGACCGTGAACATCCACAAGCGACGCGCTGCTTTTACATTTACCAGTTTCGGAAGAGGAGGCAAAAGAGCTAGAGGCTGAGTCTGCAATGTAAGCCAAAACTTGCTGTTGCTGCTCCGCCTTTAAAAGCGGTTTTCCTACTCCCAGAAAAGAAAGCGTTCGAGGCCTTGTGTAGCCTGACGACGAAACTGGCTCCACAGCTCCAGACTTAGGTGGAATATTTTTATCCCCACGACCACCTGATGCTCCACTACCACTACCATCATTACCAGCTGACAATGAACGCCCACGACGACCTCTTGCACCAGACTTCCTCATTGTTTTAAAATCTTAACCAAAGTAACTTTATTTGTTGCTGTCAAACAACTTACACGGTGAGCTATAACTTCAGTATGATTTCAATATCCCTTAACAGGTTGGTGAGACCACAAGGAAAATCAGGCACAATGTTACACACTCTGTTTTCTGTGGCACAAAATCACAGAGATGACACACACGCAGGACTGTCACTCAAGCACTAATGTCAATATTAATCTCCCACCTAATTTATTTATTTATTTTTCTCAGGGAGACTTTAGAAACCAAATAATATTAAAAAAAAAAAAAAAAAAAGGCTTTCTATGGCCCACAATTAGAGAGAGAGAGGTGGCACACCCAGGAGTCAAGACTGGCGCACAAGCTGAAAGGGCAATATTACTCTCCCACTGTTTTTTTAAGTTTTTTTTTTATTTCAGGGAGACTTTAGAAACCAAATAATATTAAAAAAACCAAAAAAAAAAATAGCCTTTCTATGGCCCACTGAATGAGAGAGAGAGGTGGCACACCCAGGAGTCAAGACTGGCACACAAGCTGAAAGGGCAATATTACTCTCCCACTGTTTTTTTATGTATTTTTTGTTTTTTAAGGGAGACTTTAGAAACCCAATAATATTTAAAAAAATAAATAAATAGGCTTTCTATGGCCCACTGAATGAGAGGGAGAGAGGTGGCACACCCAGGAGTCAAGACTGGCACACAAGCTGAAAGGGCAATATTACTCTCCCACTGTTTTTTTATGTTTTTTTTTTTTTCAGGGAGACTTTAGAAACCAAATAATATTAAAAAAACCAAAAAAAAAAATAGCCTTTCTATGGCCCACTGAATGAGAGAGAGAGGTGGCACACCCAGGAGTCAAGACTGGCACACAAGCTGAAAGGGCAATATTACTCTCCCACTGTTTTTTTATGTATTTTTTGTTTTTTAAGGGAGACTTTAGAAACCCAATAATATTTAAAAAAAAAAAGGCTTTCTATGGCCCACTGAATGAGAGGGAGAGAGGTGGCACACCCAGGAGTCAAGACTGGCACACAAGCTGAAAGTGCAATATTACTCTCCCACTGTTTTTTTATTTATTTTTTTTTTTTTCAGGGAGACTTTAGAAACCAAATAATAAGAAAAAAAATAAATAAATAAATAGGCTTTCTATAGCCCACTGAATGAGAGATAGCACACACAGCAGTGGCACACAAGCCCTGACTGAGGCCAATATTTTTCTCCCACTGATTGATGTAGTGTTTTTGTGTTGAGGTAGATTTTAGAACACAAATCAAGGAAAAAAAAAAAAATGCTTTCTATGGCCCACTGAATGAGAGAGAGGTGGCACACCCAGGAGTCAAGACTGGCACACAAGCTGAAAGGGCAATATTACTCTCCCACTGTTTTTTTATGTATTTTTTGTTTTTTAAGGGAGACTTTAGAAACCCAATAATATTTTAAAAAAAAATAAATAGGCTTTCTATGGCCCACTGAATGAGAGGGAGAGAGGTGGCACACCCAGGAGTCAAGACTGGCACACAAGCTGAAAGGGCAATATTACTCTCCCACTGTTTTTTTATGTTTTTTTTTTTTTTTTTCAGGGAGACTTTAGAAACCAAATAATATTAAAAAAACCAAAAAAAAAATAGCCTTTCTATGGCCCACTGAATGAGAGAGAGAGGTGGCACACCCAGGAGTCAAGACTGGCACACAAGCTGAAAGGGCAATATTACTCTCCCACTGTTTTTTTATGTTTTTTTTTTTTTTTCAGGGAGACTTTAGAAACCAAATAATATTAAAAAAACAAAAAAAAAAATAGCCTTTCTATGGCCCACTGAATGAGAGAGAGAGGTGGCACACCCAGGAGTCAAGACTGGCACACAAGCTGAAAGGGCAATATTACTCTCCCACTGTTTTTTTATGTATTTTTTGTTTTTTAAGGGAGACTTTAGAAACCCAATAATATTTAAAAAAAAAAATAAATAGGCTTTCTATGGCCCACTGAATGAGAGAGAGGTGGCACACCCAGGAGTCAAGACTGGCACACAAGCTGAAAGGGCAATATTACTCTCCCACTGTTTTTTTATGTTAATTTTTTTTTTTTTCAGGGAGACTTTAGAAACCAAATAATAAGAAAAAAAAAATAAATAAATAGGCTTTCTATAGCCCACTGAATGAGAGATAGCACACACAGCAGTGGCACACAAGCCCTGACTGAGGCCAATATTTTTCTCCCACTGATTGATGTAGTGTTTTTGTGTTGAGGTAGATTTTAGAACACAAATCAAGGAAAAAAAAAAAATGCTTTCTATGGCCCACTGAATGAGAGAGAGGTGGCACACCCAGGAGTCAAGACTGGCACACAAGCTGAAAGGGCAATATTACTCTCCCACTGTTTTTTTATGTTTTTTTTTTTTTTCAGGGAGACTTTAGAAACCAAATAATATTAAAAAAACCAAAAAAAAAATAGCCTTTCTATGGCCCACTGAATGAGAGAGAGAGGTGGCACACCCAGGAGTCAAGACTGGCACACAAGCTGAAAGGGCAATATTACTCTCCCACTGTTTTTTTATGTTTTTTTTTTTTTTCAGGGAGACTTTAGAAACCAAATAATATTAAAAAAACAAAAAAAAAAATAGCCTTTCTATGGCCCACTGAATGAGAGAGAGAGGTGGCACACCCAGGAGTCAAGACTGGCACACAAGCTGAAAGGGCAATATTACTCTCCCACTGTTTTTTTATGTATTTTTTTTTTTTAAGGGAGACTTTAGAAACCCAATAATATTTAAAAAAAAAAAAAAAAAAAGGCTTTCTATGGCCCACTGAATGAGAGGGAGAGAGGTGGCACACCCAGGAGTCAAGACTGGCACACAAGCTGAAAGGGCAATATTACTCTCCCACTGTTTTTTTATTTATTTTTTTTTTTTTCAGGGAGACTTTAGAAACCAAATAATAAGAAAAAAATAAATAAATAAATAGGCTTTCTATAGCCCACTGAATGAGAGATAGCACACACAGCAGTGGCACACAAGCCCTGACTGAGGCCAATATTTTTCTCCCACTGATTGATGTAGTGTTTTTGTGTTGAGGTAGATTTTAGAACACAAATCAAGGAAAAAAAAAAAAATAGGCTTTCTATGGCCCACTGAATGAGAGGGAGAGAGGTGGCACACCCAGGAGTCAAGACTGGCACACAAGCTGAAAGGGCAATATTACTCTCCCACTGTTTTTTTATGTATTTTTTGTTTTTTAAGGGAGACTTTAGAAACCCAATAATATTTAAAAAAAAAATAAATAGGCTTTCTATGGCCCACTGAATGAGAGGGAGAGAGGTGGCACACCCAGGAGTCAAGACTGGCACACAAGCTGAAAGGGCAATATTACTCTCCCACTGTTTTTTTATTTTTTATTTTTTTTTTCAGGGAGACTTTAGAAACCAAATAATATTAAAAAAACCAAAAAAAAAAATAGCCTTTCTATGGCCCACTGAATGAGAGAGAGAGGTGGCACACCCAGGAGTCAAGACTGGCACACAAGCTGAAAGGGCAATATTACTCTCCCACTGTTTTTTTAGGTTTTTTTTTTTTTTCAGGGAGACTTTAGAAACCAAATAATATTAAAAAAAAATAAAAAATAAATAGGCTTTCTATAGCCCACTGAATGAGAGATAGCACACACAGCAGTGGCACACAAGCCCTGACTGAGGCCAATATTTTTCTCCCACTGATTGATGTAGTGTTTTTGTGTTGAGGTAGAATTTAGAACACAAATCACGGAAAAAATAAATAGGCTTTCTATGGCCCACTCAGTGAGAGATGGCACACACAGGGATGGCACTGTAGCAGAAATGCCAATCTTAATCTCCCACAAAAAAAACAAAAAAAAAACAGGGACTGTCCTACAATTACTATCTCCCTGCAGTAATCTAAGCCAGGTATGGCAGGCAGCAATAGGAGTGGACTGATGCACAAATTAAATAAAAAGTGTGGACAAACAAAAAAGATAGCTGTGCAGAAAGGAAGGAACAAGAGGATATGTGCTTTGAAAAAAGCAGTTGGTTTCCACAGTGGCGTACACACAGCAATACAGCTATCACGGAGCCTTCTAGGGCAGCCCAATGAGCTACAGCGCTGAGGGGAAAAAAAAAAAAAAAATAGCTTCCACAGTCCCTGCACACCGAAGGTGGTGTTGGACAGTGGAAATCGCTGCAGCACAAGCGGTTTGGTGGTTAGTGGACCCTGCCTAACGCTCTCCCTGCTTCTGACGAAGCGGCAGCAACCTGTCCCTAAGCTCAGATCAGCAGCAGTAAGATGGCGGTCGGCGGGAACGCCCCTTTATAGCCCCTGTGACGCCGCAGACAGCAAGCCAATCACTGCAATGCCCTTCTCTAAGATGGTGGGGACCAGGATCTATGTCATCACGCTGCCCACACTCTGCGTTCACCTTCATTGGCTGAGAAATGGCGCTTTTCGCGTCATTGAAACGCGACTTTGGCGCGAAAGTCGCGTACCGCATGGCCGACAAGCACAGGGGTCGGATCGGGTTTCATGAGACGCCGACTTAGCCAAAAGTCGGCGACTTTTGAAAATGATCGACCCGTTTCGCTCAACCCTAGTCAGAACAAATCAGAAAGACTGAATGCTAGCTTAAACCCCGCCTAATGCACGCCTTCCCCTAACACTCAATATAGTATTGTGTATTCTAAAATAAAAGTCAGTTGCTGTGACCGTTACACACATGTGTGTGGATGCACGAGCATGCACTGAGATTGAACCAGCTACCTGTCTGACTCATTCTTACCCGGTACCACATGCTTATAGTTTAATTTGGAATGACTGGTGAATGAGGGTATATTGTCGTTACGACCCCGACACTTTCAGCAATGTTCACTTTGTTACTTGTTCATTTTTTGCGCCGTCACTGATTGGTAATCTCCTTAGTGTTTGGTCCTCCAATGTAACCATCAAATACTATCGTAGCCTTACCATAGTGCTTTAGTGTGAAAGATGCATAGTCTTCAGCGATAGAACAATATGTCTTTCCTTCTGACAACTTCAGTAGATGGAGAAGAGAACCTCCGTCAAGAACATAATGTTCCACTTCTGGTACATCCTTGAGTACTGCGTCATCTGAACTCTGTCCTTTTATAGCAGCCATCAGTTGTGCTTTGTTTGGCTTACGTAAGAGATGCTTTGCCTCAAAGCGGGATGGTGGGTATGGTGAAAGTTCATAGGCCATCACCTCATCAAGGGAAAGATCAGAAGTTTGAGACACCACAAGAAACCTTTGGAAAAAAGGGCAGGGTCTATTGTTTTGTCCTTAGCAATGTCAATAGCCTCACTGGATGCCAGGGTCTAGGCTTTCATTGACCGCTTGTACTTAACTGAAAACAGTGATTGACCCTCCATTGTTGCCACTATTTCTCTGCCAATGGTGAACAGGTTATGGACATTCACATCCTTATTTGCATTGACACCGTTGATAATGTTGCAAAGAGACACTTCATCTGAGAAAGGTGAAAAGGTCTTGAGTTTATCTGAAATTTTCTTCAGGTCTTCACGATCTCTTCTCGTCCTTGACGTTCTTGCCTCCTTGTGTTGTTCACTGGTGACTAGTGTTGAGCATTCCGATACCGCAAGTATCGTGTATCGGCCGATACTTGCGGGTATCGGAATTCCGATACCGAGATCCGATACTTTTGTGGTATCGGTATCGAAACAACATTAATGTGTAAAAGAAAGAATTAAAATAAAAAATATTGCTATACTCACCTCTCCGACGCAGCCTGCACCTTACCGAGGGAACCGGCAGCGTTCTTTGCTTAAAATTCGCGCTTTTCCTTCTTCCGTGACGTCACGGCTTCTGATTGGTCGCGTGCCGCCCATGTGGCCGCGACGCAACCAATCACAGCAAGCCGTGACGTAATTTTAGGTCCTTCAGTATTTTAAAATTACGTTCCGGCGTTGTGATTGGTCGCGTCGCGGTCACATGGGCGACGCGACCAATCACAAGCCGTGACGTCATGGGAGGCAGGAGACGCGCGCATTTTAAAATGCGCGCGTGTCCAGCCTCCCGTGACGTCACGGCTTGTGATTGGTCGCGTCGCCCATGTGACCGCGACGCGACCAATCACAACGCCGGAACATAATTTTAAAATACTGAAGGACCTAAAATTACGTCACGGCTTGCTGTGATTGGTTGCGTCGCGGCCACATGGGCGGCGCGCGACCAATCACAAGCCGGGACTTCACGTAAGGAAGTTAAAGCGCGAATTTTAAGCAAACAACGCTGCCGGTTCCCTCGGTAAGGTGCAGGCTGCGTCGGAGAGTATAGCAATATTTTTTAGTTTAATTCTTTATTTTACACATTAATATGGTTCCCAGGGCCTGAAGGAGAGTTTCCTCTCCTTCAGACCCTGGGAATCATCAGGAATACCGTCCGATACATGAGTCCCATTGACTTGTATTGGTATCGGGTATCGGTATCGGATTAGATCCGATACTTTGCCGGTATCGGCCGATACTTTCCGATACCGATACTTTCAAGTATCGGACGGTATCGCTCAACACTACTGGTGACAAAGCTCTGGTGAGTGAATCCCTGCATTGCATCACTGTAGGAAGAGGACACTGGCGCAGACAGAGTCCACAAGGCCCTCTGATGTTCGGACATTCCACTTCCTCTGGTAAGTCCTCCTGCAGTTTTTAGGGAGCGCATCAGGGCTTGCTCGATGACTAGGTTGCAAACCAGGCCTGCCCAGTACTGATCAGTCCGCCTTACAACATGCAAGCCATTCATAAATCTATGGAAGACTGATGGCATATCATCTTCCAGAGTGGTCTTAGACTGAAGGTAAGGGTAGGCGGCCTTCACATAGTTCCCATGCCCAGCAGCTGCAAGAATGGGCAAACATTCGGCTACAGCATGAAGGTGCATCAGCCAGGATCCTGTACGATCGGCCTTGATAAGCTCCCTTGCAATTCCAACCATCTGTTGGTAATTCAGCCATAGTTTACTGGTGCGAGAGTGAGCGGAAAATCCATTTCTTTTGGTGGAGAAGAGGTGAACAATTTCACTAAGGCAGGTAGAAGTGATGACCGAATTCAAGTCACTCTCCCCTGTCAGTGTCCGAGCATACAACTGCTCGAGTTCTTGCAACAGGTCTGCAAAACCGGGATGGTCGCAAAGTACTTTGTCTGCAACTTGCTGAGTAAGATACTAATCAAGGAGGAGATGGCCACGAACTTCACGCTGAACTGCCTTCCCAGTCATGATGTGTTGCACAGCATTGTCACCGTAAATTGTTCCCAAAATCTCTTTGATTCCACTCCCATCTATCAACGTTCCTATGACACCCATAAGATTCATCAATGTGTGGAAGCTCCCGAGCATCAGGACAACATCTCGAAAAGGGCTGTCTTCAGGCACCTCGTGTTTGATTTCTGACGCTTTCCAGTAGAGTGGCTGATCGAATGTAATAACTGCAGCGGATTGGTTTTTATCAGCAAGGTTGCACAGATACTCAAGAGTAGAAAAGATGCATGACTTGTCTCTGGAATACATGTCAATGATGGGCAGGAAGATTACTGAAGATGACCCTGGATGATTTTAGTCTTTATGTAGCATGTGCATCATTCCATTCCAGCTCGGTGCAGGCTGCTTGAAGCGTAAAGACATCCCCCACAATACATCAACACGATGGTCAATGGTGTCGAGAAATGGCAAGGGCTTGAATTTTATGTTTCGACAAGTGTGTTTTGCAAAACGGTATTCCCTTACATCAACTCTGCTTTGTTCAACTATCTCCAAGTCCGCAGTCTTCCGTCTGAGAACAGTGCGACTGACCTACCTTCCTGGAGTCACAGTAGCTACCATCCCCATGCCATGGAAAGTCCCCTTCCCATCTAACGTGATGATATTATGATCAACGTTGTCCTCAGCGAACAGCAGTGCCATATCCAGTCTGTCTATGGTACCACCGAGTACATCCTGGCCAACAGAAGCGGCAGCGTTTTCCTCGAATCGCTGAACTTCCGAATATGATGAACAATATCCCATGGCTGAGAAACTGTCTACAAGAAATCAAGACCTGAAATGATGATGGAGCTGGACTGCTAACCAAAGCTTCAATGGAGCTACTACAGCCCTGGGACGTACAGCCTGAACAACTGATTGTCCAATGCTTGCGACCTTGCTGTGAATGTCCTTTCCAACGAAGAGGGTTTCAAGCAAGCAAAGCAAACTCAGGGGGTGATAATCTAAGGCAGACTGATATTCAAGCGAAGAAGTCTTTGGATATTCATCGGTTGAAGATGGGATCTTAGACTTGATATTGCTCTTGATTAGTTTGACCACAGTCTCTATGATGGCTCTCTTCTGGGCTTCTTCATCCATTTCCTGACTATGGAACTAGTCCTTCAGGATTATTTTGGTCTTTTCACGGAACGTTACAATGTTAGGCAACCCTTCACACTCTGCTATGAATAGCGAATCGCCATACCTCTCCTCCAGTCTATACCTCAGCCATTTATTACTATAGGAAGCACTGTCTCCTTCTACAAGATACTCTGTCATTTTCTTTGCAAGATCTGTGACAGCCAGTTGCTCTTCATTGTTGTCCTTGAGAAATGCACACATTCTCAAGAACGCTTGCTCTTGGTCCATGTTCATTGGCCTCCCTACCGTCCACAGTTTCTTTGTAGTAGATTCACCACCGTGACGCATAGGAATTCCGTAATTTGTCCGAAAGTTAATGTCACATGAATGATGATACAGACAGTCTGCAGCATGCACGTCCTTCCCAAAGTACGCGATTCTCCCTTGAATGGTGATTGCCCAGTCATCATTACACTGTTTGCAATGTGACATGATGGACCTTACAAATCCATCCGTTTTAACAAAGCTATAGTCATCGAAATCACTACTAGATCTTGTCTTCACCACTTCGTGTCCACAGAACAAACACCGCGTCATGCTAACATAGGATCCAGTAGACACCCTCTCTTGGCAGGTGAACGATGAACGGAAGTAGCTTTCTTATGCAAGTCTATTTGCTTCTTGTTTATGTAGTTCATATGACATCTCTTCTGCACCACTGCTCCAGCAGCTACCACAGCGCTAACCGCCCCTCTCAATACTGGCTTTATTGATCCCTTCAGCTCCTTTCGCACCAATCACCACTCTTTCTCTGTCATCTTCTACTTCATGGCTGCATAAGGGGCAAGTTTTTTGACTTTCCATCATTCTCAGCTCTGTAAAAGAAGATAAATAAATCGTTAAATAATAAATATAATAATAGTAGTAATTGTAAAAGAAATATGATAGACACTGAAAGGCGAGTCGCATTTATCATTTTACAGCTTTGGCGGCCATATTCTTTGATGTCACATTGGGACCCTTTGTGGTAACCCTATCTTGGTAAACTTTTAGTATGTTTTTCCCTACATGTAATACTACAAAAAAAAACAATAAAACGCTTTCTTGGAATTTGTTCAGGGTAAAGTATTTTTTCGTATTTTGACTGGACTATATTTAAACCACTCCTTTTGTAGCTATGACAGCGCTTTACTCTTTGTACGGTAGTGCTTATCCCCAGCGCCCTAACTGGTTATTCCAGCACTCCACCAGTGAGTGTGTTTTTCAGGTTTTTTTGAGACTGCATTTGTTTGATAACTATCCCTATGCTATCTCTTCTTCTCCTAGATAGCTACAATCATGTCTTTTTTTCCCCCTTTCATCACAGCTCATGTGTATCTGATCTTTTTCCGTGTATCTGATCTTTTTCCGTTGTCTTCAAGAACCCAAGATAATGTATGTAATCTTATAATCTTTTCTGTGTGCATTGTGCTTGTGAACTCATTTTTTCTGTCCAGTACTATTCTAATGATCTAGTGGAGATCGGTTCTACTATTATACACAGTTTAACTCTTGATTTGCTGCATTACTTGAAGATTTAAATGAATTTTTCTACTGACATAGCAATATATGTAATGTTAATGATCTGTTTTTCTTTAACATTGTAAATTATATATTATGGTCATTCTCTGTATATTGGACTCTACTGTACGTTGACAATTTTTTTGCTCTCTAATATTTGTAGTTCTGATGAAGGCCTGATTGTGAGGCCGAAACGTCAAGTGTTCAATCAGTGGATGTACCCAAACTTTAATAATATTGTTCCCATTTTTTCTTGCATCTGACTTGGATGTGCCAAATTTCAATTTTTTCAAAAATATTCAGAGTCCTGACACAGCGTGTTATAGAGGCCTGATCCAGTTGCCACAAAAAATTCTTCTATTCCTAGCGTCATACAGTAGGGGACCTAACTTTAAAATAGTTTGTAGCGTCTAGTGTGTTATAGAAGCCTGGTCCAGAGGCAGCAAACAATCTTCTGCTACTAGTGTCATACAGTAGAGGACCTGACTTTAAAATAGTTTGCAGCATCTATCGTGTTATAGAGGCCTGTGACTAACACGATACAGCACCCCATATTTCAACTTGGAATTTACTGTTGCTGAAATTCAACTGTTTGCAGAGGTGGAGCAAAGTTTAAAATCTAATGTTGTGCTGCTAATACTGAGCTCCTACCACACTGTCTGAGCAACATGACTGGGAAAAAGCGACGCCGTGGAGGAAGGGGAATTAGCATTGGTGTTCAAGGTGTACGTGGGGTAATGTTTGTGAAAGCATTAGTGAAGCAATGTCACATCCTATGCAAAGACAACTGAAAACTTATGTTACTGGACAGTCTACACCACTACCTTTCTTTGAAAAATGCACAGCGGTATGCATTGTTGATGATGCCCAGAAAGAACATTTACTCAAGTTTATGGCAAGAGTAGTTTCAAGTGGCCTCTCCTGCTTTTCATCCACCTCAACATTACACACAGTACAGTACGCAAAGTTGGCACTCAAATTCCCCTTGCTTCCCCCTGCGTCCTAATTATCCAACCATTCAACTGACCGTACGAAACCACAGACGGGTGAGTCTGAAGAGCTGTTCACACATTCTATGCCATGTTTATCAGAAGTGTACTTAAAAGCTTTGCAGCGTCAAGAGGAGGAAATCTGAACCGATGCCCAAAATTTTTTTAGCTTTGATCCGGGGCAGGATGAAGATGCGGTCCAAACAGCATCCTGACCCTCGTCATCAGACTTAACCCCTGGGGATGAAGTGATCCTGATGAGACTCAGATATCCAGAGTCGGACTGGTGTGTCTGGGGCCCACCAGGGGAATGGATGCTAGGGGCCCACCCTACAGCTATATGCAAATATCTGTCAGTCATTATCCCCATTATAGTGGAACATCGACTGTAAAACACAGGTGGCTCCTGCACATCTAATGTGCACCCCCATAACTGGGATGTATAATTACGGTATTTGACATTAAATGCTCTATGGTTAAAACAAGTTTTCACCGATCCATGGGCTCCACAGGATAGGTCATCGCTTAGGTCTGACCATTAGAAACTGCACTGATCAGAAGAATGGAGAAGTTTCATCCATGACAGGACACTTATCTGCATTTTAAAATGCAGCAGCAGTTCAAATGTCTGACTGCAGCTCCATTCATTTCTTTGGGGCTTCCAGAAAAAAAACAAGAGCAGCGCTCGCAGCCACACAGTGATTGAATGGATCAGTGGTCAAGTCGGATCTACTGCTCCAGTCTAATGGGGATAAAAGTTCCACATTCTGCTGACTGGGTCCCAGCAGTCAGACTCCACCACCACCACCACGTTATCACTAATCCTGTGGAGAGTTGATTACTATTTTCACAAGAGAACCCCTGTAAGTGCATCTCTGACACTGTGATCCAAGTATCTAATCTCTAATGGAAATAAAGAATCTTCTTCTAATTAATAATAATAATAATAATAATTGTATTTATATAGCGCCAACATATTCCGCAGCGCTTTACAAATTATAGAGGGGACTTGTACAGACAATAGACATTACAGCATAACAGAAATCACAGTTCAAAATAGATACCAAGAGGAGTGAGGGCCCTGCTCGCAAGCTTACAAACTATGAGGAAAAGGGGAGACACGAGAGGTGAATGGTAATTAATAATAATTAATATCAAAGAGAACAAATGACCACCATACACAACACAATCATACCCCATATAGGGAAGAAATACCACCATACCATGAACAGATCACATGGTGACCGAATAACACTACATAATACCGCATATAGGCACCAAATAATACCACATACAAGGAGAGATACCGCCACACCATAACTAGACTATATATTCCACCACATAGTGACCGAATATTACCAAATATAGGGGATAAATACCACCACACTGTGAACAGACCACATATTACCATCACATAGTGACTAGTGTTGAGCGATACTGTCCGATACTTGAAAGTATCGGTATTGGATAGTATCGGCTGATACCGGCAAAGTATCGGATCTCGCCGATTCTGATACCCGATACCCATGCAAGTCAATGGGACACCAAGTATCGGACAGTATCCTGATGGTTCCCAGGGTCTGAAGGAGAGGAAACTCTCCTTCAGGCCCTGGGATCCATATTAATGTGTAAAATAAAGAATTAAAATAAAAAATATTGATATACTCACCTCTCCGGAGGCCCCTGCACCTCACCGCTGTTAACTGGCAGTTTTCTTTGCTTAAAATGAGCGTGTTTAGGGCCTTCCAATTAGGAATTTAGGACCTGAGAATGACGTCACGGCTTGTGATTGGTCGCGTGGCGGTCACATGAGCGGCACACGACCAATCAGAAGCCGTGACGTCATGGAAGGTGCTGAACGCGCTCATTTTAAGCAACGGAAGCTGCCGGTTACTACCAGGGCGCGTCAGAGGGTGAGTATATCCCTATTTTTTATTTTAATTCTTTATTTTTTACATGGATATGGATCCCAGGGCCTGAAGGAGAGGTTTCCTCTCCTTCAGACAATGGGAACCATACACTGAGAACTTCCGATTCCGATTCCCGATACCACAAAAGTATCGGATCTCGGTATCGGAATTCCGATACCGCAAGTATCGGCCGATACCCGATACTTGTGGTATCGGAATGCTCAACACAAATAGTGACTGAATACTACAATACTGTTCATGAATACAAACCACAATACTAACAACACTGTTATTACCACCAGTGACATTATACACTGGAGCTCTGTATAGACTGTCAGTGTACATGTAATATAGGGATCACCAGTGACAATATACACACTTTTTCTGTAAATAGTGTCAGTGTACAGGTAATACATTATACACAGGATCTCTGTACACATTATATAGTGTATAGTGTGCATGTACATGTAATACACTGACTCACCGTGACGTCTCTAGTTGAAGTCCTTCTTCTTCACTTTTCATCTTCAGCCAGGACAGACTGCCATCACTTCTTCCAGCCAGGAC
Source organism: Ranitomeya variabilis (assembly GCF_051348905.1). Lineage (NCBI taxonomy): Eukaryota > Metazoa > Chordata > Amphibia > Anura > Dendrobatidae > Ranitomeya > Ranitomeya variabilis. The sequence goes on along the minus strand of NC_135234.1, from coordinate 130,486,502 downwards.
TCATCTCTGCAAAAAATAACAAAGTCATCAATTGCTTATCGCTTCCAGAGCACTTTCCCCACTTTTTCCCCGACTTCTACATTACGTCAGATGAAGAAAAAAAGCCCTGCACATAACAGGACCCCCATTTTGTTCCCTCCATGAAAAACTGTTTCCTAAAAAGTAAATTATATTACAGCAGTAATAATGTCCCGAATTGGACCCTAAATAAATTATGCTCCCCACTTGTCACCATAAACTAATATAGCATGTTCCTCATTCTGGCACCCAAACAGTAATTAAGTCCTTCATCCTGGACCCCTTTATTTAATAATCTCACCCAGCCTGGTCCCCTTTATTTTATAATATGCCCCTACCTGCCCCCCTATGTCCCTTGTTCAGCCTGGCCCCCAGATATCCATCCTGCCCCAAGCTATCCATACTGGCCCCCATATGTCCCTTTTCCTGCCCTGCCACCTCATATATCCATCCTGGTCCATTTTCCGGGTCTCCCCCTGATTAATCCATCCTGGCTCCCCCATATATCTGGATCGCCTGCCAGGGCCTAGGGGTACTCGGTACCGGGTCCTGTCGTCATTAAAGGGGTGGTCACAGTGGCAGCGACCCGGTCCGTGGCCCTGGCCACCCAAGTAAAAGGGGCAGTCTTTAAAGGGGTTTGTGAAAGAATAAAAGTTTGCGACGCCGCCTGTGGTACTCGGTCAGGGGTGACCGCTGCTGCTTAAAGGGGTCCTCTGGGATGATGATTGGCAGCAGGGATGGTATGGCTTCCACACGTGAGGAAGATGAGTCCTGAGGATGATTTGGAGGCTTTCCTCACTGTGATTGATTGCACAGCAGAGCGGGAGAGCTTGCTGATGACCCAGTGGGCTTAAGTGGTGGCCCCCTTCCTGACAAGAGATGCCCAGAAGGCTAATTTGGTCCTCAGTCAGGATGATGCCCTGGATTATGAGAAACTGAGAGGTAATATCCTTGCCTGACTGGGGGTTAATACACATGTGCCAGCCCAATGGGTGTTTCAATGGTCCTTTGCTGAGTATTGTCCCACCAGGTCTCAGGCATATGACTTGCTACAGCTGGTAAAAATAGCTTCAGCCTGAGACCGTAACCTCTCACCAGATGGTGTACAAAGTGGTGGTCGATTGGCTAGTAAGAACTCTGCCAGCCGCTATTCAGCATTGGGTGTGGCAAGGGGATTCCGGCACCCTAGACTAGGTGGTCAGCCTGATTGAGTGGTATATGGCCACTCAGGACTTTATACGGGACTCTGATTTAGTATGGTTATTACATCGGGCCCTGCCAGCCCAGGAGCTTGGGAAAGGTCCATGATCCTCTGCTGGGGCCAATCAGGACTGAGCCCATACTGAGGAGGCACCCCAAGAGAGAGTGACAAGAGACCTATTTCCCCTAAATTGGTCCCAAGGTCCAGTCATGCTGCAGCTATTAAGTGTTGGCGGTGCGGAGTGCCAGGACACGTGGCTGCCAACTGCCCCTGACAGCCAAACCTATGGACTGCAGGTATACTCGCCGTACGTCGATGTACGCCCAGACCATTTTCACCGCAGATCCATTTGTCCTAGCAAGTGAACTGCATCTTAGAGGTATTGGAAGGAGAGGTTGAGGAGACCCCATCAATCCCCAAGCTGCAAGCGTCCCCTTGTACGTTTGGAACAGTTCAGCTACAGGATTCCATTCTGACCAGTGCACAGCAAAGAGTAATCAAGGTAAACGGGGTGGCTCAGTAACCAGGGGCAGAGACGGTGCTCTCACATATGGCGATTGTCCAAGAGTTACTATACAGCATTGATAAAATCTTGGACGAGATGGTAGAACAACTGATAGTACCCCAATCTTACCATCGGGCGGTGCTTGAAATGGCTCACACCCATATGCTGGGAGAGCACTTGAAAGACAGAAGTACATATTGCAGCATTTTTTTTGTCTGGGGTCAACGATGAGGTACAGAGGTATTGCCAAACGTGTCCTGAGTGACAACTAACCTCACCCACCTCAGACTACAGAAGTCCGCTGGTACCTCTGCCCATTATAGAGGTACCTTTTGAGCTGATTGCGATGGATCTGGTAGGGCCAAGAGTAAAGTCTGCCTGGGACTACCAACACATACTAGTGGTCATAGACTACACCACCCGGTACCCGGAGGCAATTCCACTTCCGTACACCTCGGCTAAACTTATCGCCCGTGAGTTGTTTGCCTTGTTCTTTCACCTTTGGGCTGCCGAAGAAGATCCTTACTGATCTGGGGATTTCTTTCATGTCCAAGGTGACGAAGGAACTATGCAAGCTTCTCAAAATTAAACAGTTGCACACGTTGGTGTTCCACCCCTAGACCGACGGACTAGTCGAGCGCTTCAACAAAACCCTCAAATCCATGTTGAAGAAGGTAGTTTCCAAGGAGGTAAGGGATTGGGACATGATGTTGCCCTACTTGATGTTCACCTTTTGTGAGCTACCGCAGACTTCCACGAGATTTTCACCCTTTTGAGGTACTGTATGGCAGGCATCGTGGATGCTCAGGTAGCGCAGGGCTACGTATATAACAAAAAGGCCATGGTATGCTCCTTTAAAGCCGGAAATCCTTTAAAGCAGGAAATCAGGTTTTAGTCTTGGAACCCACTGCCGAAAGGAAGCTTTTGGACAAGTGGCAAGGGCCATATGTAGTTCAGGAAAAAGTGGGGGAAGTAAACTACTGAGTTTACAAGCCCGGGAAAAGAAAACTCGAACAATTGTATCATGTTAATCTGTTGAATGCGTGGAAGGACCAGGAATGTATGCTTACAGATGCGAATCTAGACATGTCATCTGAGGACCTTCCGATATTGGCCCGGATGGAGGCTGTGAGAGATGTAAAGATAGGTGACACTCTCTAGCAACAGCAGCATCGAGAGATGCGGAAATTAGTACAAGAGAATACATATGTATTCTCTAAATTACCTGGTCGTACCTCTGTCATCCAGCACGACATTGTCACCGAGCTTCATGTAAGGGAACGAGTGGAACCATAACATGTACCTGTACCTGTACCTGTACCTCTTCCAATTCTAAACTCTGCTGCCAGACTAATCCACAAGTCCCCACACTATTCCCCAGCCTCTCCCCTCTGTCAATCCCTTCACTGGCTCCCCATTGCCCAGAGACTCCAGTACAAAACCCAACCAAGACATACAAAGCCATCAACAACCTGTCTCCTCCATACATCTGTGACCTCGTCTCCCGATAATTACCTGCATGCAATCAGCGATCCTCACAAGATCTCCTTCTCTACTCCCCTCCTATCTCCTCTTCCCACAATCACATACAATATTTCTCTCACACATCACCCCCACTCTGGAACTCTCTACCACAACATATCAAACTCTCGCCTACCATCGAAACCTTCAAAAAGAACCTGAAGACCTACCTCTTCCTACAAGCCTACAACCTACAGTAACCACCAATCGACCAAACCACTGCATGACTAGCTCTACCCTCACCTACTGTATCCTCACCCATCCCTTGTAGATTGTGAGCCCTCGTGGGCAGAGTCTTCTCTTCTACTGTACCAGTCATGACTTGCATTATTTGAGATTATTGTACTTGTTTTTATTATACATACCCCTCCTCACATGGAATAAATGGCGCTATAATAATAATAAATAATAAATAATAATAATGTATCTGAGGCCCAGAGACAAGTCATTGCGAGTGAGGTAAAACAAATTCTCCAGGTAGGAATAATTGAGGAGTTCTAGAGTGACTGGGCTAGCCCCACCATGCTAATCCGGAAGCTGGACAGTTAATTATGGTTCTGTAATGACTTCTGTAAATTGAATGAAGTGTCTAAGTTCGACCTTTGCCCAAAGCCCCTGGTGGACTAGCTGATTGAGTGACTCTGGGGGGCCCAGGGCTTTACCATGCTTGATCTGACCAAGGGTTACAGGCAGGTGCCTCTCATGGAGTCAGCAAAGGAGAAGACCGCCTTCATAACACCGGAACATCTGTACCACTATGTCATCTTGCCTTTTGGACTACATGGGGCACCAGCCAAGTTTCAGAGGCTGATGAACATAGTGCTAGAACGCCATCGGAAGTATGCGTCAGCATACTTGGGTGACATCATTATCTTTAGTACTGACTGGCATACTCATTTTTCCCGGGTACAAGCAGTAGTGAAGTCGCTCAGAGCCACGGGCATGATGGTGAATCCCAAGAAATGTGCGATAAAGCTCGAGGAAGCACGGTACTTCCTCTAAATAAAATCAAAGCCATACAGAACTGGCCACGACCTGATATCGCCAAACAAGTGAGAGCATTTCTCAGTATCGCTGGGTATTACAGGAGGTTCATATCTAATATCATTGGCTATTACAGTAGGTTTATACCTAATTTCTCTGGGAGAACACCCCCTCTAACTGATCTCCTAAAGGGAAATAAATTGGTCATGGTGCGGGGGAACCCTCAAGAGGAGAAAGCCTACCAGTGTATGAAGGTGGTGCTGTACCAGACAGCATGTCCTCATCAGCCCCAACTTCAAGAGTCTCTGTCGTGCAGACAGATACCTCTAACTTTGAGCTAAGAGCGGTCCTGTTGCAGGAGGTTAATGGAGAGTAACATCTGTTCAGCTACCTAAGTAGGAAACTCACCCTGGCAGAAAAAAATTATAGCACAGTGGAGAAGAAGTGCCTGGCCATTAAGTGGGCCTTGCAGTCTCTAAGCTATTATTTGATCAGTCGACCGCTCCGCTTGGTGACAGTTCATTCACCCTTGGTCTGGATGAGCAGTGCCAATAAAAGGAAAGCTCAGGTCACCAGATGGTTCCTGTCTCTGCAAAATTTCAATTTCACCATAGAACACGGTGCAGGGAAGGCACAAGGGAATGCGGATGCCCTGTCTCAGGCACCCTGTATGGTGACAAATGTTCACCCCCACAAGTTTGAACAGAGGGGGTATATGTGAGGCAGTGAGGGAGATCATATTCAAGAGCAGGCTCGGACTGGCCCATAGGGGAACAGAGGAATCCCCCGGTGGGCCTATGTGCACATCTGGGCCCCCAACCCCATTGTATGGTCAGTACTTGGCATAATTCACTTGATTCACTCTGTACAGAAAAAAGCAGCATCTCATCATTCATTAACCAAACTACCAAGTTTATTATTATATAGAGATATAGGTAGATTTGTGAATGAGGGTCATGTAATATTTGTATGCAGGTGAAGAGTGGACCACCCAAAGTCAATGTTACTGGTAGGCCCTTGACACCCCAGTCCGACACTGTGCAAGGATCAATATGTATCCCCCAGAGTCCTATTAGACCCACTGGAGTGCCTTGTGTTCACAGCAGGATGCCTGTGAGTCACAAGACAAAATAAAAGTAAGTGTGGAACTGGTCAAGCTATTTGGCCAAGGCAATATTCAGGAAAATCTGTTAAGGGATTTTATTTTTGGAGCAAACTGCAGGATGGTAGTGGGGCGTAGTTGACTTCCTCATGACTGGGTCTTACAAGTGGCCCATGACCGCAGATTCCATTTAAAAGCCCTGCAGCAAAGGGTTGGGTGTGTCAGTCTTGGCTTGCAAACTGCAGAACAGACGGCTCTGCAAAATTAATCCTGTGTGAAGTAACAGGGAGCCGAGCAAAGCCAAAAGGCCTGGCACCCCTCATCGTGACACGGCAGTGCAGTCGCCCATGGCAACAGATCTCGGATACAGACAGTCTTTATGCCCTGGCTGTGATCCAGACCATACCATTTGTTTTCCATTTGTGAGTTTCTTTGGACATTAAAAGATATTTGCTTTGAACATTTCTGTGGTCCCTGTGGATCGCCCCCGTAGGGCTGTGGGGTACTCGGTACCGGGTCCTTCGGTTCTCAAGGGGGATGTCATGGTGGCTGGCCCTAGGGATGTCCGTTGTAAAAGGGGGGAAAGGTCTTTAAAGGGATAGAGTTTATTTTCATGACGCAACCTGTAGTATTCGGTCAGGGTGACCAACGCTGCTTTAAGGGGTCCGCTGGGGTGATGTTATGGCAGCTAGATGGTATACCTTCCCACAGGTGAAGTGTATCCCAAGGGCTTCCCAGAGGTGTAGATGGTGGATGGTGTGAGGAACAGTGAAGAATGAGGACACAAGGTTGCAGTTTCTTTACCTTTACTGAAGGCTTCAGCATCCACAGTCCAGGGTACAGACCACAGGGTAGGTAGAGTCCGGCCGGTCCGAAGGCAATTCCAGAGTCCCCTTATCCAGGTGGAAATCAGTAGCCTTCCTCTAGCGCCTGGGTGTTGTAGTACCTTATTGATGAGCCTCTCATAAGGTCCTCACAACTTATGTAGATGTTCTAGATGTTATGTCTCTTTCTCTGTCCCCCTGATGGTAAGGATAGGACAAACCCATGTGACTTCTGGCCTGAGGCTTTTTACAGGGACTCCAGCATGCCCCAGCCCCCACAAGTTGCCACCGTGCCTCCTGGGTATAGGTCGGGCAGGTAACGTGGAATTAGCTGTCCTGCCAGTCTCTGGAGCAAGGCATAGAGACTGTTGCTCCCTCGGTGTTCCGGCTATCGGATCCTGTGCCTCAGAAGGAGGCAGCCTTTGCTGGGCAGAGCTCCTTCTGGTTTCCTCTCCTTTTGCTATGACTTAGTTTCTCACCCTCTACAATACAATTCGCTGTTCTTGTCTCTTTCTTAGGATGCTGCTGCACGTCGGGCAGGTGCAGCTTTGTGGCCTTCTGTCTAGGCCTCTGACAGGATCCCACCCCTGTCAGGGACCACCATGTCGTCAACCCCTTGATGTTCCTCCTTCCTCTCTGTCTGCCTGACAAGTACTGACTGAGTGAAGCTCAGCCAGCTTCTGACAAACTTCCTATCCAGACCACCAGTTTTACCTAATTGTGAAGAGTGCCCTAATAGATAGGAGCATAGCTCCCCCTGGTGGACTGAAGTGTGAAGTGTGTTTCATGGTTTGTGATACCTGGTAAAGAGATCTCCTTTATTGCCTTCAAACGTAACATCACTCTCCCTGGTGGAAGAATGACATTACTGCAACGACCAGGACCCTGTGGCGCTGCACTTGCCTATCTGTTGCACTGTATTAACCCCGCTGCACAGGGCCGGCTCCAGGTTTTTGAGGGCCCCGGGAGAAAGAGTCTCAGTGGGCCCCCCCTTTAACACATACCACGATTCATGATGCACAGATACAGCAGAGAAATATAGGTATAGTACAATGCCAAATTTAACTTCTTACATGAGTGATAGCTATTGTAAATTCTGCAGTGTATATATACAGGACAGTGCATACAAGTGGCACTGTACAGTGTATATATACACAGGAGGAGTGATACTGTACAGTGTTTAAATACAGGAGGAGTGGTACTGTACAGCGTATATATACACAGCAGGAGTGATACTGTACAGTGTATATATACAGGAGGAGTGGTGCTGTGCAGTGTATATATACGGGGGAGTGGTGCTGTACAGTGTATATATACAAGAGGAGTGGTACTGTGCAGTGTATATATACAGGGGGAGAGGTACTGTACAGTGTACATATACAGGAGGAGTGGTGCTGTGCAGTGTATATATACAGGGGGAGTGGTGCTGTACAGTGTATATATACAGGAGGAGTGGTACTGTGCAGTGTATATATACAGGGGGAGTGGTACTGTACAGTGTATATATACAGGGGGAGTGGTACTGCACAGTGTATATATACGGGAGGAGTGGTACTGTATAGTGTATATATATATATATATATATATATATATACAGGAGGAGTGGTGCTGTGCAGTGTTTATATACAGGGGGAGTGGTACTGTACAGTGTATATATACAGGGGGAGTGGTACTGTACAGTGTATATATATAGGGGGAGTGGTGCTGTGCAGTGTATATATACAGGGGGAGTGGTACTGATACAGGAGGAGTGGTACTGTGCAGTGTATATATACAGGAGGAGTGGTACTGTATAGTGTATATATATATATATATATATATATATACAGGAGGAGTGGTGCTGTGCAGTGTTTATATACAGGGGGAGTGGTACTGTACGGTGCATATATACAGGGGGAGCGGTACTCTGCAGTGTATATATACAGGAGGAGTGGTACTGTACAGTGTGTATATACAGGGGGAGTGGTATTGTACAGTGTATATGCAGCGCCCCAGAGTCCTGGTTGTGCAGTATTGTTGCTCTGCCGCTAAGGGGAGTGATGGTACGTCTGATTGTATCAAAGGAGTTCACCTGACCAGGTATCACAGTCACACACTACACTTCACACTCCGGCCACCAGGGGGAGAAAAAGGTCCTATGTATTAGGCCACTCCTCACACTCTGGTAAAACTGGGGGTTGGATAGGAAGTTAGGGAGAAAGCTGACTGGGCTTTGCCCAGGCAACATCCAGTGAGAGAGGGTGTTGCGGGGAAAGATTCAGGGGGGTCCATGTCAGGGGTGGGATCCTGACAGAGGCCTAGCAAGAGACAGATCGTTACGGAGCCGCGCCTGCACTTCATTGCGGCAGTATCTTAAGCAAGGACAAGAAGCGAAGTATATTGTGGAGAAGTGAGAAAAGAGATCACAGCAACAAAGGAGATAATACCGGGAGAAGTCGTGCCCTAAGATCGTGGCAACATCCTTCTGAGGCGCGTAGCCGGTCGCTGGAGTACTGGCTCTACGCTTTACTTCAATCACGGCAGTCCCCTTATCCAGGTGGAAATCAGTAGCCTTCCTCTAGCGCCTGAGTGTTGTAGTACCTTATTGCTGAGCCTCTCATAAGGTCCTCACAACTTATGTAGATGTTCTAGATGTTATGTCTCTTTCTCTGTCCCCCTGATGGTAAGGATAGGACAAACCCATGTGACTTCTGGCCTGAGGCTTCTTACAGGGACTCTAGCATGCCCCAGCCCCCACAAGTTGCCACCGTGCCTCCTGGGTATAGGTCAAGCAGGTAACGTGGAATTAGCTGTCCTGCCAGTCTCTGGAGCAAGGCATAGAGACTGTTGCTCCCTCGGTGTTCCGGCTATCGGATCCTGTGCCTCAGAAGGAGGCAGCCTTTGCTGGGCAGAGCTCCTTCTGGTTTCCTCTCCTTTTGCTATGACTTAGTTTCTCACCCTCTACAATACAATTCGCTGTTCTTGTCTCTTTCTTAGGATGCTGCTGCACGTCGGGCAGGCGCAGCTTTGTGGCCTTCTGTCTAGGCCTCTGACAGGATCCCACCCCTGTCAGGGACCACCATGTCGTCAACCCCTCGATGTTCCTCCTTCCTCTCTGTCTGCCTGACAAGTACTGACTGAGTGAAGCTCAGCCAGCTTCTGACAAACTTCCTATCCAGACCACCAGTTTTACCTAATTGTGAAGAGTGCCCTAATAGATAGGAGCATAGCTCCCCCTGGTGGACTGAAGTGTGAAGTGTGTTGCATGGTTTGTGATACCTGGTAAAGAGATCTCCTTTATTGCCTTCAAACGTAACATCACTCTCCCTGGTGGAAGAATGACATTACTGCAACGACCAGGACTCTGTGGCGCTGCACTTGCCTATCTGTTGCACTGTATTAACCCCGCTGCACAGGGCCGGCTCCAGGTTTTTGAGGGCCCCGGGAGAAAGAGTCTCAGTGGGCCCCCCCTTTAACACATACCACGATTCATGATGCACAGATACAGCAGAGAAATATAGGTATAGTACAATGCCAAATTTAACTTCTTACATGAGTGATAGCTATTGTAAATTCTGCAGTGTATATATACAGGACAGTGGATACAAGTGGCACTGTACAGTGTATATATACACAGGAGGAGTGATACTGTAAAGTGTTTAAATACAGGAGGAGTGGTACTGTACAGCGTATATATACACAGGAGGAGTGATACTGTACAGTGTATATATACAGGAGGAGTGGTACTGTGCAGTGTATATATACAGGGGGAGTGGTGCTGTACAGTGTATATATACAAGAGGAGTGGTACTGTGCAGTGTATATATACAGGGGGAGAGGTACTGTACAGTGTACATATACAGGAGGAGTGGTGCTGTGCAGTGTATATATACAGGGGGAGTGGTGCTGTACAGTGTATATATACAGGAGGAGTGGTACTGTGCAGTGTATATATACAGGGGGAGTGGTACTGTACAGTGTATATATACAGGGGAAGTGGTACTGTACAGTGTATATATACAGGAGGAGTGGTACTGTGCAGTGTATATATACGGGAGGAGTGGTACTGTATAGTATATATATAAATATATATATATATATACAGGAGGAGTGGTGCTGTGCAGCGTTTATATACAGGGGGAGTGGTACTGTACAGTGTATATATACAGGGGGAGTGGTACTGTGCAGTGTGTATATATATATAGGGGGAGTGGTGCTGTGCAGTGTATGTATACAGGGGGAGTGGTACTGTACAGTGTATATATAAAGGGGGAGTGGTACTGATACAGGAGGAGTGGTACTGTGCAGTGTATATATACAGGAGGAGTGGTACTGTATAGTGTATGTATATATATATATATATATATATATATATATATATATATATATATATTTATATATATATATACACTCACCGGCCACTTTATTAGGTACACCTGTCCAACTTCTTGTTAACACTTAATTTCTAATCAGCCAATCACATGGCGGCAACTCAGTGCATTTAGGCATGTAGACATGGTCAAGACAATCTCCTGCAGTTCAAACCGAGCATCAGTATGGGGAAGAAAGGTGATTTGAGTGCCTTTGAACGTGGCATGGTTGTTGGTGCCAGAAGGGCTGGTCTGAGTATTTCAGAAACTGCTGATCTACTGGGATTTTCACGCACAACCATCTCTAGGGTTTACAGAGAATGGTCCAAAAAAGAAAAGAAATCCAGTGAGCGGCAGTTCTGTGGGCGGAAATGCCTTGTTGATGCCAGAGGTCAGAGGAGAATGGGCAGACTGGTTCGAGCTGATAGAAAGGCAACAGTGACTCAAATCGCCACCCGTTACAACCAAGGTAGGCCTAAGAGCATCTCTGAACGCACAGTGCGTCGAACTTTGAGGCAGATGGGCTACAGCAGCAGAAGACCACACCGGGTACCACTCCTTTCAGCTAAGAACAGGAAACTGAGGCTACAATTTGTACAAGCTCATCGAAATTGGACAGTAGAAGATTGGAAAAACGTTGCTTGGTCTGATGAGTCTCGATTTCTGCTGCGACATTCGGATGGTAGGGTCAGAATTTGGCGTAAACAACATGAAAGCATGGATCCATCCTGCCTTGTATGGAGCATCTTTGGGATGTGCAGCCGACAAATCTGCGGCAACTGTGTGATGCCATCATGTCAATATGGACCAAAATCTCTGAGGAATGCTTCCAGCACCTTGTTGAATCTATGCCACGAAGAATTGAGGCAGTTCTGAAGGCAAAAGGGGGTCCAACCCGTTACTAGCATGGTGTACCTAATAAAGTGGCCGGTGAGTGTATATATATATATATATATATATATATATATATATATATATATATATATACAGGAGGAATGGTGCTGTGCAGTGTTTATATACAGGGGGAGTGGTACTGTACGGTGCATATATACAGGGGGAGCGGTACTCTGCAGTGTATATATACAGGAGGAGTGGTACTGTACAGTGTGTATATACAGGGGGAGTGGTATTGTACAGTGTATATGCAGCGCCCCAGAGTCCTGGTTGTGCAGTATTGTTGCTCTGCCGCTAAGGGGAGTGATGGTATGTCTGATTGTATCAAAGGAGTTCACCTGACCAGGTATCACAGTCACACATTACACTTCACACTCCGGCCACCAGAGGGAGAAAAAGGTCCTATGTATTAGGCCACTCCTCACACTCTGGTAAAACTGGGGGTTGGATATGAAGTTAGGGAGAAAGCTGACTGGGTTTTGCCCAGGCAACATCCAGTGAGAGAGGGTGTTGCGGGGAAAGATTCAGGGGGGTCCATGTCAGGGGTGGGATCCTGACAGAGGCCTAGCAAGAGACAGATCGTTACGGAGCCGCGCCTGCACTTCATTGCGGCGGTATCTTAAGAAAGGACAAGAAGCGAAGTATATTGTGGAGAAGTGAGAAAAGAGATCACAGCAACAAAGGAGATAATACCGGGAGGAGTCGTGCCCTAAGATCGTGGCAACATCCTTCTGAGGCGCGTAGCCGGTGGCCGGAGTACTGGCTCTACGCTTTACTTCAATCACGGCAGGGCAGTTGACTTTAGGTTGGCTGTCTCACCTTTTCACCTAAGCAGACAACGGAGGCAAATTGTGGGAGAGGGGCATCTCTAGGGTCCCTATAAAATAGCTCCAGGCCTACCCCCGTCATACGGGTGCATCCTATCCAAACTGGGGGACGGAGAGAGAGAACATCAGAAACAGATACAAGAGTTGTGAGGACTATCCCGTGGTGCTCAGCAGGGAGGTACTACAACACACAGGCGCAAGTAGGAAGGCTACTGATTTCCACCTGCAAAGGGAACTCTGGGTGTGCCTTCGGACCGGCCGGTCTCAGCAAGCCCTGTTAGCAGTGATCTGGATTGTGGATGCCGAAGTCTACAGTAAAAGGTAAAGAGATTGCAAACTTGTGTCCTCGTTATTTACCGCGACCTAAACCACCACCACATACACCTTTAATTGGACGCCCCTTAGCAGGGCCACGGACCGGGTCGGGCCACCGTGACATCCCCAGAACCGAGACAGAGGGACCCGGTACCGAGTACCCCATTGCCCTGCATCTGGGGGCGCTCCAAACTTGACGTCATGAACAGGATCTACTTAAGCCTGAAGATCAGGTCATGTGTGCCTTGGAACTGTGACTGAATTGTGCTTGAATCGTGATTTATTGCAAAGACTGTGTATTGCTATTTGCCACCAAAAATTCCCGCCAAAACCGCCGCCATTACAGCGCCGCGAGGAGCGCAGGAGAAGAAGAAGGGCGTGCCATGGGAGGAGACTACCAGAGCGGCGCCAAAAGTGACGACCACCCCCTCCGACTACTGCTGCGAGAAGACGAAATGCCCCGAAGTACAGGAGAACCGCCCCCTGATTTGCAGCGGCGGGAACCAAGAGGGGAAGGAGCTCCACCCTCAGAAGATGGCGGAACCATGTGTGTGCAGCTGTCGATTGCGAAACAGCGAGGGTGACCAGCGAGTACCTGAATGACAACGAAGTGACCCCGGGTTCTCCCCACCGACCGGAGGCAGATCCGAACCCACCGCAGCTGGAGGATCCGGACCTCTTGGAGCCACAGGCGGAGGAGCCGAGTCAACCTATCCCGAACATGGAGCCAGCCGATTTGAAGCAATGGAAGTCAGAGCTGTCCCAGGGGGTCGCATCAGAAGAACCGCGGTCCTAGCTGCTGCCGACTCCAGTGTCCTCGTCAATGGAACGGACAGGCATTGGTGGAACCACATCAGACGCAGGTATGGAAAGCGTCCCTGCCTCACTGACCGATCCTGCTCCTGCGACCACTCCCCGTCCCGACAATGACCGATTCCTCGCTGCTGAGATAGTAGTGATAACCCCCGACACTATGGAGAAGCTGATGCCTCCGTTACTGACAACTATGGGGGAACCACTAGATGTGAGCTCAGAGGGGGTGATCTTCCAATGGGATACCCCAAGGATTGGGCCAGACGGGGCCAGACAGGAGGGCCTCAGCATTGCTGTGCTCACCTGGGAACAATATAAACAATGCTTAATTCTACACTGGAAAAAACGAAAAGAGACAGAACAAAGTGACCCACCGAAAGTACAAGAATCAAAGGCTGAAAGCGGTAAGAAAAACTTGGTAAAACAGGGGACTGTACTAGCCTTTCACCTGAAACGCGGTTGGGGCTCTATACAGGAACCGGGACTGCCAACTGAAGTCTTCTTTACCAGTTACAACGTGAAGACCCCGTCCCGCAACAGATGCGACAACCAATTTCTATGTAAAGGGGACCAGGTGACCTACACTCGCCATCGGAGTGTGCAAGGGTGGTGTGCTCGGAACATCCAATGATGCGAGCCTGCAGTGGCGCCACCTGTTGTCCTGCCTACGACTAACTCTGACCTGACAAATTCTACTACTATCACTACTGTGTGCATTATTGCCGCTACTGAACTTGCTACCAAAACTGACATTCGGATTCGGACCCCTGGTGACCTGGCCTCACCTGAGAGATGAACCGTTGATACTGACACCGCATCGGATGAGGACACGGAATCAAAGCTTTCCCTGTCAGGAAGCGTCCGCTGCCGACTGATGCCTTGCAACTTACTATGAGAATATCCTCAGAACTACGAAGATGTAAATAGTTAACTGTTTGTTTTCCTGCTGTTTTGCTGTTTTAAACCCGACCAGGGTTAGTTCTTAAAGGGATCCCTTTGTTGACCCGGGATCCCTATTGTTTTATGTTTTTGCACAAGTTCATCATTGTTCTAAAGGACTGCCGAATCATGGACGGTGAATGATTCACAAACTGTTGCTGTATATAGTTTGCACCTTCTTAAAGGTGCCCCCTACTGGTTTTACAAAAAGAAGAGCTTTTTGAAGAGACTGTTCCTGAGTACAGCGCAGAAGTTCTTGCTTTTAAACGGACTTGCAAATAGAGAATTTGCACTACCTCAGAAGACACTTGGTACCCTCTTAAAGGGAATGTCTAATTGTTGCACTTAGTTTAAACTATAATGTTGCCTTAAGAAAGTTGAACAGTGATAATGTGTTGCATAGAAATAATATGTAGTTAGCTAGATAGTGATGAGAATTGTTTAATGATGAATCTTAGGAATTGAGGACGAAGGAAGTTGAAAGCTGAGTTTCAATAAAGTGAACCCATAGGGGTTAGTGAGTCCTCCGGAGAGCCATAGAGAGATGGTTCATAGATTTTGCACTTGGAAAAGAGAAATAAAGAAAAGTTAATTAATACTGTAAAGTTTTATAATATGCCTTTAGTGGGTACCTGCCTTTACGCCCTTAAAGGAGAAGTTAAATTATTGTTCAGAAATTGTACTTAGTCGATAGAATGCCCGGCTGGGTAGTGATAGTTATTTATAGTCAGTTATTTAATAAGTGTTATTTAAAATCTTAAGCACTATGTAAATATGTTTCTGTTTGTAACGTTCAAGTGTCCTCACCTCCCATAAAGGGAAGCACTGTTATATTTAATTGTTTACAGCATTTCAAAATTTTGTATGTCTTTTGCTAACATGTATTGTTGTTCTTCTTTTCCCTGTCCGGGAGTACTGGATTTAACGGGGGGGGGGGTGCAGCGCCCCAGAGTCCTGGTCGGGCAGTATTGTTGCTCTGCCGCTAAGGGGAGTGATGGTACATCTGATTGTACTGAAGGAGTTCACCTGACCAGGTATCACAGTCACACATTACACTTCACACTCTGGCCACATGGGGGAGAAAAAGGTTCTATGTATTAGGCCACTCCTCACACTCTGGTAAAACTGGGGGTTGGATAGGAAGTTAGGGAGAAAGCTGACTGGGTTTTGCCCAGGCAACATCCAGTGAGAGAGGGTGTTGCGGGGAAAGATTCAGGGGGGTCCCTGTCAGGGGTGGGATCCTGACAGAGGCCTAGCAAGAGACAGATCGTTACTAGTGTTGAGCGATACCTTCCGATATGCAAAGGTATCGGTATCGGATTGGATCGGCCGATATCCAAAAAATATCGGATATCGCCGATACCGATACCCGATATCAATGCATATCAATGGGACACAAAATATCAAAATGGTTCCCAGGGTCTGAAGGAGAGGAAACTCTCCTTCAGGCCCTGGGATCCATATTCATGTATAAAATAAATAATAAAAATAAAAAATATTGATATACTCACCCCTCTGGCGGCCCCTGCTCCTAGCGGTGCCTCCGTTCTTAAGAATGCAGAGCTAAGGACCTTCGATGACGTTGTGGCTTGTGATTGGTTGCGTGACCGCTCATGTGATGGCTCACGCGACCAATCACAAGCTGCGACGTCATCGAAGGTCCTTCACTCCCTGCATTCTTAGGAACGGAGGCACCGCTAAGAGCAGGGGCCGCCGGAGGGGTGAGTATTAGTGTTGAGCGATACTTTCCGATATCGGAAAGTATCGGAATCGGAAAGTATCGGCCGATACCGTCACAGTATCGGAATCCAATCCGATACCGATACCCGATCCCAATGCAAGTCAATGGGACGAAAATATCGGAATTAAAATAAACCCTTTATACACTTGTAGGTTCATTCTACATGAAGGAAAACAACTAAGAATAATGTAGGATGTATTGGGGGACGTGGCGGAGACATTAAAGGCACAGAGGTTTAGCCCAATCTAATAGAATAGCAGGATTTTTTTTTTTTTTTTATGACGTTCGGCGTTAGAAAGAATTTGACTATGTTATTTTTTTTTTTTATGTCAGATATTGATGTTTCACTACTTCCACGCCCTTCACCTTCTTTTTTACTTCTCCCACGCTTTCTTCTTCATTATCCTCATCATCAGCTTCTTTGACATCAACTTCTTCACCTTCTTCATCTTCTTCTTCATCTTCTACCTATTATTTTTTGGGTTACATTGTTCATATTCTTTTTATTTTACTATTATCTTCATCATATTCTACTTCTTCATCATATTCTTATTTGTGACAGGCATTCCCGTAGTTGTTATCTATAAAAGTTTGAAGATTACACCTTCCGTTCTGCCTGTCACAAAACAGTTACATTTGTCCGCGTTCAGTTTGGCCTGCAGCATCAGGCTTTATCCAGGGGCACCACGAGGAGGAACGGACTCACCCCCATACACTGCTTAGTCTTCTTCTGCTTATAATTTACATAATATTTTTTGCTCTGATATTTTGTGTTATGCTTAATGTCCTTCTGCTCTTTGTTCTGCAGCCTCTTGTTCTTCTGCTTCTCGGTCTTCCAGGTCGTCGTCGTCTCCAGGGTCGTCGTCTCCGGGGTCGTCGTCATCGGGGTCGTCTCCGGGGTCGTCGTCATCGGGGTGGTCTTCAGGGTCATCGTCTCCAGGGTCGTCGTCATCACGGTGGTTGTCGTCTCTGGTGTCGTCGTCATCTTAGGGGTGGTCTTCCGGGTCATCGTGTTTAGTCTCTTGAACTTGGAAATGCAGCAGAAGGTACAAGAAGGCTGAGAGAATGCCGAGAACCAGCTGATGGAACTGGAGCTCAGATGGCTACCCGAAGGTCCAAGAGCCAATGGAACGACCGAGGACCAGCTGACGTTACTGGAACCCGGTTACTAAGCAGGAGGTACCCGTGCTGAAAGCACTACCAAGGACCACCTGACGTTGGTGGAACTCAGATACCCAGAGGGAGGCACCTAAGCCAAAGGCTCTGCCCGGAACCAGCTGACGGTACTGGAACCAGGATGGGGAGCAGAAGGTACAAGAGCAAAAGACACTGCCGAGAACCAGCTGACGGTGCTGGAACCCGGATGGGTAGCCGAAGGTCCAAGAGCCAATGGAACTACCGAGGACCAGCTGACGTTACTGGAACCCGGTTACTAAGCAGGAGGTACCCGTGCCTGAAAGCACTACCAAGGACCACCTGACGTTGGTGGAACTCGGATACCAAAGGGAGGCACCTAAGCCAAAGGCTCTGCCCGGAACCAGCTGACGGTACTGGAACCAGGATGGGGAGCAGAAGGTACAAGAGCAAGTGTCTGCGTGGCTTTTGCAGGACACGATGCCGGCTGCACAGCAGGGGAACAGCTGGCGGTGCTGAACCCCACTGACACATTGGCTGGTGTTTTTCTCTGTGCAGCTAGCACATCTGGGCCCCAACTGGCGGTGTGTTAGAGCCCAGGGACAGCAGGAGAAGGAGGAGGAGCAGGAGCAGGGGGAGGGGAGTGTAGGCCGAAGCCTGCACTGGCGGCAGCTTTGGGTGTGTTGTGTCTGCGTGGCGGTCGCAGGACACGTTGCCGGCTACACAGCAGGGGAACAGCTGGCGGTGCTGGACCCCACTGACACATTGGCGAGGTGTTTGGCTCTGTGCAGCCAGCACTTCCGGACAGCAACGAGCGGTGTTGTAGCCCGGGCTCTGCAGGGGGAGCAGAGTGTAGGCCGAAGCCTACTTGAACCAATTTCAAAGGTAACCTTTAACCCCCCCTCAGGGGTTAGAAAGTAGAAGAGCCACAGCTTATGCAGCAGTAGTGCTGCGCAAGTCAAAGGTTGCTCTTGTAATTTTTCTCCTTGCACACGCTGAATGGAACACGTATAACATTTAGCCCTTTATACAGTCAAACTGTGTAATGGAGGCGAGAGTTCCCTTTGTAATGAGACGCAGCACAGATGTCAAGAATCCCACCTTGGTGCTGGGTGCAGCCTCCTGAGCGTTGTTATTTGCTGTACAGGAGTCTGCGCTGTCGTGTTATCCCCTGGCCTAGCGCCGTTAGCGCTGCCCATCTTCTGACATCATTTAATGTCGGCCGTTGCGGTTCGCGATGACCATGAATCCCAGCCCCGCAGTGTCTTAACATTGTTAAAACACTGCGGGGCTGGGATTCAGGGCCTGGCGCAGCACATATGTTCGCCTCTCACACGCGGGTCCTTACACCCGCTTCAGACTGTGCGGCGTCATCTGATCCCTTATCGCATGCCACGGCCATGAAGCCGCACAGTCCGAAGAAGGCGGAAGGAGAGGAGGGACAGGCGAACTGATGCACTGATCCTGCCCATCAATCACACCCTCGCAGTCCCAATAAATAAGACACCGAGGGGCGTTGTGTGGGTCAGGGCGGCCGCAGAGGCGCAGCCAGCCAAACAATGATGCCAGAAGACGGGCAGCGCTACCAAGGGGGTTGCAGCGTGTCATTACAAAGGAAAGTCACACCCCCGGGACGGTTAAATGGTCACACAGAGGACACATTTCAGACGTGTTTTCAGTTCCACATGTGCGAGGAGAATACGTTTATGAGCCACCTTGCACACATGCAGCATTACCGCTGTACAAGGTGGCTGGATAACGTAAAAACGCCTGGGGGAGGGGGGACAGGTTCCCTTCAATTTCAGTTCTTGTGTCTGCGTGGCTTTTGCAGGACACGTTGCCGGCTGCACAGCAGGGGAACAGCTGGCGGTGCTGGACCCCACTGACACATTGGCTGGTGTTTTTCTCTGTGCAGCTAGCACATCTGGGCAAAAACTGGCGGTGTGTTAGAGCCCAGGGACAGCAGGAGGAGGAGCAGGAGGAGGAGGAGCAGGGGGAGGGGAGTGTAGGCCGAAGCCTGCACAGGCGGCAGCTTTGGGTGTGTTGTGTCTGCGTGGCTTTTGCAGGACACGTTGCCGGCTACACAGCAGGGGAACAGCTGGCGGTGCTGGACCCCACTGACACATTGGCGAGGTGTTTGGCTCTGTGCAGCCAGCACTTCCGGACAGCAACTAGCGTTGTTGGAGCCCGGGCTCTGCAGGTGGAGCAGAGTGTAGGCCGAAGCCTAATTGAACCGATTTCAAAAGTCACCTTTAACCCCCCCTCAGGGGTTAGAAAGTAGAAGAGCCACAGCTTATGCAGCAGTAGTGCTGCGCAAGTCAAAGGTTGCTCTTGTAATTTTTCTCCTTGCACACGCTGAATGGAACACGTATAACATTTAGCCCTTTATACAGTCAAACTGTGTAATGGAGGCGAGAGTTCCCTTTGTAATGAGACGCAGCACAGATGTCAAGAATCCCACCTTGGTGCTGGGTGCAGCCTCCTGAGCGTTGTTATTTGCTGTACAGGAGTCTGCGCTGTCGTGTTATCCCCTGGCCTAGCGCCGTTAGCGCTGCCCATCTTCTGACATCATTTAATGTCGGCCGTTGCGGTTCGCGATGACCATGAATCCCAGCCCCGCAGTGTCTTAACATTGTTAAAACACTGCGGGGCTGGGATTCAGGGCCTGGCGCAGCACATATGTTCGCCTCTCACACGCGGGTCCTTACACCCGCTTCAGACTGTGCGGCGTCATCTGATCCCTTATCGCATGCCACGGCCATGAAGCCGCACAGTCCGAAGAAGGCGGAAGGAGAGGAGGGACAGGCGAACTGATGCACTGATCCTGCCCATCAATCACACCCTCGCAGTCCCAATAAATAAGACACCGAGGGGCGTTGTGTGGGTCAGGGCGGCCGCAGAGGCGCAGCCAGCCAAACAATGATGCCAGAAGACGGGCAGCGCTACCAAGGGGGTTGCAGCGTGTCATTACAAAGGAAAGTCACACCCCCGGGACGGTTAAATGGTCACACAGAGGACACATTTCAGACGTGTTTTCAGTTCCACATGTGCGAGGAGAATACGTTTATGAGCCACCTTGCACACATGCAGCATTACCGCTGTACAAGGTGGCTGGATAACGTAAAAACGCCTGGGGGAGGGGGGACAGGTTCCCTTCAATTTCAGTTCTTGTGTCTGCGTGGCTTTTGCAGGACACGTTGCCGGCTGCACAGCAGGGGAACAGCTGGCGGTGCTGGACCCCACTGACACATTGGCTGGTGTTTTTCTCTGTGCAGCTAGCACATCTGGGCAAAAACTGGCGGTGTGTTAGAGCCCAGGGACAGCAGGAGGAGGAGCAGGAGGAGGAGGAGCAGGGGGAGGGGAGTGTAGGCCGAAGCCTGCACAGGCGGCAGCTTTGGGTGTGTTGTGTCTGCGTGGCTTTTGCAGGACACGTTGCCGGCTACACAGCAGGGGAACAGCTGGCGGTGCTGGACCCCACTGACACATTGGCGAGGTGTTTGGCTCTGTGCAGCCAGCACTTCCGGACAGCAACTAGCGTTGTTGGAGCCCGGGCTCTGCAGGTGGAGCAGAGTGTAGGCCGAAGCCTAATTGAACCGATTTCAAAAGTCACCTTTAACCCCCCCTCAGGGGTTAGAAAGTAGAAGAGCCACAGCTTATGCAGCAGTAGTGCTGCGCAAGTCAAAGGTTGCTCTTGTAATTTTTCTCCTTGCACACGCTGAATGGAACACGTATAACATTTAGCCCTTTATACAGTCAAACTGTGTAATGGAGGCGAGAGTTCCCTTTGTAATGAGACGCAGCACAGATGTCAAGAATCCCACCTTGGTGCTGGGTGCAGCCTCCTGAGCGTTGTTATTTGCTGTACAGGAGTCTGCGCTGTCGTGTTATCCCCTGGCCTAGCGCCGTTAGCGCTGCCCATCTTCTGACATCATTTAATGTCGGCCGTTGCGGTTCGCGATGACCATGAATCCCAGCCCCGCAGTGTCTTAACATTGTTAAAACACTGCGGGGCTGGGATTCAGGGCCTGGCGCAGCACATATGTTCGCCTCTCACACGCGGGTCCTTACACCCGCTTCAGACTGTGCGGCGTCATCTGATCCCTTATCGCATGCCACGGCCATGAAGCCGCACAGTCCGAAGAAGGCGGAAGGAGAGGAGGGACAGGCGAACTGATGCACTGATCCTGCCCATCAATCACACCCTCGCAGTCCCAATAAATAAGACACCGAGGGGCGTTGTGTGGGTCAGGGCGGCCGCAGAGGCGCAGCCAGCCAAACAATGATGCCAGAAGACGGGCAGCGCTACCAAGGGGGTTGCAGCGTGTCATTACAAAGGAAAGTCACACCCCCGGGACGGTTAAATGGTCACACAGAGGACACATTTCAGACGTGTTTTCAGTTCCACATGTGCGAGGAGAATACGTTTATGAGCCACCTTGCACACATGCAGCATTACCGCTGTACAAGGTGGCTGGATAACGTAAAAACGCCTGGGGGAGGGGGGACAGGTTCCCTTCAATTTCAGTTCTTGTGTCTGCGTGGCTTTTGCAGGACACGTTGCCGGCTGCACAGCAGGGGAACAGCTGGCGGTGCTGGACCCCACTGACACATTGGCTGGTGTTTTTCTCTGTGCAGCTAGCACATCTGGGCAAAAACTGGCGGTGTGTTAGAGCCCAGGGACAGCAGGAGGAGGAGCAGGAGGAGGAGGAGCAGGGGGAGGGGAGTGTAGGCCGAAGCCTGCACAGGCGGCAGCTTTGGGTGTGTTGTGTCTGCGTGGCTTTTGCAGGACACGTTGCCGGCTACACAGCAGGGGAACAGCTGGCGGTGCTGGACCCCACTGACACATTGGCGAGGTGTTTGGCTCTGTGCAGCCAGCACTTCCGGACAGCAACTAGCGTTGTTGGAGCCCGGGCTCTGCAGGTGGAGCAGAGTGTAGGCCGAAGCCTAATTGAACCGATTTCAAAAGTCACCTTTAACCCCCCCTCAGGGGTTAGAAAGTAGAAGAGCCACAGCTTATGCAGCAGTAGTGCTGCGCAAGTCAAAGGTTGCTCTTGTAATTTTTCTCCTTGCACACGCTGAATGGAACACGTATAACATTTAGCCCTTTATACAGTCAAACTGTGTAATGGAGGCGAGAGTTCCCTTTGTAATGAGACGCAGCACAGATGTCAAGAATCCCACCTTGGTGCTGGGTGCAGCCTCCTGAGCGTTGTTATTTGCTGTACAGGAGTCTGCGCTGTCGTGTTATCCCCTGGCCTAGCGCCGTTAGCGCTGCCCATCTTCTGACATCATTTAATGTCGGCCGTTGCGGTTCGCGATGACCATGAATCCCAGCCCCGCAGTGTCTTAACATTGTTAAAACACTGCGGGGCTGGGATTCAGGGCCTGGCGCAGCACATATGTTCGCCTCTCACACGCGGGTCCTTACACCCGCTTCAGACTGTGCGGCGTCATCTGATCCCTTATCGCATGCCACGGCCATGAAGCCGCACAGTCCGAAGAAGGCGGAAGGAGAGGAGGGACAGGCGAACTGATGCACTGATCCTGCCCATCAATCACACCCTCGCAGTCCCAATAAATAAGACACCGAGGGGCGTTGTGTGGGTCAGGGCGGCCGCAGAGGCGCAGCCAGCCAAACAATGATGCCAGAAGACGGGCAGCGCTACCAAGGGGGTTGCAGCGTGTCATTACAAAGGAAAGTCACACCCCCGGGACGGTTAAATGGTCACACAGAGGACACATTTCAGACGTGTTTTCAGTTCCACATGTGCGAGGAGAATACGTTTATGAGCCACCTTGCACACATGCAGCATTACCGCTGTACAAGGTGGCTGGATAACGTAAAAACGCCTGGGGGAGGGGGGACAGGTTCCCTTCAATTTCAGTTCTTGTGTCTGCGTGGCTTTTGCAGGACACGTTGCCGGCTGCACAGCAGGGGAACAGCTGGCGGTGCTGGACCCCACTGACACATTGGCTGGTGTTTTTCTCTGTGCAGCTAGCACATCTGGGCAAAAACTGGCGGTGTGTTAGAGCCCAGGGACAGCAGGAGGAGGAGCAGGAGGAGGAGGAGCAGGGGGAGGGGAGTGTAGGCCGAAGCCTGCACAGGCGGCAGCTTTGGGTGTGTTGTGTCTGCGTGGCTTTTGCAGGACACGTTGCCGGCTACACAGCAGGGGAACAGCTGGCGGTGCTGGACCCCACTGACACATTGGCGAGGTGTTTGGCTCTGTGCAGCCAGCACTTCCGGACAGCAACTAGCGTTGTTGGAGCCCGGGCTCTGCAGGTGGAGCAGAGTGTAGGCCGAAGCCTAATTGAACCGATTTCAAAAGTCACCTTTAACCCCCCCTCAGGGGTTACAAAGTAGAAGAGCCACAGCTTATGCAGCAGTAGTGCTGCGCAAGTCAAAGGTTGCTCTTGTAATTTTTCTCCTTGCACACGCTGAATGGAACACGTATAACATTTAGCCCTTTATACAGTCAAACTGTGTAATGGAGGCGAGAGTTCCCTTTGTAATGAGACGCAGCACAGATGTCAAGAATCCCACCTTGGTGCTGGGTGCAGCCTCCTGAGCGTTGTTATTTGCTGTACAGGAGTGTGCGCTGTCGTGTTATCCCCTGGCCTAGCGCCGTTAGCGCTGCCCATCTTCTGGCATCATGTAATGTCGGCCGGTGCGGTTCGCGATGCCCATGAATCCCAGCCCCGCAGTGTCTTAACATTGTTAAAACACTGCGGGGCTGGGATTCAGGGCCTGGCGCAGCACATATGTTGGCCTCTCACACTCGGGTCCTTACACCCGCTTCAGACTGTGCGGCGTCATCTGATCCCTTATCGCATGCCACGGCCATGAAGCCGCACAGTCCGAAGAAGGCGGAAGGAGAGGAGGGACAGGCGAACTGATGCACTGATCCTGCCCATCAATCACACCCTCGCAGTCCCAATAAATAAGACACCGAGGGGCGTTGTGTGGGTCAGGGCGGCCGCAGAGGCGCAGCCAGCCAAACAATGATGCCAGAAGACGGGCAGCGCTACCAAGGAGCTTGTTGCGTGTGTCAATACAAAGTCAAATCACACCTGAGGGACGTTTTAATGGTCACAGAGGACACATTTTAGACGTGTTCACTTCAACATGGGCAAGGAGAATAAGTTTCTGAGCCACCTTGAACACATGCAGCATTACTGCTGTTCAAGGTAGCTGTAAAACATAGAAACACCTGGGGGAGGGGGGACAGGTTCCCTTCAATTTCAGTTCTTGTGTCTGCGTGGCGGTCGCAGGACACGTTGCCGGCTACACAGCAGGGGAACAGCTGGCGGTGCTGAACCCCACTGACACATTGGCTGGTGTTTTTCTCTGTGCAGCTAGCACATCTGGGCAAAAACTGGCGGTGTTAGAGCCCAGGGTCAGCAGGAGGAGCAGGGGGAGCGGAGTGTAGGCCGAAGCCTGCACTCGAGCAAGTTGAAAGGAAACCTTTAACACCCCCCCCCCCAGGCGTTTGTAGCTGAAAGAGCCATTGTGTACAGCACTAATGCTGGAAAAGGTAAACTTAGCTCTTTTAATTATGGTCCTTGTACATGCGGAACCAAACATTTATGAAATGTGTCTCCTCACAGCGTTAAACCGTCCGGTAGGTGGAACTTTCCTTTGTCGTGTGACGCAGCACAGCCATCATTTTTACCCCCTTGGCGCCGTGCGCCCACTCCTCAGCGTTGTTTGAATCTGTCCCGGAGCCTGCGCTGTTAGGTTAGCCCTTGGCCATGCACACATGTTGCGCTGCCCGTCTTCTGACCTCATTTGGTGTCAGGCTGGCTGCGCCTGTGCGGGTGCGCTGGCCGAGATCCCGCCTCGCAGTGTCGTCTAATGTAATCCCACCGCGGGCCTGTGATCCGTGCCCGTGCGCAGTGCATATCCTGTCCTCTCACTCCCCTCCCTACGGCTTTTTCAGACTGTGCGTTGTCACGGCCGTGGCATGCTATTAGGGACCAGCTGACATCGCACAGTCTGAAGAAGCCGTAGGGAGGGGAGTGAGAGGAGAGGATATGCACTGCGCACGGGCACGGATCACAGGCCCGCGGTGGGATTACATTAGACGACACTGCGAGGCGGGATCTCGACCAGCGCACCCGCACAGGCGCAGCCAGCCTGACACCAAATGAGGTCAGAAGACGGGCAGCGCAACATGTGTGCATGGCCAAGGGCTAACCTAACAGCGCAGGCTCCGGGACAGATTCAAACAACGCTGAGGAGTGGGCGCACGGCGCCAAGGGGGTAAAAATGATGGCTGTGCTGCGTCACACGACAAAGGAAAGTTCCACCTACCGGACGGTTTAACGCTGTGTGGGGACACATTTCATAAGTGTTAGGTTCAGCATGTGCAAGGAGCATCACGAAAAGAGGCACTTTTTCCCTTTGCATTATTACTGCTGCACAAGGTGGCTCCTTCAGTAACAAACGCCTGGGGGGGGGGGGGGTCAGGTTCCCTTACATTTAACTTGTTGTGTCTGCGTGGCGGTCGCAGTACACGTTGCCGTATACACAGCAGGGGAACAGCTGGCGGTGCTGAACCCCACTAACACATTGGCGAGGTGTTTGGCTCTGTGCGTACAGCACTTCTGGACGGCAACTAGCGGTGTTGGAGCCCAGGGACAGGTGGAGGAGGAGGAGGTTGGAGGAGGTTGGAGGAGGTAGGAGGGATTGCCACACACACAGCAGGGGAACAGCTGACGTTACTGAACCCCAATAACAGAGGAGGGACTGTTGACTGTGCGTACAGCACTTCTGGACGGCAACTGGCGGTGTTGGAGCCCAGGGACAGGTGGAGGAGGAGGAGGTAGGAGGAGGTAGGAGGGATTGCCACACACACAGCAGGGGAACAGCTGACGTTACTGAACCCCAATAACAGAGGAGGGACTGTTGACTGTGCGTACAGCACTTCTGGACGGCAACTGGCGGTGTTGGAGCCCAGGGACAGGTGGAGGAGGAGGAGGTAGGAGGAGGTTGGAGGAGGTAGGAGGGATTGCCACACACACAGCAGGGGAACAGCTGACGTTACTGAACCCCAATAACAGAGGAGCGACTGTTGACTGTGCGTACAGCACTTCTGGACGGCAACTAGCGGTGTTGGAGCCCAGGGACAGGTGGAGGAGGAGGAGTTTGGATGAGGTTGGAGGAGGTTGGAGGGATTGCCACACACACAGCAGGGGAACAGCTGACGTTACTGAACCCCAATAACAGAGGAGGGACTGTTGACTGTGCGTACAGCACTTCTGGACGGCAACTGGCGGTGTTGGAGCCCAGGGACAGGTGGAGGAGGTAGGAGGAGGTAGGAGGGATTGCCACACACACAGCAGGGGAACAGCTGACGTTACTGAACCCCAATAACAGAGGAGGGACTGTTGACTGTGCGTACAGCACTTCTGGACGGCAACTGGCGGTGTTGGAGCCCAGGGACAGGTGGAGGAGGAGGAGGTAGGAGGAGGTTGGAGGAGGTAGGAGGGATTGCCACACACACAGCAGGGGAACAGCTGACGTTACTGAACCCCAATAACAGAGGAGCGACTGTTGACTGTGCGTACAGCACTTCTGGACGGCAACTAGCGGTGTTGGAGCCCAGGGACAGGTGGAGGAGGAGGAGGTTGGAGGAGGTTGGAGGAGGTAGGAGGGATTGCCACACACACAGCAGGGGAACAGCTGACGTTACTGAACCCCAATAACAGAGGAGGGACTGTTGACTGTGCGTACAGCACTTCTGGACGGCAACTAGCGGTGTTGGAGCCCAGGGACAGGTGGAGGAGGAGGAGGTTGGAGGAGGTTGGAGGAGGTAGGAGGGATTGCCACACACACAGCAGGGGAACAGCTGACGTTACTGAACCCCAATAACAGAGGAGCGACTGTTGACTGTGCGTACAGCACTTCTGGACGGCAACTAGCGGTGTTGGAGCCCAGGGACAGGTGGAGGAGGAGGAGTTTGGATGAGGTTGGAGGAGGTTGGAGGGATTGCCACACACACAGCAGGGGAACAGCTGACGTTACTGAACCCCAATAACAGAGGAGGGACTGTTGACTGTGCGTACAGCACTTCTGGACGGCAACTGGCAGTGTTGGAGCCCAGGGACAGGTGGAGGAGGTAGGAGGAGGTAGGAGGGATTGCCACACACACAGCAGGGGAACAGCTGACGTTACTGAACCCCAATAACAGAGGAGGGACTGTTGACTGTGCGTACAGCACTTCTGGACGGCAACTGGCGGTGTTGGAGCCCAGGGACAGGTGGAGGAGGAGGAGGTAGGAGGAGGTTGGAGGAGGTAGGAGGGATTGCCACACACACAGCAGGGGAACAGCTGACGTTACTGAACCCCAATAACAGAGGAGCGACTGTTGACTGTGCGTACAGCACTTCTGGACGGCAACTAGCGGTGTTGGAGCCCAGGGACAGGTGGAGGAGGAGGAGTTTGGATGAGGTTGGAGGAGGTTGGAGGGATTGCCACACACACAGCAGGGGAACAGCTGACGTTACTGAACCCCAATAACAGAGGAGGGACTGTTGACTGTGCGTACAGCACTTCTGGACGGCAACTGGCGGTGTTGGAGCCCAGGGACAGGTGGAGGAGGTAGGAGGAGGTAGGAGGGATTGCCACACACACAGCAGGGGAACAGCTGACGTTACTGAACCCCAATAACAGAGGAGGGACTGTTGACTGTGCGTACAGCACTTCTGGACGGCAACTGGCGGTGTTGGAGCCCAGGGACAGGTGGAGGAGGAGGAGGTAGGAGGAGGTTGGAGGAGGTAGGAGGGATTGCCACACACACAGCAGGGGAACAGCTGACGTTACTGAACCCCAATAACAGAGGAGCGACTGTTGACTGTGCGTACAGCACTTCTGGACGGCAACTAGCGGTGTTGGAGCCCAGGGACAGGTGGAGGAGGAGGAGGTTGGAGGAGGTTGGAGGAGGTAGGAGGGATTGCCACACACACAGCAGGGGAACAGCTGACGTTACTGAACCCCAATAACAGAGGAGGGACTGTTGACTGTGCGTACAGCACTTCTGGACGGCAACTGGCGGTGTTGGAGCCCAGGGACAGGTGGAGGAGGAAGGAGGAGGTAGGAGGGATTGCCACACACACAGCAGGGGAACAGCTGACGTTACTGAACCCCAATAACAGAGGAGGGACTGTTGACTGTGCGTACAGCACTTCTGGACGGCAACTGGCGGTGTTGGAGCCCAGGGACAGGTGGAGGAGGAGGAGGTAGGAGGAGGTTGGAGGAGGTAGGAGGGATTGCCACACACACAGCAGGGGAACAGCTGACGTTACTGAACCCCAATAACAGAGGAGCGACTGTTGACTGTGCGTACAGCACTTCTGGACGGCAACTAGCGGTGTTGGAGCCCAGGGACAGGTGGAGGAGGAGGAGGTTGGAGGAGGTTGGAGGAGGTAGGAGGGATTGCCACACACACAGCAGGGGAACAGCTGACGTTACTGAACCCCAATAACAGAGGAGGGACTGTTGACTGTGCGTACAGCACTTCTGGACGGCAACTGGCGGTGTTGGAGCCCAGGGACAGGTGGAGGAGGAAGGAGGAGGTAGGAGGGATTGCCACACACACAGCAGGGGAACAGCTGACGTTACTGAACCCCAATAACAGAGGAGGGACTGTTGACTGTGCGTACAGCACTTCTGGACGGCAACTGGCGGTGTTGGAGCCCAGGGACAGGTGGAGGAGGAGGAGGTAGGAGGAGGTAGGAGGGATTGCCACACACACAGCAGGGGAACAGCTGACGTTACTGAACCCCAATAACAGAGGAGGGACTGTTGACTGTGCGTACAGCACTTCTGGACGGCAACTGGCGGTGTT
The DNA here is from genome assembly GCF_051348905.1 of Ranitomeya variabilis. Lineage (NCBI taxonomy): Eukaryota > Metazoa > Chordata > Amphibia > Anura > Dendrobatidae > Ranitomeya > Ranitomeya variabilis. Next base: position 130,457,489 of record NC_135234.1, on the reverse strand, counting down.
GGAGCCCAGGGACAGGTGGAGGAGGAGGAGGTAGGAGGAGGTTGGAGGAGGTAGGAGGGATTGCCACACACACAGCAGGGGAACAGCTGACGTTACTGAACCCCAATAACAGAGGAGCGACTGTTGACTGTGCGTACAGCACTTCTGGACGGCAACTAGCGGTGTTGGAGCCCAGGGACAGGTGGAGGAGGAGGAGGTTGGAGGAGGTTGGAGGAGGTAGGAGGGATTGCCACACACACAGCAGGGGAACAGCTGACGTTACTGAACCCCAATAACAGAGGAGGGACTGTTGACTGTGCGTACAGCACTTCTGGACGGCAACTGGCGGTGTTGGAGCCCAGGGACAGGTGGAGGAGGAAGGAGGAGGTAGGAGGGATTGCCACACACACAGCAGGGGAACAGCTGACGTTACTGAACCCCAATAACAGAGGAGGGACTGTTGACTGTGCGTACAGCACTTCTGGACGGCAACTGGCGGTGTTGGAGCCCAGGGACAGGTGGAGGAGGAGGTAGGAGGAGGTTGGAGGAGGTAGGAGGGATTGCCACACACACAGCAGGGGAACAGCTGACGTTACTGAACCCCAATAACAGAGGAGGGACTGTTGACTGTGCGTACAGCACTTCTGGACGGCAACTGGCGGTGTTGGAGCCCAGGGACAGGTGGAGGAGGAGGAGGTAGGAGGAGGTTGGAGGAGGTAGGAGGGATTGCCACACACACAGCAGGGGAACAGCTGACGTTACTGAACCCCAATAACAGAGGAGCGACTGTTGACTGTGCGTACAGCACTTCTGGACGGCAACTAGCGGTGTTGGAGCCCAGGGACAGGTGGAGGAGGAGGAGTTTGGATGAGGTTGGAGGAGGTTGGAGGGATTGCCACACACACAGCAGGGGAACAGCTGACGTTACTGAACCCCAATAACAGAGGAGCGACTGTTGACTGTGCGTACAGCACTACCAGGCAACAACTAGCGGTGTTGGAGCCCAGGGACAGCAGTAGAAGCAGAGGAACACAATGTAGGCCGAAGCCTGATTGGAGAAAGGGAACCTTTAACCCCCCCCCCCAAGGCATTTGTAGCTGAAAGAGCCAGCTTGTGCAGCTCAAAAGATGCAAAAGGAAAAGGTGGCTCTTTTAATTATGCTCCTTGCAAGCACAGAACTAAACACTTATAAAATGTGTCCCCTGAAACCGTGAAACTGTCCCGGAGGTGGGACTTTCCTTCGTAATATGACGCAGCACAGCTGTCATTCCTACCCCCTCGGCGCCGTGCCCCGGCTCCTCATCGTTGTTTGATTCCGTCCCGGAGCCTGCGCTGTTAGGTTATCCCTTGGCCAGGCACACTTAGCGCTGCCCATCTTCTGACATCATTTGGTGTCAGGCTGGCTGCGCTTGTGCGGCCGCGCTGTCCGAGAGCCCGCCTCGCAGTGTGGTCTAATGTAATCCCACCGCGGGCCTGGGATCAGTGGCCATGCGCAGTGCATATCCTCGCCTCTCGCTCCCCTCCCTACGGCTTTTTCAGACTGTGCGCTGCCACGGCCGTGGCATGCTATTACGGATCAGCTGGCACCGCACAGTCTGAAGAAGCCGTAGGGAGTGGAGCGAGAGGCGAGGATATGCACTGCGCATGGCCACTGATCCCAGGCCCGCGGTGGGATTACATTAGACCACACTGCGAGGCGGGCTCTCGGACAGCGCGGCCGCACAGGCGCAGCCAGCCTGACACCAAATGATGTCAGAAGATGGGCAGCGCTAAGTGTGCCTGGCCAAGGGATAACATAACAGCGCAGGCTCCGGGACGGAATCAAACAACGATGAGGAGCCGGGGCACGGCGCCGAGGGGGTAGGAATGACAGCTGTGCTGCGTCATATTACGAAGGAAAGTCCCACCTCCGGGACGGTTTTACGGTATCAGTGGACACATTTTATAAGTGTTAAGTTCTGCGTGTGCAAGGAGCATAATGAAAATAGCTACCTTTTCCTTGTGCAGCATTACTGCTGCACAAGGTGGCTCTTTCAGTAACAAACGCCTTGGGGGGGGGGGGGGACAGGTTCCCTTACATTTCAGTTGTGTCAGCGTGGCGGTCGCAGGACACATTGCCGGCTACACAGCTGGGGATCAGCTGACGTTACTGAAACCCAATAACACTGGGTCGTATGTTTTGACTGTGCAGATGGCACTTCTGAGCCTCAACTGGCGTTGTTGGAGCCCAGGAATGTAAGTTCAGGTGGTTGAAAGATGAACACAACAGGAGACCTGGATAACGTATACAGTGACCTAATTATTTAATCAGGAGGAGGAGTGGCAAATTCCTGCGAGATCCAGGCCTTGTTCATTTTCAGGAAAGTAAGCCGGTCAACGTTATCGGAGGATAGTCGCATGCGACGGTCAGTTAGTACACCACCTGCAGCACTAAAGACACGTTCCGATAATACACTGGCCGCAGGGCAAGACAGCACCTCCAATGCATACTGGCTTAGCTCTGGCCATGTATCCAGCTTTGAGACCCAAAACTTGAAAGGGGAAGAGCCGTCTGGGAGTACAGCAAGAGGGCAAGACATGTAGTCTGTCACCATCTGACGGAACCGTTGCCTCCTGCTGACTGGAGCCGTCTGTGATGGTGTAGACTTTTGTGGGGGGCACACAAAACTGTGCCACAGTTGGGCCATACTGGTCTTGCCTTGGGCAGAGGCACTGCTTCTGCTCCCTCTTTGTGCAGAGCCTCCACCACTGCCTGGACGCACTGAGCTGCTTTGGAATGCACTAGCAGCACTTCTCTCAGTTGGAATGGAGAAGATGATGGAACTGACCAGTGTGTCTTGGTACTCCCGCATTTTTCGCTCCCGGTTCAACGGTGTGATGAGGCTTTCTACGTTGTCCCGGTAGCGAGGATCGAGGAGGGTGAACACCCAGTAATCAGACATGTTGAGAATGTGGTCGATGCGGCGGTCGTTTCTCAGGCACTGCAGCATGTAATCCACCATGTGCTGCAGACTGCCAACTGCCCAAGAAACGCTGTCCCCAGCTGGAGGCGTGATCTCTGCCCGCTCGTCATCACCCCACCCTCGCTGTACACACTGAGTACTGGACAATTGTGTAACTCCCTCCTCTGGACGGATGTCTTCCTCCTCCATTGACTCCTCCTCATCCTCCTCACAAACTGTCCCCTGCCTACGCGTTTGTGAGGAACCACGTGGCGCTGACTGTCCAGAAGATGATGGAAGTGGTGAATCCTCATCCTCCACCTCTTCCACAACATCATCCCTTAGCGCTTGCAGTGATTTTTCAAGCAGGCAGATAAGGGGGACAGTCATGCTGACTAGTGCATCATCTGCACTCGCCATCCGCGTGGAATAATCGAAGGGACGCAAAACCTGGCAGACATCCTTCATAGTGGCCCACTCTGTGGTTGTGAAGTCTGTACGGCGCTGACTGCGACTTTTGTGCGCCTGATACAGCTGGTACTCCATTACAGCTTGCTGCTGCTCACACAACCGCTCCAACATATGTAACGTGGAATTCCACCTGGTAGGTAGGTCACATATGATGCGATGTTCCGGCAGGCGGTGTCGGCGCTGCAGAGCCGCAATGCGCGCTTTTGCCGTGCTGGAACGCCGCAAGTGAGCACACTCTAGGCGGACCTTGTGCAGCAGTGCATCAAGATCCGGATAGTCCCTCAAAAAACTCTGCACGACCAAATTGAGCACATGTGCCAGACATGGGATGTGAGTGAGGTTGCCGAGGCCCAGGGCTGCCACCAGATTTCGGCCATTATCACACACTACCATGCCTGGCTGGAGATTCGCTGGCTCAAACCACACATCGCTCTCCTGCTTGATGGCATTCCAGAGCTCCTGCGCTGTGTGGCTACGATTCCCCAAAAAAATTAATTTCAAGACGGCCTGTTGACGTTTGGCCACGGCTGTGCTCATGTCGGTCGTAACAGGTACACGTTCATCACGGGTCCATGTGGAGGTGGACTGTGACGGCTCCTGCAGCGATGATTCTGAGGAACTGGTGTAAGAGGAGGAGTCAATGCGTACAGAATGGATTCCTGCAATCCTTGGAGTGGGCAGGACACGTCCTGCGCCACTCGCACGGTCTGTACCCGGCTCAACTACATTAACCCAATGGGCAGTGAGGGAAAGGTATCGCCCCTGTCCATGTTGACTGGTCCACGCATCGGTGGTGAGGTGGACCTTGCTACTGACGGCGTTCAGTAGCGCGTGTTTTATGTGTCCCTCCACATGCTTGTGCAGGGCAGGGACGGCTTGCCTGCTGAAGTAAAAGCGGCTGGGCACACTGTACTGTGGGACTGCCAATGACATCAAGTCACGGAAGCTGTCAGTCTCCACCAGCCTGAATGACAGCATTTCCAGTGACAGAAGTTTGGCAATGCCTGCAGTCAGAGCCTGTGCTCGTGGGTGGTTTGACGAGAAAGGCCGCCTTTTCTCCCATGCCTGTACTACCGATGGCTGTAGACTGGGCTGGGAGTGTGTGGTTGACTGGGAAAGTGGTGCTGCGGGTGGAATTACAGCGGGTCTCTGGACAACAGGGCCAGAGGTTCTTCCACGGCGATCCTGGGAGGAAGCCGAACCAGCTGCGTGTGAGCTAGAGGAAGAGGCAACACGAGCTGAAGAGGTGGTAGCTGCCGCTGTTGGTTGGCCTAGCTCTTCAGTGTGTTTGTCTAACTCCGCCGGGTGCCTGTTGCGCACATGTTTCCACATGTTGGAGGTATTGAGGTTGGCGACTTTTTGACCTCTTTTGATTTTTTGATGACACACCTTGCATCTGACATAGCAAATGTCATCTGCAACTGTGTCAAAAAAGGACCAGGCACTGCAAGTCTTGGGAGCCCCCCTTTTGACTTTTGGAAGAGACATGCTCCTTACGGGTGCCAAAGCGGAGGCTGCAGGATCCGCAGTCTTCCCCCTCCCTCTCCCTCTTTGGACCGTACGGGGAATCTCTTCCTCAGAGCTGCTCCCACCACCTTCCTGTCCCTGACGCCAAGATGGGTCAAGGACCTCGTCATCCACACTACCCTCTGCCCCCAACTGCTCCTCCCGGGTAGTCTCAGCAGCAGAGCACGCACCAGTAAGTGGCACCTGAGTGTCATCATCAGCTGATGCGGCCTGCGATGTGGTGAACGGAGCCACTGGCCCACCCGCCTCTTCAGACTCAGAGAGAAAAAGCTGTTGGGCATCACTGCACCCTGCCTCTTCTTCCATTTCTCCAATGCTGCTTGGCTGGCCCCCTGTTTCCAAGCCAAGAGATTCAGAGAACAGAAGTAGAGACGGCTCCTGTCCTGGGCTCTCTGTCTGCCTGGGCAATTTGGCAGGTGGTGAAGAGACAGATGGCTGCTCTCCAGTGCTCTGTGTCTGAGAGGATGTGGCACTAATGGAAGTTGATGCATTAGCTGCCATCCATCCCACAACGGCTTCAATTTGGTCTTCACGCAGCAGCGGTGTACGGCGCTCGGCGACAAAGCTGCGCATGAACGACTGTTCCCTCGTGAAAGTGGGTGCTGATGAGTCACCGGTGCCCGCAGCGGGCACAGAATCCCCACGTCCCCTCCCTGCTCCGCGCCCACGCCCACGTGCCTTACTCACTGCCTTCTTCATCGTGGTTGACTGATAAAGAAAAGCAGAAAAGTACTAACGGCTTTGTGTGCTTATTCCTGAAAAACTCCTCCTAACAGGTATAAGAAACACTAATTAGCTAAAGTGTGGACTAGACTTTAATATGAGTTAATGTGGCCTACACAAATGTAAAGTGGTGTAACTGGTGTGTTTGGTGAACTTTATTATTTATTTCTTTTTTGGGGGCTGAACTGACAACGGATAGAGCTGCAGTCACACGGAGACCGTGCAGACAGACGTTAACGGCGCTGTAAGGCCCAAAAACCCTCCTCTACTTTATCCTATGTAGTGTTTTTCCACAAATTAGCTGGAGACGGGTGGAAAGACACTAATAGGATTTTTTAAAATTAATTAGCAGCAGACTACAGTACTTGAAAAAAAATTAAAATTGATTTGGCGGTATGACGCAGTTAACAACCCTGAGCTGGAGACAACCAAGCTACGGCTGCTCACAGACTACAGGGCGAGCTGCAGTCACACGGAGACCGTGCAGACAGCCGTAAACGGCGCTGCAAGGCCCAAAAACCCTCCTCTACTTTATCCTATGTAGTGTTTTTCCACAAATTAGCTGGAGACGGGTGGAAAGACACTAATAGGATTTTTTTAAATTAATTAGCAGCAGACTACAGTACTTGAAAAAAAATTAAAATTGATTTGGCGGTATGACGCAGTGAACAACCCTGAGCTGGAGACAACCAGGCTATAGCTGCTCACAGACTACAGGGCGAGCTGCAGTCACACGGAGACCGTGCAGACAGCCGTAAACGGCGCTGCAAGGCCCAAAAACCCTCCTCTACTTTATCCTATGTAGTGTTTTTCCACAAATTAGCTGGAGACGGGTGGAAAGACACTAATAGGATTTTTTTAAATTAATTAACAGCAGACTACAGTACTTGAAAAAAAATTAAAATTGATTTGGCGGTATGACGCAGTGAACAACCCTGAGCTGGAGACAACCAAGCTACGGCTGCTCACAGACTACAGGGCGAGCTGCAGTCACACGGAGACCGTGCAGACAGCCGTAAACGGCGCTGCAAGGCCCAAAAACCCTCCTCTACTTTATCCTATGTAGTGTTTTTCCACAAATTAGATGGAGACGGGTGGAAAGACACTAATAGGAATTATTTGAAAAAATGTGCAGCAGCCTGCACTACTTCAAAAAAAAAAAAAAAAAAGGACAGTATGAGGCAATGAACCACCCTCCCTGAACTGAATACAACCAGCTATGGATGGCCTATGTGGCTGCACTCAGACTAGAGAGTGGGCTGCACTCACACACACACACACAGAGAGACCTTGCAGATCGCTGTGAAAACAGCGCTACAAGGCAAAAGCAAGGTGAATAGTAGGTGAACACAGCGGTTGCTAAATTAGCCTTTGGAAAGCACAAAGAAGCAAATCGCTATCTCTAAACTGTCCCTCAGTCAGCAAACAGCGTCCTGTCACTAACTGAATTCACAGCAGAGTGATCGCAAAATGGCGCCAGCGACTTTTAAACTGCATCATGACATCATTTCAGCAGCCAATCACAGCCTTGCCAGTACTTTCATGCCCTCCATGCTAAACAGGATGTGCCCACACTTGGAATCTTTCTCATTGGCTGAATTTCTGAATTTTGAATCATGGAACTTCCGATTCCGGTATCCGATACGCGCCAAGTATCGGAATCCCGGTATCGGAATTCCGATACCGCTAGTATCGGCCGATACCCGATACTTGCGGTATCGGAATGCTCAACACTAGTGAGTATATCAATATTTTTTATTTTTATTATTTATTTTTTACATGAATATGGATCCAGGGCCTGAAGGAGAGTCTCCTCTCCTCCAGACCCTGGGAACCATATGCACCGCACACTTCCGATTCTGATTTCCGATATCGCAAAAATATTGGAACTCGGATCGGAATTCCGATACAGCAAATATCGGCAGATACCCGATATTTGCAGTATCGGAATGCTCAACACTAATCGTTACGGAGCCGCGCCTGCACTTCATTGCGGCGGTATCTTAAGAAAGGACAAGAAGCGAAGTATATTGTGGAGAAGTGAGAAACGAGATCACAGCAGCAAAGGAGATAATACCGGGAGGAGTCGTGCCCTAAGATCGTGGCAACATCCTTCTGAGGCGCGTAGCCGGTGGCCGGAACACCGATGGAGTACTGGCTCTACGCTTTACTTCAATCACGGCAGGGCAGTTGACTTTAGGTTGGCTGTCTCACCTTTTCACCTAAGCAGACAACGGAGGCAAATTGTGGGAGAGGGGCGTCTCTAGGGTCCCTATAAAATAGCTCCAGGCCTACCCCTGTCTTACGGGTGCATCCTATCCAAACTGGGGGACGGAGAGAGAGAACATCAGAAACAGATACAAGAGTTGTGAGGACTATCCCGTGGTGCTCAGCAGGGAGGTACTACAACACACAGGCGCAAGTAGGAAGGCTACTGATTTCCACCTGCAAAGGGAACTCTGGATGTGCCTTCGGACCGGCCGGTCTCAGCAAGCCCTGTTAGCAGTGCTCTGGATTGTGGATGCCAAAGTCTACAGTAAAAGGTAAAGAGACTGCAACCTTGTGTCCTCGTTATTTACCGCGACCTAAACCACCACCACCTACACCTTTAATTGGACGCCCCTTAGCAGGGCCACGGACCGGGTCGGGCCACCGTGACATCCCCAGAACCGAGACAGAGAGACTCGGTACCGAGTAGCCCATTGCCCTTCATCTGGGGGCGCTCCATATACAGTATATACAGGGGAAGTGGTACTGTGCAGTGTATATATACAGGGAGAGTGGTACTGTACAGTGTATATATACAGGGGGAGCGGTACTGTGCAGTGTACAGTTGTGGCCAAAAGTATTGACACCACTGCAATTCTGTCAGATAATACTCAGTTTCTTCCTGAATATGATTGCAATCACTAATTCTTTGGTATTATTATCTTCATTTAATTTGTGTTAAACGAAAAAACACAAAAGAGAATGAAGCAAAAAGCAAAACATTGATCATTTCACACAAAACACCAAAAATGGGCCAGACAAAAGTATTGGCACCCTCAGCCTAATACTTGGTTGCACAACCTTTAGCCAAAATAACTGCGACCAACCGCTTCCGGTAACCATCAATGAGTTTCTTACAATGCTCTGCTGGAATTTTAGACCATTCTTCTTTGGCAAACTGCTCCAGGTCCCTGATATTTGAAGGGTGCCTTCTCCAAACTGCCATTTTTAGATCTCTCCACAGGTGTTCTATGGGATTCAGGTCTGGACTCATTGCTGGCCACCTTAGAAGTCTCCAGTGCTTTCTCTCAAACCATTTTCTAGTGCTTTTTGAAGTGTGTTTTGGGTCATTGTCCTGCTCGAAGACCCATGACCTCTGAGGGAGACCCAGCTTTCTCACACTGGGCCCTACATTATGCTGCAAAATGTGTTGGTAGTCTTCAGACTTCATAATGCCATGCACACAGTCAAGCAGTCCAGTGCCAGAGGCAGCAAAGCAGCCCTAAAACATCAGGGAACCGCCGCCATGTTTGACTGTAGTGGACCGTGTTCTTTTCTTTGAATGCCTCTTTTTTCTCCTGTAAACTCTATGTTGATGCCTTTGTCCAAAAAGCTCTACTTTTGTCTCATCTGACCAGAGAACATTCTTCCAAAACGTTTTAGGCTTTTTCAGGTAAGTTTTGGCAAACTCCAGCCTGGCTTTTTTATGTCTCGGGGTAAGAAGTGGCGTCTTCCTGGGTCTCCTACCATACAGTCCCTTTTCATTCAGACACCGACGGATAGTACGGGTTGACACTGTTGTACCTCGGACTGCAGGGCAGCTTGAACTTGTTTGGATGTTAGTCGAGGTTCTTTTTCCAACATCCGCACAATCTTGCGTTTAAATCTTTTGTCAATTTTTCTTTTCGGTTAACATCTAGGGAGGTTAGCCACAGTGCCATGGGCTTTAAATGTCTTGATGACACTGCGCACGGTAGACACAGGAACATTCAGGTCTTTGGAGATGGACTTGTAGCCTTGAGATTGCTCATGCTTCCTCACAATTTGGTTTCTCAAGTCCTCAGACAGTTCTTTGGTCTTCTTTCTTTTCTCCATGCTCAATGTGGTACACACAAGGACACAGGACAGAGGTTGAGTCAACTTTAATCCATGTCAACTGGCTGCAAGTGTGATTTAGTTATTGCCAACACCTGTTAGGTGCCATGGGTAAGTTACAGGTGCTGTTAACTACACAAATTAGAGAAGCATCACATGATTTTTCGAACAGTGCCAATACTTTTATCCACCCCCTTTTTTATGTTTGGGGTGGAATTATATCCAATTTGGCTTTAGGACAATTCTTTTTGTGTTTTTTCATTTAGGATAAATTAACCCCTTCACCCCCAAGGGTGGTTTGCACGTTAATGACCGGGCCAATTTTTACAATTCTGACCACTGTCCCTTTATGAGGCTATAACTCTGGAACGCTTTGACGGATCTTGGCGATTCTGACATTGTTTTCTCGTGACATATTGTACTTCATGTTAAAGGTAAAATTTATTCGATATAACTTGCGTTTATTTGTGAAAAAAATGGAAATTTGGCGAAAATTTTGAAAATTTTGCAATTTTCCAACTTTGAATTTTTGTGCCCTTAAATCACAGACATATGTCACGCAAAATACTTAATAAGTAACATTTCCCACATGTCTACTTTACATCAGTACAATTTTGGAACCAAAATTTTTTTTTGTGACGGAGTTATAAGGGTTAAAAGTTGACCAGCAATTTCTCATTTTTACAACACCATTTTTTTTTAGGGACCACATCTCATTTGAAGTCATTTTGAGGGGTCTATATGATAGAAAATACTCAAGTGTGACACCATTCTAAAAACTGCACCCCTCAAGGTGCTCAAAACCACATTCAAGAAGTTTATTAACCCTTCAGGTGTTTCACAGGAATTTTTGGAATGTTTAAATAAAAATGAACATTTAACTTTTTTTCACACAAAATTTATTTCAGCTCCAATTTGTTTTATTTTACCAAGGGTAACAGGAGAAAATGGACCCCCAAAGTTGTTGTACAATTTGTCCTGAGTACGATGATACCCCATATGTGGGTGTAAACCATTGTTTAGGCGCATGGCAGAGCTTGGAAGGGAAGGAGCGCCATTTGACTTTTCAATGCAAAATTGACTGGAATTGAGATGGGACGCCATGTTGCGTTTGGAGAGCCCCTGATGTGCCTAAACATTGAAACTCCCTACAAGTGACACCATTTTGGAAAGTAGACCCCCTAAGGAACTTATCTAGATGTGTGGTGAGCACTTTGACCCACCAAGTGCTTCACAGAAGTTTATAATGCAGAGCCGTAAAAATAAAAAATCATATTTTTTCACAAAAATGATCTTTTCGCCCCCAATTTTTTATTTTCCCAAGGGTAAGAGAAGAAATTGGACCCCAAAAAATGTTGTGCAATTTGTCCTGAGTACGCTGATACCCCATATGTGGGTGTAAACCATTGTTTGGGCGCATGGCAGAGCTTGGAAGGGAAGGAGCGCCATTTGACTTTTCAATGCAAAATTGACTGGAATTGAGATGGGACGCCATGTTGCGTTTGGAGAGCCCCTGATGTGCCTAAACATTGAAACTCCCTACAAGTGACACCATTTTGGAAAGTAGACCCCCTAAGGAACTTATCTAGATGTGTGGTGAGCACTTTGACCCACCAAGTGCTTCACAGAAGTTTATAATGCAGAGCCGTAAAAATAAAAAATCATATTTTTTTCACAAAAATGATCTTTTTGCCCCCAATTTTTTATTTTCCCAAGGGTAAGAGAAGAAATTGGACCCCAAAAAATGTTGTGCAATTTGTCCTGAGTACGCTGATACCCCATATGTGGGTGTAAACCATTGTTTGGGCGCATGGCAGAGCTTGGAAGGGAAGGAGCGCCATTTGACTTTTCAATGCAAAATTGACTGGAATTGAGATGGGACGCCATGTTGCGTTTGGAGAGCCCCTGATGTGCCTAAACATTGAAACTCCCTACAAGTGACACCATTTTGGAAAGTAGACCCCCTAAGGAACTTATCTAGATGTGTTTTGAGAGCTTTGAACCCCCAAGTGTTTCACTACAGATTATAACGCCGAGCCGTGAAAATAATTTTTTTTTTTTTTCTCAAAAATGATTTTTTAGCCCCCAGCTTTGTATTTTTACAAGGGTAACAGAATAAATTGGACCCCAAAATTTGTTTTCCAATTTGTCCTGAGTACGCTGATACCCCATATGTGGGGGGGAACCACTGTTTGGGCGCATGACAGAGCTCGGAAGGGAAGGAGCGCCATTTGGAATGCAGACTTAAATGGATTGTTCAGCAGCCGTCACGTTGCATTTGCAGAGCCCCTGATGTACCCAAACAGTACAAACCCCCCACAAGTGACCCCATATTGGAAACTAGACCTCCCAAGGAACTTATCTAGATGTGTTTTGAGAACTTTGAACCCCCAAGTGTTTCACTAAAGTTTATAGCGCAAAGCCGTGAAAATAAAAATTCTTTTTTTTTTTTCACAAAAATGATTTTTTAGCCCCCAGTTTTGTATTTTCACAAGGGTAACAGGATAAATTAGACCCCAAAAGTTGTTGTCCAATTTGTCCTGAGTACGCTGATACCCCATATGTCGGGGGAAACCACTGTTTGGGCGCATGACAGAGCTCGGAAGGGAAGGAGCGCCATTTGGAATGCAGCCTTAAATGGATTGGTCTGCAGGCGTCACGTTGCATTTGCAGAGCCCCTGATGTACCCAAACAGTACAAACCCCCCACAAGTGACCCCATATTGGAAACTAGACCTCCCAAGGAACTTATCTAGATGTGTTGTGAGAACTTTGAACCCCCAAGTGTTTCACTACAGTTTATAATGCAGAGCCGTGAAAATAAAACATCTTTTTTTTCCCACAAAAATGATTTTTAGCCCCCCAAATTTTTATTTTCCTAAGGATAACAAGAGAACTTGGACCCCAGAAGTTGTTGTTCAATTTGTCCCGAGTACGCTGATAACACATATGTTGGGGTAAACCCCTTTTTGGGCGCACGGGAGAGCTCGGAAGGGAAGGAGCACTGTTTTACTTTTTCAACGCAGAATTGGCTGGAATTGAGATTGGACGCCATGTCGCGCTTGGAGAGCCCCTGATGTGCCTGGACAGTGGAAACCCCCCAATTCTACCTGAAACCCTAACCCAAACACACCCCTAACCCTAATCCCAATGGTAACCCTAACCACACCCCTAGCCCTGACACACCCATAATTCTAATCCCAACCCTAATCCAAACGTAAATGTAATCCAAACCCTAACCCTAACTTTAGCCCCAACCCTAACTTTAGCCCCAACCCTAACTTTACCTCCAACCCTAGCCCTAACCCTAACCCTACCCCTAACCCTAACCCTAAACGTGACTGAAATACGTGGCACTGAAATACGTGGCACTGAAATACGTGGCACTGAAATACGTGGCACTGAAATACGTGGCACTGAAATACGTGGCACTGAAACACGTGATACGTGGCACTTAAATACGTGGCACTGAAACACGTGGCACTGAAATACGTGGCACTGAAATACGTGGCACTGAAATACGTGGCACTGAAATACGTGGCACTGAAATACGTGGCACTGAAATACGTGATACGTGGCACTTAAATACGTGGCACTGAAACACGTGGCACTGAAATACGTGGCACTGAAATACGTGGCACTGAAATACGTGGCACTGAAATACGTGGCACTTAAATAAGTGGCACTGAAATATGTGATATGTGGCACTTAAATACGTGGCACTGAAATACGTGGCACTGAAATACGTGGCACTTAAATACGTGGCACTGAAACACGTGGCACTGAAATACGTGATACGTGGCACTGAAATACGTGGCACTGAAATACGTGGCACTGAAATACGTGGCACTGAAATACGTGCAACTGAAATACGTGGTACTAAAATATGTGGCACTGAAATACGTGATACGTGGCACTGAAATACGTGGCACTGAAACACGTGCCACTGAAATACGTGATACGTGGCACTGAAATACATGGCACTGAAATACGTGGCACTGAAATACGTGGCACTGAAATACGTGGCACTGAAATACGTGGCACTATGACTGTCAGAAAATGTTCATTAAACGGTTAGGGGTGAGGTTAGGGGTAGAGTTAGGGTTAGGGTTTGGATCCCTTTATCACCTTGATGGTGGTGGGTGGCTTTTCAGTGTGTTTTCTGTTTTTTTCGATAAAAATGCATGCGTTTTTAACGCAAACAAACGCATGTGCTTAAAAACGCAAGAAAATACTGCAGGTTGTATTTCTGAAAATGAACGCATGCAGAAAAAAACCGCATGCGTTTGAAAACGCGACCAAACGCGTACAAAAAAACCGCATGCGTTTTCAATGTTAAATATAGGGAAAAAACGCATGCGTTTTTTTGTGCAAAAAACGCTGCAGACAAAAACGGAAGTGTGAAACCAGCGACGCTTTTTATAGCAAAAAAGTTTTTGCGTCTCCACATTTTGAGACCTATAATTTTTCCACATTTGCTCCACAGAGTCATGTGAGGTCTTGTTTTTTGCGGGACGAGTTGACGTTTTTATTGGTAACATTTTCGGACACGTGACCGTTTTTGATCGCTTTTTATTCCGATTTTTGTGAGGCAGAATGACCAAAAACCTGCTATTCATGAATTTCTTTTGGGAGAGGCGTTTATACCGTTCCGGGTTTGGTAAAATTGATAAAGCAGTTTTATTCGTCGGGTCAGTACGATTACAGCGATATCTCATTTATATCATTTTTTTTATGTTTTGGCGCTTTTATACGATAAAAACTATTTTATAGAAAAAATAATTATTTTGGTATCGCTTTATTCTCAGGACTATAACTTTTTTATTTTTTTGCTGATGATGCTGTATGGCGGCTTGTTTTTTGCGGGACAAGATGACGTTTTCAGCGGTACCATGGATATTTATATCAGTCTTTTTGATCGCGTGTTATTCCACTTTTTGTTCGGCGGTATGGTAATAAAGCGTTGTTTTTTGCCTCGTTTTTTTTTTTTTTTTCTTACGGTGTTTACTGAAGGGGTTAACTAGTGTGGCAGTTTTATAGGTTGGGTCGTTACGGACGTGGCGATACTAAATATGTGTACTTTTATTGTTTTTTTTTTTAATTTAGATAAAGAAATGTATTTATGGGAATAATATTTTTTTTTTTTTTTCATTATTTTGGAATATTTTTTTTTATTTTTTTTTACACATTTGGAAATTTTTTTTTTACTTTTTTACTTTGCCCCAGGGGGGGACAATACAGATCGGTGATCTGTCAGTTTGCATAGCACTCTGACAGATCACCGATCTGATTGAAGTGCAGGCTGCTTCACAGTGCCTGCTCTGAGCAGGCGTCTGTGAAGCCACCTCCCTCCCTGCAGGACCCGGATCCGCGGCCATCTTGGATCCGGGTCTGGAGCAGGCAGGGAGGGAGGTAAGACCCTCGCAGCAACGCGATCACATCGCGTTGCTGCGGGGGGCTCAGGGAAGCCCGCAGGGAGCCCTCTCCCTGCGCGATGCTTCCCTGCATCGCCGGCACATCGCGATCATGTTTGATCGCGGTGTGCCGGGGGTTAATGTGCCGGGGGCGGTCCGTGACCGCTCCTGGCACATAGTGCCGGATGTCAGCTGCGATATGCAGCCGACACCCGGCCGCGATCGGCCGCGCTCCCCCCGTGAGCGCGGCCGATCGGCTATGACGTACTATCCCGTCGGCGGTCATACGGGCCCACCCCACCTCGACGGGATAGTACGTCAAATGTCGGGAAGGGGTTAAATGAAGATAATAATAACAAAGAATTAGAGTATTATCTGACAGAATTGCAGGGGTTTCAATACTTTTGGCCACAACTGTATATATATATACAGGAGGAGTGGTACTGTACAGTGTATATATATATAGGGGGAGTGGTACTGTACATTGTATATATACAGGGGAAGTGGTACTGTACAGTGTATATATGCAGGAGGAGTGGTGCTGTGCAGTGTATATATACGCGGGAGTGGTGCTGTACAGTGTATATATATACAGGAGGAGTGGTACTGTACAGTGTATATATACAGGAGGAGTGGTAATGTGCAGTGCATATATACAGGAGGAGGGGTACTGTGCAGTGTGTATATACAGGGAGAGTGGTACTGTGCAGTGTATATATACAGGGTGAGTGGTACTGTACAGTGTTTATATACAGGAGGAGTGGTACTGTGCAGTGTATATATATATATATAGGGGGAGTGGTACTGTGCAGTGTATATATACAGGGAGAGTGGTACTGTGCAGTGTATATATACAGGGTGAGTGGTACTGTACAGTGTTTATATACAGGAGGAGTGGTACTGTGCAGTGTATATATATATATATATATATAGGGGGAGTGGTACTGTGCAGTGTATATATACAGGGAGAGTGGTACTGTGCAGAGTATATATACAGGGGGAGTGGTACTGTGCAGTGTATATATACAGGAGGAGTGGTACTGTACAGTGTACATACTTCTGCAGCCACCCAGGCTCCCAGCACCTGTCCTGTATATATATATTATATATACTGTATCTATACAGGATGTATGGATCCAGTATATACATATACAGGACATGTGCTGGGGGACTGCTGAAGTATATAATATACTTTAGCAGCTCAGCTGCAACCTGCAGCCTCCCAGCCCATGGCCGCCCCAGCTCACCCAGACTGTCAGAATACAGGGATATCATTGCACTCATTCAGGCGCAGGTAGTAGCTCCTCTAGAATCTGCCTGATAAGTTCAGTACTGCAGCCAGGGGCGGGAGAGCAGAGCAGGAGAACATGCTCTCTCTGCCCACAAACAATGTCATGCTGGCTGCATTCTTAACCCCTATGTGCCTGCCTGCACAGACTGAGAAGATGCTTGTGCCAGCGCCCACTGCCCCCCACCTGTAAAACCGCTGTGCCCACATATTTAAAGGGTCGGCGGCAGGAAAAACAGCAGGCAAGTGGCCAGATGTATCTATGACAGCGTGAGTGGGCCCCCCATCTCACCAGGGCCCCGGCACTTGCCCGGGTATGCCGAGTGCTGACGCTGGCCCTGCCGCTGCGCTACATACCCCACATCATAGTACATGCAGTAGGACAAGTTTGACATTTTGAAGGCATCTTTAAGCATTGCCACATTGCCTCCTGGTGGAAATTTGATGCTGAAATTGAGCAATGTAGGCTGAAATGGAGCTTTTTACTATTCGGTAATGTGTCCCGCTTTTATCTTAGATGTAATAATAGCCAGAGCTTGGTCTGAAGACAACATGGGTAACACCATGAAGTTGGCATTGTTGAGAGTATTTTAGGAATGATTTTGTATTTTGTAACATTATTTTTTTTTTATATATCAATTCAGTTTTCCTTGTTTTCTTTGTATATGTAAGTTGTTAGAGTACTTATTAATTACAGGGTATTGGGTTGATGTTCTAGTATTTCTAGCTTTCAGAGTAGCTATTTTATTGCTGCGTTTATGTCAAATTCTCCAATTCACTAACACATAAAAAAGTGTTTGAAGTAAAAGTATGTCGAAGTAGTCCTTTTCATAAATGACATTTCCTATTTTTTAATTTGTTTTTCCCTCTCATTATTGACAAGTTGTTATTGATGAAGCTGCAAAATATGTTCAGAGTTTTACACTCCGGTATGGTACAAGCAGATGGTGTAAATGGAAACTTGAATAATTTAATTTTGTAAACAATATTTATTTACTTGTACTGATGACTGTCTCTCATCAAAATCTATTTGAAATGTTTAACGTTGAAAAAATATAGCCACATTTTTTATTTCTGCACATATACAGTGGGGAAAATAAGTATTTGATACACTGTCGATTTTGCAAGTTTCCCAATTACAAAAAATGAAGAGGTCTGTTATTTTGTATCGTAAAAACACTTCAACTGTGAGAGACAAAATCTAAAAAGAAAAATCAGAAAATCCCATTGTATAGTTTTTAAAAACTAAACCCCTTTACCCTCCAAGGCTGCTTGCACCTTCAAGACATGGCCGAATTTTACAATTCTGACCAGAGCCACTTAACGAGGTAGTATTTCTGGAATGCTTCAATGGACCACACTGGTTCTGAGAAGTTTTTTTGTAACATATTGTACTTCATGAGAGTGGTAAAATTTGTTCAATATAGCTAAAAATAATTTGTAAAAAATCCCTGGAAATTTGTTGAAGAATTTTAACATTTTTCAACTTTCAAACTTTAAATTTTTATGCCCTTAAATCAGAGAGTTATGCCATACAAAATAGTTAATTAATAGCATTTCCCATATGTCTACTTTACGGCAGCACAATTTTTGAAACATATTTTTTTTTGCTAGGAAGTTATAAGTGTTAAAAATTGACCAGCAATTTCTCTTTTTTTTAACTAACTTTATAAAACCATTTTTTTAGAAACCACATTACATTTGAAGTGACTTTGAGGGGTCTATATGACAGAAAATCCCAAAAGCAACATCATTTTAAAAACTGCATCCCTCAAAATGAACAAAACTACATTCAAGAAGACGCGGATTCTTTACTGTAAGAGCAGTGAGACTATGGAACTCTCTGCCGTATGATGTTGTAATGAGTGATTCATTAATTAAATTTAAGAGGGGACTGGATGCCTTTCTGGAAAAGTATAATGTTACAGGGTATATACACTAGATTCCTTGATAGGGCGTTGATCCAGGGAACTAGTCTGACTGCCGTATGTGGAGTCGGGAAGGAATTTATTTCCCCAATGTGGAGCTTACTCTTTGCCACATGGGTTTTTTTTTGCCTTCCTCTGGACCAACATGTTAGGGCATGTTAGGTTAGGCTATGGGTTGAACTAGATGGACTTAAAGTCTTCCTTCAACCTTAAAAACTATGTAACTATGTAACTATGTAATAACCCTGCAGGTGCTTCGCATGAATTTTTAGAATTTGGAAGGAAAAAAATAAAAATTAACTTTTTTTTTCTTCACAAAAATTTAAATTTAGACCCAGTTTTTTATTTTTACAAGGATAACAGAAAAAACAGACAACAACATTTGTTGTGCAATTTCTCCTGGGCATGCCAATAACCAACATGTGGGGAAAACCGTTGTTTGGGTGCATGGCAGAGCTCAAAAGAGGAAAGCCATTTAACTTTTTAAATGAAAAATTTTCTGGAATAATTAGCAGACGTTATTTCGCATTTGAAGATCTCTGATGTGCCTAAACAGTGGAAACCCCTGACAAGTTATACCATTTTGGAAACTATGCCCCTCAGCTAACTTATCTAGATGTGAAGTGATCACTTTGAACCCCCAGGTACTCCAGATAGGTTTATAACATTAAGCAGAAAAATGAAAAAAAAGCAAAGTTTTCCCACAAAAATGTTTTTTAACCTGTTTTGACCCACGGCAGGGCTCAGAAAGGAAGAAGTGTTGTTTCAGAAAGCAGAATTTGATGGAATAATCTGCAGGTGTCATGACACATTTGGAGAACCCCTCATGTGCTTAAACAGTGGAACCGCCACAAAGTTACCCCATTTGGAAACTAGACCACTCAAGGAATGTATCTACATGTGTGGTGAGCATCTTAAACCCCCAGGTGTGGACCTGACCTCACCTCCTTACTTACCAAAATCCCACACTGTCTGTCTGCTATCTCGGCCTTCTTTTCTGCTCGCTTTCTAAAACTGAACATGGACAAATCAGAATTCATCATCTTTCCCTATCTCACTCTACCCCTCCACCAGACCTATCTATCAATGTCAATGGCTGCTCACTTTCCCCAGTCCCATACGCCCGGTGCCTCGAGGTGACCCTCGACTCTGCCCTCTCCTTCAAGCCACATATCCAAGCCCTTGCCTCCTCCTGCCGTCTCAAACTCAAAAATATCTCCCTAATCCACGCATTCCTTGACCGCGACACTACAAATACACTAGTGCATGCCCTTATCATTTCCCGCCTTGACTACTGCAACCTCTTACTCTCTGGCCTCCCCTCTAGCACTCTGGCACCACTCCAATCCATCCTACACTCTGCTGCCCGACTAATCTACCTGTCTTTCCGCTATTCCCCAGCATTTCTTCTATGCCAAGGTCTTCACTGGCTTCCTATCACCCAGAGACTCCAGTTCAAAACCCTTACAATGACATATAAAGCCATCCACAACCTGTCTCCTCCATACATCTGTGCCCTTGTATCCCAGTACTTACCTACACACAACTTCCGATCCTCTCAAGACCTCCTTCTCTATTCCCCTCTCATCTCTTCTTCCCACAACCGCATGCAAGACTTCTCCTGTCCTTCCCTCATACTCTGGAACTCTCTACCACAACATATCAGACTCTCGCATACCATAGAAACCTTCAAAAAGAACCTGAAGACTCACCTCTTCTGACAAGCATGACACCAAAATGTGTCCCACAATTTCTTCTGTATGTGGAAATACCGCTTATGTTGCTGTACAGTATTGCTTAACCCCTTCACCCCCGGAGCTTTTTCCGTTTTTTCGTTTTCGTTTTTCGCTCCCCTCCTTCCCAGAGCCATAACTTTTTTATTTTTCCGTCAATATGGCCATGTGAGGGCTTATTTTTTGCGGGACGAGATGTACTTTTGAAAGATACCATTGGTTTTACCATGCCATGTAACAGAAAACGGGAAAAAAATTCCAAGTGTGATGAAATTGCAAAAAAAGTGCAATCTCACACTTGTTTTTTGTTTGGCTTTTTTGCTAGGTTAACCATATGCTAAAACTAACCTGCCTTTATGATTCTCCAGGTCATTACGAGTTCATAGACACCTAACATGTCTAGGTTATTTTTTATCTAACTGGTGAAAAAAAATTCCAAAGTTTGCTAAAAAGAAAAAAATAAATTGCGCGATTTTCCGATACCCGTAGCGTCTTCAATTTTCATGATCTGGGGTCGGGTGAGAGCTTATTTTTTGCATGCCAAGGTGGTGTTTTTATTGATACCACTTTGGTGCAGATATGTTTTTTTGATCGCCCGTTATTGCATTTTAATGCAATGTCGCGGCGACCAACAAAACGTAATTTTGGCGTTTTGATTTTTTTCTCGCTATGCCATTTAGCGGTCAGGTTAATCCTTTATTTTTATTGATAGATCGGGCGATTCTGAACGCGGCGATACCAAATATGTGTAGGTTTGATTTTTTTTTTATTGTTTTATTTTGATTGGGGCGAAAGGGGGGTGATTTGAACTTTTATATTTTTTTTATTTTTTTAATATTTTTAAACACTTTTTTTTCTTAATATTGGCATGCTTCAATAGCCTCCATAGGAGGCTAGAAGCATGCACAACTCGATCGGCTCTGCTACATAGAGGTGAAATACAGATCATGTAGATCTATGTAGCAGAAAGGCAGGTGTTCTTTGAGCGCCGACCACAGGGTGGCGCTCAAAGCAATTGGCCATCAACAACCATAGAGGTCTCAAGGAGACCTCTGGTTGTTATGGCAATGCACTGCTGACCCCCGATCATGTGACGGGGGTTAGCAGTGCGAGCACTTCCGGCCGCGCGGTCGGGAGCGCTAGTTAAATGCTGCTGTCAGCGCTTGATGGCGGCATTTAACTAGTTAATGGGCATGGGCGGATCGCGATTCCGCTCGCGCTCATTGCGCGCACATGTCAGCTGTACAAAACAGCTGACATGTCGCGGCTTTAAGGTGGGCTCACCGCAGGAGCCCACCTTAAAGCAGGGGATCTGCCAGCTGACGTACTATTCCGTCAGCTGGCAGAAAGGGGTTAATCACATGGCGAGATTCGGGAGGGATTGAGCGCCATTTGCCTCCTGGAGTGCAGATTTTGCTAGAGCCAATAAACAATGGAAGAGCAGAATCCCCCCTCAAGTTATTTATTGTATTCATACCCCTTTGGGAATTTTTGTACAAGTGTAGTGATGATTTTGATGCCATGGATGTTTTCCAGTAACAAGCAGCAGTGGATATTGCTGAGTGAAAGCGGCATACTGCCCCTGTACTAGCAAGTACTTTGACAAAAACCGACCTTGCGGATACATGGATATATACCAATCCCTCTGAAAAACCGTGCCCATGGCACTAGAGGGAAAGGGGAGGGGCAAATTCCCACAGTGCTATAGTCCTATAAGATTTCTAAGAGCATAATGCCCCATTGTATGCATACCAACACAAGATCTATATAAAAAGTACAAACTTTATTGATACAATCTAGTACAAATTTTAAAAAGAAAATAAGCAATATGTACTGTATATGATGGGAATCGGTAAATGACAAGATGGATGGGCCAAGCAAGGAGAAAACACTTCAGAATATGTATAGGTGCACCCCCTATACCGCACATGCTATAGTCATTATATTATATAGGGCAAAAATGTGCACAATTACTGGGAAACGTAAGGAGTGAGTGAAAATAGCCCCATAGGAAACGTGATTTAATCCAAGGAACAGGATATAAACCAACTATTGAACCCTAAAAACTCTCTCCCACATTGCACAAAGCCCAACTGATCAAAGATGAATTATAATTTATCAGTCTAAAGTGCCGTAAGTAGTGCTTACCCATGTGAAGTTCCTGCTGTGCACGTCCAAGCCCCGATGCACTTTTCGTGTACTGAGTTTCCTCGGGGGCTGTGTGGTCTGCTGCATGTGTTAGATCTTATATACCCTCAACATAATTGTGTATAATGGCCGCTCTCATCACATGAGGCATGGGGGAGGGCCTCACGACCGGTATTACATCCTTTCCGGCCATCTCAGTGGCGCTCAGACAAGGAAAGCAATCCTGTGACGTCATTAGTCTGCGCATCGCCAGTATAGATGCCTTCTGGAACTCAAACAGGAAGAAGGTCCACTGCGCATGCGCACAGATATGGCGGCCATCTTAAAAGCGGGAATGTATATTGGCAAGCCATTCCAATAGATAAGAAGCTAAAGACGAACATCAATAACAGGTACAAGCATGCAAGGGTAAATATAGTCCACATAAAAAATTATTGTGTACAAATTGTAACCATAAATACACATAAACCCCACAGACCCCACATCGACATTATTGTATTAAGTCCATTATACTGAATCCAAAATTCTCATAGCACCGAATAATGTGTTCCAATTTGCAGGGGGTCATATATCATGTTCGCCATCTGGCCAGCCGAATGTCCAAGAGGTATGAAGATTAGTGTTGAGCGATACCGTCCGATACTTGAAAGTATCGGTATCGGATAGTATCGGCCGATACCCGAAAAGTATCGGATATCGCCGATACCGATACCCGATACCAATACAAGTCAATGGGACACCAAGTATCGGAAGGTATCCTGATGGTTCCCAGGGTCTGAATGAGAGGAAACTCTCCTTAAGGCCCTGGGATCCATATTAATGTGTAAAATAAAGAATTAAAATAAAAAATATTGATATACTCACCTCTACGGAGGCCCCTGCACCTCACCGCTGTTAACCGGCAGCCTTCTTTGCTTAAAATGAGCGTGTTTAGGGCCTTCCATGATGTCACGGCTTCTGATTGGTCGCGTGCAGCTCATGTGACCGCCACGCGACCAATCACAAGCCGTGACGTCATTCTCAGGTCCTAAATTCCTAGAATTAGGAATTTAGGACCTGAGAATGATGTCACGGCTTGTGATTGGTCGCGTGGCGGTCACATGAGCGGCACGTGACCAATCAGAAGCCGTGACATCATGGAAGGTGCTGAACGCGCTCATTTTAAGCAAAGCAGGCTGCCGGTTACTACCAGGGTGCGTCAGAGGGTGAGTATATCCCTATTTTTTATTTTAATTCTTTATTTTTTACATGGATATGGATCCCAGGGCCTGAAGGAGAGTTTCCTCTCCTTCAGACCCTGGAAACCATACACTGGGAACTTCAGATTCCCGATACCACAAAAGTATCGGATCTCGGTATCGGAATTCTGATACCGCAAGTATCGGCCGATACCCGATACTTGCGGTATCGGAATGCTCAACACTAATGAAGATGAATGTATTTACACAGAATGGAGGGAGAGGGATTCCAATAAATATCCAATTATGAAAAAACTGCAAATAAGGAAAAACAAAAATGAAATAAAAACACAAACAACAATTAAAAGAAATGGGGAAAACAGAAGAGTCACCAAAATGGGCACACCTAAAAAAAAGGAACAAAGGACAACTTTTCTTTGAGGCCGTGTGGAGGCATAGTCCCCAATGATACTATCCAGCAACATTCTAGCTGCGCTAACGTGCTCTTAATGTCACTCCCCCTGATGCCAGAATGTACTCGATCTATGCCACATATTTTCAAGGAATATTATAAGAGAGATGGTATAAGGTGCGTTCACAGCCCGGGGTCCACCATGCAGAGATGGAACCTGCTGCTGAGTAATGACGGACAATATGGCAGTACAATGTGGATACTCACACGGGTTAACTTCACCCTGTGTGAAGGAAGCAAACCCTGTTGCGTAACAGGGCCGCGGTACCGCACCAAGAGCGCAAACAAGGAGTCTCAGTACTCTATCCCAAGACACTAGATTAGAGTACGTTCAGATCACTTGCACTCAACACCGCAACTGGGGTGTCAAAGTAACAGAAAATATAACTTAAAGCACAAGAGTGCGTGCTGTGCCGCTTTGGTGGGCGCCACTAACTACCCAAACTTGGGATAGGAAAACGCTCTATAAGCGCACGGTGCCGGATTGGCAGTTACAGCAATAGACACTGTGTCGTGTGTCTTTATGTTGACAGCTTAGTCGGGCACTAGACAGCAAGCATCCACCTTTTGCGAACAGTCATACACAAGGGAGGGGATTTTAAAGAACGACTTGCACTCATCAACACACACACGATTCCAAATGTACGCTAGCGCATGGCCGTGCGGCCATGCGAACCTTTTATATCTGCAGCAAGAACAGGACCTTCCCAGAAGGACCAATGGGAGTCAGCCACAGAAGAACACCTTCAGGAACTTCCTAAAGGACCAATGGGATTTGCTGCAGTATCTAAGCATGTGACCCTGGATATCCACCGAGAGATCTTGCCCTGGGCATGCCCATAAAGGGAAGAGCAGTACTTAGTCCCAAACACGTCTGCTCACCGCTGCCCAGTACTGGCTACAATGGCATAAGCTGGAAAAACAGCAGTAACCAGTCATCCAGTATCAGCCTGAGCTAGACGCTGGGACCGATGTCCCTGCTAAGCAGACTCCACTGCAGCTGGAGAAGAATGGGAGACCGCAGCGGAGATTCCCCCTGTGCAGAGGCGGGCTCTCAACACCTAACATCAATGACCCAGAACACACAGCCAGGAAAACTAGTGTGGCACTGTAAAACCATTTCAGTGGTCTGAAAGTGGCTGAGCCAGTTTCCAGACCTGAACCCAATAGAAAATATTTGAAGGAAGCTGAAACTCAATGTTGTGCAACAAAGGCCCCGAAACAGGAATGATGGAGAGAAGACCTGTATGGAGGAGTGGGCCAAAATCCCTGCTGCAGTGTGTGTAAACTTGATCAAGAACTACAGGAAATGTCTGACTTCTGAAATGGCATTGAAGGTTTTCTGTGCCAAGTATTAGGTTCTGTTTTTCTATTGTATCAAATACTTTTTTCATGCAATAAAATGCTAATTAATTGTGTAAAAATCATGCAATGTGATTTTCTGCATTTTTTTAAGATTCTGTCTCTCACAGTTGAAGTGCACCTGTTATAAAAATTACAGACCTCTCCACTCTTTGGGAAAACTGGCAAAATCAGCAGTGTATAAAATACTTATTTTCCCCACTGTATATTTCAAGATGTGTTTATATTTTTATAATTTCATTATTTTACACATTTCATTCTTTTTTGAGTATGTGTATTGGTGTTTTGGTTTTGTGTTTTGTTATAAGCTACAATGACATGGACATGTTTTTAATATTTAGGAGTGTTTAGACTAAATCAATGATGACACTTTCTAAGGATGACCAGAATATGTGAAGTGTCAAGATGTAATACTAGAGATTAATTTTAATACCTGAGTTGAATCCTAACTGATTATACATGGTTGGCTTATCCTGAATGTCACTATTTTAGTCCCAAAAAAAGTGTTTAATTTAAGTTGAGCAAATCGCCTGAAATTTGATTCAAACAGATGCACTCAATTCAAATGGAGATTCTGTTTGCATCAAATCAAAGAAATGGAAATTGAATCTGATAGGAAAGGTTTCAAAAAATAATAAACTGTTATAATATTCTCTCCTGTGCCCTCCACTTTGCAACCATACCATTGTGCACCAGACACCACGAGGTGTTCAATGCAATGCCAATGAGAGGGCCAGAAAAGGAGCATTGCACACCTCGTGGTGTCTGGTGCCCAATGGTATGGGACAGGTATGAGGAGAGTCAAAGAAACATGAGTATAACAGTGTATTATTTTTTAATTCAATTCCTGCCTTCAAAATATAGCAAACTGATGTCTAGTTATCATTTTTCTGGATTTGTGCAAAGTGAATCACCTAAAATTTTGCTTTGCTTGAATTTACAAATTTTAGGAAACTGTAAACAAATTAGATTTTCTTAGGAATTAATTAATTAATTAATAATGCTAGATAGTGGACACACCTTGATTTAACATGTCCCTTTTGCCACATTATTTTCAGGGGTACCGTCGTTTTTGTCCAGGCCTATTTCATGAATTTTATTTTTTAAAAATTTCTGTGGAAACATTGTTGAAAAGCAATGTCTGACTTTTATTTGTTCATTTTAATAGACCTTTTATTTATTATTATTTTTGTCAGATTCAAGTTATGTTTGTGACCATTGTGAGTTTTTCTGTCATTAAACGAGGGGTACCAACAATTTTGACCATGTGTGTATCTAGAGCACATTCCCCAATTTGTTCCCAACCTCTACACTATTCCAGATGAAGAAAAAAAGTGACTGTGTCGCCCTGCATAGTAACAGGACATATCCTCCCCCATATTGAAAACAGTATCTTCAAAAATAATATCCTTTAATTATCCCCTACAGTAATAATATCCCACATTCTGGATCCCACGTGTACTCCCATTCTGCCTCGTCTCTCGATACTTCCCCCAAGTTTCTCCATATTGCCCCATAGTCATCTATAATAGTATAATGTACCCCATAGTCATATATAGAAATCTAATGCACCCCCATAGTAGTATAATGTACCCCACAGACATATATAGTATAATGCATGCACATAGTAGTATAATGCATCCACATAGAAGTATAATGAACCCACATAGAATTATAATGCACCCAAATAGAAGTATAATGCACCCCATAGCACTATAATGCAGCTCGATAGCAGTATAATGCAGCCCCATAGGAGTATAATGCAGCAGCCCCATATGAGTATAATGCAGCAGCCCCATAGGAGTATAATACAACAGCCTCATAGGAGTATAATGCAGCAGCCACATAGGAGTATAATGCAGCAGTCCCATAGCAGTGTAATGCAGTAGCCCCATAGCAGTAAAATGCAGCAGCCCCATAGCAGTATAATATTGCATCCCCATAGCAGTATAATGAAGAAGCCCCATAGTAGTATATTGCAGCAGCCCCATAGCAGTGTAATGCACCAGCCCCATAGCAGTTTAATGCAGCAGCCCCATAGCAGTATAATGCAGCAGCACCATAGCAGTATAATGCACCCATAGTATAATGCTGCAGCCCCATAGTATAATTCACCCATAGGAGTATAATGCACCTTATAGTATAATGCAGCAGCCCCATAGCAGTATAATGCACCCCATAGTATAATGCACACATAGTATAACTCATCCATAGTATAATGCACCCATAGGAGTATAATGCACCCATAGTATAATGCAGCATCCCATAGGATAATGCACCCCCATACCCGTATAATATGCCCCAAACCACGGCTTTACAAAAAAAAAAAATTTCCTTACCTGGCCGAGCTCTAGGGATGTCCTCACCTATGATTTGGCTGAGGCGCGCAGCATCGTTTCGGCGTATGACAGTGACGTCATATGTCGGTGACGTGTGCGCTGACATCAGCTGCCGGCCTGTGATTGGCTGAAGGTATGTGCACACGTCAGGATTTCTAGCAGAAATTTTCCTGACAAAAACCGGACATTTCTGACAGAAATCCGCATGCGTTCATTTTGCGTTTTTTCATGCGTTTTTGGTGCGTTTTTGACGCGTTTTTTGTGCGTTTTTTCCAAATGCATAGAATTGCGGGTAAAACACGGAAAATCCGAAAATTATTTATTGTGATAAAGACCCCAGTGGGATTGAAACGTCCTTACTTTGTCACATACTTCCAAGTCACAATTAATTTTTTGTTCACACAAAATAAAGAAACTGGAATCACCAAAAAACAGAGTGTGTGCTGAATTTCTCTAGCCAAGGAGGAGGGATTGGCAGCACTAAACAGGCAGGAAGAGGTAGTGGTGTGTCCAGATGGAGAAGGCAGGCAACTGTTCAGCAGAGCATTGACAAGCGTGAATTCTGAAATCTGAGAAGACAAAAGCTCCTACTTAAAGAATACACCAAAGCAGTGAATAATGAAAATTTACCAATACATCAAAATATCCAAGATGTTCAAATACAGTGACTGAAATCAAGACATCCACCTATTCGAACCACAATTACCCTGTATTATTATTATTATTATTTATTGTTATAGCGCCATTTATTCCATGGCGCTTTACATATGAGGAGGGGTATACATAATAAAAACAAGTACAATAATCTTAAACAATACAAGTCACAACTGGTACAGGAGGAGAGAGGACCCTGCCCGCGAAGTCTCACAATCTACAAGGGATGGGTGAGAATACAGTAGGTGAGGATAGAGCTGGTCATGCAGCGATTTGGTCGATCGGTGGTTACTGCAGGTTGTAGGCTTGTTGGAAGAGGTGGGTCTTCAGGTTCTTTTTGAAGATTTCGATGGTAGGCGAGAGTCTGATGTGTTGTGGTAGAGGGTTCCAGAGTAGGGGTGATATGCGAGAGAAATCTTGTATACGATTGTGGGAAGAGGAGAAAAGAGGGGAGTAGAGAAGGAGATCTTGTGAGGATCGGAGGTTGCGTGTAGGTAAGTACCGGGAGATGAGGTCACAGATGTATGGAGGAGACAGGTTGTGGATGGCTTTGTACGTCATGGTTAGGGTTTTGTACTGGAGTCTCTGGGCAATGGGAAGCCAGTGAAGGGATTGACAGAGGGGAGAGGCCGGGGAATAGCGGGGGGATTAGTCGGGCAGCAGAGTTTAGAATAGATTGGAGGGGTGCGAGAGGGGAGGCCACAGAGCAGGAGGTTGCAGTAGTCAAGGTGAGAGATGATGAGGGCATGGACTAGGGTTTTTGCAGATTCTTGGTTGAGGAATGAACGGATTCGTGAAATATTTTTGAGTTGAAGTCGGCAGGAAGTGGAAAGGGCTTGGCTGTATGAACAAGATTTCACTTTAGAAATGGCGTGAACTTTGGGTCAGTGCAGTAGACGGTGAGCCTCAAACGTTTCCTCACTTACAAAATCCACCACCAGACTTTAATCTACCAAGGAAAACCTGGGTCACTTTGAATCGTATCAGAACAAACTTTGGTGTCTGTGCAGATCTTATGCATAAGTGGGGAAAATCTGACTCTCCTGCCTGTGATTGTGGAGCTGACCGTCAAACAATTCAGGACATTGTCGAGGAATGTCCCCTCAGATCTTATACTGGTGACAAGAATGATTTCTACACTGGAAATGACAATGTTATTGCATACAGAGAAAACCTCGATATCCGACTCTGATTTCTGTTCCTTTGTTCTTTTCAATCACTGTTTATTGGTTGTTATTTATTCTTATATGATGTTAAAATATATGTTCATACGATTAAAAAATAAAAAATCCAGGCTGCTTGCTGTGGAAATGTTGCCATTTAGGCTTGTAGACATAGAGGATGCAGCTCATGGTGATAGCCGTCCCTCTGTTCTCGTTCCCCAGCCACCACTTTTTCTCCTGGCGTGGCATCACCGCCTAGCACCAGCACGTGTCCAGGAACTTCATCTGTGACCTTATTAAAGTAGTTATTGAGATTTTACACTTAAGGACCGACAGGTGGGCAAGCACTTGTGGACTGGGATGCTACATTTCCTTGACAGCACACTGAATGAAAATTGTGTGTTGTGGGACTGAGTCCCACCCTGGCACGGCACTTGTGCTACCGACGCTGGGGATAGCTGGCCCTACTGCTGTCAGGGTTTCAACTATTTGCTATGTATATGCACATAATGGCATTATGACACTGTTTGTCAGATTTCACTTGAACCCTCAGACTAATAGCCTTATTATGTGATGCCTCTGACTTTGTCACCTGTTGTATTTATTTTGATAAATTTTATCTAATTTTGTTTTTTTTCTTTCTTATTTTGCTTTCAGTTTACATGACTGTTATTTTTGCTTGCATATATTTTAAATTTTTAACATAGTAACATAGTAACACAGTTTTTAAGGTTTACTGAAGGCTTTAATTCCATCTAGTTCAACACATAGCCTAACCTAACATGCCCTAACCTGTTGATCCAGAGGAAGGCAAAAAAAAAAACATGTGGCAAACAGGAAGCTCCACATTGGGGAAAAATAATTCCTTCCCGACTCCACATACGGCAATCAGTCTAGTTCCCTGGATCAACGCCCTATCAAGGAATCTAGTGTATATACCCTGTAACATTATACTTTTCAAGAAAGGCATCCAGTCCCCCCTTAAATTTAAGTAATGAATCACTCATTACAACATCATAAGGCAGAGAGTTCCACAGTCTCACTGCTTTTACAGTAAAGAATCCGCGTCTGTTATTATGATTAAACCATCTTTCCTCCAGACGTAGAGGATGCCCCCTTGTCCCTGTCTCAGGTCTAGGAGTAAAAAGATCATTAGAAAGGTCTTTGTACTGTCCCCTCATGTATTTATAGATTGTAATAAGATCACCCCTTAGCCTTCGTTTTTCCAAACTAAATAGCCCCAAGTGTAATAATCTATCTTGGTATTGCAGACCCCCCAGTCCTCTAATAACCTTGGTTGCTCTTTTCTGCACCCGCACCAGTTCAGCTATGTCTTTCTTATGCACCGGAGACCAGAACTGTACACAGTATTCTAAGTGTGGTCGAACTAGTGACTTGTATAGAGGTAAAATTATGTTCTCCTCATGAGCGTCTATGCCTCTTTTAATGCATCCCATTATTTTATTTGCCTTTGCAGCAGCTGCCTGACACTGGCCACTAAATGTGAGTTTGCCATCCACCCATACCCCCAGGTATTTTTTTAAGTGACAGTTTTGCCCTGTGTTTTACAATTAAGCACATAATTATATATAAACAGAGTTTAGTGTCATCTGCAAAAATTGAAATTCTACTCTGTATGCGGCCCACAAGGTCATTAATAAATATGTTAAAAAGAAGCGGGCCAAATACTGACTCCTGTTTGTTCCATTAATAACCGCCCTTTGTTTAATATCCCTGAGCCAGTTCTTAACCCACTTACACATTGTTCTCATTTTATATATCAACCTCTTTAAAGGAGTTTATCAGATTAGTTTGACAGGAACGGTCCCTACCATGTTGATATTGGGTCATGAGGTTATTTCTCTTCAGATACTCCAGCATAGCATCTCTTAGAATACCCTACAAGATTTTAAGCACAGTAGAGATTAAGCTTAGTGGTCTATAATTTCCAAGTTCATTTATTGTCCCCTTTTGTAATAATTATAGGAGATAACTCAGGAGACTCTTTGCGTGGAACAAGATAACTACAGGACACAGTTTTATAAGTGGTAAAGTCTATATTATCACATGGTGATTCAAACAGGTGCAGAGAGAAACTCAAGTCCACAACACTTGGTGCAAATATCAAATGCAGCTCAGCAGCCTATAGGGAACTTCAGAGGAAAATGCAATCACGCAGAAAGTCTATGAAGCACAATTATTCTTGAGGATACTTGACACGAATAAGTCCTTGCTTAGTCCAAAACACAGATAGATATGCTTAAAAGGCAGTTCAAATAATATCTTAGCTCAACCAGGGAGGTCTGGGTAATAGTCGCAGGTTCTTGCAGAGCAGAATCAGCTTACATGTCCAGCAAATGCAGATGGAAGTAAATATGAACAGCAGATGAAGGAGGATTACTGGAACTGGTGTATGCAGCAGGAACTCAGAGCAGAGTAGCAGGATAACCCCACAGGTTCACAGGAGCAGGTATATAGCCAGGGAGTCACCAGAGGTCAGGAGCTGGATGCAAGGCAGAATACTCTAGCACAGACTGAAGGCTGGGGTGGAGTTTTATAACAGGAAGACACAGTGCACATGAGACCAAAGATGCCATCTTGGAAAAGGGCAGTAATGCACTAAAAGGTAATAAAAAATGTTCAGAGTCCTGACATTACTCCCTCCTCAGAAGCGGCCTCAGGACGATCCTGGACCTGGTTTCTCAGGGAATCTCTGATGAAAACGAGAAATCTTCTGTTGGGCATTGATGTTTTCCACAGGTTCCCAAGAGTCTTCCTCAGGGGGATATCTCTGCCATCTTATCAGATATTGGAGCCGATTCCTGCGAATCCTGGAATCAACAATTTCATCCACCACAAATTGTTCTTGCCCATCAATCACCACAGGCTGCGGAGGTGGCACAACACATCCCTGGAAGGTATTAGGAGATACAGGCTTTAGTAAAGATACATGAAAAACTGGGTGTACCTTCACAGTCCTAGGCAGCTTCAGCCGGCAGGCCACAGAGCTCACAATACCATTGATCTTGAAAGGGCCAATGAATTTCTGTCCAAGTTTTTGTGAAGGAACATTTATCTTCAGATTCTTAGTTGCTAACCACACGGAATCTCCTACCTTGAACATGGGTGCAGGTTTACTGAATCTATCAGCTGATCTCTTATAACGTTCTTGAGCTGTGGTCAGGGATTCCTTCAGAACCTCCAGATTTTGCCTCATCGCAGTCAGCCTTTCCTCCACTGCTGGAACCATAGAATTAATTGGAGACCTAGGTAAGATACACAGATGATAACCCAGATTGGCAAAGAAAGGTGTAAATTTAGTGGAGGCGCTCTGAGAATTGTTATATGAAAATTCAGCTAACGGCAGCAAATCCAACCAATCATCCTGGAGATGGCTGACATAACATCTTAGATATTGTTCCAGCGTCTGGTGGGTACACTCAGTCTGACCATTTGTCTGGGGATGGTAAGCGGAAGAGAGAGAGACATTAATATTGAGTGCAGAGCAAAACCCCTTCCAGAATCTTGAAGTGAACTGCACTCCACGGTCAGAGATGATCTCATCCGGAACCCCATGCAGCCAAAAGACATTCTGCATAACCAAGTTCACTGCATCTTTAGCTGAGGGGAGGCCGGTGCATGGAACAAAATGAGCAGCTTTAGTCAGGCGATCAACTACCACCATGATTGTATTCATGCCCCCCGATGTAGACAGCTCCACAATAAAGTCCATTGATATAGACCCCCAAGGGCGGGACGGAACAGGTAATGGTTGTAGAAGGCCCGTAGGTGCCACATGAGGAGTCTTGTAACGGGCACATACCTCACAAGAGAGAACATAGTCCTTGGTATCCTTCAGGCAAGTTGGCCACCAGAAGAATCGGCTCAGGAAATCTTGTGTCTTCTGTACCCCCTGTGACCAGCCAACTTGGAGTCATGTACCAACTGGAGGATCTGCAGACGGACAACCTCTGGGGCGTAGATACGTCGATCTCTGAACCACATGCCACCCTTAAAGACAAGATTAATATCCACAGGTGGGTTGGCCAGAAATACATCAACTTCATAGGCCTCCCTGCCCTCCTTCCACAAGTCCTGATCGTGGATAACTCCGATGAAATTGGCATCAGATAGAATGGTCTTGGATGGGGCTCCAGGTACGGAATCCGCAGCATGGATTCGGGATAAAGCATCAGCCTTCCCATTAGGGGAACCTGGACGGTACGAGATAACAAAGTTAAATTGATTTAAAAATAAGTTCCAATGAGCCTGACGAGGAGAAAGACATCTATCGGATCTAAGGAACTCTAGATTGCGATGGTCAGTTAGCACTATGATCTGTTGTGCAGCTCCTTGCAAACTGGTCTAACAAATCTCTGAAAATGTCATTAGCAAGGTGTTGAAATGTTGCAGGGGCGTTACAAAGCCCGAAGGGCATCACAAGAGATTCAAAGTGTCCATACCGGCATCTGAATGCTGTCTTCCACTCATCCCCTGGACGAATATGCACCAAATTATAAGCCCCACGAAGATCCAGTTTAGAGAACACCTTAGCATGGCGGACTCTTTCCAGTAATTCAGGAATCAGAGGCAAAGGGTAACGGTTTCGTATGGTTAACTTATTGAGTTCCCGATAGTCAACACAGGGTCTCAGGGTCCCATCCTTCTTCTTTACAAAAAAGATAGGTGCCCCTGCTGGTGAGGAAGAAGGATGTATGAAGCCTTTGGCCAGATTTTCATCAATATACTCCTTTAAGGCTTGAAGCTCAGGTGCCGCCAAAGGGAATACGTTACCAAAAGGAATAGCTGCCCCAGGAAGCAACTCAATGGGACAGTCATAATGCCTATCTGCCATTTCTCATGGTGGCTTACAATTCTCCCATTCCCCGAGACCCACAAACAGACCTGGTGGTGGAGTCGGCATACTCCTGTCCCCACAATGCACATTCCAGATTATACCCCCAGTTCCATCACTCTCATTCCCTTCTTTTGAGGTCCACACCATCAGGCTCTTTCGTCCCCTCTCCCTCAGAGTAGCAGTCATATACCAGCCCCCAGGCTCAACCACCCACTTCCTGGACCACTTCTCAGCCTGGCTGCCGCACTTCATGTCCTCAGAACTTCCAACCCTTGTCCTGGGAGACTTCAACATCCCCATTAACAGCCCCATTTCCACATCGGCATCCCAGCTTCTATCACTAACCACTTCTCTAGGCAGGGCCGTATTTGCCACTAGGCACTTGAGGGCACGTGCCTAGGGCGGCGGGATGCAGGGGGGCGCACTTGAGCTAGGTTTTTTCTTTTTTTTTTTAAATAAAACTCCGGGGTCAAGTACCCGCCCCCCCTCCTCCCTCCTTCCCTCCTTCCCACCCCCTCCCTCCCTCCTTCCCGCCCCCTCCCTGAAGATGTAATACTCACCTTCCTCCAGCGGTGGCTGCAACTGCGTCTCAGCGCCGGCAGCGCGTTTTGTCTTCAGCGGTCACATGGTACCGCTCATTAAGGTGATGAATATGCACATATTCATCACCTTAATGAGTGCTACCACGTGACCGCTCATACAGGAAGGAAGACGCTGCAGAGATGCCAGGAAGTTCTGCGCTGCGCGGTGAGAGGTGAGTATGACAGGGAAGAAGGATGGGGGAGCCATGCACGCAGAGGAGAAGGATGGGGAAGCCTTCCACGCAGGGAAGAAGGATGGGGGAGCCATGCATGCAGGGGAGAAGGATGGGGGAGCCATGCACACAGGGGATAAGGATGGGGGAGCTATGCATGCAGGGGAGAAGGATGGGGAGCCATGCACGCAGGGGAGAAGGATGGGGGAGCCATGCACGCAGGGGAGAAGGATGGGGGAGACATGCACGCAGGGGAGGAGGATGGGAGAGCCATGCACGCAGGGGAGAAGGATGGGGGAGCCATGCACGCAGGGGAGAAGGATGGGGGAGCCATGCATGCAGGGGAGAAAGATGGGGGAGCCATGCACGCAGGGGAGAAGGATGGGGGAGCCATGCACGCAGGGGAGAAGGATGGGGGAGCCATGCACGTGGGGGAGAAGGATGGGGGAGCCATGCATGCAGGGGAGAAAGATGGGGGAGCCATGCATGCAGGGGGAGAAGGATGGGGGAGCCATGCACGCAGGGTGAGAGGATAGAGGAGCCATGCACGCAGGGTGAGAGGATAGAAGAGCCATGCACGCAGGGTGGGAGGATGGGGGAGCCGTGCACACAGGGTGGGAGGATGGGGGAGCCGTGCACGCAGGGTGGGAAGATGGGGGAGCCGTGTACGCAGGGTGGGAATATGGGGGAGCCATGCAAGTAGGGTGGGAAGATGGGGGAGCCATGCACACAGGGTGGGAGGATGGAGTATAAATATGGAGTATAAATACTGGACCCTATAGGGGGGACACAGTGCACGAGGACAGTGTGAAGAGGAGGCCGGTATAGAAAGGAGAGGTCAGTGTAAAGAGCATGTACCATAAGAGGGACAGTGTGGGGGTCATATTTTGTGCAGACAATATAGTGAGGGGCAATTTTTTGTTCAGGAGCATTATAATGACACTTGTATCTTTAAGGGCGTCATGTGGAGACTTTCTGCAAAAGAGCGGAGAAGATGGAAGTCTGCAGAGACGGCTGTGGATGAGAAAACTCATCATGGGATCTGGACAAGATGAAGAAAAGAAGAACGGCTCCAGAGGCGACATCATCTATAAGTTACCTGGATGTAAATGTTATTTGTGATGCTAACTCTCATGTTTTTATTTATGTTAGGAGCATTAAAGGGGATGTCCAGGTTTGTGATGAGTCTGCAGTCATTCTTTGTGACTGCAGACTTCTGAATTCTCACAGTGCGCACTGCACGCTGTCAGAATTCTCTCATGCTGGGGATTTACATTAATGCGGTCACATGCTGACTAGACATGTGTGGCCTCCGTCATTGAAAATGAACTGAGCGAGGCCGGGCACTTCTAGTCGGAATGTGGTCAGAAGTATAGAAATCACATACTTGTGCTGACATGACCATCCACCGGCAAGGGAGAATCCTAAAAGTGTGCAGTGCATTAGCTATGAGAATTCAGAAGCTGCGATGTCAGGATTCAGCTCTGCAGGTTCCAGTAGTCGTCACATGGGCACTTCACTCATATGCGACTTTTAGGGTATGTGCACACGTCAGGATTTCTTGCAGAAATTTCCTGAAGAAAACCAGAAATTTTCTGCAAGAAATCAACATTTTTTTTGTAGTTTTAGGTCAGGGAGGGATGGATAGGGATGAGCTAGCAAGGTGCAGGGACAGGTAGTGATGGGTACTTGCGGACATGTGCGGCAATTGCGGTTTTGCACTTACGGTGATACAAAAAACACTGCTAGCAGTGGTTTTTTCCATTGCTGCAAGTACCGCATTTGTCGGATCATGGCAAAACCGCAAGTGCCGCACATGTCTGCAATTCCCATAGGGAATGAATGAGGCCGAACGCAGTGCTGCCGTAAGTGATCCGTTACACGGTAGATGCGGAAAAACTGCCGGATCTGTGGCAAAAGGCGACTTTCACATCAGCGATTTTTGCCAAAGTCACTGCGGATAGTGTCATACTCACCATTGGGGGGGTCAGCACTAAAAGTGCCTAGGGCAGCAGAAACTCTAAATACAGCCCTGTCTCTAGGCCTCTCACAGCTCTCAACCTCTGAAACACACAAAGACGGTAATACCCTGGACCTGGTCTTTGTCCGGCTCTGTTCAATCTCCTACCTAGATAACTCACCGCTTCCCCTCTCTGACCACAACATTCTATCCTTCACACTCAAAATTCCTCCCCCACCCCAGCACTCTCCTACTGTCAACACATTCAGAAATCTACATGCCATTAACCCTCATACACTTTCAGACTCCCCACACTCATCATTGTCCCCAATCTCTTCTTTTTCATGTCCTGATCTTGCTGTACATCACTACAATCACACTCTTAGAAGCACCCTTGAACAAGTAGCTCCCCTCACCCTCAGAACCTCCAAACACAGAGTGAAACAGCCCTGGCTCACATCGCAAACCCGATTTCTCCAGCGATGCTCTAGGAGTGCTGAACGCTTATGGAGGAAAACATGCACAACAGAAGACTTCACACACTTCAAATTTATGTTAAGAACCTATAACTCTTCCCTTCACCTCGCCAAACAGACCTACTACACCACCTTGATCTCCTCACTATCCAGCAACCCCAAGAAACTTTTTAACACCTTTCACTCCCTCCTCAGGCCAAAAGCACAAGACCCTATGACAGACATTTGTGCTGATGACCTGGCCTCCCACTTTATAGAGAAAATAGACAATATCCGTCAGGAAATCCGCTCCCAGACACAAAGTGCAATGACTCCCATCCCTCCCTGCATCTCCCCTGGCTCACTCTCCACATTCGATCCCATCACAGAAGAAGAAGTCTCCAAGCTCCTCTCCTCTTCTTGTCCGACTACATGCACTACTGACCCCATTCCCTCACACCTCCTCCAGTCTCTCTCTCCAGTTGTCACAACTCACCTAACCACAATCTTTAATCTCTCCCTCTCCTCTGACATTTTCCCCTCCTCCTTCAAGCACTCTATTATTACTCCATTACTAAAAAAAACCCACACTCGACCCATCCTGCACAAACAACTACAGACTGGTCTCCAATCTCCCCTTCATCTCTAAACTCATGGAGCGCCTGATCTACTCCCGCCTTACCCATTACCTCTCCACTCATTCCCTCCTAGACCATTCACAGTCCGGTTTCCGCCCCCTACATTTGACAGAAACTGCACTCATCAAGGTGATCAATGACCTTCTGACAGCAAAATGTAATGGGGACCACTCTCTGCTCATTCTTCTAGACCTCTCTGCAGCTTTTGACACTGTTGACCACCCTCTACTACTCTCTAGGCTACAGTCCTTAGGCATTAAGGACACTGCTCTCTCCTGGTTCTCCTCCTATCTTTCTGACTGCTCCTTCAGTGATCTGTTCTCTGGTTCCACTTCATCACCTCTTCCTCTCACTGTCGGGGTCCCCCAGGGCTCAGTCCTAGGCCCCCTTCTCTTCTCACTCTACACAGCCCCAATTGGACAGACCATCAGCAGATTTGGCTTTCAGTACCATCTTTATGCTGATGACACACAACTATAAACGTCATCCCCTGACCTTACCCCCGCTGTACTACAGAACACCACTGACTGTCTGTCCGCAGTCTCCAACATCATGTCTGCTCTCTATCTGAAACTCAACCTCTTCAAAACTGAACTTCGTCTGCTCCCTCCTTCTACTAACCTCCCTAAATCTGACATTTCTCTCTCCGTGGGTGGCACCATAATAACACCCCGGCAGCAGGCGCGCTGTCTGGGTGTTTTGTTTGACTCCGATCTCTCCTTCACATCCCATATACAATCTCTTGCTTGCTCATGCCGCTTACACCTAAAGAACATCTCTAGAATCCGCCCTTTTCTTACCATGGAGACAACAAAAACCCTCACTGTCACCCTGATCCACTCCCGCCTGGACTACTGCAATGCTCTATTAATTGGCCTCCCCCTTACTCGACTTTCCCCTCTCCAGTCCATCCTTAATGCAGCAGCCAGGGTTGTCCATCTGGCTAATCGTTACTCAGATGCATCCGCTCTTCGCCAGTCATTACACTGGCTGCCCATTCATTACAGGATACAATTCAAAGTTCTTGTTCTCACCCACAAAGCTCTCCACAGTGCAGCACCCCCATACATCTCCTCCCTCATTTCGGTCTATCGGCCTAACCGACCGCTGCGCTCTGCAAATGACTTTCGACTAACCTCGGCATTAATCCGTACCTCCCACTCCCGACTCCAAGACTTCTCCCGTGCTGTGCCCATCCTCTGGAATGCTCTACCACAAGATATTAGGACCATCCACAACTTGCATAGTTTTAGGTGCTCCCTCAAAACACATTTGTTCAGAGCTGCCTACCACATTAACTAATCAAGGTCATTTTATGTTTGTGTGTGTGTAGCCCTTTCACTATCTCCATCTTTCCCCCACCCCCTGAAGATGGCTGGACCATCATTGTAAATACATCATTGTAAATACACACCTGTACTTTGTATCTCCCCCATCTCATTGTAGATTGTAAGCTCTCACGGGCAGGGTCGTCTTATTTTGCTTTATTATTGTATTGCTAACATTGTTACCTATGATTGTTGTATGAAACTGTTAAACTGTAAAGCACTGCGGAATATGTTGGCGCTATATAAATAAAGATTATTATTATTATTATTATTATGCCTGTGTGGAGGAAGCTGATCTGCATTCTTCTTGTCACAGATGTCAGAGAACTCTTTATATGCTGGAGGTAAAGAAAATACCTGTACATGTGGTTCCGTAGCCGTGGACTCAGGGATAGCTTCTGTCAACGCTGAGTTGCTCCTTGTTGGAAAGATAATCTCCTTGGTCTCCCAGTTGATAATTGGGCTCTGAGAACGCAACCAAGGAATGCCTAAAATCACAGGAAAATGAGGAGAAGAAATTAGCAAGAAAGAAAGTTGCTCCTGGTGATTAGGCTCCAACAAAATTTCAAGGGGTACGGTCTCCTGATCCATAGGCCCAGAGATTAAAGGTGACCCATCAACTGTTTCCATGGTAATTGGAGAGGCTCTTTGCTGAATTTCAATACCACGTTCCTTGGCAAATGCGATATCCATGAAATTGCCACCTGCACCAGAGTCAATCATAGCTGCACTGGAAATCTACTGTCCTGAACACAGGATCTTATTAGGGAGAGAACAGTGAGAGTTCTTTTCCTTAAGCTCCTTGGGGGGTGAAGTCATAGAAAGTGAATGGAATACAGCGTTTAAAGGCAGGCTACATTCAGATATGTCAGATTCATCATCACAGTTGTCATACTTCCCTACTGCTGCTAGCACTTTGTTAGGCCGTCTAGGACACTTAGGACAGTTGATCAAGAAGTGGTCAGACTGGCCGCAGTAGAAACACAGACTTTCACGAAGGCGATGCTCCCGATGCTCATTGATCTCGCGCCTTTGAATGGAATCAATTTGCATGGGCTCCTCCTCCACCTCCTGAGATGTTTTACCTGCAGGCTCTTTGGAAGGATGGGAAAAGTTAGAAATACGGTTATATGCAGCAAACTTCTCCTGCCTGCGCTCAGTAAGGCGAATGTCAATGCGCACACAATGCTGTATAAATGTCTCTAGCTCTTGTGATGACTCAGAGTGAGCTAGTTCATCTTTTACAATACTAGACAGACCCCTTTTAAAAATAGGCAATTGTGCATAACTGTCCCAATTGGTATCTACTGCTAATCTCCTGAATTCAGTAGCACACTCA
Organism: Ranitomeya variabilis; assembly: GCF_051348905.1. Lineage (NCBI taxonomy): Eukaryota > Metazoa > Chordata > Amphibia > Anura > Dendrobatidae > Ranitomeya > Ranitomeya variabilis. The sequence continues at coordinate 130,416,754 of NC_135234.1, read as the reverse complement.
ATAACAGAACGTTTTGCCTGGCGTAAAGACAATAAAGCAGATTCAGTGGTTGCACGGTGATTAGGAACCTCAAACATTAATGCCATAGCGGCCAAGAAATCATCCAAGTTATTTAACCGTGGGTCACGAGACTCAATCATCGGATTCACCCAGGTGAGCGCTCGTGTGGTCAGCAGCATTATTACACACAATACTTTGGATCTATCATTAGGAAAACAGTCAGCATGCACATCAAAATATAGCATACATTGATTCACAAAGCCACGAAATTTGTCATGATCACCATTAAATCTGAATGGGGGCAACTTAGGTGGGATAGCTGGTGGCGGTTGCCCAGAGGGAAAAGTCGCTTGTGCAGCTATTTGCGTGCTTATGTCCTGAAAAGCCCATCCATACTGGGACTCTATGCCAGCAAGTTTGTTTTCCTGGGCTGCCATGCGGGTGCATAAGTCCTGCAAAGTCTGTCCAAACACTTGTTGATTGTGTTCAAAGCTTCCAAACTTCTTTTGCAGACCTTCCACATCTTTCTGCAGTGATCTAATTATGGAAAACACCTGCTCTAGTCTGTTTTCTTCAGTCATTGTTCCAGCAGTCTCCTTCTTTTTTTTTTAGGCTAGAGTATCCTGTAATAATTATAGGGGATAACTCAGGAGACTCTTTGCGTGGAAAAAGACAACTACAGGACACAGTTTTATAAGTGGTATAGTCTATATTATCGCATGGTGATTCAAACAGGTGCAGAGAGAAAGTCAAGTCCACAACACTTGGTGCAAATATCAAATGCAGCTCAGCAGTCTATAGGAAACTTCAGAGGAAAATGCAATCACGCAGAAAGTCTATGAAGCACAATTATTCTTGAGGATACTTGACACGAATAAGTCCTTGCTTAGTCCAAAACACAGATAGATATGCTTATAAGGCAGTTCAAATAATATCTTAGCTCAACCAGGGAGGTCTGGGTAATAGTCTCAGGTTCTTGCAGAGCAGAAACAGCTTACATATCCAGCAAATGCAGATGGAAGTAAACACGAGCAGCAGATGAAGGAGGATTACTGGAACTGGTGTATGCAGCAGGAACTCAGAGCAGAGTAGCAGGATAACCCCACAGGTTCACAGGAGCAGGTATATAGCCAGGGAGTCACCAGAGGTCAGGAGCTGGATGCAAGGCAGAATACTCTAGCACAGACTGAAGGCTGGGGTGGAGTTTTATAACAGGAAGACACAGTGCACATGAGACCAAAGACGCCATCTTGGAAAAGGGCAGTAATGCACAACAAGGTAATAAAAAATGTTCAGAGTCCTGACACTGTGGGCCCATCATACTGTGTGTAAGGGAGCTGCAAGCCCATCATACTCTGTACAAGGGAGCTGTGGGCCCATCATACTGTGTATAAGGAAGCTGTGCACACATCATACTGTGTATAAGGGAGCTGTGGGGTGGGCCCATCATACTGTGTGTAAGGGAGCTGCGAGCCCATCATACTGTGTATAAGGGAGCTGCAGGCCCATCATACTGTGTATAAAGGAGCTGCGGGCCCATCATACTGTGTATAAGGAAGCTGTGGGCCCATCATACTGTTTATAAAGGAGCTGTGGGCCCATCATACTGTGTACAGGGGAACTGTGAGGGACATCATGGGAACTGTGAGGGACATCATACTGTTTGACGGGAGCTGCAGGCCCATCATACTGTGTATAGGGAACTGTGAATGCATATTGTGCATATGGGAGCTGTTGGCCCATTACACTGTATATAGGGGAGCTCTGGGGGGCATTATACTTTCTATAGTGGAGTTCTGTCAGCATTATACTGTGTATAGGGGAGCATTGGGCTCATAATATCTATAGGGGAGCAGTGGTATCATACTGTGTAGAGGGGAGCAGTGGGAACATCATACTCTGTAAAGGGGAGCAGTGGGAAGATCATTCGGTGTACAGGGGAGTTATAGAATCATCATACTGTGTACAGGGGAGCTGTGGGAGCCTTACACTGTGTATAGGGAAGCTTTAAGTTCATGATTCTGTGTATAATGGAGCAGTACATGGGGGAACTTAGGGGACATTATTATTGTGCATATAGTCCAATATGGTGGTAAAGTCAATATTCGTTTTTGTATATAGATTTATTTTCAATAACAGTAGGGTCATATTCTGAGGTTCCCCTATATTCACAATAAGTGCGCAACCGTAGCTGTAATCAGGGTCAGCTGGTTAGGGGCCCACTCAGATGTTTCGCCCCCCCTAAGTTGAAACCCTAGCTACGCCTCTGCACACTAGTAAATGATCTGTTACATAATGTTATGCGGGTTATGCCCCTCCATAGGGGGCTCGTTGGCCTGATACAGTCCATTTCCTAAAGACAACCTCAGAATCGTGTGGAGATAATGCCATATGACATAAAAGTGGCCACTACTTTTTGGCAGCCTATTATTGAATATCCCTTTGCTACAGTGATGCCAGGGCAGCCACATACTGTAAATACAATCTGTAATATTAATATATTTGTGTTATTTGCAATTTGATTATTTCTACTTATAGGCAATTGCCCATGATCATTTATTTCCTTATATCATTACTATTGGAGCAGTCAGCCTTCTTTTTTACTGTGTGAAGGATACTGCTGCAGAAACAGCTTTACTTAACTGGCATCCACTATATTAGATGATTTAGTTCAAGTGTTAGCTTCTGAAATTGTCAAGAAATCCTGTATTTCAGGAGAAAACACTGAGAAGAAAATAGGTCCACAACATTTTAGGCTGATGGCTACATTATTGCAAACGTAAATAAAAGGAAAAGCAGGGGAAAGGAAGAACAAGGTAGCAATGTGTGCATTTCCCAGACAGTACCATATTTTAAGAATAAGCACTGAAGTAAAGCATTTCTTTATGAGACAGGGAATAGCTTATCTTTTTGAACATACAATAGGGAAGTGCTCACAGCTGGAAGCTTCTCAGAATGACAGAATATATCTATAAAATTGCAAACTTCATACTTTTTTTCTGTTTTTATTTTGCTTACAGAGCTTTTTTGATTTCGTCTCGGAGCCATCAAAGTTATTCAAAACTGAAACCATTTCCAGTACATTTTCTACCATAATGAATTTACAGCTCTTCAGTTCATCAACTGCATAGAATTCACATAATTAAACAGAATAATATACAGTTTTTAGAGCAACAAATTATAATATAGGAACTATGAGTAAAAAAGAAAAAGAAAATGAAAAGAAATATACAGTTTACTAAAGCTTTTGAGAGTGCTTCTGAGCCACACAGCTCACTGTTTTGAAATTATAAGCATATTTGCTATATGCTTTTCTGCACAAATTTAATTTGGAAACTCCTCGTATATACAGCTTAAGTGATTTGATAGTCATTAAGTGACCGCTCAGATGAGATTTGCATATTTACTGTCACGTGCTGATGACCTGCTCTTAATAATCAAGACTGCATAAGTCGAAACACGTCGGTCCGGTTGGTGTCCATGTCTATGTCCATTTTTATAAAGACAAATTAAAAGTGAAGTTTTAATCATTTAACCTACACTGGAGAATCAATTTCTTTTTCATATTGCTCTTTATATTTCTCTCAATGTTCAGAGAAAAACTACAGACCCTGCTTCATTGAGAAATCAGCATTAGAAGCTAGTGACTGCATGTATGGAAATCACACATGAATGTTCATGTAATGACTGCTGGAACCCACAAGCAGAGCTGGATACTGACAGTGAGTATATTTCACACCTTTTAGGTTTTAAATGCTACAGTGCTTATCATCAACACTTTTTTCAATTTTGCGTTTTCGTGTTTTGCTCTCTTTCTTCCCAGAGCCATAACTTTTTTTTATTTTTCTGTCAATATGGCCATGTGAGGGCTTGTTTTTTTGCAAGACGAGTTGAACTTTTGAATGACAACATTGATTTTACCAGGACATGTACTAGAAAACAGGAAAAAAAATCCACGTGCGATGAAATTGCAAAAAAAAGTTCTATCCCAAACTTGATTTTTGTTTGCCTTTTTTTACTAGGTTCACTAGATGCTAAAACTGACCTGTCATTATGATTCTCAATGACATTACGAGTTTATAGACACCAAACATGTCTAGGATCTTTTTTATCTAAGTGGTGAAAACAATTCCAAACTTTGTAAAAAATAAATAAATTTGTGCCATTTTCCGATACCCGTAGCATCTCCATTTTTCGTGATCTCAAGTTGGGTGAGTGCTTATTTTTTGCGTGCCGAGCTAATTTTGATTATACCATTTTTGTGCAGATATGATCTTTTGATCACCCGTTATTTCCTTTTAATGCAATGTCGCGGCAACCAAAAAAAGTAATTCTGGCATTTAGACTTTTTTTATCTTCACGCCGTTTAGCTAAAAGGTTAATACTTTTTTTATTGATAGATTGGGCAATTCTGAATGTGACAAATATGTGTATGTTTGATTTTTTAATGTTTTATTTTGATTAGGGCGAAAGGCGGGGGATTTGAACTTACATATTTTTTTATATTTTTAAAAACATTTTTTTTAACTTTTGGCATGCTTCAATAGTCTCCATGGGAGATGAGAAGCTGCCATAACATGATCGACTCTGCTACATAGAGGCAATGATCAGATTGCCTCTATACGTATAGCAGAATTACTCATTTGCTATGAGCGCCAACCTCTGGGTGGCGCTCACAGCAAAGCTGGCACTGACAATCATAAAAGTCTCCAGGAGACCTCTGGCTGTCATGCCAAAACACCTGTAACCCGCGATCATGTGACGGGGTCACCGGTGGGTGGATTTCCGGAACGATTACTGGAAACGTTTGTTAAATTCCGCTGTCAGAGTTTAACAGCGGCATTTCACATGTTAATAGCTGCGGGTGGATCGTGTTTCCACCCACAGCTATTCTGGGCAAATGTTAGCTGTTCAAAACAGCTAATATGTGCCCGGAAAAATGTGGGCTTACCACCGGAGCCCACACCAAAGGGTGGGAGTCCAACATCAGTGTAAGGCCGGCATCAGACTCAGCGTATGAAATTACGGTCCGTTTTTTACGGCCGTAATACGCAGAAATATTCCCAAAATAGTGATCCGTATGTCATCCGTAGGCAGGGTGTGGCAGCGTATTTTGCGCATGGCATCCTCCGTATGTAATCCGTATGGCATCCGTACTGCGATATTTTCTCGCAGGCTTGCAAAACTGACATCTAATGGATTTATGTGCTCAAATGTTCGTTAAAACATATATACAGTATCTATATATATATATATATATATATATATATATATATATATATATATATGTCATTGAGACACATATATATATATTTATATTTATTTCAGCGCTAGATAGCAGAAAAGGCAGTAATTCAATTGCCGGCTTTTGCTATCTCCTTCCCAAACCCGACATGATATGAGACATGGTTTACATACAGTAAATACAGTATCCCTTTTTTTCATATTCCACACTACTAATGTTAGTAGTGTGTATGTGCAAAATTTGGGCCCTCTAGCTATTAAATTAAAGGGTTAAATCGCGGAAAAAATTGGCATGGGCTCCCGTGCAATTTTCTCTGCCAGAGTGGTAAAGCCAGTGACTGAGGGTAGATATTAATAGCCTAGAGAGGGTCCATGGTTATTGGCCCCCCCTGGCTAAAACATCTGCCCCCAGCCACCCCAGAAAAGGCACATCTGGAAGATGCGCCTATTCTGGCACTTGGACACTCTCTTCCCACTCCCGTGTAGCGGTGGGATATGGGGTAATGAAGGGTTAATGTCACCTTGCTATTGTAAGGTGACATTAAGCCAGATTAACAATGGAGAGGCGTCAATTATGACACCTATCCATTATTAATCCAATAGTACGAAATGGTTAATAAAACACACACACATTATTACAAAGTACTTTAAGGAAATAAAGACACAGGGTGTTTTAATATTTTATTAGACTCTTAATCCACCTGAAGACCCTCGTTCTGTAAAAAAGGAAAAATAAAAAAACAACAATATCCCATACCTTCCGTTGTTCAGGTCACGTCCCACGATGTAAATCCGTCTGAAGGGGTTAAATCATTTTACACCCAGGAGCTCTGCTAATGCAGTGCTCGTGGCTGTAAAACCCCGGGGAATGAATGGAAAGCAGGGGAATGTGAAAACTGTTTTTCCCCCTTTCTAATTTCCTATTCTTCTGCATGTTTGTCACACTTAAATGTTCAGATCACAAAAAAATAAAATATTAGACAATAACACAAGTAAACAGAAAATGACGTTTTTAAATTAAAGTATTCATTATTAAAGGGACTCTGTCACCTGAATTTGGAGGGAACAATTTTCAGCCATAGGGACGGGGTTTTCGGATGTTTTATTCACCCTTTCCTTACCCGCTGGCTGCATGCTGGCTGCAATATTGGATTGAAGTTCATTCTCTGTACTCCGTAGTACATGCCTGCACAAGGCAATCTTGCCTTACGCAGGCTTGTACTATGGAGGACAGAGAATGAACTTCAATCCAACATTGCAGCCAGCATGCAGCCAGCGGGTAAGGAAAGGGTGAATCAAACACCCGAATGGCTGAAAATTGTTAAGGGAAAATTAAATCCAAACCTATAGGGCACTATGTGAAAAAGTGATTGCCCCCCCTTTAAAATATAAATTAACTGTGGTTTATCATGTTTGTGAGTTCAAATTCTTTAGCCACACTCAGGCCTGATTCCTGCTACACCTGTTCTCAATCAAGAAATCACTTAAATAGGACATGCCTCAAAAAATTAAAGTAGATCAAAAAAGATCCTTAAAAGTGGTGACAGAAAAAAAAATTTTTTGTTAAATATTTACTTTAGCTTGTAAAAGTAGCAAAGTATAAAAAGCTATATAAATACAGCATCATTGTATTCGTTCTGATTTGATAAACAAATTGGTCTTATCACTTTAATGACACTAAACTAACCAAATATATATATACAGGGTGGGCCATTAATATGGATACACCTAAATAAAATGGGAATGGTTGGTGATATCAACTTCCTGTTTGTGGCACATTAGTATACATTAGTATATGAGAGGGGCAAAACTTTTCAAGATAGGTAGTGGCCATGGCGGCCATTTTTAAGTCAGCCATTTTGGATCCAACTTAATTTTTTTCAATTTTAAGAGGGTCATTTGACAGATAAAACTTATTGAGAATTTCACAGAAAAAACAAATGTGTGCTTGGTTTTAACATAACTGTAATAATTATAGGCGATAACTCAGGAGACTCTTTGCGTGGAACAAGACAACTACAGGACACAGTTTAATAAGTGGTAAAGTCTATATTATCACTAGTGTTGAGCGATACCGTCCGATACTTGAAAGTATTGGTATCGGAAAGTATCGGCCGATACCGGCAAAGTATCGGATCTAATCCGATACCGATACCCGATACCAATACAAGTCAATGGGACACCAAGTATCGGACAGTATCCTGTATGGTTCCCAGGGTCTGAAGGAGAGGAAACTCTCCTTCAGGCCCTGGGATCCATATCAATGTGTAAAAGAAAGAATTAAAATAAAAAATAGGGATATACTCACCCTCTGACGCGCCCCCTGGACTTTACCGCCGTAACGGGGAGCCGTTGTACCTAAGAATGCGCGCTTGAAGGGCCTTAGTGTCATGGTTCCCAATGGCAAGGGAACGTAAGAAACATATAAATAACGAACGAGCTCTCGGGTGATGGAAACTCGAGTTGACCGTGAGCTAAATCTACCACACAACTAATAGTAGCCAGGGAGCATACCTACAGCTTCCTAAATGCCACGCGCCAGCCGGAGGACTAACTACGCCTGGTAGAGGAAGAAACAGACCTGGCTTACCTCTAGTGAAATTTCCCAAAGATGATAGCAGCCCCCACATATATTAACAGTGATTTCAGGGGAAAAGACATACACAGTATGAAAGTAGATTTAGCAAAGAGAGGTCCACTTACTAGATAGCAGAAGGATACAAAAGAGGACTTCACGGTCAACTGAAAACCCTTTCAAAAAACCATCCTGAAATTACTTTAAGACTCCTGTGTCAACTCATCACACAGGAGTGGCAATATCAGACCACAAGAGCTTCCAGCAACAGAAAATGACAAAACTGTACACTGGACAAAAATACAAAAACGATAAGGACAATAAGTCCACTTAGCTGATCAGCAGACTAGTAGCAGGAACATGCAACCGAAAGACTCTGGTTACAATGATGACCGGCAAGGAAATGACTGGAGAGCAAGGCTAAATAGGAAACTCCCAAACACTGATGGAAGCAGGTGAACAGAAGCAGCAAAGTGCAAACAAGTCACCAGTACCACCAGCAACCACCAGGGGAGCCCAAAAAGCGGATACACAACAGTACCCTCCCCTTAAGGAGGGGGCACCGAACCCTCACAAGAACTGCCAGGGCGATCTGGATGAGCCCTATGAAAGGCACGAACCAAATCCGAGGCATGAACATCAGAGGCAGTTACCCAAGAATTATCTTCCTGACCATAGCCTTTCCATTTAACCAGATATTGAAGTCTCCGTCTGGAAATACGGGAGTCCAAGATCTTCTCTACGACGTACTCCAATTCACCCTCCACCAGCACAGGAGCAGGAGGTTCAGTAGAAGGAACCACCGGTACCTCATATCTCCGCAACAACGACCGATGGAACACATTATGGATAGCGAAAGATGCCGTGAGGTCCAAACGAAAGGAAACAGGGTTAAGAATCTCCAAAATCCTATAAGGACCGATGAACCGAGGCTTAAATTTGGGAGAAGAAACCCTCATAGGGACAAAACGGGAAGACAACCACACCAAGTCCCCAACGCGAAGGTGGGGACCAACACGACGACGGTTAGCAAACTGCTGAGACCTCTCCTGGGACAATTCCAAATTATCCACCACTTGTCCCCAAATCCGATGCAACCGATCCACTACCGCATCCACTCCAGGACAATCCGAAGATTCAACCTGACCAGATGAAAAACGCGGATGAAACCCTGAATTGCAAAAGAAAGGAGAAACCAAAGTGGCAGAACTAGCCCGATTATTAAGAGCAAACTCCGCCAACGGCAGAAAGGCAACCAATCATCCTGATCCGCAGACACAAAACACCTCAAATAAGTCTCCAAAGTTTGATTAGTTCGCTCCGTCTGGCCATTGGTCTGAGGATGGAATGCAGACGAAAAGGACAAATCAATGCCCAACCTGGCACAGACTGCCCGCCAAAATCTAGACACGAACTGGGTACCCCTGTCAGAAACGATGTTTTCCGGAATACCATGCAAGTGAACCACATTTTGAAAAAACAGAGGGACCAACTCAGATGAGGAAGGCAACTTAGGCAATGGCACCAAATGAACCATTTTAGAAAAACGGTCACACACCACCCAGATGACAGACATCTTCTGAGAAACAGGGAGATCCGAGATAAAGTCCATAGAGATGTGCGTCCAAGGCCTCTTAGGAATAGGCAAGGGCAACCACAACCCACTAGCCCTAGAACAACAATGCTTGGCCCGAGCACACACATCGCAAGACTGCACAAAAACACACACATCTCGAGACAGGGAAGGCCACCAGAAGGATCTAGCCACCAAATCTCTGGTGCCAAAAATTCCCGGATGACCTGCCAGAGTAGAAGAATGAACTTCCGAGATGACTCTAGTGGTCCAATCGTCAGGAACAAACAGTCTACCAGACGGACAACGATCAGGTCTATCCGCCTGAAATTCTTGCAATGCACGTCGCAGATCTGGAGAGACAGCAGACAAAACCACCCCATCCTTAAGGACACCAGCAGGTTCAGAATTCCCAGGAGAGTCAGGCTCAAAACTCCTAGAAAGAGCATCTGCCTTCACATTCCTAGAACCCGGTAAGTACGAGACCACAAAATCAAACCGGGAAAAGAACAACGACCAACGTGCCTGTCTAGGATTCAGGCGCCTGGCAGACTCCAAATAAATTAAATTCTTGTGATCAGTCAAAACTACCACCTGATGTCTGGCACCCTCAAGCCAATGACGCGACTCCTCAAATGCCCACTTCATGGCCAAAAGCTCCCGATTACCCACATCATAGTTTCGCTCGGCGGCCGAAAATTTTCGCGAAAAGAACGCACAAGGTCTCATCACTGAGCAGTCGGAACTTTTCTGCGACAAAACCGCCCCCGCTCCGATCTCGGAAGCATCGACCTCAACCTGAAAGGGAAGAGAAACATCAGGCTGGCGCAACACAGGGGCAGACAAAAAGCGGCGCTTAAGCTCCCGAAAGGCCTCCACAGCAGCAGGGGACCAACTGGCAACATCAGCACCCTTTTTAGTCAAATCCGTCAGAGGTTTAGCAACGCCAGAAAAAACAGCTATAAATCGACGATAAAAATTAGCAAAGCCCAAGAATTTCTGAAGACTCTTCAGAGAAGTAGGCTGCGTCCAGTCGTAAATAGCCCGAACCTTGACAGGGTCCATCTCAATAGAAGAAGGGGAAAAAATGTACCCCAAAAAGGAAATTTTTTGAACCCCAAAAACACACTTTGAACCCTTTACACACAAAGAATTCTCCCGCAAAACCTGAAAAACTCTCCTGACCTGCTGAACATGAGACTCCCAGTCATCAGAAAAAATCAAAATATCATCCAAGTACACAATCATAAATTTATCCAAATATTCACGGAAAATATCATGCATTAAGGACTGAAAGACCGAAGGTGCATTAGAAAGGCCGAAAGGCATTACCAAATACTCAAAATGGCCCTCAGGCGTATTAAATGCGGTTTTCCACTCATCCCCCTGCTTAATTCGCACCAAATTATGCGCTCCACGAAGATCAATCTTAGAGAACCATTTAGCCCCCCTTATGCGAGCAAACAAATCAGTCAGCAAAGGCAACGGATACTGATATTTGACTGTAATTTTATTCAGGAGTCGATAATCAATACAAGGCCTCAGAGAGCCATCCTTTTTAGAGACAAAGAAAAAACCGGCTCCTAAAGGTGATGAAGAAGGACGAATATGTCCCTTTTCCAGGGACTCCTTAATATACTCGCGCATAGCAGCATGTTCAGGTACAGATAGGTTAAACAAACGACCCTTTGGAAATTTACTGCCAGGAATCAGATCTATGGCGCAATCACAATCCCTGTGAGGAGGGAGTGAACCAATTTTAGGCTCTTCAAAAATATCACGATAATCAGACAAAAATGCCGGAATCTCAGATGGAATAGATGACGAAATGGACACCAAAGGAGTGTCCCCATGAGCCCCCCGACATCCCCAGCTTAACACAGACATAGCTTTCCAGTCAAGGACTGGGTTATGAGACTGTAACCATGGTAATCCAAGCACCAAAACATCATGTAAATTGTACAACACAAGGAAGCGAATCACCTCCTGATGGTCTGGAGTCATACGCATAGTCACTTGCGTCCAGAACTGTGGTTTATTACAAGCCAAAGGTGTAGAATCAATACCCTTCAGAGGTATAGGGACTTCCAGAGGCTCTAAATCAAACCCACAGCACCTGGCAAAGGACCAGTCCATAAGACTCAGAGCGGCGCCAGAGTCCACATAGGCATCCACGGTAATAACTGATAATGAACAAATCAAGGTTACAGACAAAATAAATTTGGACTGTAAAGTGCCAATTGAAATAGACTTGTCAACCTTCCTAGTACATTTAGAGCATGCCGATATAACATGAGCAGAATCACCACAATAGAAGCATAACCCATTTTTACGCCTATAATTCTGCCGCTCGCTTCTGGACATAACTCTGTCACATTGCATTTTCTCTGGCGTCTCTTCAGAAGATACCGCCAAATGGTGCACGGGTTTGTGCTCCCGCAAACGCCGATCAATCTGAATTGCCATTGTCATGGACTCATTCAGACCCGTAGGCGCAGGGAACCCGACCATAACATCTTTAACGGCATCAGAAAGGCCCTCTCTGAAATTTGCCGCTAAGGCGCACTCATTCCACTGAGTAAGCACAGACCATTTACCAAATTTTGGGCAGTATATCTCAGCTTCATCTTGCCCTTGAGATAGGGCTATCAAAGCTTTTTCAGCTTGAATCTCTAAATTAGGTTCCTCATAAAGCAACCCTAAAGCCAGGAAAAACGCATCCACATTGAGCAACGCAGGATCCCCTGGTGCCAATGAAAATGCCCAATTTTGAGGGTCACCTCGGAGCAAAGAAATTACAATCTTAACCTGCTGAACAGGATCTCCTGAGGAGTGAGGTCTGAGAGAAAGGAATAATTTACAATTATATTTGAAATTCAGAAACCGAGATCTATCTCCGGAAAACACCTCTGGTGTAGGGATTTTAGGTTCAGAAATAGGAGTATGCATAACAAAATCTTGTAAATTTTGAACCTTCGTAGCAAGATTATTTAAACCTGCAGCCAAACTCTGGGGATCCATCTTTAAACAGGTGAGCTCAGAGCCATTCAAGGATTATAAGGAGAGAAAGGCAAAGGCTGTAATTAGAGCTGAAATACAACTGATCCAACTATGGAGCAAGCATAGGGAAAAAGAAAAAAAAAAAATTTACAGACTTCTTTTTTCTCTCCTTTCTTCTGCCAATAAGTTTAACACGGGCCGGTCATACTGTCATGGTTCCCAATGGCAAGGGAACGTAAGAAACATATAAATAACGAACGAGCTCTCGGGTGATGGAAACTCGAGTTGACCGTGAGCTAAATCTACCACACAACTAATAGTAGCCAGGGAGCATACCTACGGCTTCCTAAATGCCACGCGCCAGCCGGAGGACTAACTACGCCTGGTAGAGGAAGAAACAGACCTGGCTTACCTCTAGTGAAATTCCCCAAAGATGATAGCAGCCCCCACATATATTAACAGTGATTTCAGGGGAAAAGACATACACAGTATGAAAGTAGATTTAGCAAAGAGAGGTCCACTTACTAGATAGCAGAAGGATACAAAAGAGGACTTCACGGTCAACTGAAAACCCTTTCAAAAAACCATCCTGAAATTACTTTAAGACTCCTGTGTCAACTCATCACACAGGAGTGGCAATATCAGACCACAAGAGCTTCCAGCAACAGAAAATGACAAAACTGTACACTGGACAAAAATACAAAAACGATAAGGACAATAAGTCCACTTAGCTGATCAGCAGACTAGTAGCAGGAACATGCAACCGAAAGACTCTGGTTACAATGATGACCGGCAAGGAAATGACTGGAGAGCAAGGCTAAATAGGAAACTCCCAAACACTGATGGAAGCAGGTGAACAGAAGCAGCAAAGTGCAAACAAGTCACCAGTACCACCAGCAACCACCAGGGGAGCCCAAAAAGCGGATACACAACACCTTAGATGACGTCACGGCGCTCTGATTGGTCCGTAGCGGTCGCGTGACCGCTACGCGACCAATCACAAAGCCGTGACGTCACCTAAGGTCTTTCAAGCACTTGAAATACCTTAGAAGACGTCCGCAGCTTCTGATTGGTAGCGTAGCGGTCCCGTGAACGCTACGTGACCAATCACAAAGCCGTGACGTCACCTAAGGTCTTTCAAGCGCTTGAAAGACCTTAGGTGACATCACGGCTTTGTGATTGGTCGCGTAGCGGTCACGCGACCGCTACGGACCAATCAGAGCGCCGTGACGTCATCTAAGGCCCTTCAAGCACGCATTCTTAGGTACAACGGCTCCCGGTTACGGCGGTAAAGTCCAGGGGCCGCCGGAGAGGTGAGTATATCCCTGTTTTTTATTTTAATTCTTTCTTTTACACATTGATATTAATCCCGATACCGATTCCCGATACCACAAAAGTATCGGATCTCGGTATCGGAATTCCGATACCGCAAGTATCGGCCGATACCCGATACTTGCGGTATCGGAATGCTCAACACTAATTATCACACAGTGATTCAAAGAGGTGAAGAGAGAAACTCAAGTCCACAACACTTGGTGCAAAGAATAAACGCAGCTTAGCAGTCTATAGGAAACTTCAGAGGAAAATGCAATCAAGCAGAAAGTCTATGAAGCACAGTTATTCTTGAGGATACGTGAAACTAATAAATCCTTGTCTTAGTCCAGGCACAGATAGATATGCTTATTAGGCAGTTCAAATCATATCTTAGCTCAACCAGGGAGGCCAGGGAGGCCTGGTTAATAGTCTCAGGTTATTTCAAAGCAGAAACAGCTTACAAGTCCAGCAAATGCAGATGGAAGCAAACACGAACAGCAGATGAAGGCGGATTACTGGAACTGGTGTATGCAGCAGGAACTCAGAGCAGAGTAGCATGATCACCACACAGGTTCACAGGAACAGGTGTATAGCCAGGGAGTAATCAGAGGCCAGGAGCTGGATGCAAGGCAGAATACTCTAGCACAGACTGAAGGCTGGGGTGGAGTTTTATAACAGGAAGACACAGTGCACATGAGACCAAAGATGCCATCTTGGAAAAGGGCAGTAATGCACTAAAAGGTAATAAAAAATGTTCAGAGTCCTGACATTACTCCCTCCTTAGAAGTGGCCTCAGGACAATCCTGGACCTGGTTTCTCAGGGAATCTCTGATGAAAACGAGAAATCTTCTGTTGGGTATTGATGTTTTCCACAGGTTCCCAAGAGTCTTCCTCAGGGGGATATCCCTGCCATCTTATCAGATATTGGAGCCGATTCCTGCGAATCCTGGAATCAATAATTTCTTCCAACACGAATTGTTCTTGCCCATCAATCACCACAGGCTGCGGAGGTGGCACAACACAGCCCTGGAAGGTATTAGGAGATACAGGCTTTAGTAAAGATACATGAAAAACTGGGTGTACCTTCATTGTCCTAGGCAGCTTCAGCCAACAGGCCACAGAGCTCACAATACCGTTGATCTTGAAAGGGCCAATGAATTTCTGTCCAAGTTTTTGTGAAGGAACGTTTAACTTCAGATTCTTAGTTGCTAACCACACGGAATCTCCTACCTTGAACATGGGTGCAGGTTTACGGAATCTATCAGCCGATCTCTTAAAACGTTCTTGAGCTGTGGTCAGGGATTCCTTCAGAACCTCCAGATTCTGTCTCATCGCAGTCAGCATTTCCTCCACTGCCGGAACCGGTGAATTAATTGGAAACCTAGGTAAGATACATGGATGATAACCCAGATTGGCAAAGAAAGGTGTAAATTTAGTGGAGGCGCTCTGAGAATTATTATATGAAAATTCGGCTAACGGCAGCAACTCCAACCAATCATCCTGGAGATGGCTGACATAACATCTTAGATATTGTTCCAGCGTCTGGTTGGTACGCTCAGTCTGACCATTTGTCTGGGGATGGTAAGCAGAAGAGAGACAATATCCACAGGTGGGTTGGCAAGAAATACATCACCTTCATAGGCCTCCCTGCACTCCTTCCACAAGTCCTGATCGTGGATAACTCTGATGAAATTGGCATCAGATAGAATGGTCTTGGATGGGGCTCCAGGTACGGAATCCGCAGCATGGATTTGGGATAAAGCATCAGCCTTCCCATTACGAGAACCTGGACGGTACGAGATAACAAAGTTAAATTGATTTAAAAATAAGTTCCATTGAGCCTGACATGGAGAAAGACATCTAGCGGATCTAAGGAACTCTAGATTGCGATGGTCAGTTAGCCCTATGATCTGTTGTGTAGCTCCTTGCAGATGATGCCTCCATTCTTTGAAAGCCGCAATAATAGCCAGCAATTCCTTGTCTCCCACGTCGTAATTTTTCTCTGCTGAGGTTAGTCTTCAGGAAAAGAAAGCACAAGGATGTAGCAGACCCTTCTCTCCAGTTCTTTGGGAGAGAATAGCCCCCAAAGCATTATCAGAAGCGTCCACCTCCACAATGAAAGGAAGTGCTGGATCTGGGTGTATCAACAGCGGTGCTGAGGTGAAACAGACTTTAAGCCGATCAAAAGCTTCTTGAGCTTCTTGAGCCTGTGATGACCACTTAAAGGGCTTTTCCTTCTTTGTCAAGGAAGTAATAGGACGGACAATTTCAGAAAAATTTCGAATGAAGCGTCTGTAGAAATTTGCAAAACCAATAAAACGTTGGACCTCCTTAACGTTCTTGGGTACCGGCCAGTCAAGGATAGCCTGAATCTTACCAGATTCCATGTTCAGCCCCTGGGGAGAGATGATATAACCTAAGAACTGTATCTCAGAACGATGGAACTCGCATTTCTCTGGCTTAATATACAGATGGTTCTCTTTCAGACGTCTTAAAACAGTTTTGACATGTTCTTCATGTTCCTGTAGAGAGTCAGAAAAGATTAGTATATCGTCCAAATAGATCACTACAAACTGGTCCAACAAATCTCTGAAAATGTAATTAACAAGGTGTTGAAATGTTGCAGGGGTGTTACAAAGCCCGAAGGGCATCACAAGAGATTCTATGTGTCCATACCAGCATCTGAATGCTGTCTTCCATTCATCCCCTGGACGAATAGGCACCAAATTATAAGCCCCACGAAGATCCAGTTTAGAGAACACCTTAGCATGGCGGACTCTTTCCAGTAATTCGGGAATCAGAGGCAAAGGGTAATGGTTTCGTACGGTTACCTTATTGAGTTCTCGATGGTCAACACAGGGTCTCAGGGTCCCATTCTTCTTCTTTACAAAAAAGATAGGTGCCCCTGCTGGTGAGGAAGAAGGACGTATGAAGCCTTTGGCCAGATTTTCATCAATATACTCTTTTAAGGCTTGAAGCTCAGGTGCCGCCAAAGAGTATACGTTACCAAAAGGAATGGCTGCCCCGTAAAGCAGCTCAATGGGACAGTCATAATGCCTGTGTGGAGGAAGCTGATCTGCATTCTTCTTGTCACAGATGTCAGAGAACTCTTTATAAGCTGGAGGTAAAGAAAATACCTGTACATGTGGTTCCATAGCCGTGGACTCAGGGACAGCTTCTGTTAACGCTGAGTTGCTCCTTGTTGGGAAGATAATCTCCTTGGTCTCCCAGTTGATAATTGTGTTCTGAGAACGCAACCAAGGAATGCTTAAAATAACAGGGAAATGAGGAGAAGAAATTAGCAAGAAAGAAAGTTGCTCCTGATGCTTAGGCTCCAACAAAATTTCAAGCGGTACGGTCTCCTGATCCACAGGCCCAGAGATTAAAGGTGACCCATCCACTGTTTCCATGGTAATTGGAGAGGCTCTTTGCTGAATTTTAATACCATGTTCCTTGGCAAATGCGATATCCATGAAATTGCCACCTGCACCAGAGTCAATCATAGTTGAACTGGAAATCCACTGTCCTGAACACAGGATCTTAATAGGGAGAGAACAGTGAGAGTTCTTTTCCTTCAGCTCCTCGGGGGGTGAAATCATAGAAAGTGAATGGAATACAGCATTTAAAGGCAGGCTACATTCAGAGATGTCAGATTCATCATCACAGTTGTCATACTCCCCTATTGCTGCTAGCACCTTGTTAGGCCGTCTAGGACACTTAGGACAATTGATCAAGAAGTGGTCAGACTGGCCGCAGTAGAAACATAGACTTTCACAAAGGCGATGCTCCCGGCGCTCATTGATCTCGCGCCTCTGAACCGAATCAATTTGCATGGGCACCTCCTCCACCTCCCAAGAGGTTTTACCTGCAGGCTCTTTGGAAGGAAGGGAAAAGTTAGAAACAGGGTTATATGCAGCAAATTTCTCCTGCCTACGCTCAGTAAGGCAAATGTCTATGTGCACACAATGCTGTATAAATGTCTCTAGCTCTTGTGGTGACTCAGAGCGAGCTAGTTCATCTTTTACAATAGTAGACAGACCCCTTTTAAAAATAGGCAATTGTGCATAACTGTCCCAATTGGTATCTATCGCCAATCTCCTGAATTTAGTGGCATACTCAATCACACATCACACATAAATGCCATAACGGCCAAGAAATCATCCAAGTCATTTAACCGTGGGTCACGAGACTCAATCATCGGATTCACCCAGGCGTGCGCTCGTGAGGTCAGTAGCATTATTACACACAATACTTTGGATCTATCAGTAGGAAAACGGTCAGCCTGCACATCAAAATATAGCATACATTGATTCACAAAGCCACAAAATTTGTCACGATCACCATTAAATCTGAATGGGGGCAACTTAGGTGGGCCAGCTGGTGGCGGTTGCCCAGAGGGTAAAGTCACTTGTTCAGCTATTTGCGTGCTTATGTCCTGAAAAGCCCAACCATACTGGGACTCTATGCCAGCAAGTTTGTTTTCCTGGGCTGCCATGCGGTTGCTCAAGTCCTGCAAAGTTTGTCCAAACACTTGTTGATTGTGTTCAAAGCTTCCAAACTTCTTTTGCAGACCTTCCACATCTTTCTGCAGTGATCTAATTATGGAAAACACCTGCTCTAATTTGCTTTCTGCAGTCATTGTTCCAGCAGTCTCCTTTTTTTTTGGCTAGAGTATCCTGTAATAATTATAGGGGATAACTCAGGAGACTCTTTGCGTGGAACAAGACAACTACAGGACACAGTTTTATAAGTGGTAAAGTCTATATTATCACACGGTGATTCAAACAGGTGCAAAGAGAAACTCAAGTCCACAACACTTGGTGCAAAGAATAAGTGCAGCTTAGCAGTCTATAGGAAACTTCAGAGGAAAATGCAATCAAGCAGAAAGTATATGAAGCACAGTTATTCTTGAGGATACTTGACACAAATAAATCCTTTTCTTAGTCCAGGCACAGATAGATATGCTTATTAGGCAGTTCAAATCATATCTTAGCTCAACCAGGGAGGCCTGGTTAATAGTCTCAGGTTATTTCAAAGCAGAAACAGCTTACAAGTCCAGCAAATGCAGATGGAAGCAAACACGAACAGCAGATGAAGGAGGATTACTGGAACTGGTGTATGCAGCAGGAACTCAGAGCAGAGTAGCATGATCACCACACAGGTTCACAGGAGCAGGTGTATAGCCAGGGAGTAATCAGAGGCCAGGAGCTGGATGCAAGGCAGAATACTCTAGCACAGACTGAAGGCTGGGGTGGAGTTTTATAGCAGGAAGACACAGTGCACATGAGACCAAAGACGCCATCTTGGAAAAGGGCAGTAATGCACAAAAGATAAAAAATGTTCAGAGTCCTGACAATAACTTTATTCTTTCATGAGTTATTTACAAGCTTATGAACACTTATACAATGTTTTCAAAGTGCTGCTCATTGTGTTGGATTGTCAATGCAACCCTCTTCTCCCACTCTTGACACACTGATAGCAACACAGCAGAAGAAATGCTAGCACAGGCTTCCAGTATTCGTTGTTTCAGATGCTGAACATCTCGTATCTTCACAGCATAGACAATTGCCTTCAGATGACTCCAAAATAAAAGTCAAAGGGGGTCAGATCAGGAGACCTTGGCAGCCATTCAACTGGCCCACGATGAGCAATCCACTTTCCAGGAAACTGTTCGTGTAGGATTGCTCAGACCTGACACCCAAGATGATGCACCACCACATTATGGGTGTCAGGTCCTAGCATTCCTACTCCTTCCTTAACAACACAGTACTGTCCGCGTGCGCCTTTTGGATCTGAGTCTCATCAGGATGACCTCCTCCCCCAGTGGTTAACGTCTGATGAAGAGGGTCTTGATTCTGCTCGGACCCTACTTCGTACGCCCAGGATCCAACATGATAACATTTTGTGAACCTTTGGAGCAGAATTCTGATGCCCAAAGAATAAAATGTGTGAACAGCTCTGCAGAATGGCCCATCTGTGGTTCCCCACAGCCAGTTAAGCGTTTGGAAATTTTTGACGCGGGGGGAAACAAGGGTGATTGGGGTGCCATCTTTAAGGATTGCACAGTGTGTGATGTGGAAGTGGAGCAAGAGGAGATGAGGACACTTGATGCAGCTCTTGCCACCCACTGGATCACATGTTCTTTTTGGTCATCATCAACAAGGCATACTTCTGTGAGGCTGCCAAAGAAAGGGAGTGGAGTAGCCAGTCCAGTAACATATTTTATTAGTTGTCTTTTGATAGGATGAGACTGTGTTTGTTCAGTTGAACTTTCATTAATATTAAAAACTATCTAACATACACGTCGATCACCAAGCCTATTCCCCCCTCCACCACTTCATTGCGTTTCATTACTCATTTTGTATGTACCTCTCCCCTCTTGTAACCTGCTGGTTCACAACCTTAAGCCCACAGCTGTCAGTCACCTGTCACTAAATGAACAATCACTCTTTATTTTGTTAGATAGTGTGCCTGAACAAACCTCTAATAGCTAACAATTTTTTTTTTTTTAATTCTTTATTTAAGCTTTCAAGTAACAAACAAAATATTAAAACATTTATGCTCACAAGTACATCTCTATTATATATAGGTCGAGAAAGACATGGAACACTGAAAGCAACAGTAGTACAGTGCAAATATAATTTTAAGTAGACAAATGAGCACAAAAAACATTAATCAAACTAGTTCAGGCTTGAAAAAGATAGCCTAAAAATGGATTATTAAACATATAGAGTACTTAAAGGCTACAGGGTGTGACGGTAGGAAATTTTCATCAGCATTTTATTCATTTCTGAAAGTGAGAAAGGACATGAGGCTCATATAGAAGGTAAATCAGTCAAAAAAGGCAGGATAGCCAAGGTGGTGGGCACAGTCACGGCGCTGCATCATAGAGCCCCGGGGAGAAGCGAGGGAGGGGGGAAGAAATCATTTATAGCAATGAATGTCTCATGGGGAGGCATGGGAAAGGGCGGCCAAGTCCGCCCTAATGGGATGAAAATTCAATCCAGGGAAGCCAAGAGTTATGAAACTTCTCGTGTGAACGAGTTTCCAAGCTAGAAAGTTCTTCCAAGTGAAATAAGTCTTGGACCTTTAAAGTCCATTCTTTTAGCGTTGGGGAAGCTGATTGCCTCCAATGTGTAGAAATCAAATGTTTGGCAGCTGCAACTAGTATGGGGAGCAGCTCATGTTTCCCTGGATTAAAAGTTGTGGAAGGGAGGGAGAGCAATACATCCTGGGGAGTCAAATCTCGCGACATTAGACACATGTTGTGTAGAGATTTATTGATATCAGTCCAGAATTGTGCTAGTTCCGGGCAGGACCAGAAGATATGCAAAAGAGTCCCTGTAGATTGGGAGCATCTCCAACATAATGGAGAGTCCGTTAGTCCAAAATGGAAAAGTCGCTCTGGGGTTCTGTACCATCTAGAAAGAATTTTAAACGCGTTCTCTTGTAATAAAATACATCTAGAAAACCCGTGGGAGTTGGCAAGTACCTGTTTAGTTTCTCGGGGGGATAGTGTAATTTTTAATTCCGTCTCCCAGGAAGAGAGATAAAGTGGCTTAAATTGGTTTGGGGATTTTAAGAGATTAGCGTATAACTTAGAGACTAACCTAGCAATTGGCGATTTCAGCCTAATCAGAAATTCTAGCCATAACCAGTCCGGGGGTTGTTTCTCAATTGATTTGAGTTTCAACATGACATGTCGAATATGTTTTTTCTGAAGAAGGTTGGAGGGTTGTTTAGTAGCGTTAGACGGCCAATTATTGGTGCAATGAATCTGTTTGGACAAGAATTGAGAGATTGGGACATTAGGCAAGGAATCCCAAAGTCCGAAGGCATCTACATATTTAGGATCTGTTAGCCAGGGGGTAACTTTGAGCGGAATATTATCGAGAAAATGGCACACTGGAGGGCAGTTTGGGATAAGGGTACATCTAATAGATAAAGTGTTAAAAAGTATGTCATCAAATTTTTGTTGCGGGGGGATGGCAGATGTCTAGATATACCGATCAGCCTCTTTACCCAAAAGGGCCAATTCGAGTTGCGTGTTTAGGTTATCCGGGTTAGGTTTAACTACGTTTATCCATCTTGCAAGGTGGATTGCTTTGTGATAGGTGCAAAAATCAGGCAAGCCGAGACCACCCTCGCCTTTAGGTAAAAAGAGGATTTTTAGAGGAAGTCTAGCTTTTTTATATTTCCACACAAACTGAGAGACCAATTGGTAAAATTGAAAGGAAGAAAGAGTTAGGAAGAGTTATAGGGACCATATTCATGATGTAGAAAATTTTAGGAAAGATGTAGGATTTTATAACGTTTATCCTACCTATCCAAGATAGATATGGAAGGTCATACTTTTTAAAGTCTAGTTGTAGGTTAGCTAAGAGGGGAATGTGTTGTGAATTCTGCTTTTGGGCTCCCTTCGGTGGTTGTAGGTGGTAATGCAGTTGCCCCTGAGTTGCAGTCCTGGTCAGGTGTATCTGCTGATTGCAGTTCTGACTGGGGTATTTAGGAATGCAGGATTCATTAGTCCTTGCCAGTTGTCAATTGTTGTTGGGAGGTGTTGGACCTCTGCTTGGTTTCCCCTGCCTTTCTGCCAAATCAGCAAAGATAAGTGTCTGTTTTTTTTTCCTGTGGCACACATGCTATGTGCTTCACAATTCAGTGCTATTCTTTGTGTTTTCTTGTCCAGCTTAGATTGTGTCAGTATTTTCTCAGTCTTGTTGGATTCTCTGGAGTGGCAGATATACATTACATGTCTTTAGTTAGATTGTGGAACTTTTTGTATTATCTGCTGTGGATATTTTTGGAAGGGTTTTAATACTGACCGCCTAGTAATCTGTCCTATCCTTTCCTATTTAGCTAGAGTGGCCTCTTTTGCTAAATCCTGTTTTCTACCTGCGTGTGTCTATTCTTCTCCTACTCACAGTCATTATTCGTGGGGGGCTGCCTATCCTTTGGGGGTCTGCTCTGAGGCAAGGTAGCATTCCTATTTCCATCTATATCGGTATTTAGTCCTCCGGCTGTGTCGAGGTGTCTAGGGTCCGTTAGGCACACCCCACGGCTACTTCTAGTTGCGGTGTTAGTTCAGGATTTGTGGTCAGTACAGGTTCCACCAACTCCAGAGAAAGTTTCATGCGGCTCCAAGGTCACCAGATCACAACAGTACAACTGGCCATTAATGAGTTAAATGCATCTCAGAAGAAGGGAAGAAAGGTGTTGAGCCATTTTTTTTCTTCTGTAGTCTGTTTTGTCATGTCTTCCCTCTTTATTTATGGGTGGCTGAGGAGTCTTGTGCCAGCATGGATGTTCAGGAATTAGCTTCTCGTATAGACCAGCTTGCTGCTAGGGTACAGGGTATTTCTGATTATATTGTTCAGACTCCTGCTTTAGAGCCGAAGATTCCTACTCCTGATTTGTTTTCTGGTTGGTAGGTCCTTTTGGTGGCCTTCGTTGTCACGTGATGTGCGTTCTTTTGTGCAGTCCTGTGGGACTTGTGCGCGGGCCAAGCCTTGTTGTTCCCATGCTCGTGGGTTACTTTTGCCATTGCCGGTCCCTGAGAGGCCCTGGACGCATATTTCTATGGATTTTATTTCTGATCTTCTGGTTTCCCAGAGGATGTCGGTTATCTGGGTTGTTTGTGACTGGTTTTCTAAGATTGTTCATTTGGTGCCTTTGCCTAAATTGCCTTCCTCTTCAGAGCTGGTTCCCGGCTTCGGGTTGGGGACTTGGTTTGGTTGTCTTCCCGTCATGTTCCTATGAAGGTCTCTTCCCCTAAGTTTAAGCCTTGGTTTATTGGTCCTTATAGGATTTCTGAGATTATTAATCCGGTGTCTTTTCGATTGGCGCTTCCGGCCTCTTTTGCTATTCATAATGTCTTCCATAGATCTTTATTGCAGAAATATGTGGTGCCCGTTGTTCCCTCTGTTGATCCTCCGGCCCCTGTTTTGGTTGATGGGGAGTTGGAGTATGTGGTTGAGAAGATTTTGGATTCTCGTTTTTCGAGGCGGAGGCTTCAGTACCTTGTCAAATGGAAGGGTTATGGCCAGGAGGATAATTCTTGGGTTTTTGCTTCTGATGTCCATGCTGCTGATTTGGTTCATGCTTTTCATCTGGCTCATCCTGATCGGCCTGGGGGCTCTGGTGAGGGTTCGGTGACCCCTCCTCAAGGGGGGGGGACTGTTGGGAATTCTGCTTTTGGTCTCCCTCCGGTGGTTGTAGGTGGTAATGCAGTTGCCCCTGAGTTGCAGTCCTGGTCAGGTGTATCTGCTGATTGCAGTTCTGACTGGGGTATTTAGGCATGCAGGATTCATTAGTCCTTGCCAGTTGTCAATTGTTGTTGGGAGGTGTTGGACCTCTGCTTGGTTCCTCCTGCCTTTCTGCCAAATCAGCAAAGACAAGTGTCTGTTTTTTTTTCCTGCGGCACACATGCTATGTGCTTCACAATTCAGTGCTATTCTTTGTGTTTTCTTGTCCAGCTTAGATTGTGTCAGTATTTTCTCAGTCTTGTTGGATTCTCTGGAGTGGCAGATATACATTCCATGTCTTTAGTTAGATTGTGGAACTTTTTGTATTATCTGCTGTGGATATTTTTGGAAGGGTTTTAATACTGACTGCCTAGTAATCTGTCCTATCCTTTCCTATTTAGCTAGAGTGGCCTCTTTTGCTAAATCCTGTTTTCTACCTGCGTGTTTCTATTCTTCTCCTACTCACAGTCATTATTCGTGGGGGCTGCCTATCCTTTGGGGGTCTGCTCTGAGGCAAGGTAGCATTCCTATTTCCATCTATAGGGGTATTTAGTCCTCCGGCTGTGTTGAAGTGTCTAGGGTCCGTTAGGCACACCCCACGGCTACTTCTAGTTGCGGTGTTAGTTCAGGATTTGCGTTCAGTACAGGTTCCACCGACTCCAGAGAAAGTTTCATGCGGCTCCAAGGTCACCAGATCACAACAGGAATGTAATTATACTTGTAAAGGGAGGAAGGGTCAGCCGTTAAGTAGATTCCAAGGTATTTTAATTTGTCTACAGGCCAGTTAAAGGGGGTGTCCTTTTTTAATTTTGAGACATCTGTAGTGCTTGCCGAGATATTTAAAGCTTCTGACTTATTCATATTTATTTTAAAGTTAGAAATCTCACCGAATTCTGCAAATAGTGACATAAGTCAGGGGAAAGATGAACTTGGGTTAGTGGTTAGAAGTAGGAGATCATCAGCGAAAGCAGCCACCTTAACCTCTGCCTCGCCCACCTTAAGGCCTTTAATATCACTGTCTTGCCTTATCCTCTCCATCAGGGTTTCCATTACCACTATAAAAAGGGAAGGGGAACGAGGATAGCCCTGTCTGGTTCCATTACGTATTTTAAAAGGTTCCAAGAAGATCCCGTTCACCCCGACTCTAGCAGATGGATCTACATAAAGGGACATAATGGCGTCAATGAAAGGAGGCGGGAAGGCAAATTTTTGTAATGCGCAAACCATATATTGCCAACTGATCCTGTCAAACGCTTTTTCAGCGTCAGTTGACAGGATGGCCAGCGGCGTCCTGGTCAACCTTGCGTAAGAAATAGCATGTAGAACTTTTACAGAGTTGTCTTTGCCCTCACGGCCTCTCACAAACCCCACTTGGTCAGGGCGGATAATCCCGCTTAATATTTTATTGATTCTTGAGGCCAATATCTTAGCCCACAGTTTGAGGTCCGTATTTAGCAACGATATGGGACGGTAATTACTGCAGAGGCTGTAGTCCCTCCCCTCTTTTGGTATGATGGCAATGTAAGCTTCCAGAGCTTGGTGGGGTGGGGTCATCCCTCCAAAAAAGGAGTTAAAAAGATTTACTAGATGGGGTAGGAGGATGTCAGAGAATTTTTTATGGTATCCTACCGGGAACCCGTCAGGGCCAGGGGATTTACCGTTGGAGTGTCTTTTAAAGTGTCCTCTACCTCTTTTAGTGTGACTTCAGCAAGAAGTGTATCGCAGTCCCTAGGGGAGATTGTCGGGAAAGAGAGAGGGGCCAAAAAATTTTGAATTTTGGTTATGGCCATTGAACAGTCTTTCATGTCATCAGAGGGGGGCAGATTGTAAAGAGATTCATAATATTGGCGGAAAGTCTCAGCAATTTCCTTAGAGTCCACAACTCTCTTGTTAGTCTTAGTGAGAATATGTTTAATGAATTTCTTTTCTTTTTGCTGTTTAAGTAGCTTTGTAGTGAGTTTGCTACTTCTGTTTCCATGCATGTAGAAGCGATGTCTGTAGTACATGAACAGTTTTGCTGATTTCACGTTTAACAGATCTTTGAGTTTGTTGCGGAGGGAAATGAGTTCTTGAAGAGACTCGCTCGATCTGGTAGTTTTATGGGTGCGTTCTGATAAGTTAATTTGATGTAAAAGAGATTGAATCTCTTTATCTCTCTGCTTTTTGATGTACGAACTTAAAGAGATAAGTTCCCCTCTGAGGACGGCCTTATGTGTTTCCCAGATGATGGGAGAGATATGTCCAGTGTTAATATTTTCAGCAAAGAATCGAGAAATGGATGTTTTTAAGCTGCTCACATGTTTTGGGTTGTCAAGCAGTGATTCATTTAGTCGCCAGGTCATGGTAGCTCTAGGTAGGGTGGAGATTAGTATCTCCAGGAAATTAGGTGCGTGGTCCGAAATTGTAATTTCTCCAATACGGGAAGATTTGATTAATTGTAGAGTGCGGGATTGCACAAGTAAATAATCTATACGGTGGTATGAATTATGTGGAGGCGAAAAAAAAGTGTAATCTTTTGTGGAAGGGAAAAAGTTACGCCAGGGATCAACTAATTGAAGAGATCTTAGTTTATTTAGGAATTTTTGTCTCGATTTCTGAGGTATGGGGGAGGAACCACTGGAAGCATCTATACTTGGTTGTAGCGTTAAGTTTAGGTCGCCCCCCACGATCAGTAACCCTTCTTGGAAAAGGCAAAGGGTATCTAGAGTTCTAATGAGCCACTGAGTTTGGTTGGTGTTGGGAGCGTATAGATTGGCTAGGGTAATTTTCGTGTTGGCTAAAAGACCTTTTACAAAAATATATCTGCCCTCCGAATCTGCCAAACCATCCCCGAATGTAAAGGGAAGTCCCTTTTTAAGCGTTATGCTCACACCTTTAGAAGCAGAGGAGGAGCAACTATTATACCAAGTGGGGAAAGAAGAGAATGACATATTCGGAGCTCTACCTATTTTAAAATGTGTTTCTTGTAGAAACACTATTTGTGCAGATTATTTCTTCAGCAATGAAAGGATTTGATTGCGCTTGTCGGGGGAGTTAAGGCCGTTCACGTTAAAGGATGCCACCATGACCGAGCCCCCATCAGACCCATCTTCAGCCATCAGTCCTGTCCTCAAGGTCCTCCATCACACCGTAGAGCCTGAAAGAACAATATAACAAGGTAAATAACCAACTTTGTACAGTATAGTACTCGCCCATCGCAGGGGGGGGGGGGTATAAAGACCCAAACATGAGCAAGATTTGTTCAAGTGGTGATCTTTAGAAAAAAGATTACTGAAAAATCAAAACAGAAAAAGGGGAATTGTTCCCGAAAACCTGTGAATCAAAAATAAAGAAGAATATAATACCAAGATAAACAACAGGAGGAGACCTCTCGACTCTGTATAAGTCAGTCTCCATTACAGGTGAAAAAAGACCTAGTGAAAAAAAAAAAGTATTAAACGGCAATGAATTGCGTCTATTCAAGGCAGTCTAATCCAGGATATTCGCTTTAAAGAGTTCAGATGGGATGATTTTTTGAGATGGTCTTTTTTGATTTTGGGGAGGCATGCTTCTTCCTGATAATCCACTCCTGTGGTTTTGACAGCTGGGGGAGGCTCCAACCTGTGTCAACTGGCATCCAGAAAGGAATGTCTATTGGAGCAATATCGAGAGCTTTCCAGGCGTCCTCCAGGTCAGCAGGGGAGCGTATTGTAATCTGGCGATTCCCTAATGTAATGGCAAGACCGAACGGGAAAAGCCACTTATATAACAGGCCTTTAGCTCTCAGTTCCGTCAGAAGAGGTTTGAGAATTCGCCTTTTTGTGAGGGTAGATGGGGCCAGATCTTGAAAAATTTGAAGCTGAGAGTCTTCATATAAGAGATTGTCTTTCTCTTTTGCATTAGCTAGAATGGCTGCGGTGTCTACAAAACTCAGGAGGCCGCATATGACGTCTCTTGGAGGATCGTTCTGTTTAGGTCTGGGCTTAAGAGCACGGTGAACTCTTTCGATGACAATTGTGTCGGCTCTCTCTTTGCCAAGAAGGTTAGAAAAAATTTCTCTGGAAACCTTGTCTAGGGATTCACGAGCAAAGGACTCAGGAATACCTCTCATTCTGATATTCTTTCTCCTGCTGCGGTTTTCCTGGTCCTCCGCTGCAAATAGGGCTGTGTTTAGCTGGTGCTGTTGTTGAAGGAGTTGGTCTTGTAGGCAAATTATTGCTACTGTCGCTTCCACATTAGCCGCTTCCAAGGTCTCCACTCTCTGGCCCATTTGTTGTATGTCGCAAGCCAGCTATTTCCTCCAAGAGTGGTTGCATGCTTTGAGCCATCAGCTTTTTCATAAAGGCTCTGGAAATTGGTACAGAGTCTTCCCCAGTAGATTCGCACTCAGAGCCATCCCCGCTAGAATCTGTGTCATCCAAGTTGTCAAGGGAGATAGCCCTTTTAGGTGCTTTTTTTGAAGGAGTCTGGGTTGCATCAGGTCTCTTTTTGAGATATTTGTCAAGGTCACCATGTGTGTTGCGTTTCTGGCTTTCCGTTAAAGCTTTAATCAAACTTTTTTCACGCTCTTTATTTGATTTACCCATGTTAAAGCTTCTAAAAGCGTGATGTGCGATGATCACCACTTGAACATTCAGAGAAAGATCAGTTTTTCATTTATTTGCGTGAGGTGATTCCCCCGAGCTTGTCAAGAGATGTCACCCCAATGTTAAGCTGTTTGAAAGTCTATAAAAACTAAATAGAATTATGCAAAGAAAAAGAAAAAAAAAGAAATAAGAAATAAAAAAAACTGAATAGGATTGAACTTCTATTATGTGTCCTCTAGGTGGCAAGGAAGTACCATATGATGGTTTCTTCTATTTTAGATCCAGTCCACAGGGGAATTTTTGTATTCTGTGATAGGCATCCAGAAAAAATAAATAAAATAGTAGAAAAAAAAAACTGTATAAAATAAAACTAAAGAAGGGTCAAGTTCAGTGGTCCTGGGCAACAGTCACGTAATCACACTAGAGTTGTATATGGTTGCTCTTAGTGAGAAGGGGTTAATAGCTCAGCCAGCAGTGACTGACCTTTTCAGAAATGGCGCTTGTCTTATGTAGCACTTATGTGAGGGGGGGGACTGCTCCTTAAGGTGCTTCTATTCTACAGCCAAGGTGGCGGAGGGACCCGAGGTGCTGAGTCTCTTCCTGTTTGTTGTGCGGCAACCCAGCGCGCTGTCAGTAGTTGCTGAGGGGAGAAGAGAACGCTTCCCGCCCTTTCACCCAGGCGCAATTGCGGCCACAAGAGGCAAAAATGGCGCCGGCCTCGTGGAAGGTCCGGCGCGAGGGGGCCCCGCACCGATCACAACTCCTCACCTCCAGACAGAAGAAGAGGGGGTCTCCGTCTGCTCCGGCCGCCTGCCACCTCCTCTCCACCGCACTCTTTCCAGGCACCGAGGAGGGTCCTTACCAGCAGGGCGGCTTGTCACGAGGCTCAGGGTGCCTCCGCCTCACCGCCGCAGGTAGGCTCAATCTTCCTCACCGCACTCGCGGTCAGATGTGGATGGCGTCCCCGCGAGAACTGATAAATGTTTCAGCCGGGTGTCGCTTATAGGTGGGGATTAGCACCACTAGTATGGCCCTGGACTCACCAGGCTCTCACTCGCAGCCACCCCAGTATACGTTCCTCCAGGGGTCAGTGAGACGTCTCAGGAGCCACCGCTGTGATCTCTCTCCTTTAAGGTGTTGCTTAGTGCAATTATCAGGTGTTTTCTGGTGTAGGAAGGGGTTATTTAGCACCAGATTTCGGCCTGAGGACTGGAGCTGATAAAAAGCACATCCATCTTGGCAGCTTCCCAGGCCACGCCCCCTAGCTAACAATTTTTAAGAGGAAATGTGTCCTCCTTATTCCTCACTGCAACACAGTTTGATCCCAAACAATTTGGATTACCAAATACAGTCTCCTTACTGAACCACTACATTGGGCCTAACAATTTTTAAGAGGAAATGTGTCCTCCTTATTCCTCACTGCAACACAGTTTGATCCCAAACAATTTGGATTACCAAATACAGTATCCTTACTGAACCGCTACATTGGGCCTAACAATTTTTAATAGGAAATGTGGCCTTCTGATTCCTCACTGAAACACAGTTTTATCACAAACTATTTGGATTAGCAAATACTGCCTCTGGCAAAACCCCAATATTAGGCAAATGTTGCCTTTTGATTCCTCACTGAAGCAAAGTTTTATGCTAAACAATTTGAATTATTTAATAGAGCATCTTGGCTGAATCCCTATATTAGGCCTAATGATTTTTAAGAGGAAATGTGGCCTTCTCATTCCCCATTGCAACACAGTTTTGTCCCAAACGATTTGGAGTAAAAAATACAGCATTCTGGCTGAACCTGTATATTAGACCTATTGATTTTTAAGAGGAAATGTGGTCTTCTGATTTCTCACTGCAACACAGTTTTCTCCCAAACAATTTGGATTTGCAAATGTGGCCTCCTGGCTGAACTCCTATGTTAGGCCTAACGATTTTTAGAGTAAATGGGGTTTCCTGATTCCTCACTGCAATATAATTTTTGCCCAAACAATTTCAATTAGCAAATGAGGCCTCCTGAGACTGCAACAGTTTTAGCACAATCTGGTTACATGCTGGAAGATCGATTTCACACACAACAGAATGCTATCTAGCTAAGTGACAAGTTCACTTCCAGCAGCAGCAGCCACAGGAGCAACCTCTGCACTGGGACACTGAGAAAATGGTGACAGCAAAACAAGATGTATGCTTTATATAAGGACAAGGGCATGTGACTTTGGCAGCCAATTGCAGAAGACCTTGTGTCATGACATTGTGGATGGTTTCTGTTCTCTGATTGGTTTTCAGAATGGCAACACATTAAGTTATTAAAGAAAAAAATAAAAAAATAAAATAAAAAAAATTACAATCCACAGCTTTTCTGACCTAGGCACTCCCCCTCATAAAACACATCTCTACATACAGCACCACTATCCTAGAGAAAGTCAAAACAAAAGCATTAGTGGAAACACAATCATTTACCGAACTGTGACCGAATTTTGCTGACTTTGAGTAAAAATGCTCGGGGAACCAACCACGAGTCCGAATGTGCTACTTTCATGCTAAATTTGAGATTGGATAACTTTTTCTGAACAATTTCGCTGGTCTCTACTCATTAGTATCTCAGGGATGTGCTGGAATATCTATTTGATTCTACAGATTTCCTCCCTTGCAACTAACAGGATTTTAAGGAAATGCATCTAACATCTTGGTTAAAAAAACAATAGGATATGGAAGTGGTCTTGGGAGTTCATGTTTTAGTTGATTCAGGCTGTTTTGATTGAGTCAGGCCATTTTGTCATTACACAAAAAGTCAAGAACGTCCCAAGTAATATTGTCTGTAGAAGTGACGGTAGACATAAAATTGTGGTTGCCTGCTGTTGTTTGCCTGTTTTCAACCCACCTGATTTCTATTGTTTGTTATGAATAGTGTTGAGCATTCTGATACCGCAAGTATCGGGTATCGGCCGATACTTGCAGTATCGGAATTTCGATACCAAGTTCCGATACTTTTGTGGTATCGGGAATCTGTATCGGAACCATATTCATGTGTAAAATAAAGAATTAAAATAAAAAATATGGATATACTCACCTCTCCGGTGGCCCCTGGATCTTACCGCTGTAACCGGGAGCCTCCGTTCCTAAGAATGAGCGCGTGAAGGGCCTTCGATGACGTCGCGGCTTCTGATTGGTTGCGTGACCGCTCATGTGACCGCTCACGCGACCAATCAGAAGCCGCGACGTCATCGAAGGCCCTTCACGTGCTCATTCTTAGGAACTGAGGCTCCCGGTTATAGCGGTAAGATCCAGGGGCCACCGGAGAGGTGAGTATATCCATATTTTTTATTTTAATTCTTTATTTTACACATGAATATGGATCCCAGGGCCTGAAGGAGAGTTTCCTCTCCTTCAGACCCTGGGAACCATTCCGATACTTTGCATCCCATTGAAATGCATTGGTATCGGGTATCGGCGATATCCGATATTTTTCGGGTATCAGCCGATACTATCCGATACCGATACTTTCAAGTATCGGACGGTATCGCTCAACACTAGTTATGAAATTATAAAGACAAATTTCCAAGATGCAGTGTCAACATTTTCACATTTACTACTTTGTAACTTTTTATTTTATTTTCAAATGCTACCCTGAAGCCCTGAATATGATTGCTATCAGTAAAAGTGATGCTTTTAACATAATGAAATATATAGAGAAAAATATTTGGCACATACAGTATACCCCGGCTGTCTCTAATTTCTATATAAAGAAGAGATATTTTATGAACTATTTTCTGTTTGAAAAAGTTTCTGTTGCAGTGAAGTACTGTAGTTGTAGCTTGTAGCAAAATATACTGAAATCATTGCTACTACAGATACATATAAGCTTTTAAGCTTTCCCTTTTTACAGGCTGAATTTTAAATTCTAAAAACATAGTTTGAGCTGTGTTTTTAGAATAAGGATACTATATTTTTTAAAACAAAGATACAAAATGACAAAATGGTAATTGTTCCCAAACTTTTTTGCATTATTTTTTATTATTTTCATCATAACTAAGCAAATAATTATTTGAAATTTGAAGCATAATTTATATTAAGAAAAAATATAATCCAGAATTAATTCAAATTGTATTATTTTTTTTTTAACTGTCATTTTTTATGCTCATTGATTATTTATTATGTTTTTCTCGGTATGAAACCAGGGGCCTTTTAGGTTTAAAAAATGTAACACTATTTCGTTCTTATTCATTCTTATTCCGTTATTGATTTTTGTTCTTCACTTTGGTCTAATTTTTTTGTCTCTATCCTATGTACACTTTAATATTGATTCTTGTGGAATCTTTAGAAGTTCACATTTATATTATGTAACAAATGAAGTAACCATTTATCTTTGTTGTACATTAAAGGATTTGCAAGATACAAAATAAAGAATTGGATAAAACATTTGGCTTAACTTATTTTGCATTTTGATTCATGTCCAAGAGAGTTTTTGTATACAGTTCAATCCAACCAAGAAAAAAAATGGTTTAGAAGTAATGTATTCAACATGGTAACCTTACAAATCTGTACATTGAATTAATGCATTGATTAATAAGTATTGTATATTTCAGACTATAAGATGCACCTGAGGTTTAGAGGAGGAAATTAGAAAAAAAAATTAAGCAAAAAATTTAGTAAATTCTGTACTAATATCCCCTATCCTGGTATATATTCCTCATCCACATCCTGGTATGCATGGGTCCCTCACCCTATCCTGGTATATATGGCCCTCTCACCCCTATCCTGGTATACATGGCCCCCTCATCCCTACCATGCTATGCATGGCCCCCTCATCCCTATCCTGGTATGCATGCCCCCTCATCCCTATCCTGGTATATATGGCCTCCTCATCCCTATCCTGGTATGTATGGCCTCCTCATCCCTACCCTGGTATGCCTGACCCGCTTATCCCTATCCAGGTATGCATGGCCTCCTCATCCTTATCCTGGTATGCATAGTCTCCTCATCCCCATCCTGGTATGCATAGCCTCCTCATTTATATCCTGGTATGCGTGGCCTGATCCCCATCCTAGTATGCATCATGGTCCTCTCATCCCTATCCTGGTATGCATGGCCCCCTCATCCCTATCCTGGTAGGCATGGTCAACCTCATGCCTATCATGGTAGGCAGAGCCCTTTCATCCCTATCCTGTTATGCATGGTCCCCACATCCCCATCCTGGTATGCATAGTCCCCTCATCCCATTCCTGGTATGCATGGCCCCCTCATACCTATCCTGGTATGCATGGCCTCCTCATACTTATCCTGGTATGCATGGCCCCCCACTCCTCAGTTCTGCAGCCCAGCAGCTGCAGAAAGCCAGCTTCTGCAGCTTACAGCATGTCCGACATTAAAGAGAAATGAAAATTCACTGCCCTCCATGCCCATGGGAGTGGAATGCAGTGAATATTCATTTTTCTTTAGCAGTGAGCACAGGAGTTTGCTGCAGCCATTGGCTCCTGCCATCTGTGACCCGCTGCTCTGCGCTCCCCCACTTCACCATCACAGCCAGAGCAGGTACATCAGGACTATAAGATGCAGCCCCATTTTTCTCCACATTTTGAAGGATACGTTTAGAAACACAGATACACCAAAGATTAATCAATAAAGGATTATTATATCAGTATATATATATATATATATATATATATATATATATATATATATATTTATTCAAACTAAAATAGTGATGGTGTTCTGTGAGAAAGTAGTGACTAAACACTAAGATGGAGAACCAACCACAACAACAAAAGGCATGGACAGCTGAAAGAGTGTACCCACACAGGAGATCAGTATAAATAGCCTTTATTAAGGTATATTGCTGACATAATTGCCTCCCTTAATGGGTGTTTGCTACTTTGCACTCCACACTTTATAGGTGTTTTCACTGGGCCCGCAGGTCTGATTTCTTATCTTGTGGCTCCACACACACACTAATCATTGTTTTTTGCACAATTTTTTGCAGCAATTATTGATGAACTTTTTTTACTTTTGCACTATTATCATATATATACTTAATTTTACAATTGGCATTTTTTATTGTTTTATTATTAATTGTTTTCACTACTTTTGGCACATAGTCGGCATTGTCTATATTGGGGTCACCAATATCTATTGTGATATTTTTATATGAGATTTTTTATAAATTTTCCTGTCATAAATTCGCGTACTACATCATTTTATATTAAATAATTTTATTTTTATTGTGCCACTTTCACCTTAATAAAGGCTATTTATACTGATCTCCTGTGTGGGTACACTCTTTCGGCTGTCCATGCCTTTAGTTGTTGTGGTTGATTTTGAAGGATAAAAAGGTGTCTTGTAGTCCGAAAAATATGGTAATTTGAAATATTAAAATATTTAAAAAAATTGTCATCTTGTTCTGCAAACTACAACTTCATTTTACCAATTACCATCTAATTTGTCATAATTTTTTCTCCTTTCAATGATTTAGAAAATGATAATAATAAAGGATGAGCGAACTTGTTCGATGATACTTGGATATTTCTCAAGTATCTGGGTGCTCAGATGTGCTCATTACTTGGTTAACATTAGACCGTGCTCGATTTCAAACGCGAATCCCTGCCCCGCATGTTTGGCACCTGTTACACTGCCAATAAGCATGCGAGGGTTTCCTGCGCATCACTGTAATGCCATAGCCATCATGGTCATGGCATTACTGTAATTGGCTGGCTGTGTGCCATCATCAGGGGTTATAAAAAGACAAGCGCCACCAGACTCCGCACACTGACGCCAATGCACAGCTCTGTGATTGTTGTTATTTGAGGGAGTGAGTGCTTGTCGTCTAAGGGTGTGTTTGTGTATAGTTTAAAGATTCCGTGTCCTGTAGTGTTAATTGTGGTGCTGAAGCTGAACCATCATAATATCAACCCTTCTGAGGACTAATCTTTTGTTTTTCTGCTTGTATCAGATACAACTTGCATTTAGTCTATGGAGCCAGGAGAGTTGAAGTAGCAGGGAGAGTGACTGAATGCAGTCTCTAGGTAGGGATTAGGGCTTTGCAGTCCATTTTTAAATATATAGTTATGACCACATTTTTATTATTTGGCAAAAAGTTGACTATATTGTCATCCATAGAGTATTAGGTGCTTTGTGGGAACCATCTGCATTAGATAACACTCCAAAAAAGCTTTGCAACATTTTTGTGTATTCAATTATTTATCCTTATACTATTACATGGTTTATGGTACATTTTGGTGTTACATAACACTTAAAAAATGCTATGAAACATTTTATGCATTCAATTACTCATCCATATACTATGATGTTGTCTGTGGTACATTTAGGTGTTACATAAAAGTAAAAAAAGCATTTAAACATTTTCTTGCATTCAATTAGTCATTCATATATTATTACATGGTCTGTAGTACATTTGGTGATGTTTCGATTCAGTGTAGCGAACCTTTTTCAAGCTTGAAAAAGGTTCGCAACACTGAACCGAAATGTCGCCATCCAAGGCTAAATATAACAGCCCCTTATTCACAGACAGTGGTGTGCTGCTTCCTATTTTAGACTACTAATTACTCAACTATATACAGTTGCCCCCTTCCTGATGTCCTATTCGTTTGCATGCTTGTCACACTTAAATGTTTCAGATCACCAAACAAATGTAAACATTAAATGCACATCAAAAATATGGAAAAGGAAGCCGAATGTCATAAAATCATGAAAAACTTTATAGGTACAATACAAAAAGTTTTTTAAAAAAGAAAAGAAAAAGGGGACAGCAATATACAAAAAAACAGCCCAAAAAGAAGTACAGTACAATACATATATATACTCATATGTGAGAGCAGAGCTATTGTCTGATATATAAAGTGCAAAAGTATCTATTCGAAAATCCAACTCATGGGGTAAATACCTCCATTTATATAGTGCTCAATTTGATAGACTCATCAGCAAACGCTGTAAAATATGTCTCATGATAATAAGAAACTATTACCCATGCATAAAAGAATGCTGCTAATGCAAAGGAGATCCACAGATGGAAACTATTGCTAGCTGTGCTGTTTGCATAGTGCAAAAAAAGGTATACAAGTGGGTAAAGGATATTATAAATGTGAGATCTAGCATGGCTAAAAAGGGAGAAAGTACTGTACCTTTAAGGTGGCTGTGGCGGGATTCAATTTTTCATCCATACAGTATTAGGTGCTTTCTGTTACTTTTCGATGTAATATAAAAATTAAAAAAAATTAAAAAAATGTTTATGGATTCAATGATTTATCCATACACTGTAAAGCGGTTCTTGTTACATTTCATTGGGTTCATATATTAAACTCTAAAAAAAAGAATTCCCCAAAACTTTTTTCTTGATGCAATGATTTACGCATACAGTTTACCGTAATTTATGTAAAGCTACGGTGGGTTAAAATTTTTATAAAACTATTGCCATGGTACAGTTCACAACATATTTTTGGTAAAAAAAAATGACTATTGTCATAGATACTGTAGAAAAGAAAATGCTTTGTGTGAGATTTCCTTAGTTTCAAATAAAAACTAAAATTTGCCTGCTACAGGTGAATACTTTCTTAGCATTTTAATGAGGCAATCCAGTTCTTGCCTTCAAGGTTGTATGGATGATCCTGCTTGTAATTTTTGGAAGGCTTTGAACTGTGCAGAACATTGATGAGTGAAGAAGATCCACAAGTATACTTTTCTCAAAATCTTTGAATGAGGCACTACAGTTGGTGCCTCAAAAGGTGTATGGATGACTCTGCTTATAATCTTTGGCAAACTTTGCATTTAGTGCATAGTCTTTATGAGTCTAAAAGTACCACTACATGACAATTTGAGTAGAATGAGTTTGAGGCCCTCCTTTATGTCTAATATAGGGTGTATCTGCGTCCCTCTTACATCACATGTTTGGAAATTTTTGCTTCCTTCATAAATTATATTGAAATTTTCCATTTTTTCCTAAAAATTTCAATTTCAGTTTACTTAATTTTTTTATAAAATCCTTTTTAAATGTTGCCTTTTATATGTCATTATACAAAAAAAATGTCATTATATACCACTGAAATAAACCCAAGAACATGTAATGAGCAATATAATACTGAATAAATTTTGAATAATTTTTGCGAGCGTTAGATACCACCGAAATGTACTCAAGAACATGCATTACTGTGTGGATGAGCAATATAATACAGATAAATATTTGAACAAATTTTGTGAAGGATAGACACCACCAAAATGTACCTAAGCATATGTAATAGTCTATGGATGAGCAATGTAATACTGAAAAAAATATTAACAATTTTTTTGAGGGTTGGATACCATCAAAATGCACCCAAGAATGCGTAATACTTTTTGGATGTGCAATATGATACCAATATATTTTTTTACACTTTTTTGAAGGGTTCGATACCACTGAAATATATTCAAGAATATGTAAAACTCCATGGATAAGCAACGTAATACCAATACATTTTTTAACAGTTTTTTGGAGGATTATATACTTCTGAATTGCATCCATGAAGACGTAGTATCCTATGAATGAGTAATATAACACCAATACATTTTTGATCAGTTTTTTGAGGGTGAAATGCCACCGAAATGTATCCAAGAACACATAATACTTTGTGTTAGGGGTCAAGTTCCCGCCTCTGCACAGGGGGAGTCTCGAACCATCTCCGCTGCGGTCTCCCATTCTTCTCCAGCCACAGTGGAGCCTGCTCAGCGGAGACATCGGTCTCAGCCTCATAATGTGCGGATGGTTACTGCTGCTTTTTCAGGCTCAGCCATTGTAGCCAGTACTGGTCAGTGGCGAGCAGATGTCTCTGGGACTAAATCCTGCTTTTCCACTTCTGAGCATGCCCAAGGTAAGACCTCTCATTGGAGGTCAGGGGTCACATGCTCAGGTACTGCAGCAGCTCCCATTGGTCCTCTAGGAAGGTACTGAAGTTGCTCAGGTACTGTGGCTGCTCCCATTGGTCCTCTAGGAAGGTCCTGAAGTTGCTGCAGCTATAAAAGGTTTGCATGGCCGAACAGCCATGCGCTAGGATCAGGTTATGTCATTAAGGTTTTGCTATTCAGTGATCTTGTCTGCTTGTGGTCAGGGTCCGGCTGAAATAAGCCACTAGAATACTGGCACCTCCGGTGAGGAGTTTAGTATGGTGAATTCAGGGCTGGCGTACAGCCATTCGAATTCCGGCTCCACCGGGGAGGAGGTGTTTGTGTGCTTGCTACACCCTGACCACTGATTGCTTTCGCTCTGTTAGAAAGTTGTGTTCCCCTGTGACACTAACGGGCACAGCTTTTTCCCTTCTGTGTGACTCTGAGAAGTAACAGAGTTAGCTTATACCGCCATATTGTGCCGCCATTTGCTAGCAGCAGGTTCGTCTCCTGCACGGTGGACCCCGGGCTGCGAATGCACCAATAATTATATTTAAAAATACTCGGTGTGTTCCGCCAGCCCTAACATAATCCTAGCGCCAGGGTCTGGCTAGCAATGGCAGACAAACAGCAATCTTTGCGGTACATCCAGCAGCTGGAGGGCAGGTTGGCGGCTCTCAAGCGCACAACCTCAGCTGTGGATGTTACCGCAGTAGCTGTTCAGGCTGCTAGCATGGCTGCAGCAACTTTGTCCACTGCCACTCCTGCTCTGACTATCTCGCCTCCCGCTGCCAGAAAAATGTTCTGGTGATGGCAAATCTTGTAGGGGTTTCGTGAGCTAGTGCTCTATACACCTTGAGCTCCTGGCTGCACGTTTCCCTACAGAGCGGGCAAAGGTGGGATTTATTATGTCTCTCCTGTCGGACAGGGCGTTGGAGTGGGCTACGCCACTGTGGGAGCATGGGATCATGTGGTGCAGAGTGCTCCGCTGTTCCTGAGCACTCTGAAAAAGGTCTTCTTAGAACCTCGATTCACCCATGATATGGCATTCCAACTGTTGGCATTGACTTAGGGCTCGTCCTTGGTCAGCCATTTTGCCGTCCACTTCCGCACCTTAGAATCTGAGCTAGATTGGTCAGATAAAGCCCTCATTCCTATATTTTGGAGGGGGCTGGCTGACCGTGTTATGGATGCTCTGGCCACTAGGGAGATTCCCGCCACACTGGAGGAGCTGTGTCTACTGCTATTGACATCCATTTTAACAAGTGGAGGTTAGAGCGAGCCCAGTGTAGGCAGAGGTTTCGGCTGGCTCCCACCTTCGCCAAACCTTTGGAATCTCCAGTCCAGGCACCCGAGTCACATGAGGCCTTGGAGGTGTCATGAGCGGAATCTAAGTCCCGGACCGCTCGTGCACTTAGGATCTGTCATGTTTGCCGGCAGTCAGGACTTCTTGCCACCAGATGTCCCCAGCGGTAGGGGAAACATCAGCGTCTAGTGGTAGTAGGTTGAGGTACTCTAGACACGGCGAAGTTTGCCTCCAAATTGTCCTTTAAGGGGACAATTACCATTGGCCCATCCACTCATTCGATAGAGCTTTGCGTGGATTTTTTGTCTTCTGCCTTCGCCCAACGACACGCAATACCTCTGGTGATACTCACCCAACCAGTGACCGTACGAGTGGTGAATGGGTCGACACTGCCCTCACATATTTCACACCAGACCATTCCATTTACTCTATCCATGTCGCCATCTCATCAGGAGATAATATCTCTGATAATCATTCCTGAGGGAATTGATGAGGTCCTGTTAGGGATACCTTGGCTGCGGTACCACTCTCCTCATATTGAGTGGTCCACAGGCAGAATTTTGGGATGGAGAGAATCTTGTGTGGGTAGAAGTCACAGGGAATGCGTTCAGGTTGCTACTACTGAGGTACCCACAGATCTCTCCTCTCTCCTCAAGCAATATTGGCCCTATGCAGACATGTTCTCCAAAAAGGCTGCAGAGACCCTTCCGCCTCACCGCCTCTATGACTGTCCTATTGACCTCTTGCCTGGTGCTGACCTCCCCGGGGTCGAGTCTACCCATTGTCTCTCCCAGAGAAGGAGGCGATGTCTCAGTACATCCAGGAGAATCTGGCAAGGAGATTCATTAGAAAGCCAGTGTCACCTGCAGGGGCTGGGTTCTTCTTCGTGCAGAAGAAGAACTGAGAATTACGTCCATGCATAGATTACAGGGGTCTTAACGCCATCACCGTTAAGAACAAGTACCCATTGCCCCTGATATCTGAGCTTTTTGATAGGCTTCGGGGAGCAAGGGTGTTTATTAAACTAGATCTGCAGGGTGCTTACAACCTGATTTGCATCCGTGAGGGGGACGAATGGAAGACGGCTTTTAACACCAGGGATGGGCACTATGAATATCTGGTTATGCCCTTCAGGCTCTGTAATGCTCCAGACGTTTTCCAAGACTTTGTGAAAGATATCTTCTGGGATATGCTCTCCACCTCGGTTTGTAATAATTATAGGGGATAACTCAGGAGACTCTTTGTGTGGAACAAGACAACTACAGGACACAGTTTTATAAGTGGTAAAGTCTATATTATCACATGGTGATTCAAACAGGTGCAGAGAGAAACTCAAGTCCACAACACTTGGTGCAAATATCAAATGCAGCTCAGCAGTCTATAGGAAACTTCAGAGGAAAATGCAATCACGCAGAAAGTCTATGAAGCACAATCATTCTTGAGGATACTTGACACGAATAAGTCCTTGCTTAGTCCACAACACAGATAGATATGCTTATAAGGCAGTTCAAATAATATTTTAGCTCAACCAGGGAGGTCTTGGTAATAGTCTCAGGTTCTTGCAGAGCAGAAACAGCTTACATGTCCAGAAAATGCAGATGGAAGCAAACACGAGCAGCAGATGAAGGAGGATTACTGGAACTGGTGTATGCAGCAGGAACTCAGAGCAGAGTAGCAGGATAACCCCACAGGTTCACAGGAGCAGGTATATAGCCAGGGAGTCTCCAGAGGTCAGGAGCTGGATGCAAGGCAGAATACTCTAGCAAAGACTGAAGGCTGGGGTGGAGTTTTGTAGCAGGAAGACACAGTGCACATGAGACCAAAGACGCCATCTTGGAAAAGGGCAGTAATGCACAAAAAGGTAATAAAAAATGTTCAGAGTCCTGACAGGGTTGTTGTCTACCTGGATGATATTCTCATCTACTCTCCAGACATAGACTCCCACCGGAGAGATGTTTGCAAAGTCTTCGACCTCCTACGGGTAAATTCCCTGTATGTAAAGTTGGAGAAGTGTGTGTTTGAGCTGCAGTCTTTGCCTTTCCTGGGCTATATCCTCTCGGCCCAAGGATTGGCTATGGATTCCGCCAAGCTACAGGCTGTGATAGACTGGCAGGACCCCCATTTTCTCAAAGTGGTGCAGCGCTTTTTATGGGGTTCATTAATTACTATTGCCAGTTCATTCCCCACTTCTCAGCTTTGGTAGCTCCTTTGGTTGCCCTCACCAAAAAGGGAGCAAATCCCAAATTGTGGTCGGAGGAGGACTCCAAAGTCTTCCTCTCTATTAAGTCCCACTTTGCTAGCGCTCCCATTCTACATCGCCCCAATGTAGACAAACCTTTCATAATGGAGGTGGATGCCTCATCTGTCGGTGCTGTTGCTGTCCTATAACAAAAGGATGCTCAAGGTCGGAAGCATCTTTGCTTCTTTTTCTCTAAGACTTTCACACCGGCGGAAAGGAATTATTCCATCTGGGACAGGGAGTTGCTAGCTATGAAGTTGGCCTTCTCGGAGTGGAGACACCTCCTGGAGGGGGCTCGCTTTCCCTTCCAAGTTTACACCGACCAGAAGAACTTGGTCTATATTCAGACTGCCCAGTGGCTAAATTCTCGCCAGGCCAGATGGTCCCTATTCTTCTCCCGTTTCTATTTCACCCTCCATTTTCTCTCCAGGGAGAAAAACATTCACGCCGATGCTCTCTCCCACTCCATAGTGTCATCAGCGGAGGAGGAACCTCTGCTTATTGTCCCTTCTGAGAGACCAAGGACCGTGGCTCCGGTTTCGCTAGAGTCTGTGCCCCCAGGCAAGACCTTCGTGCCATCAAATTTGCGACCAGAGGTTATCTCTTAGGCTCACTCGTCCAGGGTGGGTGGACACTTTGGGACCAAAAGAACATCTGAGCTTCTGGTGAGAATGTACTGGTGGCCACATATGGCCCGTGAAGTCAGAGACGATATTCAGTCATGTGTCTCCTGCACCAAAAATAAGTCTCCTCGACAATGGCCAGCTGAGTTACTTTATCCCCTGCCGGTGGTGGACAGGCCCTGGAAGATGGTCAGGATGGACTTTGTGGTGGACTTACCCAAGTCCCGTGGCTGCACCATCATTTGGGTAATCACCGACCATTTTTCCAAAATGGTGCACTTGATGCCGCTTCCACGGCTACCTTCTGCACGGGCCTTAGCAGCATTGTATATAAAACATTTTCCGCCTACACGGCATGCCGGACAAAGTTGTCAGT
The DNA here is from genome assembly GCF_051348905.1 of Ranitomeya variabilis. Lineage (NCBI taxonomy): Eukaryota > Metazoa > Chordata > Amphibia > Anura > Dendrobatidae > Ranitomeya > Ranitomeya variabilis. Next base: position 130,373,831 of record NC_135234.1, on the reverse strand, counting down.
GACCGGGGTCCCCAGTTTGCGTCAGTTTGAGTTGAATCTCTTCAGCATACCATCCCGAGACGAATGGGTTGGCAGAGAGGGCCAACCAGACCTTGGTCACATATCTGCGACATTTTGTTTCAGCCAGGCAGGATGACTGGGCATCCTTGCTACCATGGGCACTGAACAATGCCATAGCCGACTCCACTGGGCAGACCCCATTCCTCCTTAATTACAGCCAGCATCCACAGGTTCCTGTACCCATGCCAGTGTCTTCCGCCGATTCCAGGGTGGCAGACTGGGTTGTGGAGGCATGGGACATTTGGGACCACACTCAGGATGCTATCCGGGCCTCCAAGGAGAAAATTAGGTCCTCTGCCAATACACATCGGTGCCCTGCTCCGACCTTTTCTCCTGGCGACTTAGCATGGCTCTCCGCCCGTAACATCAGGCTGTGAGTTGAGTCCACTAAGTTTGCACCTCGCTACTTGGGACCCTTCAAGGTCCTCGAACAGGTTAACCCTGTGGTCTACCGTCTGGCCCTTCCTCCATGCCTAGGTATCACTGACACCTTTCAGGTGTTCCTCTTGAAGCCCGTTTACATGTCCTGGTTTTCCAAGTCATCTACAGGGACATTGGGTTCATCTACAGATGATTACGAGGTGAACGCTATTTTGCGGTGCAAGGTGGTACGTGGCAAGAAATGTTATTTGGTGGACTGGAAGGGTTATGGCCCAGAGAACAGGTCTTGGGAGCCTGCTGAGCACATTCGAGCTCCGCAGCTCATTACGGCCTTCGAGAATAGCGAGGCCCAAGGAGGGGGGTAATGTTAGGGGTCGAGTTCCCACCTCTGCACAGGGGGAGTCTCGAATCTTCTCCGATGCGTTCTCCCATTCTTGTCCAGCCGCAGTGGAGCCTGCTCAGCGGAGACATCGGTCTCAGTGTCTGGCTCAGCCTGATACTGTGTGGATGGTTACTGCTGCCTTTCCAGGCTCAGCCATTGTAGCCAGTACTGGTCAGCGGCGAGCAGACGTCTCTGGGACTAAGTCCTGCTTTTCCCCTTCTGAGCATGCCCAAGGTAAGACCTCTCATTGGAGGTCAGGGGTCACATGCTCAGGTACTGCAGCAGCTCCCATTGGTCCTCTAGGAAGGTACTGAAGTTGCTCAGGTACTGTGGCAGCTCCCATTGGTCGTCTAGGAAGGCCCTGAAGTTGTTGCAGCTATAAAGGGTTTGCATGGCCGCACGGCCATGCGCTGGGATCAGCTTATGTCATGAGCTTTTGCTATTCAGTGGTCTTGTCTGCTTGTGGTCAGGGTCCAGCTGAAATAAGCCACTAGCATACTGGCACCTCTGGTGATGAGTTTTGTATGGTGAATTCAGGGCTGACGTAAAGCCATTAGAATTCCAGCTCCACCAGAGAGGAGGTGTTTGTGTGGTTGCTACTCCCTGACCACTGATTGCTTTTGCTCTGTTAGGCAGCTGTGTTCCCCTGTGACACTAACAGGGCACAGCATTTTCCCTTCTGTGTGACTCTGAGAAGTAACAGAGTTCGCTTATACAGTCATATTGTGCCGCCATTTGCTAGCAGCAAGGTCGCACCAATAATTATATCTAAATATACTTGTTGCTTTCTGCCAGCCCTAACACTGTGTGGATGAGCAATATAAAACAATAAATGTGTGATCAATTTTTTTGAGGCTAATATACCACCAAAATCCCCAAGAACATGCAATACTCTATGGATGGCAATATAATACTGATACATTTTTGAACAATTTTTTTGAGGGTTAGATACCACCGAAATGTACCCATCAACAAGTAATACTATGTGGATGAGCAACATAATACCGATAAATTTATCAACTTTTTTTTTAGGGTTATATGACACCAAAATGTACCCAAGAACAAATAATACTGTGTGGATGAGCAATATAATTCCGATAAATGTTTAAACATTTTTGGCAGGGTTATATATCATTGAAATGTATGAAAGAACACATACTACTCTATGCGCAAGCAATGTAATACCGATGCATTTTTGAACAACTTTTTAGTTGGTTTGTTACCACCGAAATGCACCCAACCACAAGTAAAACTGTGTGGATGAGCAATATATTACCAATACATTTATTAACAATTTTGTCAGGGTTAGATATAATCAAAATGATCTCAAGAACACATACTACTTCATGCGAGAGCAATATAATACCTATACATTTTATATCAATTTTTTGGAGTGTTATATACACATTATGCCTCATGGATGTCTAATTTAATCCAGATACATTTTTAGGCCTCTTTCACACGTCAGTGTCTCCGGTACGTGTAGTGACAGTTTTCTCACGTACCGGAGACACTGACACACGTAGACCCATTAAAATGAATGGGTCTATGCACATGTGCGTGTTTTCACACGGACCGTATGTCCGTGCTGAAAACACGTCGACATGTCCGTTTTCCACCGGCAGCACGGACCACAATACGGACAGCACACGTGCACACGGAGAACAGTGTGCACTCTCCTCCGTGTGCACGTAGCGCCCGCAGGAGAGACAGCGCTACACTAAGCGCTGTCCCCCCCGCATGTGGTGCTGAAGGCAGAATTCACCTCTTCTCCCCCGCCGGAGAGAAGAGATGAAAGATCACTTCTTTTTTTTTTTTTTAGGGGGGGGGGGTGAAAAATAAAGTTTGCATGTGCCCCCGCGTCCCCCCCCCAGTGCACCGCCCGGCCCCTTGCCGCAGAATATACTCACCCGGCCAGTCAGGGAATATGTAATGAGCGGCACCACGTGACCGCTCACACAGGAGAAGGGGCCAGCGCGGAGAGGACAGAGGAGACATCGCAGGAGCTGGCCGGGTGAGTATATTCTGCGGCAAGGGGCCAGGCGGTGCACTGGGGGGGGGACGCGGGGGCACATGCAAACTTTATTTTTCACCCCCCCCTAAAAAAAAAAAAAAAAAAGTGATCTTTCATCTCTTCTCTCCGGCGGGGAGAAGAGGTGAATTCTGCCTTCAGCACCACATGCGGGGGGGACAGCGCTTAGTGTAGCGCTGTCTCTCCTGCACGGTCCGTGTGGTCCTCAGGGGGCACACGGGCGGCACACGGATGCCGCACGTATGTGCCACTTGAGCACACGGACATACGGACACGGATATCTCCAGTACCGGTTTTTCCCGGTACCGGAAATATCAGGACGTGTGAAAGAGCCCTTAAAGCTTTTTTGGAGTGTTATACAACACAAAAATGTTCAGCAGACCACAGAATGCTGTATGGCTGAGAAATGTAACCCAACAAAGCTTTTAAACACTAGGATATCCCTATAACATTGGGAGTATTAACCCCTTCATGACCGTGGGATTTTCCATTTTTCCGTTTTCGTTTTTCACTCCCCTCCTTCCCAAAGCCATAACTTTTTTATTTTTCCGTCAATTTGGCCATGTGAGGGCTTATTTTTTGAGAGATGAGTTGTACTTTTGAACGACATCATTGGTTTTACCATGTCGTGTACTAGAAAACGGAAAAAAAATTCCAAGTGCGGTGAAATTGCAAAAAAAGTGCAATCCCACACTTGTTTTTTGCTTGGCTTTTTGGATAGGTTCACTAAATGCTAAAACTGACCTGCCATTATGATTCTCCAGGTCATTACGAGTTCATAGACACCTAGCATGACTAGGTTATTTTTTACCTAAGTTGTGAAAAAAAATTCCAAACTTTGCTAAAAAAAATAAATAAATAAATTGCGCCATTTTCCGATACCCGTAGCGTCTCCATTTTTCGTGATCTGGGGTCAGGTGGGGGCTTATTTTTTGCGTGCCGAGCTGGCGTTTTTAAAGATACCATATCGGTGCAGATACGTTCTGCTGATCGCCCGCTATTGCATTTTAATGCAATGTCGCGGCGACCAAAAAAACGTAATTCTGGCGTTTTGATTTTTTTTCTCATTACGCTGTTTAGCGATCAGGTTAATGCTTTTTTCTTATTGATAGATCGGGCGATTCTGAACGCGTCGATACCAAATATGTGTATGTTTGATTTTTTTTCATTGATTTATTTTGATTGGGGCGAAAGGGGGGTGATTTAAACTTTTATGTTTTTTTTATTTTTTTCACATTTTTTTTTACTTTTTTTTTTCACTTTTGCCATGCTTCAATAGCCTCCATGGGAGGCTAAGAGCAGGCACAACCCGATCGGCTCTGCTATGTAGCAGCGATCATAAGATCGCTGCTACACAGCAGAATTGCAGGTGTGCTGTGAGCGCCGACCACAGGGTGGCGCTCACAGCTGCCGGCGATCTGTAACCATAGAGGTCTCAAGGACCTCTATGGTTACCATTCAGAAGCATCGCCGTTTGACAGCGGCATTTAACTAGTTAATTGGCGCGGGCAGATCGCGATTCTGCCCGCGCCTATTGTGGGCACATGTCAGCTGTTCAAAACAGCTGACATGTCCCAGCTTTGATGCGGGCTCACCGCGGAGCCCTGCATCAAAGCAGGGGACCTGACGTCGGACGTACTATCCCGTCCGACGTCAGGAAGGGGTAAAAGATAAAAACTCAGTGCACAATAAACAACAATAACCCTTACCAGCTAATTAAAGCAAAGAGGAAGGAAGAGTATCTTATGCCAAGTAATAATTTTTATTCAAGTAGAATACATAAAATATTTAATATACAGAATAATACTGCCGAAGCAGGAGTAAAGGGGAATCCATATTAGATCTTGAACATTCAGTAATACAAATTATAGTGCCTTGCACCTCATATATGCAACAAAGGTACCAGGAAAGAATGTACTGTCACTGAAAATAATGGCTATATAGTGCCAGACAGTTGATCAATTGTACTCTATGTGAGAGCATGCTCTGAATGAGGATAAGGTACGCTCACATGTAATGGTCATGTAAGGGAAAGTGCTTGAAAGTGCTAAATGGTGCGATGCCGTAAGTGAACTAGAGTAGATGAAATGGAGGGATATTTACTGGTGAAAAGTGATTATAAGGGCTCCTGCCTGCCACTCCAAGAATGTTATAAATCTCCAAAATGTACCACTGACACAGAATACTGTATGGGTGAGAAACGTAACCCAGCAAAATGTTTGAATGCTTTTTTAGTAATAAATGTTACAATAATGTAGCCCAGAACACAGAATACTGTATGTGTGAGTAATTTACCTAGAAAATTTGTATAACGCTTTTTGGAAGTGTTAAGTATCACAGAAATGTAATGCACACCATGGAATACTTTATGGGTGAGTAATTGAACCCAGAAAAAAAATGTAATGCTTTTTTGCAGGGTTAGCTATCACGTAAATGTACCCCTCACCACTGAATACTGTATGGCTGAGAAATGTAACACATCAAAGTTTTTGAACACTTTTAAGAAGTGACAGATATTACATTAATGTGCCCCAGACAATAAAATACTGTATTGATGAGAAATTTAACTCAATTAAATTTTTAATAGTTTTTTTGAAGTACTAAATATCATAAAAATGTACTCCAGACCACGAAATACTGTATGGGTGAAAATCTTAATCCAACAACATTTTTAAACACTTTTTTGAATGTTGTCAATCACAAAAATGTTCCCCAGATCACAAAGTACTGTATTGCTGAGAAATGTAACCCAGCAACATTTTTAATGCTTTTTTGTATTTTAATAGATATTACAATAATGTACCCCAGATCATGGTATACTATACAGTACAGACCAAAAGTTTGGACACACCTTCTCATTTAAAGATTTTTATATATTTTCATGACTATGAAAATTGTACATTCACACTGAAGGCATCAAAACTATGAATTAATACATGTGGAATTATATACTTAACAAAAAAATGTGAAACAACTAAAATTATGTCTTATATTCTAGGTTCTTCAAAGTAGCCACCTTTTGCTTTGATGACTGCTTTTGAACACTCTTGGCATTCTCTTGATGAGCTTCAAGAGGTAGTCACCGGGAATGGTTTTCCAACAATCTTGAAGGAGTTCCCAGAGATGCTTAGCACTTGTTGGCCCTTTTGCCTTCACTCTGCAGTCCAGCTCACCCCAAACCATCTCGATTGGGTTCAGGTCTGGTGACTGTGGATGCCAGGTCATCTGGCGTAGCACCCCATCACTCTCCTTCTTGGTCAAATAGCCCTTACATAGCCTGGAGATGTGTTTGGGGTCATTGTCCTGTTGAAAAATATATGATGGTTCAACTAAACGCAAACCGGATGGAATAGCATGCCGCTGCAAGATGCTGTGGTAGCCATGCTGATTCAGTATGCCTTCAATTTTGAATAAATCCCTAAAAGTGTCACCAGCAAAGCACCCCCACACTATCACATCTCCTCCTCCATGCTTCACGGTGGGAACCTGGCATGTAGAGTCCATCCGTTCACCTTTTCTGCGTCGCACAAAAACACGATGGTTGGAACCAAAGATCTCAAATTTGGACTCATCAGACCAAAGCACAGATTTCCACTGGTCTAATGACCATTCCTTGTGTTCTTTAGCACAAACAAGTCTCTTCTGCTTGTTGCCTGTCCTTAGCAGTGGTTTCCTGGCAGCTATTTTACCATGAAGGCCTGCTGCACAAAGTCTCCTCTTAACAGTTGTTGTAGAGATGGGTCTGCTTCTAGAACTCTGTGTGGCATTGACCTGGTCTCTAATCTGAGCTGCTGTTAACCTGCGATTTCTGAGGCTCGTGACTCGGATAAACTTATCCTGAGAAGCAGAGGTGACTCTTGGTCTTCCTTTCCTGGGGCGGTCCTCATGTGAGCCAGTTTCTTTGTAGCACTTGATGGTTTTTGCAACTGCACTTGGGGACACTTTCAAAGTTTTCCCAATTTTTCGGACTGACTGACTGTTAAGTGTCGAGTTCCCGCCACTGCACAGGGGAGATCTCGAACCACCTCCGGCGCAGTCCCTCATTCTCCTCCAGCCATAGTGGAGCCTGCTCAGCAGTCGGTCCCAGCGCCTGGCTCAGACAAATACTGCGCGTTTGGTTACTGCTGCCCTTCCATGTTCAGCCAGTATAACCAGTACTGTTCAGCGGCGAGCAGGCGCTCCTGGGGCTAAGTCCTGCTTTTCTCCTTCTGAGCATGCCCAAGGGAAAACCTCTCATTGGAGGTCAGGGGTCACTCGCTCAGGCCCTGTAGCGGCTCTTTTTGGTCCACTAGGAAGGTCCTGGAGAGCTACAGCAATCTTCTATTACTCCTGACTACCAGTCAATGTAGGGTGGGAACTCCCACTTGATCTCTGCATGTGACTCAGGGCGTCCTCAGGTGCAGGTTCAAAAGCCACCGAGGGTCAGAGCGGGATCAATCTCCAGCATAGTGGGGGTGAATTGCAGGGATCCCACTATATTCATTTGCTGCACCCTGTGACTGCTAACAAGGCACAGCGTTTTTTTGACTCCTTGCGACTCTGTGAAGCAACAGAGTTCGCTTCTGTAAAACCAGGTGACTGAACCCGTGTCTTTTCTGGTGTGGTACCGCCATATAGTGCCACTATTATCTAGCAGCAGTTTCCACACCTGCACCGTGGACCCTGGGCTGCGAACTCACCTTTTACTAACGTTATATTTACTCAGTGCGTTCCACCAGCCCTAACAGTATACCAGCACCAGGGTCTGGCTAGTAATGGTGGACAATCAGCGTCTACAACGGTACATCCAGCAGATGGAGGGTAAGTTGGCAGCTGTTGAGCGCACAACCTCAGCTGTGGATGTCATCACAGTCGTTGTTCAGGCTGCTATCGTAGCTGCATCCAGTTTGTCCACTGCCACCCCTGCTCCAACATTATCCCATCTCCTGTTACCAGACAAGTGTGCTGGTGACAGTAAGCTGTGTCGGAGATTTGTGAGTAGTGTTGAGCATTCCGATACCGCAAGTATCGGGTATCGGCCGATATTTGCTGTATCGGAATTCCGATACCGAGTTCCGATATTTTTGTGATATCGGAAATCGAAATCGGAAGTTCCCAGTGTATGGTTCCCAGGGTCTGGAGATGAGGAGACTCTCCTTCATGCCCTGGGATCCATATTCATGTAAAAAATAATGAATTAAAATAAAAAATATGGATATACTCACCCCTCCGGCGGACCCTGGACCTTAGCGATGTAACCGGCAGCCTCCGTTCCTAAGAATGCAGTGAGTATAGGACCTGCGATGACATCGTGGCTTGTGATTGGTCACGTGAGCCGTCACATGAGCGGTCATGCGACCAATCACAAGCCGCAACGTCATCGAAGGTCCTTCACTCTGCATTCTTAGGAACGGAGGCTGCTGGTTACATCGCTAAGATTGCACATTTTCTGTTAGTACAATAAACCTCATTTCAAGGCAGAAACATTACGGTGTCCAACAGTTATTAGATATATGAGACTGAAATAGATGTTGCAAAAAAACCCAATTTTTATAAAACATTAAGCTTAAGATTAATAGGGGTGCCCAAACTTTTTCATATAACTGTACATGCCAAGGCACTACATGTTCTTGTTCTTCCTTCCAGATCTGTTGTTGTTGCTGCCTTAGGCTTTCTCTCAGCATCTCATCTTTTGGTGCCATTTTTCTGATGTATTCCTGGATACTACTTGTTTCATCTGTGATGGTGGCTTGGACTCGACCACCCTCCTTTCTGTTGGTATACAATCTTTGGATGTTAGACTTAGGGTGGAGACATCCATGCATTGAGAGGAGCTTTTGTGTCTTCTCATCTGCAGCTTCCATCTCTTCTTTTGACCAGCACACTATGCCAGCAGGGTATCTGATAACTAGCAGGGCATATGTATTGATGGCACAGTTTTTATTCTTCCCATTGAGCTGGCTCTTCAGAACCTGTCTTACCTTTTGATAATATTTGGATGTTGCAGCTTTCCTTGCCTCCTCATCATTGTTACTGTGTCCCTGTGGGATGCCAAGGTACTTGTAGCATGTCTGTACATCTGCTATGCACCCTGCTTGTAATTCCACTCCATCAGTCTTGGCTACCTTGTCTCTTTTTATTACCAACTGGCCGCAATTCTCCAGTCCGAAGGACATCCCGATGTCTTCGCTGTAGATCCTTGTAAGATGAATGAGTGAATTGATGTCTCGTTCGTTTTTCGTATACAGCTTGATGTCATCCATGTAGAGGAGGTGGCTGATGGTGCATCCACTCTTGAACTTGTATCCATAGCCAGATTCTGTAATTATCTGACTGAGGGGGTTCAAGCCTATGCAGAACAGCAATGATGACAGTGCATCACCTTGGAATATGCCGCATTTGAAGGTCACTTGTGCTAGTTGTCTTCAGTTGACTTCTAATGTTGTTCTCCATAGCCCCTTAGTTTCTGAGGAAGTTCTTAATTTCCTGTTGACATTGTAGACAGCCAAGCATTCACATATCCATGTGTGTGGCATTGAGTCATATGCTTTCCTGTAGTTAAACCAGGCTGTGCTGAGATTGGTCGGTGTGGATCGTGAGTCTTGAGCAACATGAGCAACAGCTCTATCTACTAAGAGCTGATGGTTAGAGCCTCTGGTGATGGTCCCAAAGCCTTTCTGAGCTGGATTCATGTACTGGTTCATATGGTCCTGTAGGTTGGTGGCTATGATGTTGGACAGAGTTTTCCATGTTGTTATTGAACGGTAATTGGATGGAACTGTTCCTCTGTGAGGATCCTTCATGCTCAGCACTGTTCTTCCTTGTATTAGCCAAGCTGGGTGGTGGCCTACATCTAACAATTGGTTCATCTGCTTTGCCATACGTTCATGTACCACTGTTAATTTCTTTGGCCAGTAGGTGTGAATCATGTCTGGGCCAGGTGCTGTCCAGCTCTTCATGTTCTTGATCCACTGTTGGATATCTGCTTTTGTAATGGTGACTGGTTCTTGCTCTAGGTGGTTGTTGTGTTTCATTCTCAGATCTTGCAGCCACATTGCACTGCTTTTTGGGGGTTTTTCCTTCTCCAGTATTGTTCAGTCTCTGCTATTGGTGGAGTTGCAGCCTTTGTGCTGTTACTCTCTAGTTGAGAGTAGTTGGATTGTTCTTTGGAGAACAAGGCATTTATCTTTTTGGCCTCAGCTTCTCTAGTTTATCTCCCTAGCCTGGCAGCGAGTGCTGTGAGTCTTTGTTTCACAGTCTCTAGGGCTTCAGTTGGGATCAGGCCTATGTACTTGTCCAGCTTGGTCTTATTCTTGATCTTTACACCCTTCTATATTTCTGTTAGTTTCTGTTAGTTGGCTGACTTCCCTTCGTGTCACTTTGATCTGTGTTTTCAGTCTTCTGTTGTTCTTGCTGGTTGCGTAGCCAAGCATTTCCTTGATTGATGAGGTAGGAGCATAGATCAGTTTATTAGTTTGAGTTATGGTGGTGGTAGGTATTGATGCAAGTGCTCTATTGGCATTTTCTAGCATACTGTCTGGTAGTGATTTTCAGGAGGTTGAACATATTGCTCTTCCAGGTCTTTTTGTGGGGTGGATCTGCAGTGCAGTTGATCCATCTCAAGATGTGATAATAGCTTTCTCTTTATGACATTGAAATATTGAGTGGCTAGTTGTTTCTCAGTCAGTGGACATCCAGGTCTTGTATCCATCCAGAGTTTCCTCACACGCTTCATATATCCTCTATCATTTGGTCTGCTGTTATAGTAGCATTTCATCAGATCCAGGTTCTCTTGCCTTGTCCATAAATGGTTTGTTCCTTGACATCTGATGTGGACCTTGTTAATCCGGGCGACATCCTAGCTGCCATGACTCTCTTTGCTCGTGACATGCTCATGTTTATTGATGCAGGCACTATAGTGTTAGTAGTCTTGCCCAAGGACCACTACTGGTATATTATTTCCAACAGGGCAGAGCTGGGATTTGATGTCATAGGCTGTACACTTAATCATTACAATATACCAGCCATATTGTTAGCATAATATATGCTATAATAATGGTGTGCCTTCTATGCAATAGATATGCAATAATAATGATCTGCATACATGTTTGAAGGTGTACGTTATAAATCTACAATAGAAAAACATATTTTATTAAAGATGTTTAATACTTACATAACATATATGTACCATATGTTAACTCATCAAATGTGCAAAATACAGATGATCAAACACTCACACACCTTTCATCCATGAGGGATGAGGGGCGGTTGCATAGTATTATAAATGTACATGAATAAGGCAGACATAGCGAAAAGTGCCAGTCACACAAACATGTGTAGTGCCCATAACAGCTTAAAGTCTATTTTTGACAACCTTTAGGTCATACAGGTTTCCTTGCACTACATTACTGCCGCCAACAATTAGACATGACCTTTAGGGTCTGGACAACTGTGTATCTCAAGTAATGGTGTGAATGGCACCTTATGCAGGTCTGTGTGCATTTGGAATACTAATCAAATTCCCTGCTGAATTACGGTGGATTTGCAAGTGGTTAATTTATTAGTAGGTTGCACCTGTGCTGCCCCCACCTTTATCATACTGTAGGTGTCTGCAACATACTGTTGTGCATTTTTGTTTGGACTTGGTATTGGTAAGTATGGCTGTATTTTTCTGTTATGTTTAACAGGAAAGAAATAAAGAAAGAAAGAAAAAAGAGAAAAAAAGCAAAAGAAGGGTAAAAAAGAAAGAACGAAAAAAAAAACAATTATTTATTAAGCCACATGTAGAGTGTACTAGATATAATTTGTTTTCACTATCATTATATTGGCTTTTTACACAGGATTTGTTTTCATTTCCAACTTATGCTGTGAGAGAAGCATTAAACTCTATCAGTGGCCTTGCACCTGCTAGTAATTCTACAGATGGCAAATGTAAAATTGGTTGTTGCATTCAAAACAGGAAAAATGTAATGAACATATTGCTGGTGTAAGATGAACACATATTTCCAGAATGCTAATTATTTCCTACAGTTCCTCATATAAATCTATTTGTAATGTATCATGCATACATTAGGTATCATAACTTCTGTTCAGGAAGTATGCTGACAAATGTATTATTGTACTTCTAAATTTAAGATGTACTGTAAGGTCTTAAGAAATTATAAGTTTCTTATACTTAGTCTACTTTATATTTTTTAAAGTACCAATTATTTGAAGATTGGCAACTTAACAATGGCTATTGTTATTGATTCACCAAATGGTGGGAACAAGTGAGCAGTTTTTTAAATTATTTTGAAATATGTAGTTGCATTGAAATGAAATGCAGAAAACTTGAAGGTTTGTATTCCTTGCTCAAAGCACTTCAAAGTCCAGCTATAGGGTGCACAAGTAACAGTCTCAGATGAACTCTTCGTGCCACAGGCATCCAAAACATTTATGAAGAAACCATTTCCTTCCCGGCAATTTTAAATTTTTGTGTTTTTGCTTTTTCCCTCAATTTTTTTTAAAGTGACTTATTTTCTTTTATTTTTGAGTCGAGTCAACATAGCCATTGGCTTGTTTTTTTTTGCTGAATAAGTTTTTTTTTACAATTCTGTTCATCTTACCATACAATGCACTGAATACCGGGAAAAAATTCCATGCTGGAGAAATTGTGAGCAATATGTAACTCAGCCATTGTTTTTTGGGTTTTGTTCACTGCATAGCAAAAATGACGTGGAAACCTGATACTCCAGGTCAATATAATAATGGAAATATCAAGCCTACACATTTTCTATTTAAGTGATGAAACAAAATTCAGAAGTGTATGACAAAAAAAAATTGGTTTGGGTTGCCATTCTTCAAGGTCTATACTTTTTCACTTTCCTTTAATGGAGCTTTGTGTAGTCTTGTTTTTGAGTGACAAGCTGATGCTTTCATTGATACCATTTCAAGGTTATTAAGACATTTTGAACACTTTGTATTGTACTTTTTAAGGAGATATTGTGATAATAACCACCATTTTGGAATTGTAATTATTTTAATTGTCATGGTTTTTACCAATCAATTATATTTTGAAAGATTGGAGTTTTATTGTTGATGCAGTCTTGCAGAAAATAGTGTAAATCTCAGTCTGGTATACATATTAGTCCTTAAATCAATAAGGAGAACAAATTCGAGATATCATGAGCACACAAGGGCCTCCCACCAGAAAATTCAGACAGGCCACATGAATGTAAAGTTCAAAAACAATTAATTTTATTAGTATCAAAAATTAAATAAAATCTCAAACTATTATACACAAACCAATCGTGTTGTAAAAGAGTACCTCCGATCTAAAAAAACAGGTCACATGTGGGCATATCCTAATACGTAAAACGCCTATTTTAGGCTAGCCACTTAAGGGTTGATTGCCTTAAAGCACAACGTTATGGTAGTGGTAAAAACGTATGGAGAAATCTAAATGGAAAAGACCGCTATGCAAAATGCTATATGCGTGCATACAAAGTAACCCCGCCATTATGGTTCGTGGATTAAAAATGGCTAAACATGATACTGAGGAGAGCACCTAAACAATGTGGGTGCTCTGCAGCTATGGAGAGAAACCTCAAAACATAATTTACCACAATAAGAGGGCACAGGACCTGCTGAATCCCCTACACGAGTTTCAATTGAATTCTTCATCCTGGGGCGGGGGTCTCAGCATATAGTTGATCTTAGCAGGAGGACCAAGATGAAGGCCAGAGAGGCTGCGTTATGATGTTATTTAAGTGACATTGTCAAAGATTAATGGTTAGCATCCGCAGACATGACTGCTATAGAGAGGCAGGATATTGAAAATTGCTGCCATCAGCCAAGTTTGGAGAGAGGTTCTCTGCTGAGTGCACTCCGCACAAACTCACTCCAGCACAAAGCATACAATTACATACATATGAATTAAGGGGTTAATGGTACATGCTAATTGTCAGGCATTGATACTCATTCTGCTGACAGATTTTCATTAGATCATCAATTATTGCCCTAATACACACCATCTCAGTGGCCACTGGGTAGTTAAAGGCAGTTAATATGTCTCATTTCAATTTTTCAAAACTAGAGATGAGCAGATTGAATCATGTCCAGTAAGACAGGAGGCCTGTGAATTTTATACCCTCTCTATCGCAGCTTTTGATTACATTGCTTTTAAAGAAGAAATCCATATTTTTAGCAATTTTACAATACTGTACATTAAAGTTTATCAGAACTAAACAATGGTCAGCCTGTACTTATTGTGATGTCTCTAGGACATTTTTTTGAAATGAAAATAGCTGAATTTACCAAATTTTTTACTGCACAATTTATAATGCATTTTATAAAGTTAAAAAGAGAAGTGGATTCAAAAAATCATAGAAGTATCAATCTTTCAATTATACTTTTTTGTGAGGTTGGTACTTTTGGTAAAAAGATCTCATTGAAAACTGGAAACAAGGACATAAATTAATTGATGAGATCTGAGTTTTTACATGTCTGTTTCTTTTTAAAATTATTTGTCATTTAATGGAATTTCAACTATTAGGAGAATGTAATTACTTGTAATTAGGTATATGGGAAAGTCAATTAAAGAATAATGAATTTATGTAATTACCTAATAAAAAGAAATCAAAATGCAAAGTTTATAAAGTAATTTGCTTCTTTTTGTATCAGATCCTAAAGAGGCAATACAAACTGTATCATACAAAATAAAATAGAAAAATGGAATTAATTGCTCTTAGCTTATAAAAAAACCTTTTACAACATGTTAAATGAGTATAGCTATAAGTTTCAGCTTGTCTTTCATAAATGCTATTGCTACCATGATAATACATCCAACTGGAGGTCTATAAGGCATATGTGGAAATGCATTCATTGTTACTAACCTTTACAAACTTCAAGAAAATTATCCTTTGCAGAACGTCTTCTGATCGTGTTCTTATGTTAGATGTAAACATGGGGGTTTCAATTGATTAGTGCACTTGGTTTTTAATTTTTCTGACCAACATAAACAAACTTAAACAGTTTAAGAAAAGCAACACACCATTATAAAGTCAAATGTATTATCATTCTCTACAATACAAATGAAAGTTGATGTCAGTCTGGTTTTGAAATACTTTATTTCCTAGCAACCATTTATCTTGAAGACACAAAGATTTTCATAAAACAAAGAACAGATGATTGTTTCTGTAGTATAAAATACTTTAAAAGCTGGAATTTTTCTGTAAAACCATACCAAATCATTCTACCTGTATCTGTATTTTGGATACATCCAATATGTTAGAGTACTTTAGAATGTGCCAAAACAATACATTTGGCTGTGATTTTCCAGAGTGTTGTGTTTTTGTAAGGTTCCCAAAGGAGAGAAACAGCGACTTGAAGTAACAGTTTAGAAAACACTGTGAATTTCTAAATAGGGTGTTATCATGTAGATATGAGATACTTACTTTGATTAAATGCAATTCCTGTTGATTTTTTAAGAATTTGCTGCATAAAGCAAATTTGAACAATTTGCAATTTGCTTTGATTTAATCTCAAAAATGACCTTTACCATTTTAAACATTGCAGACATCTGTATCAGCCAGAGAAGACTCAAATGACATAATCAACACAATGCCTTGCAATTATCATATCTAATCACATATCATAGCATAAGCAATTACAAATACAATCATAGCTTGTATAAAAGCAGCTATTTCATGGTGAATCTGGATAGTGAGGTCACAGCACAGCATACAGTTTAGAGATATTAACAGAAAACCAAAGTGAACAATTTCTACAGATAATGTCATAGCACAGCAGTGAAGCAGAATAGTGTGCCAAAACACAGAATAATGCAGATTTAATTATTAAAGAAGCATAGACAGAAGATCTGACAGTGATTGATTAGTGATGGTACCCTGGAGTGTTTCAATTACACATTTGTTTTTGCATTTGCTAAAATTACTGAATTACAGTTACTATAGATGAGTGAACGTGTTCAGAAAACGTTCACCAATCTCAAATTTGGCACGAATGCAGAAAAATTTGGATTTGCGATCACTTTTAGGAGCATTTTTAAGTCGACAAGAGGCGTTTACGGTTCTGTAAATCATCGTGTTTCCACTAATGCTTTTGTTATCACTTTGGCTAGGATAGTGGTGATGTATGATGAGAGGTTACATGAGCGGCACACACTTTTTCCTTAACTTTATGTGCAATGATTCCAGCAACATCTTGTTTTGCTGGAACCCATTTGCTCAGTGTCACAGTGCAGAGATGTCGCTCCTACACTAGTGCTAATGTTGAAAAATGAACTTATCCTGTGTGAAATCGAACTTCCAGCATCAAAGTAGCTTGTGCAAAAACTGTGTGGCAGTCTCCAAAAGCCCCATTAGCTACTCCAAATTGTTTGTGCTAACTCTGTGTTTCAGTGGCAAATAAGAAGGCTACATTTCCACTTAAAAATTGCCAGGACTAATATAGTGGTGCAGCCACTAGGCGAAATTAGCAACTACAAATCATTTATGCTAAAACTGTGTTTCAGTGGCAAATCAGAAGGCCAGATTTCCAATTAAAAATCATTGGCCTACCATTAGGGTGCAGCCATGAGACCCATTAGCTACTCCAAATCATTTGTGGTAAAACTGTGTTTCAGTGACAAATCAGAAGGCCAGATTTCCACATAAAAATCATTGGGCCTACTATAGTGGTGCAGTCACGAGGCCCAATTATCTACTACAAATCATTTGTGCTAAAACTGTGTTTCAGTGGCAATTCAGGCCAGATTTCCACTTAAAAATAATTTGACCTAATATAGTGGTGGAGCCATGAGGTCCAATTAGCTACTCCAAATTGTTTGTGCTAAAACTGTGTTTCAGTAGCAAATCAGAAGGCCAGTTTTTCACTTAAAAATTGTTAGGCCTAATATAGTAGTGAAGCCACTAGGAGCAATTAGCTTTTCCAAGTCTTTTGTGCTAAAACTGTGTGTCAGTGGCAAATCAGAAGGCTACATTCCCACTTAAAAATCGTTAGGCATAATAGTGTTGTTCTGGCACACTATCTAAAAAAATATTGTGATTGTTCATTTAGTGACAGGTGACTGACAGCTGTGGGCCTAAGGTTGTAAAATAACAGGTCACAAGAGGGGAAGGCTACTTACAACATGAGTGAGAAAAAGTAATGGGGAATAGACTTGGTGTTCGACATGTATGTGATTTAGGTGTTAAAGTGAATGAAAGCTCAGCTGAACAAACACCATCTCATCCTATCCAAAGACCACTGACAACATCTGTTATTGGCCGGCCTACCTGACTTCCTTTCTTTGGCAGCCGCACATAGGTACGCCTTTGTAATGAGGCTTCAAAAGAGCATGTTCTCAAGTGGATGGCAAGCGCTGTTTCAAATAGCCTCTCCTCCTCTTCCTTCACCTTAACATCACACACTGTAGAAATCTCAGAGGTGGCACCCTATTCACCCTTATTTTTACTTACGTCAAAAATTTCCAAATGCCCAAATGACTGTGTGGAACCTCAGATGGGCCATTCTGAGCAACTGTTCACACATTGTATTCCACGGGCATCAGAAGTCTGCTCCTAAGAATCACAGAATCCAGAGGAGTAAAGCATCTGCACCGATCATCTGCACCGATGCCCAAAATTTTTAAAAGTTGGATCCGGGGCCAGACGAAGTAGGGACCAAGCAGAATCCAGACCCTTGTCACTATAGATTAATCACCAAGGGTGGAGGTGATAATGATGAGACTCAGATACCAGAGGCACACGCAGACTGTACTGTGGTGTCAGGGCAGGAAGATGAAGAGGGTGACTCTCTGGGTGATGAGTGTGAGAATAGAGAGGATTACAATGTGGTTGTAGATCCCACTTGGTGTGAACCTAGAGATATGCAGCTGAGTAGGTCAGCAGAGGAGATGGAGGAGGAGGTAAATGAGGAGGTTACGTTGTGGCTTCCCACACAGACATGCAGTGATGCAACCTTTACAAGCTCTGCATCCTCAGCCATAACTCTGCCTGTGGCCAGCACCAGTCACCAGTGTGCAGTTTGCAGGGGTTACTTAGCCTGGGCATTTTTTTGAGACCGAAAAGGATGACCCACCACACGTTATTTGTCCAATTTGAAAAAAAAAATTAGTAGAGGCACAAATTGCAATAATTTGACACCTACATGCCTAAGTGTGGGATTTTCTAAGAGCTAAAATGCGGACTACTGGATGTTGCCAACCACCAGCCATCCCATCAAACCCATCTGCTGATTCTTTCTCCTCAATCACCATTCCAAGTGTTCTCACATAGGTCTCCGGTGGCAGAAACTACAATTGCTTACCCACCACAGTCGGATTGAGTGAGAGCCAGTCAGCTGTTACAGAAGTAGACATGACTGCTGCTTTTGTTTAACCTAGCATAACACATCTTTCTCAATCCACCATAATATCTCTGCCTGCACCTTACTCACAGTCTGCCAGCTCTCCTTACTCTGCCCTCTCTCAGCACACCAGCCAGCTCTTGGTCCTGCAGTTGTGGTCATGTAAAATAATATTTCCTCCTACACATGGCAAAGCTAAGAGCTTGAACTCCACCATCTCCAATCTGTTGGCCACCGAAATGCTGCCTTTCCATCTGGTGGATACAGATGGTTTCCAAAAGTTGATGGCCATCTCAGTCCCCCATTACTTGTTGCCCAGTCACATTACTTCCCAAAGAAAGCTGTGCTTGCACTAGACTAGCACATCGCTGACAACATTACCCGTTCCCTGAAAAAATCTGTCTGCCTGGGTGCATTTCACCACTGACACCTGCGAGAGCAAACATGGGCAATGGTGTTACATCTCGCTGACTGGGCACTGGGTGACTCTGGTGGCTGTGGGGGCAGGCGGTCAAGGAGCTACTCCTCAAGACTTTGAATCGCCAAGGCTTGTGGTACAAAGCTCTGTATCTAACAGTTCCTCCATTGTTTCTGCTTCCTCCACCTCCTTTTGGGCCTCCATCTGTGCCCTCAACCTTTCCATTAGTCAGACACATGTTTCAACAGTGCAGATAGAATTTCCCCCACCTCCGCACTGTGCAGCCATGGCTCACCACAATCAGACAGTGTTTAAATTAATATGCATAGGAGATCATAGTCACACAGTTCAAGAGTTGTGGGCAGGTTTCAAGGCTGAGATAGAGCAATGACTTTCTCCACTAAAGTTGGAACCAGGGAAGGCCATGTGTGATAATGGTGCAAACCTGGTGGTGGCCCTACACTGTGGCAACCTCCTACACATGCTTTGCATGGATCACATCCTGAACATGGTGGTACAGCTATTTCTTCACAACTATATCGGCATGGATGCTCTTCTGCAGAAAGCACAGTCGCCCTGGGCTCACTTCCAACGTTCGCACCCCGCAGGTCATCGACTTGCATTGCTACATAGATCTTTCAGGCAACCGGTTAACCATTTGATTAGCAATGTTCCAACAAGGTGGAATTCCACTCTGCACATGTTGCAGTGGCTGTGGATGCAGCGATGAGCTCTTGTGCAGTTTGTCCTTTTGCCTATCTTGGGCCACCGCTCTCTGGATGTGGTGCAAATCACACTTGCGAAGTAGGCATAGGTGAAAGACCACTTCACCCTTCTGCAGAGGTTTGAAATGCTGTTAAGATCTCAAATTCCAGACTGTCGTTGCACAGGTGGGTGCCTTGGGATGGTGGCTGATGGTCCTAGACAAACTGTTAGTGAAGATGCAGGAGCTCAAGAGCAAATTGAAGAGTCAGGAAATGAGAAGGATAGTGATATGCTCTATGTTTTCTGTAGCTGGTTGGAGGGGATGGAGGAAACAACCTTGAGTGTTACTTGTACCTCATGGAAGTGCCCCACACATGAGCACTTTCTTGCTGCACTATCTTCAACACAATGCCCATATTCTTAGGTTTAGAAATAGTTCTGACAACTGGGTTGCCACTCTGTTAGATCTGTGATACAACAGTAAATTTAGCCAGATTCTTTCCTCCCTGGAAAGGGATATCGAAATATGCTTGTAGACAATCTTGGGAGTAGTTTTCTCCAAGACAGCAGTGATGCACACAGTGTGCATCCCAGATGTAGAAGTCCAACCAAGGGAATGTTAAAGCATCATCGCCAACACATCAGCAGTAGCAACATTGTAAGTGGCATAAGCGATTTCTGTGAGCTGTTTAACACATTTTTTAGAACAACCCGTGCACCAACAGAACATAGTACAAGTCTGTCATGTTGTGAACGACTGAAGATGATGGTGCAGGAGTATATGGAGCTAAACATCAATGCCATCAGGTGGAGTTGAATCATTTTTCATATTGGTCTTCAAAAATGGAAGAGTGACCTGAGGTCACCTGTAATGCCTTGGAGGTTTTGTCATGCCTGGCAGCCAGCGTATTCTCAGAATTTGTCTGCAGTGCTACTGGTGGTGTCCTGATGGATAAGCATATCTGTCTATCTCAATGTGTAAACCACCTAACTTTCATTAAAATGAACAAGTCATGGCTCTCTGACGTCTTTTCCACCCCAGTAGCAGGTTGGGCAGACAAGGCAATGGTGTCGTTTTTTGTGTCATGTATTGATCTCACGTTATTGCAGTCTGCGCCATCTTTGTGGTGTCTTTTGTGCCTGATGTTGCTCTTGCTGCTGATGTTACAACATCATGTGGAAATGTGGAAACTCCAAGTTGGGTCTCCATCAGGTGCATTTAAATAACACAGAGTTCTTAGTAATACTATTTTTGATCAAAAATAGCACAGAAGCCATCCCACCATCAACAATGTGACTCTGATTGGGAGGTCCTACACTGTCTAATATTAAAATCTTTACCATGTGTCAGTGTGTGAATAAGGGCAGACAAAAGGACTGGGTCCCAACCAGTGGACACCAGTCTGGGGAAGCGTTTAAATGTAATTTCCAGCTCAGGAAAGGGAGGCCACACCCCGGCTTGCACAGAATGCAAAACTACAAAGAGAAAAAACACAAAAATTGAGCTTGGTTTGTGTTGTTATGCATGCAGCACATAAACGCATGTTCACATTGGCCATAAAACATACAAAACCTACCTGTGTTACTATTCTTAAATTTTTCTTGGGCCTTCATCTGGTGGGATGACCGTGTAAATAGGCCTCCCAGACAGGCAGGCCTGCACTTTCTTTCAGGGAACTACCTGTGTTACTTTCATTACATTTTTCTACCAGGAGTAGACTATAAAACTGATATTTGTGCCATCTGAGTGTGACTGGAATAAAAAAAAATTAAGGCATTGCATGAGATATCAGGTCTCCCAGCTAAGAAGGCTTACACTGCTCCATTAACCACCAGCTCCTCATTTAAACTTCAATTCCAAGCTGTAAATGCTGGGCCAGGCCCTTATACCTTACTAGATGGTGGCCCGATTCTAACGCATCGGGTATTCTAGAATATGTATGTCATTTATTTATGAAGATTTCAGAATAATGCAATGAATACACAGGATTCGGCTGGCCAGGCATGAATAATTAGCAAATCCCACATCAATTTGTGGCCAGACTGCATCTGTCACTGATTGGTCACACCTGGCCGGCCGCAAACAATTAGTAAAGCCAGAGCCAGATGCAGGTTTTTGAGGGCCCAGGGCGAAAGAGTCTCACAGCGCACGTAGCATATAACACAGCCCACTTAGTATATAGCACAGCCATTTAATATATATAACATAGCCACGTAGTATATAGCACAGCCACGTAGTATATAAAACAGCCACATAGTATATTGCACAGACACATAGTATATAGCACAGCCACATAGTATATAGCACAGCCACGTAGTATATAGCACAGCCACGTAGTATATAGCACAGCCCACGCAGTATATAACACAGCCCACATAGTATATAGCACAGCCCACGTAGTATATAACACAGCCCACGCAGTATATAACACAGCTCATGTAGTATATAGCACAGGCACGTAGTATATCACACAGCCCACATAGTATATTGCACAGCCATGTAGTATATAGCACAGCCCACGCAGTATTTAACACAGCCCACATAGTATATAACACAGCCATGTAGTATATTGCACTGCTAAGTAGTATATAGCACAGCCCACGTAGTATATAGCACAGCAACATAGTATATAACACAGCCCACGCAGTATATAACACAGCCCACAGAGTATATAACACAGCATACATAGTAATGTTGGCACCATATCCCTGTTAAAAAAAGAATTAAAATAAAAATAGTTATATACTCACCTTCCTGCAGCCCCCGGATCCAGCCCAGGTGTTTAGCAGTGCTCCTCGCGATGCTCCGTTCCCAGTAATGCCTTGCGGCAATAACACGTGATGATGTAGCGGTGTCGCGAGACAGCTACGTCATCTCCGGTCATTGCCGCAATGCATTCTTGGGACCGGAGCGTCACGAGGAGCGGGAAAGGCTGGCGCGGATGGCGGAAGGTGAGAATATAATTTTTTTTAATTTTATTTTTAACATTATATGTTTTTACTATTGATGCTGCATAGGCAAAAAGTTGGGCACACTTACTTGCGTTATGCCGCCGTGTAATGCAATCCTAAAATGCTATGTGGCCGCTGACTGGAGGGGAGTATGGATGGGGCACTGACTGGATGGCCAAATTCGTGGCCGGACTGTGCCTGTCGCTGATTGGTCACGGCCAGCCGGCCGTGACCAATCAGTGACGTGGGATTTCCGTTACAGACAGACAAACAGACGGAAGTACCCCTTAGGCAATTATATATAGATGCATGGGCCATGCCTGACTGCTGCTGTGCTATCTGCAAACTTCTACTGTGAGTCAATTGATGCCACCTTTCATTGTGTCTGACCCAAATTTTTGCTGTTTTGGAAGCTTTTTGTCACCCCTTAAGGTGTTGTCTATGCCTTTGGTTTTGCTTCCCATTGAACATTTGGGTATGTTCGGCAAACCATTCGGCGATCGGAGGTCCATTCGGTGAATTTGTACTGAACTGAAACTTGAAAGATTCGTTCATCTCTACAAGTTACCAACATTGCTGAAAGTATACAATGTGTAAATGTCATAAACAGTACTAATTATATTTTGCACACCTGTTGTATTAGGCTAATTATATATATATATATATATATATATATATATATATATATGCAACACTAATACTGTGGACAGTTGTCACTGTTGTGTTTTTGTAATTTACCTAGTGTTTCTAAGTGCTTTTTAATTAGGAATGAATTGTGTTTAAAAAGTATAAAAGAAAAGTAATAAAAAGTCTTTTAACTGTGTGATTGTTTGCCTTACAAAATGTGCATGTCAAAAGTAACAGATTTTTTTGCACATCTGCTGCATTGGTGAAATTATGTCACACTATTACTGCAACATATTGTTGCTATTGTTTTTGGCATCTGGTTAGAATTTATTAGTTGTCTCATTTTTAGAAAACAAAAATTATGCTGAAAATTAGCAAAGGAAGGAGGAGTGTCGCTTGACTGCTGACCAAGATGATGTGTTGTGCTGAGCTCTCCATGAATTGACTCTGAAAAGTGACAGATAAAGTACAATTTTGTTTTTTGTGTGCCTAACAATTTTTAGCCACTTTCTATAACTAAAAGATGTCATGCTCTATAGATGAAATGGAAATTTATCACTGCCTATTCCCCAACCGCAGAGGGTAAGGAGAGTGTGGTATTAGGTTCCTTATGGACCCCACATAATTTAATGCATTTCTGTAGGGGTAGCATACAGATTTAACTATTATCTTTCATGTCAAAAGCATTGAGTCATGACCACATAGTGATGATATTTTCAAGGTTGGCCCTGAATTCGTAAACTGAAATTCTTCACTGAAACTGATCTCACACCCTAGCTTGGGCGTACACAGACAAACAATTTTTCTGAATGTTAGCCCAAAGGAGGTGCAATATGTTGTAAGAAAAAAAAGTGTTATCACTTTTCTGTGGCATACTATTTTAGTTAAAAATGCTGTCATGTTCAGAAAATATAGTAGTTTACAGAAAATACAGGACACAGTAAAAAAAGAGTCTATAAATTTGTATACCAGCCAAATTTTTAGCAAAAGAACAATTTGTGACTTAAGTTTTGCTAAACAAAGTAACAATAGATGTATGTTTGGTGCTTAATTTGTTTATACTAAATGTTTGCTGTAAATATTATCTTCAATTTGAATGCCTTGTACTTTCAGTTTTTCATTTTGGTTTTGATCTGTCACTTGGTGAGATGTAATATTATGACTCAGTTCCTCTTAGTTCACTTTTGATGTTATTTTTTGACATCTCAGGATTATATACAACTGCATGATTAATTCCTTCAGATTATACAAGATCTCCTCTAAAATTGCCTTTGGAAAATATGAACTTTTACAGATACATAATGTGAAAATTCCTTTAAATTTCAGTAAGGAAATAGCAGTTTGCATCTTGCAATTACTTTTCAAAGTAGATTTTGAAATTACTGTTTTGTTGGCTCTGATGGTTTCCTTGAGAAATGCAAATCTTTCAAAGTGTAGTCAATGAGGGTAACTAATTACACTCTGACCCATGCAAAATATGAATCATATACTGTAGAAGAGTCACAACTTTTTTTTTTTTAAACTAGCACAATGCAATTTGAGAAATGACCAATGTTTTGAAGAATAGCATAAATATCAAAAATTAATTGTTGATGGATATTACGAATAAAATTCCATCTGGAATAGATTTTTTCTTTATTCCTATTAAACTGAACAAATACACAATGTTCCATTATTTCCTTCATTTTTAAACCATCTGTTCTTATAGGCTCATGTATTAAAATCATAAATTGAGTAACATACAGTATATGTGTCCAGATCCAAAGTTTGATGTGATGGAATAATGTGCAAATGTAGGTATTAAGTAAATATGAAATATAAGGTCTATTGAGCAAACTGTATCACTAAAGTTGAAAGTAATGATGAGCTATATCATAAGTCACACATGTCAAACTCAGGCTCACGAGAAACCTCCCAGTGTAATTCCATTTGGCCCATAAGGTAATATCTAATGTCTACTAGAGCTAGCCCACTCTAGTAAATAGCGCATGCTAATACTACAAGCTCATACCCCAAATCTTCCTACTATATCACAATCTCACAGCATGCCTCAACAAAAACTGTGCTGCTAACTATAGACCTGTCTCTAATCTTCCTTTCATCACTAAAATCCTCGAATGCCTGGTCCATTCCCATCTTATCTGCTGTCTCTCAGATAACTCTTTTCTCAACCCTATTCAATCCGGTTTCCACTCTTTACACTTTACTGAAACTGCCCCCAGTAAATTCTCTAATGATCTACTAACAGCTAAATCTAATGGTCACTACTCCATGCTAAAGGTACCGTCACATTAAGCGACGCTGCAGCGATAGCGACAGCGATCCCGATCGCTGCAGCGTCGCTGTTTGGTCGCTAGAGAGCTGTCACACAGACCGCTCTCCAGCGACCAACGATGCCGAGGTCCCCGGGTAACCAGGGTAAGCATCGGGTTGCTAAGCGCAGGGCCGCGCTTAGTAACCCGATGTTTACCCTGGTTACCAGCGTAAAAGTTAAAAAAACAAACAGCACATACTCACCAGCGCGTCCCCCAGCCTCTGCTTCCTGACACTGACTGAGCTCCGGCCCTAACAGCACAGCGGTGACGTCACCGCTGTGCTTTCACTTTCAGTTTAGGGCCGGCGCTCAGTCAGTGTCAGGAAGCAGAGGCTGGGGGACGCGCTGGTGAGTATGTGCTGTTTGTTTTTTTAACTTTTACGCTGGTAACCAGGGTAAACATCGGGTTACTAAGCGCGGCCCTGCGCTTAGTAACCCGATGTTTACCCTGGTTACCAGTGTAAAATATCGCTGGTATCCTTGCTTTTGCTGTCAAACACGGCGATACACGGCGACCTAGCGACCAAATAAAGTGCAGACCTTCTAGCAGCGACCAGCGACATCACAGCAGGATCCTGATCGCTGCTGCGTGTCAAATACAGCGATATCGCTATCCAGGTCGCTGCAACGTCACGGATCGCTGGCGATATCGCCTAGTGTGACGGTACCTTAAGTCTCCTAGATCTGTCTGCAGCATTCAACACTGTGGATCATCAGCTCCTCCTCACTATGCTCTACTCCTTTGGCCTCAAGGACACCGTTCTCTCCTGCTTCTCCTCATATCTCTCTGACCGCTCCTTCACAGCATCTTTTGCTGGTTCCTCTTTACCTTACTGGATCAAGGATCAGTCCTAGACCCCCTCCTCTTCTTTTTGTATACTGCCCCTATTGGACAAAGTCAGTAGATTTGTTTTCCAGTACCATCTCTATGCTGATGACACCCAATTATACACCTCCTCTCCTGACATCACACCTGCCTTTTTAGAAAACACCAGTGATTGTCTTACTGCTGTCTGCAAAATCATGTCCTCCCTCTATCTGAAACTGAACCTGTCAAAATCTGAACTCCTTGTGTTTCCTCCCTGTACTAACCTACCTATGCCCGACATTGCCATTTCTGTGTGTAGTTCTACCATTACTACCCAGAAACATGCCCACTGTCTTGGGGTCATACTTGATTCAGAGCTTTCATTCACCCACCACATCCAATCACTGGCTCACTCTTGTCATCTGCACCTCAAAAACATTTCTAGAATTCGACCCTTTCTTACATTCGACTCTGCAAAAACTATTACTATTTATCTTTTCCATTCTTGTCTGGACTATTGTAATTCTCTACTAATCAGTCTCCCTCTTACCAAACTCTCCCCTCTCCAATCTGTCTTGAATGCTGCAGCCAGGATCATATTCCTCACCAACCGTTACACCGATGCCTCTACCTTGTGCCAGTCATTACAATGGTTACTAATCTACTCCAGAATTCAGTATAAACATATTACCCTCACCCACAAAGCACTCCATGGCTCAGCACCACCCTACATCTCCTCTCTGGTCTCAGTCTATCACCCTACCAGCGCCCTCCATTCTGCTAATGACCTGAGGTTAACATCCTCAATAGTGTTGAGCGATACCGTCCGATACTTGAAAGTATCGGTATCGGAAAGTATCGGCCGATACCGGCAAAGTATCGGATCCAATCCGATACCGATACCCGATACCAATACAAGTCAATGGGACTCAAGTATCGGACGGTATTCCTGATGGTTCCCAGGGTCTTAAGGAGAGGAAACTCTCCTTCAGGCCCTGGGATCCATATTATTGTGTAAAAGAAAGAATTAAAATAAAAAATATTGCTATACTCACCTCTCCGACGCAGCCTGGAGCTTACCGAGGGAACCGGCAGCGTTGTTTGCTTAAAATTCGCGCGTTTCCTTCCTTACGTGAAGTCCCGGCTTGTGATTGGTCGCGTGCCGCCCATGTGGCCGCGACGCGACTAATCACAGCAAGCCGTGACGTAATTTCAGGTCCTTCAGGATTTTAAAATTACGTTCCGGCTTTGTGATTGGTCACGTCGCGGTCACATGGGCGACGCGACCAATCACAAGCCGTGACGTCACGGGAGGCTGGACACGCGCGCATTTTAAAATTTTACACATTTTTACATTAATGTTGTTTCGATACCGATACCCGATACCACAAAAGTATCGGATCTCGGTATCGGAATTCCGATACCCGCAAGTATCGGCCGATACCCGATACTTGCGGTATCGGAATGCTCAACACTAATCCTCAATAATCAGAACCTCCCACACCCTTCTCAAAGACTTTTCATGCGCTGCGTTAATTTTTTTGGAATGCTTTACCCAGGTTAATTTGATTAATCCCCAATACCCACAGTTATAAGCGTGCATTAAAAACTCATTTTCTCAGACAGCCTACCACCTCAACACATTAATCTAACTATCCCTGTGTTGCCCGTTCAAAATTTTTACCATAACTAGGTTCCTCGTATCATGTTTTCATACGCTATATGCATTTAATAGCCCTCTGTGTTTGTACTTTTACATATTCTGGCTGATGAACACCTGATTTCCTACAGCATGGCTGTCAGAACAATGAAAGCAAATGTTACCATCCACCTTTCGTGTCTCCCCTATTTCATCATAGATTGTAAGCTTGCAAGCGGTGCCCTCATTCCTTTTGGTATCTGTTGATCTATGTGTTTATTGTCATGCTGTAATGTCTATTGTCTGTACAAGTCCCCTCTAAAATGTAAAGTGCTGCAGAATATGTTGGCACTATAGAAATAAAATTATTATTATTATTATTATTATTATTATTATTATGCCCATGATGATGCAGAGCACCAATCCCCTTCCCCATACATTCCTATAACACCTCACATCTCTCACTTGATGACATTGCAATGCTAGCACTTTCATCCTCAAAATGCATTGCAACCCCAGAGCAACACAACAGGATTAGGGGCAGCAGCTGGAAATTTACTGGTGCCTTCAAAAACCAAGCAGTGCAAAGCCAAAAAGGCTGCGATCAGGAAACAGGAAGAGGAGGACAGCAAGTAGGACAACAAAAGTTTTTCACTGTTGGACCTTTGGGGCACAGAAATATTGCTGGGTCAGCCTAATCAGATAGCAGAGTGTCAGCACCGAGGTGAAACTTCTGCTGTACTCCTTGTAAGTAACCTGGGAGCACTGAGAACTTACCTTGAATATTATGTATCCTGTGTGCTTGTACTGTGCAGCTGACAATCGAATGTCATTGCTGTCACAACGTACAGGTGCCTACTTCCACTGCCATGATACCCATTCACTCTCAACCCAACTTCACAAAAGAAGGAGCCAAAATACTCATAACACAACACACAGAAACAGCATAGACATCATTTTTTTATCCCCTTCACAACATATGATGTATGTACCCATCATATGTCTTGTTTCCCCCTTCGATTCGGGCTCTGACGCTGAGCATGCATCTTTTCTGGCACATGCCAATTGATTCAATAAGCTGTCATGTGCCCCTAACATCCACATGTAGCATCATGATCCACCCGTGGCTCTTAACTTGTTAAATGCCACGTTAATCTCTGACAGCGGCATTTAACAGGAAGTGCATCACTAATAGTGATGAGTGAAGTTGTTTGGAAATCGATCGCCAAACATAAATTTGACACGAAAATGGCACATTCGGACGAGTGATAAGAAACACGAACAAAATGTTATAAAATCTGAAAAAATCAGTAACATTCGGTAAAATGTACGGAAAAAATATTTGCGTTTCCACAAAAGTATTTTCAGCACTTTAGCAACGATAATGGTGATGTATCATGAGTGTTTGGCACGTGTCTGATAAAACATCCACAATGTTCTAACATAACGGCTTGTGTCATTGGCTGCTGAAATTATATGTCCCTATCCATATAAAAGTGGACATCTTGTTTTAGCACCATTTTGACACTGTAACAGCGCAGAGATGCTGTTCCTGATGCTGGTACTGTTAGCAGCAAGATTTTAGCTAGTTAGCTGGGCGGTTATATATCAGTCAGATAGTTTAGCTAGCTACTGTCCAGTTTGGCTGTGAAATTGACCTTCCAGCATTTTTTTTTTACATTACTGAGGTCCACAGACAAAGACAGCAGGGCACATTTCATACAAGTGTGTTGTGCACTGCTTCTATTGGGCTCCATGCAGGAGTATAGTATTCTAAATCTTATTTTTTCACTAGCTAAATGTGAAACAGCATGCTATGTCCCAACTTGTCACATAGTGCTGTGGTGACATTGTTCTGTGATTTATGCTATTGTGCATGAAGAAATATTTTTTGGGGGCAGTTGCTAGCGTGTTTCACAATGCCATATCTCACCTTGTTTTTTAGTGGTGGTGAAATTCAACAGTGTGAATAGATCATGCACATTAAAAAAATGTAATTTTCTCTGTTGCTGAGCGTGATACAACATGCCTTAGCCATGTAGTCATTTTGTGGCAGTGATATAAAGCTGTCTGCAGACCTAAAGTACCTTAGAAAAACAAAATTATATTTTTTCTGATGTAAAATGGAATACAGCCCGCCGTATCCCACATTATCATTTTGTGGCGGTGATATGAAGAGCTGTCTGCAGACCTAATGCACTTTAAAACCTACTCATCGGAGAGCAATATGAACCTACCCCATCGGTGAGCAATATTATACCAATAAATATATAAATAAACTGGAGCAGTGGGTAGCAACTAACAGAATGGTTTTTAACAAGAAAAGATGCAAAGTACTACATCTGGGCAATGAAAATGAAAAAAGCATATACAGAATGGGAGGAATAGGGCTAAGCAACAGCACATGTGAAAAAGACTCGGGTATGCAAATAGATCATAAACTGAACATGAGTTAACAGTGCGATGCAACAGCAAAAAAGGCAAATGCAATTTTATCACTTATACAGTGTTCTGCATTGTTTTCACATAATTGCAGCCTGATATCTTTAGTGGGGCTTATGTTAGCTGCTGTTGCTGCTGCTCGAGATGTTAACACTAATTTGTGGAAATGTGCACAGTCCTGCTTGGGTGTCCTTCTGCTGGGTTGGTGTAGTAGAAGACCTGTCAGTCCCTATTAGACTTTTTCTACTGTGGTGAAATTGATGTCACTTTGTTGGTGTCTGCCAATAAATGTTTCTAGATGAGTAGATTCCTGGTTGCGTCTCCTTCATGTGTGTTGACTGTAGCAGTAGGCCTCCGATACTGGCAGTCCTCCACTCTCTTTGTGTCAACTAAGTAACTGTAACTATGTTACTATCCTTACATTTTTCTGACAAAAGTAATATACAAAACTGATATGTGTGCCACCTAAGTATGAATGAGATTCAATTGTGTTTATTTTTTTGTTTCATCACTTATACAGGGCAAGTAATTCAACATTCACTTTACAGACATTTACAGACATTACTGGCGCTGTCACCATTGGGACTTATACCCTAAATTTACTATCTGTATGTCTTTGTAGTGTGGGTAAA
The DNA here is from genome assembly GCF_051348905.1 of Ranitomeya variabilis. Classification (NCBI taxonomy): domain Eukaryota; kingdom Metazoa; phylum Chordata; class Amphibia; order Anura; family Dendrobatidae; genus Ranitomeya; species Ranitomeya variabilis. The sequence continues at coordinate 130,343,112 of NC_135234.1, read as the reverse complement.
AAAATAATTACTGGGAGTAAACCCTCACACATACGGGTAGAACATACAAAGTCTTTGCAGACGCAGTCCTTGGTGGGGTTGGAACACAGAACTACAGCGCTGCAAGACTGATAATGTTTTTGCATTGACAACTGACCATTTCTGTGGTTGGAAGGCTATCGCTGCAATGCAAACTGTGACTCACTGCTGTCTTGGGGAAAAACACTATCAAGATTTTCTTCATGCATCTTTTGATATTTCATCATGGGTGCGTCCCTTTCGAGGGTGGGAAGCAACAGGCAAAATTTACTTTTTTTTATTGTGGATAGACCATACTGGCAACACAGTAGTCAGCACTATTTCGAATAATAAATATATGGATAACAATCACAATGATGTTTCAGATAGTGCTGCAGTAAGATGCTTATGGGTCGGTCTCTTTCATGAGGTCCAACTCCACAGTGTGTTGGTGGCAGGATAAAAAGCTTTCTTCCTCCATCCCTTCCTGATCACCATGGACAAAATAGAGGGAATCATTATTGTCTTCATCTCCTAACTGTTGTGTGATGTTAAGGTGGAGCAAGAGGATGATAGGCCACTTGATGCAGCGCTTGCCATCCACTGGAGCACATGCCCTTCCTGCCCTTCATCTACAAGGTGTGCCGCTGTGCAGCTGCCAAAGAAAGGAAGTGGAGAAGCCCATCCAGTAACAGATGCTGTCAGTGGTCTTTGGATAGGACAATGGGGCCCCAAATGCTAACATATTGCACATCACACAAAAGCATTTCGGTTGTATTTACTTAGGCTAGTTTCACACTAGCGTTAACTGCATAACGTCGCAAATCCGTTTTTTTGCCGAAAAAACGGATGCGTCAAAAAAGTGAAAAACGGTGACAAACGTATGCCACGCATCCAGCATTTCGACGGATACGTCGCAAATCCGCTAAACGTTTCCGTCGAAAATACTGGATGCGTTGCATACGTTGCATACGTTTTACCATCCGTTGTATCCGTTTTTCCGACGGATCCGTTTTTAAAATGGGAGGCTCCCAAATTTGATTGGCTACTGGAAAATTTGAAAAACTATATAGTACTGTTTTTACAGCCCATCTTTGTGGGTTTTAGTTTTGTGGCAGCGATGGAAGGTGTTCTTGGGAGGATTGCTAGTTTGGTTACCGACGTTATCTTTGAGACAAATCGCCTGGATATCATAGTACGGGAGAAGGAGGCGGCAGCGGAAAGGCGTAGGATGCTTCTGCAGCAACGGAGACGGAGGCGACTGTGGATTCATCCGATTAATCAACTACGGATGACCCGGGGTGTCCAGTCCACTCTGTACCTGGAGTTGCGGCACAATCCACACAAATTCCACAACTACGTGCGGATGAGGATTGAACATTTTGATTTTTTGCTTGCAAAACTGGAGGATGTCATCCGAAGACAGGATACAAGGATGAGGCTTGCCATCACACCGGCGGAGCGGCTGATGGTGACCCTGCGGTAAGCCTCTTTTTTATTTCATTGCTGATATTGAATGTTATATTACATGCTGCAGACAATACTGCGCTGACATATTGCGCACTATTTTCTGCAGCATGTAATTTTGTTTTTCTTGGCGGACATTCAACTGCTTTATTTAAATGTCATTGCTGATATTGAATGTTAGATAACAGACTGCAGAAAATACTGCGCTGAAATATTGCGTTGCATTTTCTGCAGTTTTTTTTTTTGGGGGGGGGGTTTGGGTTTGATGACATGCAACTGCTTTTTTTTCTGTCATTAGTCATTTTGAATGTTATATTACATGCTGCAGACAATACTGCGCTGACATATTGCGCACTATTTTCTGCAGCATGTAATTTTGGTTTTCTTGGCGGACATTCAACTGCTTTATTTAAATGTCATTGCTGATATTGAATGTTAGATAACAGACTGCAGAAAATACTGCGCTGAAATATTGCGTTGCATTTTCTGCAGTTTTTTTTTTTTTTGGTTTTTTGGGTTTGATGACATGCAACTGCTTTTTTTTCTGTCATTGGTCATTTTGAATGTTATATTACATGCTGCAGACAATACTACGCTGGCATACTGCGCACTATTTTCTGCAGCATGTAATTTGGGTTTTCTTGGCGGACATTCCACTGTTTTTTTACACCGGTTTCATGCTGGTTTTATTGGGTGTCCCGTCCTTAAAAAAAAATTAACAGTGCCATATTAAAACTTGTTGGTCTGTGCAATTTTTTCTAACATTTTTTTTTTTTTTTTTTAAAGTTTCCTAGCTACGGGTGAATCTATGACTTCGCTCCATTATCAGTTCAGGCTGGGCATTTCAACTATCTCTGGAATAGTGAAGGACACATGTCGGGCTGTTTGGACCACTTTGCAACCAGAGTATATCCCCCAACCATCCATGGAAATCTGGTTGCGAAGTGCTGAAGAGTTTCAGCAAATTTGCAATTTCCCTAATTGTGTGGGTGCAGTTGACGGGAAACATATAAGGATTGCGAAACCGGCAGGAACAGGATCGGAGTATTATAATTATAAGAAGTATTTCTCCATCGTCCTTATGGCTATTGCAGATGCCAACTGCAGGTTCCTTGCCGTGGACATCGGAGCATATGGACGGTCCAACGATTCGCAAGTTCTTAAAAACTCTCCGATGGGTCGTTGCCTTTATGGAGAGAGCTACGATTTACCGCCAGCCAGACCACTGCCAGGAACAAATGACCCTGTGGCTGGAGTCCTATGGCTGGCTCCTGTGGCTGGAGTCCTGTGGCTGGCTCCTGTGGCTGGCTCGGGTCTTGTGGCTGGCTGGGGTCCTGTGTCTGTCTCCTGTGGATGGCTCTATGGTGGCTGGCTCCTGTGGCTGGCTCCTGTGGCTGGCTGGGGTCTTGTGACTGGCTGGGGTCCTGTTGCTGGCTGGGCTCTTGCTGGCAGGCTTCTCTCTTTTGTCTTCTTGCTGGCATATGTGGGGTTGAAGGCCCAGGCCAGGTTTATATAGATTTGGGGGTGTCTGACCAATTGGCAACAAAATACTTCTTCTGAGCATGCTCAGTGTAAAAAAAACGTATTGCAGCGCTGTATTGCGTCGTACGACGTGTCCCGACGCATCCGTCGCTCATAGGCTTCCATTGCAGCCAACGACGTATGCCGCAGGATGCGTCGCGACACGTTTTTTAGGCGGAGACAAAAACGTTACAATCTACGTTTTTTTGAGACGACGTGTCGCCAAATTTCGACGCATCCGTCGTAAAACGTACACGACGTATGCCAATCCGTCGCCATACGTCGCCAATACAAGTCTATGGGAAAAAAACGCATCCAGCAAAAAGTTTTGCTGGATGCGTTTTTTCTGAAAAAAGACGTTTTGAGACGTAATGCAGTTAACGCTAGTGTGAAAGTAGCCTTACATGCGCTGATCTCAGGCCGCTAAATGAGTTTGATCGACCATACTGAAGTTGTTCAACGCTTGTTTCCCGGCCTCTTTCCACCGTCTGAGACAGAATGATGGGACAGAACGATCACTAACAGATCACCATACAGTATCATGTTATCAGCAGCACATCTACAGTTTACGCTGGCGATGTGCTGCTGAGAACAATGATTTTTGTTCCGGCAAAAACAATCTGAATATGCAGCATTTTACTTGTTTAGTAAAATATACCCCATAGTCCTCCATATATTATAATGTGCACCATAGTCCTCCATATATTAAAATACACTGCTCAGTCCTCCACAGAGCATAATACACTCCTCATAGTGCTCCATATAGTATAATGCACCGCCATAGTCATCCATGTAGTACAATTCACTTCCCATAGTATAATGCACCCCATAGTTCTTCATATAGTATAACGTATTCCCCATAGTCCTCGATACAGTATAATGCAGCCCACATACAGTATAATGCAGCCACCACCCTACAGAGTATAATGTAACCCCCCATAGAATATAATGCAGCCCCCCCAATAGAGTATGATGAAATCACCCCTCATAGAATATATATATAATACAGCCCCCCCATAGAATTTAATGTAGCCCCGAATAGAATACAGCCCACCTCCCCATAGAATACAATGCAGCCCTATCAGAGTATGATGCAATCATCCCTCATAAAATCTAATACAGCCCCCCATAGAATATAATACAGCCCACCTCCCCATAATATATAATGCAGCCCCCCATAGTATAAGACAGCCTCCCCCATAGAATATAATATACCCCCATAGTATAACACAGCCTCCCCTACAGAATATAATATACCCCCGCAATAGTATATAACACAGCCACATAGTATATAACATGGCCTCCCCCATAGAATATAATATACCCCCTATAGTATATAGCAAAGCCCGCATAGTATATAGCACAACTTGCATAGTATATAGCACAGCCTGCATAATATAGCACAGCCCGCGTAGTATACAGCACAGCCCACACAGGGGTATATAGAGTACAGCCCGCACATGGGTATATAGAGCACAGCCCGCACAGGGGTATATAGAGCACAGCCCGCACAGGGGTATATAGAGCACAGCCCGCACAGGGGTATATAGAGCACAGCCCGCACAGGGGTATATAGAGCACAGCCCGCACAGGGGTATATAGAGCACAGCCCGCACAGGGGTATATAGAGCACAGCCCGCACAGGGGTATATAGAGCACAGCCGGCACAGGGGTTTATAGAGCACAGCCCGCACAGGGGTATATAGAGCACAGCCCGCACAGGGGTATATAGAGCACAGCCCGCACAGGGGTATATAGAGCACAGCCCGCACAGGGGTATATAGAGCACAGCCCGCACAGGGGTATATACAGCCCAGCCCGCACAGGGGTATATACAGCCCAGCCCGCACAGGGGTATATACAGCCCAGCCCGCACAGGGGTATATACAGCCCAGCCCACACAGGGGTATATACAGCACAGCACAGGGGTATATACAGCCCAGCCCACACAGGGGTATATACAGCAGAGCCCACACAGGGGTATATACAGCAGAGCCCACACAGTATACAGCAGAGCCCACACAGGGGTATATACAGCAGAGCCCACACAGTATACAGCAGAGCCCACACAGGGGTATATACAGCAGAGCCCACACAGTATACAGCAGAGCCCACACAGGGGTATATACAGCAGAGCCCACACAGTATACAGCAGAGCCCACACAGGGGTATATACAGCAGAGCCCACACAGTATACAGCAGAGCCCACACAGGGGTATATACAGCAGAGCCCACACAGGGGTATATACAGCAGAGCCCACACAGTATACAGCAGAGCCCACACAGGGGTATATACAGCAGAGCCCACACAGTATACAGCAGAGCCCACACAGTATACAGCAGAGCCCAAACAGTATACAGCAGAGCCCACACAGTATACAGCAGAGCCCACACAGGGGTGTATACAGCAGAGCCCACACAGGGGTGTATATAGCAGAGCCCACACAGGGGTGTATATAGCAGAGCCCACACAGGGGTATATACAGCATAGTCCACATCTCGTCACCCCCCCCCCCGATAATGGCCCCACAGTCCAGTTAAAAAAAAACAAAACTCTCCTCACCTTTTCTTTTGCCCGCGCTGCGCGCTGCTCCTGGCTCCTGTCTCCTGTCTCGGCGGCTGCAGTCTGCCCGGGACACAGCAGGTGCGCGATGATATGACGTTATCGCGCACCCGCAGTGTCAGAGGCAGAGCGGGGAATGATGGGAGAGGGGGCGTCAGGTGACGCTCTCTCCTCCATCATTGCATTGAACTATACCGGCGTCATAGATGCCGGTATAGTTAAATGCGGCGGTGGCGGCGGCACTGGCGGGGGGGGAGGGGGAGAAACAGTGTAGCGGCCCACTACTGGCACCGGCCCTTCTGGCATTTGCCAGAAGTGCCCGATGGCCAGTCCGGCCCTGGGGGCTGTCTATCCTTTGGGGATTTTCTCTGAGGCAAGATAGTTTTCCCTTTTCTATCTCTAGGGGTAATTAGTCCTCCGGCTGTGTTGAGATGTCTAGGGAGTGATAGGTACATTCCACGGCTACTTCTAGTTGCGGTGTTAAGTTCAGGGTCTGCGGTCAGTACAGGTACCACCTTCTCCAGAGTACGTCTCATGCTGCACTTAGGCCACCAGATCATAACAGTACAACTAGCCAACAATGAGTTAACCGCATCTCAGAAGAAGGGAAGGAAAGTGCTGAGCCATTTTTTTTTCTGTAGTCTGTTGTTTTTTTTTTGTTTTTTTTTCCCTCTTTACCTCTGGGTGGCTCAGGAGTTCAGCGCTGGTATGGATGTTCAGGGATTTGCTTCTCGTGTGGATCAACTTGCTGCTAGAGTACAGGGTATTTCCGATTATATCGTTCAGACTCCGGTTTTAGAGCCTAGAATTCCAACTCCTGATTTGTTTTTTGGGGACAGGTCCAAATTTTTGAGCTTTAAAAATAACTAAACTGTTTTTTGCTCTGAAACCCCGTTCCTCTGGTGATCCCATCCTGCAGGTTAAAATTGTTATATCTCTGCTGCGTGGTGACCCCCAGGATTGGGCATTTGCCCTGAAACCTGGGAATCCGGCGTTGCTTAATGTAGACACCTTTTTCCAGGCGCTTGGGTTATTGTATGATGAACCTAATTCAGTGGATCATGCTGAGAAGACCTTGTTGGCCCTGTGTCAGGGTCAAGAAGCGGCAGAATCATATTGCCAGAAATTTAGAAAATGGTCTGTACTGACTAAATGGAATGAGGATGCCTTGGCGGCAATTTTCAGAAAGGGTCTTTCTGAATCCGTTAAAGATGTTATGGTGGGGTTCCCCTCGCCTGCTGGTCTGAGTGATTCTATGTCTCTGGCCATTCAGATTGACCGGCGCTTGCGCGAGCACAGAGTTGTGCACACTATGGCATTGTCTTCCGAGCGGAGTCCTGAGCCTATGCAGTGTGATAGGATTGTGTCTAGAGCTGAACGACAAGGATTCAGACGTCAGAATAGGTTGTGTTTTTACTGCGGCGATTCTGCTCATGTTATTTCTGATTGCCCTAAGCGTACCAAGAGAATCGCTAGTTCTGTTACCATCAGTACTGTACAACCTAAATCTCTGTTATCTGTGACCCTGATCTGCTCATTATCGTCATTTTCTGTCATGGCATTTGTGGATTCAGGCGCCGCTCTAAACTTAATGGACTTAGAATTTGCCAGACGTTGTGGTTTCCCCTTGCAGCCTTTGCAGAGTCCTATTCCTTTGAGGGGCATTGATGCTACACCGTTGGCTAAAAATAAACCTCAGTTTTGGACACAGCTGACCATGTGCATGGCGCCAGCCCATCAGGAAGATTGTCGTTCTCTGGTGTTGCATAATTTGCATGATGCTATTGTGCTGGGTTTCCCATGGTTACAGGTGCATAATCCGGTATTAGATTGGAAATCTATGTCTGTGACTAGTTGGGGTTGTCAGGGGGTTCATGGTGATGTTCCTTTGATGTCAATTGCCTCCTCCCCCTCTTCTGAAATTCCAGAGTTTTTGTCAGATTTCCAGGATGTATTCAATGAGCCCAAGTCCAGTTCCCTTCCACCGCATAGGGACTGTGATTGTGCTATTGACTTGATTCCAGGCTGTAAGTTCCCTAAGGGCCGACTTTTCAACCTGTCTGTGAACATACAGCCATGCGGAGCTATGTTAAGGAGTCCTTGGAGAAGGGGCATATTCGGCCATCTTCTTCACCATTGGGAGCAGGTTTTTTTTTGGTTGCCAAAAAAGATGGCTCCTTGAGGCCCTGTATTAATTATCACCTCTTGAATAAGATCACGGTCAAATTCCAATACCCTTTGCCTTTGCTTTCTGATCTGTTTGCTAGGATTAAGGGGGCTGGTTGGTTTACTAAGATTTACCTTCGAGGGACATATAATCTTGTTCGTATTGAGCAGGGTGACGAATGTAAAACTGCATTTAATACGCCCGAAGGCCATTTTGAATACCTTGTGATGCCATTCGGACTCTCTAATGCTCCATCTGTGTTTCAGTCCTTCATGCATGATATATTTCGGAATTATCTTGATAAATTCATGATTGTATATTTGGATGATATTTTGATTGTTTCAGATGTTTGGGAGTCTCATGTGAAACAAGTCAGGATGGTATTTCAGACCCTTCGTGATAATGCCTTGTTTGTGAAAGGGTGTAAGTGCCTCTTTGGAGTACAGAAGATTTCTTTTTTGGGCTTCATTTTTTCTCCCTCATCTATAGAAATGGATCTGGTTAAGGTTCAGGCCATTCATGATTGGATCCAGCCCACATCCATGAAGAGCCTTCAGAAATTTTTGGGCTTTGCTCATTTTTATCGCCGTTTCATTGCCAACTTTTCCAGTGTGGTTAAACCCCTGACCAATTTGACGAAGAAAGGCGCTGATGTGACAAATTGGTCCTCTGCGGCTGTTTCTGCCTTTCAGGAGCTTAAACGCCGATTTACTTCTGCCCCTGTGTTGCGTCAGCCGGATGTTTCTCTTCCTTTTCAGGTTGAGGTTGACGCTTCTGAGATTGGGGCAGGGGCCGTTTTGTCTCAGAGGAATTCTGATGGTTCCTTGATGAAACCGTGTGCCTTCTTTTCTCAAAAGTTTTCGCCTGTGGAACGCAATTATGATGTCGGCAATCGTGAGTTGTTGGCTATGAAGTGGGCATTTGAGGAGTGGTGACATTGGCTTGAGGGGGCCAAGCACCGTATTGTGGTCTTGACCGATCATAAGAATCTGATTTACCTCGAGTATGCCAAACGGCTGAATCCTAGACAGGCCCGATGGTCCCTGTTTTCTCCCGTTTTGATTTTGTGGTCTCGTATCTTCCAGGTTCTAAGAATGTTAAGGCTGATGCCCTCTCTAGGAGCTTTTTGCCTGATTCTCCTGGGGTCCTTGAGCCGGTCGGCATTCTGAAGGAAGGGGTGATTCTTTCTGCCATCTCCCCTGATTTACGACGGGTTCTTCAGGAATTTCAGGCTGATAAACCTGACCGCTGTCCAGTGGGGAAACTGTTTGTTCCTGACAGATGGACTAGTAAAGTGATTTCGGAGGTTCATTTGTTGTGAATTTGCTTTTTGCTCCCTCTAGTGGTTACTAGTTTTTTGACTCTGGTTTTTCTGTCATTCCTTTTATCCGCACCTGGGTCGTTAGTTAGGGGTGTTGCTATATAAGCTCCCTGGACCTTCAGTTCAATGCCTGGCAACGTAGTTATCAGAGCTAGTCTGCTGTGCTCTTGTCTACTGATCCTGGTTCCAGTTATATCAGCTAAGTCTGCCTTTTGCTTTTTGCTATTTGTTTTGGTTTTTGTATTTTTGTCCAGCTTGTTCCAAATCTATATCCTGACCTTTGCTGGAAGCTCTAGGGGGCTGGTGTTCTCCCCCCGGACCGTTAGACGGTTCGGGGGTTCTTGAATTTCCAGTGTGGATTTTGATAGGGTTTTTGTTGACCATATAAGTTACCTTTCTTTATTCTGCTATCAGTAAGCGGGCCTCTCTGTGCTAAACCTGGTTCATTTCTGTGTTTGTCATTTCCTCTTACCTCACCGTCATTATTTGTGGGGGGCTTCTATCCAGCTTTGGGGTCCCCTTCTCTGGAGGCAAGAAAGGTCTTTGTTTTCCTCTACTAGGGGTAGCTAGATTCTCCGGCTGGCGCGTGTCATCTAGAATCAACGTAGGAATGATCCCCGGCTACTTCTAGTGTTGGCGTTAGGAGTAGATATATGGTCAACCCAGTTACCACTGCCCTATGAGCTGGATTTTTGTATTCTGCAGACTTCCACGTTCCTCTGAGACCCTCGCCATTGGGGTCATAATAGTTTGCCAGGCCCGTATTAAATGTTTAATGCATTGCAGAAGAGGGATTATAAGAAAGAAGATTCTGAGTTTTTTTTTTTTTTTTCTTCTTCCCCTTTACCTCAGAGTGGCTATGCTTGCTGCAGACATGAATGTCCAGACCTTGATTACAAGTGTGGACCAGCTGGCTACTCGTGTGCAGGGCATACAAGACTATGTTATCAGAAATCCTAGGTCAGAACCTAAAATACCGATTCCTGAACTGTTTTCCGGAGACAGGTTTAAGTTTAGGAATTTCGTGAATAATTGTAAATTGTTTTTGTCCCTGAGACCCTGTTCATCTGGAGATTCTGCTCAGCAAGTAAAAATTGTTATTTCGTTCTTACGGGGCGACCCTCAGGATTGGGCTTTTTCGCTGGCGCCAGGAGATCCGGCATTGGCTGATCTTGATGCGTTTTTTCTGGCGCTCGGTTTACTTTATGAGGAACCCAATCTTGAGATTCAGGCAGAAAAGGCCTTGCTGGCTATGTCTCAGGGGCAGGACGAGGCTGAAGTGTATTGCCAAAAATTTCGGAAATGGTCCGTGCTGACACATTGGAACGAGTGTGCACTGGCCGCTAATTTTAGAAATGGCCTTTCTGAAGCCATTAAGAATGTTATGGTGGGTTTTCCCATTCCCACAGGTCTGAATGATACTATGGCACTGGCTATTCAAATTGACCGGCGGTTGCGGGAGCGCAAAACCGCAAATTCCCTCATGGTGTTGTCTGAACAGACACCTAATTCGGTGCAATGTGATAGAAAAACCGCAAATTCCCTCATGGTGTTGTCTGAACAGACACCTGATTTAATGCAATGTGATAGAATCCTGACTAGAAATGAGCGGAAAATTCATAGACGCCAGAATGGCTTGTGCTACTACTGTGGTGATTCTACACATGTTATCTCAGCATGCTCTAAACGTATAGCTAAGGTTGTTAGTCCTGTCACCGTTGGTAATTTGCAACCTAAATTTATTCTGTCTGTAACTTTGATTTGCTCACTGTCATCTTATCCTGTCATGGCGTTTGTAGATTCAGGTGCTGCCCTGAGTCTCATGGATCTCTCATTTGCTAAGCGCTGTGGTTTTACTCTTGAACCATTAGAAAATCCTATTCCTCTTAGGGGTATTGATGCTACACCATTGGCAGCAAATAAACCGCAGTATTGGACACAGGTTACCATGTGCATGACTCCTGAACACCGCGAGGTGATACGTTTCCTGGTTTTACATAAAATGCATGATTTGGTTGTTTTAGGGCTGCCATGGTTACAGACCCATAATCCAGTCCTGGACTGGAAGGCTATGTCAGTCTCAAGTTGGGGCTGTCGTGGTATTCATGGGGATTCCCTGCCTGTGTCTTTTGCTTCTTCTACGCCTTCGGAAGTTCCGGAGTATTTGTCTGATTATCAGGATGTCTTCAGTGAGTCTGAGTCCAGTGCACTGCCTCCTCATAGGGACTGTGACTGTGCTATAGATTTGATCCCGGGCAGTAAATTTCCTAAGGGAAGACTGTTTAATCTGTCGGTACCTGAACATACCGCTATGCGTTCATATATCAAGGAGTCTCTGGAGAAAGGACATATTCGTCCGTCTTCTTCCCCTCTTGGTGCGGGATTCTTTTTTGTGGCAAAAAAGGACGGATCTTTGAGACCTTGTATTGATTATCGGCTTTTGAATAAGATCACTGTCAAATTTCAGTATCCTTTACCGCTGTTGTCTGACTTGTTTGCCCGGATTAAGGGTGCCAAGTGGTTCACCAAGATAGACCTTCGTGGTGCGTACAACCTTGTGCGCATTAAGCAAGGTGATGAATGGAAAACCGCATTCAATACGCCCGAAGGTCATTTTGAGTACTTAGTGATGCCTTTTGGGCTCTCCAATGCGCCTTCAGTTTTTCAGTCCTTTATGCATGACATTTTCCGGAAGTATCTGGATAAATTTTTGATTGTTTATCTGGATGATATTTTGGTTTTTTCTGATAATTGGGATTCGCATGTGGAGCAGGTCAGGTTGGTCTTTAAAATTTTGCGTGAAAATTCTTTGTTTGTCAAGGGCTCAAAGTGTCTCTTTGGTGTACAGAAGGTTCCCTTTTTGGGGTTCATTTTTTCCCCTTCTGCTGTGGAGATGGACCCAGTCAAGGTCCGAGCTATTCTTGATTGGACTCAGCCCTCGTCAGTTAAGAGTCTTCAGAAGTTCTTGGGCTTCGCTAACTTCTACCGTCGTTTTATCGCTAATTTTTCTAGCATTGTGAAACCTTTGACGGATATGACCAAGAAGGGCTCCGATGTAGCTAACTGGGCTCCTGCTGCCGTGGAGGCTTTCCAGGAGTTGAAACGCCGGTTTACTTCGGCGCCTGTTTTGTGCCAGCCTGACGTCTCACTTTCCTTTCAGGTTGAGGTGGATGCTTCGGAGATTGGGGCAGGGGCCGTTTTGTCGCAGAGAGGCCCTGGTTGCTCTGTTATGAAACCTTGTGCCTTTTTCTCTAGGAAGTTTTCACCTGCCGAGCGAAATTATGATGTGGGCAATCGGGAGTTGTTGGCCATAAAATGGGCATTTGAGGAGTGGCGTCATTGGCTCGAGGGTGCTAAGCATCGTGTGGTGGTCTTGACTGATCACAAAAATCTGATGTATCTCGAGTCTGCTAAACGCCTTAATCCGAGACAGGCCCGCTGGTCATTGTTTTTCTCCCGCTTTGATTTTGTTGTCTCGTATTTACCAGGTTCAAAGAATGTGAAGGCCGATGCTCTTTCTAGGAGCTTTGTGCCTGATGCTCCTGGAGTCACTGATCCTGTTGGTATTCTTAAAGATGGAGTTATCTTGTCAGCTATTTCTCCGGATCTGCGACGTGTGTTGCAGAGATTTCAGGCTGATAGGCCTGAGTCTTGTCCACCTGACAGACTGTTTGTCCCGGATAAGTGGACCAGCAGAGTCATTTCCGAGGTTCATTCCTCGGTGTTGGCAGGTCACCCGGGAATTTTTGGCACCAGAGATCTGGTGGCCAGGTCCTTTTGGTGGCCTTCCTTGTCAAGGGATGTGCGGTCATTTGTGCAGTCCTGTGGGACTTGTGCTCGAGCTAAGCCTTGCTGTTCTCGTGCCAGCGGTTTGCTCTTGCCCTTGCCTGTCCCGAAGAGACCTTGGACACATATCTCCATGGATTTCATTTCTGATCTTCCGCTATCTCAGGGCATGTCCGTTATCTGGGTGATATGTGATCGCTTCTCCAAGATGGTCCATTTGGTTCCTTTGCCTAAGCTGCCTTCCTCTTTCGATCTGGTTCCTGTGTTTTTCCAGAACGTGGTTCGTTTGCACGGCATCCCTGAGAATATTGTGTCAGACAGAGGATCCCAGTTCGTTTCCAGGTTCTGGCGATCCTTTTGTAGTAGGATGGGCATTGATTTGTCGTTTTCGTCTGCTTTCCATCCTCAGACTAATGGACAGACGGAGCGAACCAATCAGACTTTGGAGGCTTATTTGAGGTGTTTTGTCTCTGCTGATCAGGACGATTGGGTGACATTCTTGCCGTTGGCTGAGTTTGCCCTTAATAATCGGGCTAGTTCCGCCACCTTGGTTTCGCCTTTTTTCTGCAACTCTGGTTTCCATCCTCGCTTTTCTTCGGGTCATGTGGAGCCTTCTGACTGTCCTGGGGTGGATTCTGTGGTGGATAGGTTGCAGCAGATCTAGAATCATGTGGTGGACAACTTGAAGTTGTCACAGGAGAAGGCTCAGCGCTTTGCCAACCGCCGTCGCGGTGTGGGTCCCCGACTACGCGTTGGGGATTTGGTATGGCTTTCTTCCCGCTTTGTTCCTATGAAGGTCTCCTCTCCCAAATTTAAACCTCGTTTTATTGGGCCTTACAAGATATTGGAAATCCTTAATCCTGTATCTTTTCGTCTGGATCTTCCTGTGTCGTTTGCTATTCACAATGTATTTCATAGGTCCTTGTTGCGGCGGTACATTGTGCCTGTAGTTCCTTCTGCTGAGCCTCCTGCTCCGGTGTTGGTTGAGGGCGAGTTGGAGTACGTGGTGGAGAAGATCTTGGATTCTCGCCTCTCCAGGCGGAGGCTTCAGTACCTGGTCAAGTGGAAGGGCTATGGTCAGGAGGATAATTCCTGGGTGGTCGCCTCTGATGTTCATGCGGCCGATTTAGTTCGTGCCTTTCATGCCGCTCATCCTGATCGCCCTGGTGGTCGTGGTGAGGGTTCGGTGACCCCTCACTAAGGGGGGGGTACTGTTGTGAATTTGCTTTTTGCTCCCTCTAGTGGTTACTAGTTTTTTGACTCTGGTTTTTCTGTCATTCCTTTTATCCGCACCTGGGTCGTTAGTTAGGGGTGTTGCTATATAAGCTCCCTGGACCTTCAGTTCAATGCCTGGCAACGTAGTTATCAGAGCTAGTCTGCTGTGCTCTTGTCTACTGATCCTGGTTCCAGTTATATCAGCTAAGTCTGCCTTTTGCTTTTTGCTATTTGTTTTGGTTTTTGTATTTTTGTCCAGCTTGTTCCAAATCTATATCCTGACCTTTGCTGGAAGCTCTAGGGGGCTGGTGTTCTCCCCCCGGACCGTTAGACGGTTCGGGGGTTCTTGAATTTCCAGTGTGGATTTTGATAGGGTTTTTGTTGACCATATAAGTTACCTTTCTTTATTCTGCTATCAGTAAGCGGGCCTCTCTGTGCTAAACCTGGTTCATTTCTGTGTTTGTCATTTCCTCTTACCTCACCGTCATTATTTGTGGGGGGCTTCTATCCAGCTTTGGGGTCCCCTTCTCTGGAGGCAAGAAAGGTCTTTGTTTTCCTCTACTAGGGGTAGCTAGATTCTCCGGCTGGCGCGTGTCATCTAGAATCAACGTAGGAATGATCCCCGGCTACTTCTAGTGTTGGCGTTAGGAGTAGATATATGGTCAACCCAGTTACCACTGCCCTATGAGCTGGATTTTTGTATTCTGCAGACTTCCACGTTCCTCTGAGACCCTCGCCATTGGGGTCATAATATTCATTGTTCTGTGTTGGCTGGTCATCCTGGGATTTTTGGTACCAGAGGTTTGGTTGGTAGGTCCTTTTGGTGGCCTTCTTTGTCACGGGATGTGCGTTCTTTTGTGCAGTCCTGTGGGACTTGTGTGCGGGCCAAGCCTTGCTGTTCCCGCGCTAGTGGGTTGCTTTTGCCTTTGCCGGTCCCTGAGAGGCCTTGGACGCATATTTCTATGGATTTTATTTTGGATCTTCCGGTTTCCCAGAGGATGTCGGTTATCTGGGTGGTTTGTGACCGGTTTTCTAAGATGGTTCATTTGGTACCTTTGCCTAAGTTGACTTTCTCTTCTGATTTGGTTCCGTTGTTTTTTCAGCATGTGGTTCGTTTGCATGGCATTCCGGAGAATATTGTGTCCGATAGAGTTTCCCAGTTTGTTTCTAGGTTTTGGCGGGCCTTTTGTGCTAGGCTGGGCATTGATTTGTCTTTTTCTTCTGCATTTCATCCTCAGACAAATGGCCAAACCGAGTGAACTATTCAGACTTTGGAAACTTATTTGAGATGCTTTGTGTCTGCTGATCAGGATGATTGGGTGGCTTTCTTGCCATTGGCCGAGTTTGCCCTTAATAATCGGGCTAGTTCTGCTACCTTGGTTTAACCCTTCTTTTGTAACTCTGGTTTTCATCCTCGTTTTTCTTCGGGGCAGGTTAAGCCTTCTGATTGTCCTGGGGTGGACTCTGTGGTTGACAGGTTGCAGCAAATTTGGGCTCATGTTGTTGACAATTTGATGTTGTCTCAGGAGGGGGCTCAGCGTTTTGCTAACCGTCGTCGGTGTGTTGGTTCCCGGCTTCGGGTTGGGGATTTGGTCTGGTTGTCTTCCCGTCATGTTCCTATGAAGGTTTCTTCCCCTAAGTTTAAGCCTCGGTTTATTGGCCCTTATAGGATTTCTGAGATTATCAATCCAGTGTCTTTTCGTTTGGCCCTTCCAGCCTCTTTTTCCATCCATAATGTTTTTTATAGATCTTTGTTGCGGAAATATGTGGTGCCCGTTGTTCCCTCTGTTGATCCTCCTGCCCCGGTGTTGATTGATGGGGAGTTGGAGTATGTGGTTGAGAAGATTTTGGATTCTCGTTTTTCGAGGCGGAAGCTTCAGTATCTTGTCAAATGGAAGGGTTATGGCCAGGAGGATAATTCTTGGGTTGTTGCCTCCGATGTTCATGCTGAGGATTTGGTTCGTGCCTTTCATTTGGCTCGTCCGGATCAGCCTGGGGGCTCTGGTGAGGGTTCGGTGACCCCTCCTCAAGGGGGGGTACTGTTGTGAATTCTGCTCTTGGGCTCCCTCCGGTGGTTGTAAGTGGTAGCGCTGCTGTCTCTGAATCGCAGCATTTATCAGGTGTGTTCACTTTTTGCAATTCTGACTGGGCTATTTAGTCTTGCTTGACCCTTTAGTCAGTGCCAGTTGTCCATTGTTCCTGGAGGATTCACATCCCTGCCTGGTCTCTCCTTAGCGTTTTGCTAACCGTCGTCGGTGTGTTGGTTCCCGGCTTCGGGTTGGGGATTTGGTCTGGTTGTCTTCCCGTCATGTTCCTATGAAGGTTTCTTCCCCTAAGTTTAAGCCTCGGTTTATTGGCCCTTATAGGATTTCTGAGATTATCAATCCAGTGTCTTTTCGTTTGGCCCTTCCAGCCTCTTTTTCCATCCATAATGTTTTTTATAGATCTTTGTTGCGGAAATATGTGGTGCCCGTTGTTCCCTCTGTTGATCCTCCTGCCCCGGTGTTGATTGATGGGGAGTTGGAGTATGTGGTTGAGAAGATTTTGGATTCTCGTTTTTCGAGGCGGAAGCTTCAGTATCTTGTCAAATGGAAGGGTTATGGCCAGGAGGATAATTCTTGGGTTGTTGCCTCCGATGTTCATGCTGAGGATTTGGTTCGTGCCTTTCATTTGGCTCGTCCGGATCAGCCTGGGGGCTCTGGTGAGGGTTCGGTGACCCCTCCTCAAGGGGGGGTACTGTTGTGAATTCTGCTCTTGGGCTCCCTCCGGTGGTTGTAAGTGGTAGCGCTGCTGTCTCTGAATCGCAGCATTTATCAGGTGTGTTCACTTTTTGCAATTCTGACTGGGCTATTTAGTCTTGCTTGACCCTTTAGTCAGTGCCAGTTGTCCATTGTTCCTGGAGGATTCACATCCCTGCCTGGTCTCTCCTGCTTTGCTGTTCATTTCAACAAAGATAAGTTCTGGCCTTGATTTTTGCTGTCCACATGCTGTGGCCTTATTGTTCAGTTCTTTTCCATGTTTTTGTCTTGTCCAGCTTGGTCTGTATAAGGATTTGTTTAGCCAAGCTGGTATCTCTGGAGATGTAGATATACCCTCCATATCTTTAGTTAGCTGTGGAGATTTTGCATTTTCTGTGGTGGATATTTTCTAGTGTTTTAATACTGACCGCATAGTACTCTGTCCTATCCTTTCTATTTAGCTAGAAGTGGCCTCCTTTGCTAAATTCTGATTTCAGTCTGTGTATGTTTTTTCCCTCTCCTCTCACAGTCAATATTTGTGGGGGCTGTCTATCCTTTGGGGATTTTCTCTGAGGCAAGATAGTTTTCCCTTTTCTATGTCTAGGGGTAATTAGTCCTCCGGCTGTGTCAAGATGTCTAGGGAGTGATAGGTACATTCCACGGCTACTTCTAGTTGCGGTGTTAAGTTCAGGGTCTGCGGTCAGTACAGGTACCACCTTCTCCAGAGTACGTCTCATGCTGCTCTTAGGCCACCAGATCATAACATATACCTAACAATTTTTAAAAGGAAATTTGGCCTCCTGATTTCTCACTGCAACACAGTTTTATCCCAAATTGATTTAGATTAGCAAATTGGGCCTCCTGGTTGCACCGCAATATTATTCCTAATGATTATTAAGTGGAAATCTGGCCTTCTGATTTCTCACTGATACACACTTTTATCACAAATCATTTGGATTAGCAAATGGGGTCTCCAGAGATTCCAACACAATTTTGCACAATCTAGTTAGATGCTGGAAGAGCGATTTCATACAAAACAGGATCCTATCTAGTTAATTGACAAGTTCACTTGCAGCAATATCAGGAGCGGCTTATCTCAACGATGACACTGAGAAAATGGCCAAGATGTCTGCTTTTAATATGGCTATGGACATGTGACTTTGGAAAACAATCACAGAAGATCTTGTGTCATGACTTTGTGGATGGTTTCTGCCTTTGATTGGCTGCCGGAATGTACACAGATTAAGTTATTAAAGAAAGAAAAGAAAAAAAATGACACTCTGCAGCTCCTCTGACCTAGACACACCCCCTACCCTCAACAAACACATCCCACTGCCCCCCCCCCCCCCCGCTCATCATGCAGCACCACTATCACAGCCAAAGTAATAGGAAAACAAATAGAGAAAACACAATGAAACACCGAACTGTGACCAAATTTGGCTGACTTTGAGTACAAATGCTTGTGAAACCTGACACGAATGTGCTATGTTCGTACTGAATTAGAGATTGGTGAACGTTTTTCAAACAAGTTCACTCATCACTATTGGTGATGACATCTTCATGTCACCTCCTATATGGAGAAACCATTAGCATACATTGCTCATGTTTGATTTTGGCCCATTCTTCCACACACTTTCTAAATGCTGAAGGTTCTGTGGGCTCCTTCTATGAACTTTGAGCTTTGGTTGCATCCATAAATTTTCTATTGGATTTAAGTCAGGTCATTTGCTGAACCATTCTAGCAGCTTTATTTTCTCTTCTCTGCTACCAATTGAGTTTTTTTTGGCTGTGTGTTTCGGTCATTGTCTTGCTGAAAAATCCACCCTAATTTTATCTTCATCATTCTGGTTGTTGGCAGCAGATTTTTATTAAGAATGTCTCGGTACATTTGTCCAATCATCCATCTTTCAATAGCATAAAGTTTGCCAGTGCCATATGCTGAAAAACTGCCCCTCACCATGATGTTCCAACCTTCATATTTCACTGTTGGTATGGTGTTTTTTGTCTCATCTCACCAGACTATATTCTCCCAGTATTTTACAGGCTTGTCCAAATGATGTTGAGCAAACTTTAAAAACGCTTGAACATGCTTTTCATTCTGCAATGGAGTCTTGCGTGGTGAGCATGCATACATGCTGTGAAGTTTGGCTGCATTACTTATTGTTTTCTTTGAAACAATTATTCTGCTGATTCCAGGTCTTTCAGTAGCTCTCCACAGGCCCATGTCTCTTGGACAACTGTTTTGATAATAATTTTCATTCCTCTGTCTGAAATTTTGCTGGGAGCACCTGTATGAGGTCGGTTTATGGTGAAATGATGTTCTATCCATTTCCAGATTAACAGTGCTCACTGGAACCTTCATGAATCTAAAAATTATTCTGTAACCTGTAACCCATCAGTATGTTTTACAGCTCACTGGTTTTTTCCATCATGAGATGTTTCTTGTGTAGCACCTTGATAATGAGACACCTTTTTATAGACAATTGGTTTAACCAGCTGATATTATTTTTCAATAGGTGGCAGGATTGCTTTTGATGATAAATTTCTGCTGTTTTCATGATTTTCCATATTTTTTGCACCTTCCTTTCTTCATATGTTCAATACTTTTTCCTTGTGTCCTTTCTCATTATTACAAATAATTTATGGACATCTATGGGTTGATTTTGGATGTGTTATTACTGAGATCTGGTGAGAACTTCATGTGAATAGCACCTTTAGAAATATATTGATGAATCGTTCAATACTAATTTCACCTACCATATATCGTACATCGCAAGTGCTAAACTCTAAGGTTAGGAAAGATTGTTAAGTAGGGATGGAAAGGGATAGTTATTGTCTGTGTTCATTACCTATATCTAGTGTACAAACTGATTTTATTTGGCTTTACATTACATATAATGACCTGCAGAAAAAATGTAGTTTACTGGAACACAAGTAAGACAAATTTATATATTTTACTTCATTCAAATATGATTAAAATAAGAACAGGATAATCAAAAGCAAAGTCACAAAGAACACAAAATCAACATTGCATGGACAATGAATGAAGAGTAGAACAATAGTGAAGACGCCCTGAAGAATGCAGTGCTGAAACGCATTTTGGGACTGTTGGCATCAAAGGCAGCGACAAAGAAGAATTTTGTTATTGAAGCCTTCCAAAATATTTTATCATGTTGCAAATGTACAATCAATCATGTTTCTTTCTCATCGCTTCATATTTCTCTTTATATATGGTGGAACTAGTACTAATACTAGGAATTAGTATGCACTATGCTTCTTCTCTATTTATTTTTATTCTCCCACATGTATATAATTCTTATGCAAAAGCATATGTACTGAATACATTTTATGTATCAGGGTCTCAACATATTAATGCAAATATCGATTTCCCATTCCATGGATTATATTCTAATTACAGTATATCTATAACAATGTTGTTCTACTCTGTCTCTGTGATGTTGATTTTGTGTGCATTGCAACTTTGTTTTTAATCATGCTGTTTTTATTTTAATGACATTTGCATTTAATAAATATATACACCTTTCTTACTTGTGTGCTAGTGAACTTCATGTTTTATATAGTTTATTATTAATGTTTTGAGCTTGCAGGTAACCTGTACATAAGATATTGGATAAGTCATGGGAATAAACATAATAAGACCCAAAGTCAGTGTTGTAAGAGAGGAGGGAGCCTGAAAATGAAAAGTAATAGTGGCAGATTTACCTCAGACCTGCGGTGCCACAGCCGCTACGTGCGTTTCAGCTTTGTGTCTTCTTACGGGGGGAGAATTTCAGATTCTCACTGCCCTAACAGTAAAAAATCGTCTTCTATGATGGTGGAAAAACCTTTTCTCCTCCAGACGCAAAGAATGCCCCCTTGTGACTGTCACATTCCTTGGTATAAACAGATCCTCGGAAAGATATTTGTATTGTCCCCTTATACTTATACATGGTTATTAGATCGCCCCTCACATCTTTTTTCTAGACTAAATAATCTTAATTTTGCTAATCTCTCTGGGTATTGCAGTTCTCCCATCCCATTTATTAATTTTGTTGCCCTCCTTTGTACTCACTCTAGTTCCATTATATCCTTCCTGAGCACCGGTGCCCAAAACTGGACACAGTACTCCATGTGCGGTCTAACTAGGGATTTGTACAGAGGCAGTATAATGCTCTCATCATATGTATCCAGACCTCTTTTAATGCACCCCATGATCCTGTTTGCCTTGGCAGCCGCTGCCTGGCACTGGCTGCTCCAGGTAAGTTTATCATTAACTAGGATCCCCAAGTCCTTCTCATGTCAGATTTACTTGTGTGGTTTCCCGTTAAGTGTGTAATGGTGATATTGATTCCTTCTTCCCATGTGTATAACCTTACATTTATCATTGTTAAACTGCATCTGCCACTCTCAGCCCAAGTTTTGAGCTTATCTAGATCCATCTGTAGCAGAATACTATCTTATCTTGTATTGACAGCTTTACATAGTTTTGTATCATCTGCAAATATCGATATTTTGCTGTGTAAACCTTCTACCAGCTCGTTAATAAATATGTTGAAGAGAATAGGTCCCAACACTGACCCCTGCAGTACCCCATTGCTCACAGCGACCCAGTTAAAGAATATATCATTTATAACCACCCTCTGCTTCTATCATAAAGCCAGATACTTACCCATT
Organism: Ranitomeya variabilis; assembly: GCF_051348905.1. Classification (NCBI taxonomy): domain Eukaryota; kingdom Metazoa; phylum Chordata; class Amphibia; order Anura; family Dendrobatidae; genus Ranitomeya; species Ranitomeya variabilis. Next base: position 130,321,663 of record NC_135234.1, on the reverse strand, counting down.
TACACACATTTTCTTCCAGACCCAGCATTCTCATTTTGTGTACCAACCTCTTGTGTGGCACGGTATCAAACACTTTGGAAAAATCAAGATGTACCAAGTCCAATGACTCACCTTGGTCCAGTCTGTAGCTTACCTATTCATAAAAACTGATAAGATTGGTTTGACAGGAGCGATTCCTCATAAACCCATGCTGATATGGAGTTAAAAAGTTATTCTCATTGAGATAATCCAGAATAACATTCCTCAGAAACCATTCAAATATTTTACCAACAATAGAGGTTAGACTTACTGGCCTATAATTTCCAGGTTCACTTTTAGAGCCCTTTTTGAATATTGGTGCCACATTTGCTATGTGCTAGTCCTGTGGAACAGACCCTGTCGCTATAGAGTCCCTAAATACAAGAAATAATGGTTTGTCTATTACATTACTTAGTTCTCTTAGTACTCATGGGTGTATGCCATCCGGACCTGGAGATTTAACTATTTTAATCTTATCTAGGTGGTTTTGCACCTCTTCTTGGGTTAGATTAGTGACCCTTAATATAGGGTTTTCACCTAGCAGTTTATTTTCCACCGTGAATACCGTGGGGAAGAAGGTGTTTACAGTCATATGAAAAAGTTTGGGCACCCCTATTAATCTTAAGCTTAATGTTTTATAAAAATTGTTTTTTTTGCAACAGCTATTTCAGTTTCATATATCTAATAACTGTTGGACACAGTAATGTTTCTGCCTTGAAATGAGGTTTATTGTACTAACAGAAAATGTTCAATCTGCATTCAAACAAAAGTTGACAGGTGCATAAGTATGGGCACCCTTATCATTTTCCTGCTTTAAATACTCCTACCTGCTTTTTACTGACTTACTAAAGCACTTTTTTTGGTTTTGTAACCTCATTGAGCTTTGAACTTCATAGCTAGGTGTATGCAATCATGAGAAAAGCTACTTAAAGTGGCCACTTGCAAGTTGTTCTCCTGTTTGAATCTCCTCTGAAGAGTGGCATCATGGGCTCCTCAAAACAACTGTCAAATGATCTGAAAACAAAGATTATTCAACATAGTTGTTCAGGAGAAGGATACAAAAAGCTGTCTCAGAGGTTTAACCTGTCAATTTCCACTGTGAGGAACATAGTAAGGAAATGGAAGAACACAGGTACAGTTCTTGTTAAGGCCAGAAGTGGCAGGCCAAGAAAAACATCAGAAAGGCAGAGAAGAAGAATGGTGAGATCAGTCAAGGACAATCCTCAGACCACCTCCAGAGAGCTGCAGCATCAACTTGCGGCAGATGGTGTCACTGTGCATCGGTCAACTATACAACGCACTTTGCACAAGGAGAAGCTGTATGGGAGAGTGATGCGAAAGAAGCCGTTTCTGCAAGTACGCCACAAACAGAGTCGGCTGAGGTATGCAAAAGCACATTTGGAGAAGCCAATTTCTTTTTGGAAAAAGGTCCTGTGGACTCATGAAACCAAGATTGAGTTGTTTGGTAATACAAAAAGGCGTTATGCATGGCAGCAAAAAAACACAGTGTGTTGTATAGTTGACCGATGCACAGTGACACCATCTGCAGCAAGTTGATGCTGAAGCTCTCTGGAGATGGTCTGAGGATTGTCCTTGACTGATCTCACCATTCTTCTTCTCTGCCTTTCTGATGTTTTTCTTGGCCTGCCACTTCTGGCCTTAACAAGAACTGTACATGTGTTCTTCCATTTCCTTACTATGTTCCTCACAGTGGAAATTGACAGGTTAAATCTCTGAGACAGCTTTTTGTATCCTTCCCCTGAACAACTATGTTGAATAATCTTTGTTTTCAGATCATTTGACAGTTGTTTTGAGGAGCCCATGATGCCACTCTTCAGAGGAGATTCAAACAGGAGAACAACTTGCAAGTGGCCACTTTAAGTAGCTTTTCTCATGATTGCATACACCTAGCTATGAAGTTCAAAGCTCAATGAGGTTACAAAACCAAAAAAAGTGCTTTAGTAAGCCAGTAAAAAGTAGGTAGGAGTATTTAAAACAAGAAAATGATAAGGGTGCCCATACTTATGCACCTGTCAACTTTTGTTTGAATGCAGATTGCACATTTTCTGTTAGTACAATAAACCTCATTTCAAGGCAGAAACATTACTGTGTCCAACAGTTATTAGATATATGAAACTGAAATAGCTGTTGCAAAACAAACAATTTTTATAAAACATTAAGCTTAAGATTAATAGGGGTGCCCAAACTTTTTCATATGACTGTAATATATTAGCTTTTTCCTCGTCATCTACAACCATTCTTTCCTCACAATTTCAGTCTACACTTTCACTTTTGATTCTTTTACTGTTGATATAGTTGAAGAACAGTTTGGGATTAGTTTTACTTTCCTTAGCAATGTACTTCTCTGTTTCCTTTTTGGCAGCTTTAATTAGTTTTTTAGATAAATTGTTTTTCTCCCTATAGTTTTTTAGAGCTTCAATGGTGCCATCCTGCTTTAGTAGTTTAAATGCTTTCTTTTTACTGTTAATTGCCCCTCTTCTTTGTTTGGCCACATTGGGTTTTTCTTATTTCTTGTCCTTTTATTCACTCAAGGTATAAACCGCTTACATTGCATATTTAGGATGTTCTTAAACATTTCAAATTTATTATCTGTATTCTTATTTCTGAGGACATTGTCCCAATCAACCAGATTAAGGGCATCTCTAAGCTGGTCAAACTTTGCCTTCCTAAAGTTCAGTGTTTTTGTGACTCCCTGACAAGTCCCCCTAGCGAAAGACAAGTGAAACTGTACAATATTATGGTCGATATTTCCTAGATGCCCAATGACCTGCAGATTTGTTATTCTGTCAGGTCTATTAGATAGTATTAGGTCTAAAAGTGCTGCTCCTCTGGTTGGATTCTGCACCAATTGAGAAAGATAATTTTTTTGGTTATTAGCAGAAATCTGTTGCCTTAATTTTGTGCTGTTGCAGGTGCTTCCTGAGGTGCTGTTGCAGGTGCTTCCTGAGGTTTTTGGGATTGCAAACATTGTACCACTGATAACTGGTACAGCAGGAGCTGGTTTGTGCTTTAGACTTATATTCAAATTTCATTTTTCAGATCTTGATATTTATGAGTCTTTACCATTTCTTTTTCTTTTTCATTTCTTTACCATTTCTTTTTCATTGACCCTGCTATTTCCATGCATAGTCAACAATCCACAACCTCTTTTTGTTGACAATGTGTGTTGTAGACAAATACTAAGTCAATTTGCATGCAAGAGTCATAAAAAATATACAAATATTTTTAGTAAATATTTTTAAAAATATTATTATTGTATTTATATGTCATTTTTTAAAATAAAATAATATAATGTTTACAACATTTCTAATATTATTTTTACTTCTACCACAATTATTCTCTGATAAGACTTGACACAGAATAGCGACTGTAGAGGTTTCAGACAAAATAATGGATGCAAACAATGCAAAAAAGAAAGTTTATGGGAACTTTAAAATTGCAGTCAGTGCATTAAACCTAATTTAGCAATGTTTGCTGAGCAATCCAATATTGTTTAGGGAAAAGATCAAGGAACTGTATATGCAGTGAAATAGATATTTAAGACTTAAATCCATTATTCTGAAGTAGACAAACTTTGAAATGAAAGATATTGTGCTTGACACACCGCCAATAAGAGATTATAAATATCTATCTCACAAATACAATTTAACTACTTAGCAGATAATTTGTTAAGAGGATAATAAGCTGTATAAGTCACTCAGAACACAATTTGCTGAATTTTTGTATCCAAATGTTATACCTTCCACATACAGGCAAATATGCCAACAGTACACTTAAGCTGAGTGACCAATTTTATGGTTTAAATGTTCCCTCAAATTTCTTTACATTTTTCAATTAAAAATTTACCCTTTTAGCAAATTATGGTGTTTCTCCACACATTTGATCAACTGGTTGTATATAATTTACCAAGTTACTAAGACTAATTAATATACTAAAAACATACATTTTTTACAGTAAGGATTCCCTAGCAACCAGGCAACCCCTACATGTACGTACGCTGGCTATCAGATGTAAATCATTCAGCTGCGGCGATGAAAACTAAATCTCCGAGCACTAAATACTCGGAGGACACCTGAGCATGCTCAGGAAATCTTGAGTAACGAGTATATTCGCCTATCACTATTTAATATTTATTTTAACTGCTGTATTTAACATGATGGACCAGCAATTTGAACAACCTGGTGCACTTCAGCAAACATAGACAAAGTGGCCCACGAGCCAGGTTCATTCATATCTGGATTGTTAAATCAGAGAACCAGTCAAAAGGGAATGGCAATACCTATGAAATAAAAAAGAGAAAAAAAATGTTCATAGTTTATATATGTAAGGAATCAACGTGATGAAGAGTGAGTAGTAAATTCTCACTTTACAGTGTTGTAATATGTATAGATAATACACTAGTCCAGTGTTCCCCAACTCCGGTCCTCAAGAGCCACCAACAGGTCTTGTTTTCAGGATTTCCTTAGTATTGCACAGGTGATGATTGCATCACCTGGACAGGCAAGCATTCAATCACCTGTGCAATACTAAGGAAATCCTGAAAACATGACTTGTTGGTGGCTCTTGAGGACCGGAGTTGGGGAACACTGCACTAGTCTATGTCTGGTGTGTTGCCTAGTGTCCTTTTTCCATATGTATGTGACTGGAAAAACCACAAGTAGCATTATTGCTTTCAATGAAGAGGAACATCTATGCAGTTGCAATGTATCAGGAAAGAAATATCCAAATGATGCCCATAAAAAAATGTCCTGTGTTGGTTAAAGGTCAGTTTAAAAACAAAGGTCTAAAATTTAATCTCTAATGCCATGGCTTTTTGTCTCCGCAGATTGGAACAGTGACAAGAACTGGCCCAGATTGCCATAGGTGTACTGGCAAATCAAGCCTAGAGCGTACTGTCAAAGACCATATACAGCTCTGACGGTGGCCTTGTCACATACAAGCAGATAAGATTACTTTCTGCAAGCATGGAAAACCGTACATTTGACAAAATGAATTGGACATGAATCATTGTCAACTTTCATTCCACAGTGTCTGATTTCCGTGTTTATATTGGCTATACTATCTGCCTACTTGTCAATAGATTTTTATACTACTCTGCTGCTGCCAGTGCCGATGGCCCACACCAAGCTAGGTGTCTCCTACATCTCCATCAGGTCCTGCCAGACCTCACCTTGCCTGCTATTCATATTTTTATGCCGTGCGGCTTTTGCCACTTCGCTATCCACAACACAGCCTTGTCACCCATAGATGGGTGTGATGTAAAGGTGGAGGAAAAAGAGGAGAGGCCACTTAAGACTGCACTTGCCATCAACTCGAGCACCTGCTCTTTCTGAGCCTCATAAATAAGGCATACAGCTGTACTTCTGCCAAAAAAAAGGTAGTGGAGTAGCCCCTCCAGTAACAGAACTTGTCAGATGTCTTTGCATAGGATGAGACATTGTTGGTCCACTTGTGCTTTCACAAACCTTACCACCTACCCCATGTAAACCTTGAACAGGAAGCCTAATTCCCCTTTCACCATGGACTCACTTTTCCCTGGCATGTTGCTCAGATAATGTGGTAGAAGCACAGTGTTTGCAACAAAAAATTAGATTTTAAACTCTGCACCACCTCTGCAAACAGCTGGATTTCAACGACAGTAAATTCCAAGGTGAAATTTGGCATGCTGTATCGCGTTAGTCACACAAGAAAGAATTGTTTGATTGTGGATGAGGCCTGTATGACAAAGAAGGTATGCTACAAACAATTTGAAAGTCAGATGTCCCCTACTGTATGACGTTAGGAACACAATCATTTTTGGTTGGCCTCTGGATAAGGCCTCTATAATACACAGGACGCTGTAAACTATTTTAAAGTCAGGTCCCATACTGTATGACAATAGGAAAAGAAGAATTTTTTGGTGGCCTCTGGATCAGGCCTCTATAACACACTAGATGCTACAAACTATTTTAAAGTCAGGTTACCTATTGCATGACACTAGGATCAGAAGAATTTTTTGGTGGCCTCTGGATGAGGCCTTTATAACAAACTAGATGCTGCAAACTATTTTAAAGTCAGGTCTCCTACTGTATGAAGTTTAGCAACTGAAAAAAATGTTTTGGTTATGTGTGCTAGATCTGCAGACAGCTTAATTTCAACCAAGGAAAATGACAAAAGTATAATACGGCGGGCGGTTTAACTTTCTGCAAATGAAACATTATATATTTTTTTAATGTGCAATAGGACTGCAGACAGTTTCATATCACCACAGCGCTAAATGAAAAGATGGGATACAGCAGGCTGTTTCACATTTAGCTAGTGAAAAAATATTATTTAGAATAATATTTAGAATGCAGGAGCAAACAGCATAGAATAGGTGGATAACATACAGTATATACACATATAATAGATAGTTATACAGATGTCAGTGACATATTATTAGTACAGTGTGTCTGCAGCTTACTGAACATGCACTTAATTATTAAAAGATTATTTTAAAAAAATGGCGCTGGCTCCCGCATAATTTTCGTAACCAGCAGAGGGAAAGTCGACAGCTGGGGGCAGATGTTTATAGCCTGGGAAGATGAGAATACCCATGGAACATCCCAGGCATTTAATATCAGCTCACAGCTGTATACTTAGATTTTACATGCTATTAAAATGGGGAACGCCCCCAAAAATGACATGGGGTCTCATTGTAATTAATAACCAACAATGGCTATGCAGACAGCTGTGGACTGATATTAATAGCCTAGGAAGAGGTCACAGATACTGCCCCATAGCTAAAAATATCAGCTTTCAACCGCCCCAGAAAAGGTGCGTCTCTAAGATGTGCCAAATCTGGCACTCAGCCTTGCTCTTCCCTCTTGCCCTGTAGCGGTGGCAAGTCGGGTGATGGTTGAGAGGTTTGATGTCAGCTTTGTATTGTCAGGTGACATCAAGTTCTGAGGTTAGTAATAGTGATGAGCGAACGTGCTCGCCACTTCTCGGTACTCGCCCTAGTATCATTATGCTCGATGTAGTAGGCGAGCACTGAGTATTTCCGGGATTATTCGATGGGAGCTCGGGTCTCCACCCTGCAATTCTGGCGCTGTTTAGAGCGCAAATGACAGTGCAGGGATTGTTAGCCATGCACAGTAATGCCGCAGCCATCTTTGTTGTGGTATTACAGTGATTGGCTGGCCGCACAGCGTCATCAGGTCTAAAAGAGACCTGGCGCCGCCCTGCTCACCGCATTCTGCTCCAGACTTAGTGAGTGTAGGGAGAGCTGCTGCTGAAATAGGGTCAGAATCGTGCTTTTAATAGTTAGTGTAGGTCTGCAACTGTTCAGTCCACAACTCCTGCGAAACCAACAGTCCTTTTTAGGGCTAATTCGGGGGTCCCAAGATTGCAGAGCTAGGTAGGCACGGGAGTCTATGTGCACATAACTACATCAGTGCAAGACCTGCAGGCACTGTATGTGGGTGCATAGCTCTCACTGCATACCTCCAAAAGCTCCATTACTGTCTGCTGCTGCTGCTTATTTAATATATATCTAGCTGCAGTTTTCTGTGGCTTTTTTTCTTCACCTGACACCTAGAACCATAGAATTTTAGAGTTGGAAGGGACCTCCTGGGTCATCTGTTCCAACCCCCTGCTCAAAGCAGGATTCACTAAATCATCCCAGATAGATGTCTGTCCAGCCTCTGTTTGAAGACTTCCATTGAAGGAGAACTCACCACCTCTTGTGGCAGCCTGTTCAACTCATTGATCACCATAACTGTCAAAAAAAGTTTTTTCTAATATCTAATCTGTGTCTCCTCCCATTCAGTTTCATCTCATTGCTTCTAGTTTTTCCTTGTGCAAATGAGAATAAAGATGATCCTTCTACAATGTGACAGCCCTTGAGATATTTGTAGACCGCTATTAATTCTCCTCTCAGTCTTCTTTTTTGCAAGCTAAACATTCCTAAATCCTGTAAACGTTCCTCATAGGACATGGTTTTCAGACCAGTCACTAGGATTGAGCGAAACGGATTGGACAAATTCAAAAATCGCCGACTTTCGGCAAAGTCGGGTTTCATGAAACCCGACCCGATCCTAGTATGGGATCGGCCATGCGGTTGGCGATCTTCATGCCAAAGTCGCGTTTCGTATGATGCATTCAGCGCCATTTCTCAGCCAATGAAGGAGGACGCAGAGTGTGGGCAGCGTGATGACATAGGTCCCCACCATCTTAGAGAAGGGATTGACAGTGATTGACTTGCTTTCTGCGGCGTCACAGGGGGTATAAAGGGGTATGCACGCCGACCGATATCTTACTTCTGCCGATCTTAGCATAGGGAGAGATTGCTGTAGCTTTGTCAGAAGAAGGGCTATAGTTAGGGAGGGAAGATTAACCCCCAAACCGCTTGTGCTGTAGCGATTTCCACTGTCCAACACCACCTTTGTTTTGTAGGGACAGTGGAGGCTATATCTTTGTGCATCAGCTCTGTAGCTTATTAGGCTGCCTTATAAGGCTCCCTGATAGCTGCATTGCTGTTTGCACCGCTGCTGTGCAAACCAACTGCTTTTTTAAAAGCAAAAATCCTGTTGCTCCTTTCTGCAGTTATCTTGTTTATTTGTCCACACTTTTGTGTGCAGCAGTCCTTTTTGTTGCTGCCATACTTGTCCTGAGATCATTGTAGGGTGATTGAAATTGTACTACAGTCCTTGGATTTTTTCAGATATCTTCCAGCCAATTTCTGCCACTTACATTGTGTTGTGTTACACACTGGGCCTGAGCTGTGGTGCTGTCTGCCCCCAAAAAAGGCAGATTCAAATTGTCACAAAGTGTATATATACATCAGCTCTGTTAGTTTGTCGTATATCAGCCAGCCACGTTCTGCCACTTACATTGTGTTGTAAAATACACTGGGCCTGAGTTTGGGTTCAGTCTCCCCCCAAAAAAAGTGAGATTCAAATTCTCACAAAGTGGATATACCTCAGTCCTCTTAGTATGTCGTGTATCAGCCAGCCACTTGCTGCCACTCACATTGCGTTGTAAAATACACTGGGCCTGAGTTTGGGTTCCGTCTCCCCCCCAAAAAAGTGAGATTCAAATTCTCACAAAGTGGATATACCTCAGTCCTCTTAGTTTGTCGTGTATCAGCCAGCCACTTGCTGCCACTCACATTGCATTGTAAAATACACTGGGCCTGAGTTTGGGTTCAGTCTCCCCCCAAAAAAAGTGAGATTCAAATTCTCACAAAGTGGATATATCTCAGTCCTCTTAGTTTCTCGTGTATCAGCCAGCCACTTGCTGCCACTCACATTGCGTTGTAAAATACACTGGGCCTGAGTTTGGGTTCCGTCTCCCCCCAAAAAAAGTGAGATTCAAATTCTCACAAAGTGGATATACCTCAGTCCTCTTAGTTTTTCGTGTATCAGCCAGCCACTTGCTGCCACTCACATTGCATTGTAAAATACACTGGGCCTGAGTTTGGGTTCAGTCTCCCCCCCAAAAAAGTGAGATTCAAATTCTCACAAAGTGGATATACCTCAGTCCTCTTAGTTTGTCATGTATCAGCCAGCCACTTGCTGCCACTCACATTGCGTTGTAAAATACACTGGGCCTGAGTTTGGGTTCAGTCTCCCCCCAAAAAAGTGAGATTCAAATTCTTACAAAGTGGATATACTATAGTCCTGTTAGTTTGTGGTATATCAGCCAGCCACTTTCTGCCACGTGCATTGTGGTGTTTTATGCACAGGGCCTTTTTTTGGTGCAGTCTCCCCCCAAAAAAGGGAGATTCAAATTCTCACAAAGTGGATATACTAGAGTCCTGTTAGTTTGTGGTATATCAGCCAGCCACTTTCTGCCACGTACATTGTGTAGTGTAATACACTGGGCCTGAGTTTTGGTGCAGTCTCCCCCCAAAAAAAGGGAGATTTAAATTGCCACTAAGTGGATCTACGTCAGTTCTGTTAGTTTGTCGTATATCTTCCAGCCACGTTCTGCCACTTACATTGTGTAGTGTAATACACTGGGCCTGAGTTTTGGTGCAGTCTCCCCCCCCCAAAAAAAAAAGGGAGATTTAAATTCTCAACAAGTTTATATACACCTTCTACCTTGTTTTACAGTACCATATAACGGTTGTTATTTTGGTTACATTTTCCCAAAAATGAGGAAGTCTGGTGGAAGAGGCCGTGGGCGGTCATTGCCAGCTGGTAATGATGGTGGTGGTGGTGGTGGCGGAGCATCAGGTGGTAGTGGGAAAAGCAAAATAGCACCTAAGTCTCGAGGAGTTGAGCCAGCTTCATCGTCTGGCTACACAAGGCCTCGAAGGCTCCCTTATCTGGGAGTAGGAAAACCGCTTTTAAAGCCGGAGCAGCAGGAAAAAGTTTTGGCTTTCCTTGCTGACTCAGCCTCTAGCTCTTTCGCCTCCTCTTCCGAAAGTTCGAAATATAAAAGCAGCGAGTCGTCAATGGATGCTCCGGTCAGGAACAAGTCGCTTCCTTGTGTCCTTCACCCAAACCAAAAGTGAAGGATGCGGCAGGCGACACTACAGTTTACTCCATGGAGCTCTTTACACATACCGTGCCTGGGTTAGAAAGGGAATTTGTTAACAGCTTATTACAAGATGAATCGGACATGGAGTGCACAGATGCACAGCCACAGCTAGATTATTATGCTGTTCCATTGACTCACATGACTACATTGCCCTCGCAGTGTACTCAGCTGGAATCTGACCCTGATGAGACTATGGTGCCCCATCCCGAACGCTATAGCACCTTACACGGTGACACAGAGGAAGGTGTACATGACATTGAAGAGGAGGTGATAGATGACCCAGTTGTTGACCCAGATTGGCAGCCATTGGGGAAGAGGGTGCTGCTGCCAGTAGCTCAGAAGCGGAGGAGGATGATCCGCAGCAGCCATCTACATCACAACAGCTGTCATCTGGCAGGCCCGTGTCAGGACAGAAACGTGTGTCAAAAACAGCGTGGCCATCCGGTGAAAGTAGCACAGCGTGCAATGCCTGAAAAGGTATTTGATAGTAGGAAGAGTGGAGTGTGGCAATTTTTTAACCAAGATCCGAATGATCAGTCAAAAGTTATCTGTAAGAAATGCTCAAAGACCTTTAGCAGAGGTAAGAATCTTCAAAATTTAAATACAACGTGCATGCGTAGACATTTAACCAGCATGCACTTGCAAGCCTGGACTAACTACCAAACGTCACGTACCATTGGTGCACCTGCTCAGAATGAAGGTAGTCAGGGATGCAACATTGCTTCCCTCACTGTAAGCCCACAGGTTAGGACACCACCAGCAGCAAATGTGGAGGTATCGTCATAAGGCCAAAGCAGTCAGTGAATCACAAGGTTATTGGTAGGAAACACTGTATGTAGGCCAACATCAAGAATACCATCACCAACCCTCTCAATCTGTCATGTCCACCACCACCACCGCTAGTTCCACCATATGCAGCTCTCCAGTCCAGCTCACCCTACAAGAGACTCTTGTTAGGAAAAGAAAGTACTTATCCTCTCATTCCCGTACACAGGGTTTGACCGCCCACATTGCTAGACTAATCTCATTAGAGATGATGCTCTACTGGTTGGTTGAAAGCGAAGCTTTCAAAGCCCTGATGGCCTATGCAGTACCACGCTATGACCTACCCAGTCGACACTTCTTTGCGAGAAAAGCCATCCCAGCCCTCCACCAGCATGTCAGAGACCGCATTGTCCATGCACTGAGGCAGTCAGTAGAAAGGTGCACCTCACAACAGATGCATGGACCAGTAGGCATGGCCAGGGACATTATGTGTCCATCACTGCACACTGGGTTAATGTGGTGGATGCAGGGTCTACAGGGGACAGCCATAGTGGGACAGTTCTGCCTAGCCCACGGTCTAGGAAACAGTTGGCTGTAGGCGTTCGCCACCTCTCCTCCTCCTCCTCCTCCAGAAGCAAAAGCTCATCCACAGAGCGCAGTCGCACGACCACTTCATCCGCAGCTGCCAGTGTTGCACACGAGGTGTCCCAATATGGAACAGCTAGTGGTAAGCGTCAGCAGGCTGTGTTGGAAAATGAAGTGTTTGGGCGACAACAGACACACCGCGGATGTACTGGCTGAGTACTTGCAGCAAGAAACTCAGTCATGGCTGGGCAGTGTACATCTTGAGGCAGTCGAGGTAGTCAGTGATAACGGAAGGAATTTTATGGCTGCCATAGCCCTTTCAGAACTGAAACACATACCTTGCCTGGCTCACACCTTGAACCTGGTGGTGCAGTGCTTCCTGAAAAATTATCCGGGGTTACCAGCCCTGCTCCTGAAGGTGCGAAGACTTTGCTTGCACATGTACATTCCAGCCGTATACTGAACCACCAGCGATTGCTGAATCTTCCCCAGGACAGCCTAATAATTGATGTTGCAACAAGGTGGAACTCCACACTGCACATGCTTCAGAGGCTGTGCGAACAGAGGCGTGCTGTAATTTATTTGTGGGAGGATACACATACATGGGCAGGCAGTTGGATGGCAGACATGGAGTTGTCTGGTGTGCAGTGGTCGAAGCTACAAGACCTCTGTCAAGTCCTTCAGTGTTTTGAGGAATGCACATGGCTGGTAAGTGCAGACGACGCCATCATAAGCATGAGCATCCCACTAATGCGTCTGCTGATGCAAAGTTTGATGCACATTAAGGAGCAGGCGTCTGCAGCTGAGGAGGAGGGAAGCCTTGATGACAGTCAGCCATTGTCTGCTCTCCTGGACGAGGTGGCAGATGAAGAGGAGGAGGAGAATGGGGATGAATATTTATGGGAGGAGGATGCTTCTCAGGGGGCAATAGAAACTGGTGGCGTTGCAAGGTCAGGTAGAGGGTTTTTGCGGGACACAAGTGATGTTGATTTGCAAAAAAGTGCTCCTCAACCCAGCACAAGCAGTGAAGTGACAACTGGAACATTGGCCCACATGGCTGAGTATGCCTTGTGTATCCTAAAAAGGGACCCCCGCATTACCAAAATGATGACCGATGACTAGTGTTGAGCATTCCGATACCGCAAGTATCGGGTATCGGCCGATACTTGCGGGTATCGGAATTCTGATACCGAAATCCGATACTTTTGTGGTATCGGGTATCGGTATCGAAACAACATTAATGTGTAAAAGAAAGAATTAAAATAAAAAATATTGCTTTACTCACCTCTCCGACGCAGCCTGGACCTCACCGAGGGAACCGGCAGCGTTCTTTTCTTAAAATGCGCGCTTTTCCTTCCTTCCGTGACGTCACGGCTTCTGATTGGTCGCGTGCCGCCCATGTGTCCGCGACGCGACCAATCACAGCAAGCCGTGACGTCACGGAAGGAAGGAAAAGCGCGCATTTTAAGAAAAGAACGCTGCCGGTTCCCTCGGTGAGGTCCAGGCTGCGTCGGAGAGGTGAGTAAAGCAATATTTTGAAGACTTCCATTGAAGGAGAACTCACCACCTCTTGTGGCAGCCTGTTCAACTCATTGATCACCATAACTGTCAAAAAAAGTTTTTTCTAATATCTAATCTGTGTCTCCTCCCATTCAGTTTCATCTCATTGCTTCTAGTTTTTCCTTGTGCAAATGAGAATAAAGATGATCCTTCTACAATGTGACAGCCCTTGAGATATTTGTAGACCGCTATTAATTCTCCTCTCAGTCTTCTTTTTTGCAAGCTAAACATTCCTAAATCCTGTAAACGTTCCTCATAGGACATGGTTTTCAGACCAGTCACTAGGATTGAGCGAAACGGATTGGACAAATTCAAAAATCGCCGACTTTCGGCAAAGTCGGGTTTCATGAAACCCGACCCGATCCTAGTATGGGATCGGCCATGCGGTTGGCGATCTTCATGCCAAAGTCGCGTTTCGTATGATGCATTCAGCGCCATTTCTCAGCCAATGAAGGAGGACGCAGAGTGTGGGCAGCGTGATGACATAGGTCCCCACCATCTTAGAGAAGGGATTGACAGTGATTGACTTGCTTTCTGCGGCGTCACAGGGGGTATAAAGGGGTATGCACGCCGACCGATATCTTACTTCTGCCGATCTTAGCATAGGGAGAGATTGCTGTAGCTTTGTCAGAAGAAGGGCTATAGTTAGGGAGGGAAGATTAACCCCCAAACCGCTTGTGCTGTAGCGATTTCCACTGTCCAACACCACCTTTGTTTTGTAGGGACAGTGGAGGCTATATCTTTGTGCATCAGCTCTGTAGCTTATTAGGCTGCCTTATAAGGCTCCCTGATAGCTGCATTGCTGTTTGCACCGCTGCTGTGCAAACCAACTGCTTTTTTAAAAGCAAAAATCCTGTTGCTCCTTTCTGCAGTTATCTTGTTTATTTGTCCACACTTTTGTGTGCAGCAGTCCTTTTTGTTGCTGCCATACTTGTCCTGAGATCATTGTAGGGTGATTGAAATTGTACTACAGTCCTTGGATTTTTTCAGATATCTTCCAGCCAATTTCTGCCACTTACATTGTGTTGTGTTACACACTGGGCCTGAGCTGTGGTGCTGTCTGCCCCCAAAAAAGGCAGATTCAAATTGTCACAAAGTGTATATATACATCAGCTCTGTTAGTTTGTCGTATATCAGCCAGCCACGTTCTGCCACTTACATTGTGTTGTAAAATACACTGGGCCTGAGTTTGGGTTCAGTCTCCCCCCAAAAAAAGTGAGATTCAAATTCTCACAAAGTGGATATACCTCAGTCCTCTTAGTATGTCGTGTATCAGCCAGCCACTTGCTGCCACTCACATTGCGTTGTAAAATACACTGGGCCTGAGTTTGGGTTCCGTCTCCCCCCCAAAAAAGTGAGATTCAAATTCTCACAAAGTGGATATACCTCAGTCCTCTTAGTTTGTCGTGTATCAGCCAGCCACTTGCTGCCACTCACATTGCATTGTAAAATACACTGGGCCTGAGTTTGGGTTCAGTCTCCCCCCAAAAAAAGTGAGATTCAAATTCTCACAAAGTGGATATATCTCAGTCCTCTTAGTTTCTCGTGTATCAGCCAGCCACTTGCTGCCACTCACATTGCGTTGTAAAATACACTGGGCCTGAGTTTGGGTTCCGTCTCCCCCCAAAAAAAGTGAGATTCAAATTCTCACAAAGTGGATATACCTCAGTCCTCTTAGTTTTTCGTGTATCAGCCAGCCACTTGCTGCCACTCACATTGCATTGTAAAATACACTGGGCCTGAGTTTGGGTTCAGTCTCCCCCCCAAAAAAGTGAGATTCAAATTCTCACAAAGTGGATATACCTCAGTCCTCTTAGTTTGTCATGTATCAGCCAGCCACTTGCTGCCACTCACATTGCGTTGTAAAATACACTGGGCCTGAGTTTGGGTTCAGTCTCCCCCCAAAAAAGTGAGATTCAAATTCTTACAAAGTGGATATACTATAGTCCTGTTAGTTTGTGGTATATCAGCCAGCCACTTTCTGCCACGTGCATTGTGGTGTTTTATGCACAGGGCCTTTTTTTGGTGCAGTCTCCCCCCAAAAAAGGGAGATTCAAATTCTCACAAAGTGGATATACTAGAGTCCTGTTAGTTTGTGGTATATCAGCCAGCCACTTTCTGCCACGTACATTGTGTAGTGTAATACACTGGGCCTGAGTTTTGGTGCAGTCTCCCCCCAAAAAAAGGGAGATTTAAATTGCCACTAAGTGGATCTACGTCAGTTCTGTTAGTTTGTCGTATATCTTCCAGCCACGTTCTGCCACTTACATTGTGTAGTGTAATACACTGGGCCTGAGTTTTGGTGCAGTCTCCCCCCCCCCAAAAAAAAAGGGAGATTTAAATTCTCAACAAGTTTATATACACCTTCTACCTTGTTTTACAGTACCATATAACGGTTGTTATTTTGGTTACATTTTCCCAAAAATGAGGAAGTCTGGTGGAAGAGGCCGTGGGCGGTCATTGCCAGCTGGTAATGATGGTGGTGGTGGTGGTGGCGGAGCATCAGGTGGTAGTGGGAAAAGCAAAATAGCACCTAAGTCTCGAGGAGTTGAGCCAGCTTCATCGTCTGGCTACACAAGGCCTCGAAGGCTCCCTTATCTGGGAGTAGGAAAACCGCTTTTAAAGCCGGAGCAGCAGGAAAAAGTTTTGGCTTTCCTTGCTGACTCAGCCTCTAGCTCTTTCGCCTCCTCTTCCGAAAGTTCGAAATATAAAAGCAGCGAGTCGTCAATGGATGCTCCGGTCAGGAACAAGTCGCTTCCTTGTGTCCTTCACCCAAACCAAAAGTGAAGGATGCGGCAGGCGACACTACAGTTTACTCCATGGAGCTCTTTACACATACCGTGCCTGGGTTAGAAAGGGAATTTGTTAACAGCTTATTACAAGATGAATCGGACATGGAGTGCACAGATGCACAGCCACAGCTAGATTATTATGCTGTTCCATTGACTCACATGACTACATTGCCCTCGCAGTGTACTCAGCTGGAATCTGACCCTGATGAGACTATGGTGCCCCATCCCGAACGCTATAGCACCTTACACGGTGACACAGAGGAAGGTGTACATGACATTGAAGAGGAGGTGATAGATGACCCAGTTGTTGACCCAGATTGGCAGCCATTGGGGAAGAGGGTGCTGCTGCCAGTAGCTCAGAAGCGGAGGAGGATGATCCGCAGCAGCCATCTACATCACAACAGCTGTCATCTGGCAGGCCCGTGTCAGGACAGAAACGTGTGTCAAAAACAGCGTGGCCATCCGGTGAAAGTAGCACAGCGTGCAATGCCTGAAAAGGTATTTGATAGTAGGAAGAGTGGAGTGTGGCAATTTTTTAACCAAGATCCGAATGATCAGTCAAAAGTTATCTGTAAGAAATGCTCAAAGACCTTTAGCAGAGGTAAGAATCTTCAAAATTTAAATACAACGTGCATGCGTAGACATTTAACCAGCATGCACTTGCAAGCCTGGACTAACTACCAAACGTCACGTACCATTGGTGCACCTGCTCAGAATGAAGGTAGTCAGGGATGCAACATTGCTTCCCTCACTGTAAGCCCACAGGTTAGGACACCACCAGCAGCAAATGTGGAGGTATCGTCATAAGGCCAAAGCAGTCAGTGAATCACAAGGTTATTGGTAGGAAACACTGTATGTAGGCCAACATCAAGAATACCATCACCAACCCTCTCAATCTGTCATGTCCACCACCACCACCGCTAGTTCCACCATATGCAGCTCTCCAGTCCAGCTCACCCTACAAGAGACTCTTGTTAGGAAAAGAAAGTACTTATCCTCTCATTCCCGTACACAGGGTTTGACCGCCCACATTGCTAGACTAATCTCATTAGAGATGATGCTCTACTGGTTGGTTGAAAGCGAAGCTTTCAAAGCCCTGATGGCCTATGCAGTACCACGCTATGACCTACCCAGTCGACACTTCTTTGCGAGAAAAGCCATCCCAGCCCTCCACCAGCATGTCAGAGACCGCATTGTCCATGCACTGAGGCAGTCAGTAGAAAGGTGCACCTCACAACAGATGCATGGACCAGTAGGCATGGCCAGGGACATTATGTGTCCATCACTGCACACTGGGTTAATGTGGTGGATGCAGGGTCTACAGGGGACAGCCATAGTGGGACAGTTCTGCCTAGCCCACGGTCTAGGAAACAGTTGGCTGTAGGCGTTCGCCACCTCTCCTCCTCCTCCTCCTCCAGAAGCAAAAGCTCATCCACAGAGCGCAGTCGCACGACCACTTCATCCGCAGCTGCCAGTGTTGCACACGAGGTGTCCCAATATGGAACAGCTAGTGGTAAGCGTCAGCAGGCTGTGTTGGAAAATGAAGTGTTTGGGCGACAACAGACACACCGCGGATGTACTGGCTGAGTACTTGCAGCAAGAAACTCAGTCATGGCTGGGCAGTGTACATCTTGAGGCAGTCGAGGTAGTCAGTGATAACGGAAGGAATTTTATGGCTGCCATAGCCCTTTCAGAACTGAAACACATACCTTGCCTGGCTCACACCTTGAACCTGGTGGTGCAGTGCTTCCTGAAAAATTATCCGGGGTTACCAGCCCTGCTCCTGAAGGTGCGAAGACTTTGCTTGCACATGTACATTCCAGCCGTATACTGAACCACCAGCGATTGCTGAATCTTCCCCAGGACAGCCTAATAATTGATGTTGCAACAAGGTGGAACTCCACACTGCACATGCTTCAGAGGCTGTGCGAACAGAGGCGTGCTGTAATTTATTTGTGGGAGGATACACATACATGGGCAGGCAGTTGGATGGCAGACATGGAGTTGTCTGGTGTGCAGTGGTCGAAGCTACAAGACCTCTGTCAAGTCCTTCAGTGTTTTGAGGAATGCACATGGCTGGTAAGTGCAGACGACGCCATCATAAGCATGAGCATCCCACTAATGCGTCTGCTGATGCAAAGTTTGATGCACATTAAGGAGCAGGCGTCTGCAGCTGAGGAGGAGGGAAGCCTTGATGACAGTCAGCCATTGTCTGCTCTCCTGGACGAGGTGGCAGATGAAGAGGAGGAGGAGAATGGGGATGAATATTTATGGGAGGAGGATGCTTCTCAGGGGGCAATAGAAACTGGTGGCGTTGCAAGGTCAGGTAGAGGGTTTTTGCGGGACACAAGTGATGTTGATTTGCAAAAAAGTGCTCCTCAACCCAGCACAAGCAGTGAAGTGACAACTGGAACATTGGCCCACATGGCTGAGTATGCCTTGTGTATCCTAAAAAGGGACCCCCGCATTACCAAAATGATGACCGATGACTAGTGTTGAGCATTCCGATACCGCAAGTATCGGGTATCGGCCGATACTTGCGGGTATCGGAATTCTGATACCGAAATCCGATACTTTTGTGGTATCGGGTATCGGTATCGAAACAACATTAATGTGTAAAAGAAAGAATTAAAATAAAAAATATTGCTTTACTCACCTCTCCGACGCAGCCTGGACCTCACCGAGGGAACCGGCAGCGTTCTTTTCTTAAAATGCGCGCTTTTCCTTCCTTCCGTGACGTCACGGCTTCTGATTGGTCGCGTGCCGCCCATGTGTCCGCGACGCGACCAATCACAGCAAGCCGTGACGTAATTTTCAGGTTCTTCTAGGCATTCAGTATTTTAAAATTACGTTCCGGCGTTGTGATTGGTCGCGTCGCGGTCACATGGGCGACGCGACCAATCACAAGCCGTGACGTCACGGGAGGCAGGAGACGCGCGCATTTTAAAATGCGCGCGTTTCCAGCCTCCCGTGATGTCACGGCTTGTGATTGGTCGCGTCGCCCATGTGACCGCGACGCGACCAATCACAACGCCGGAACGTAATTTTAAAATCCTGAAGGACCTGAAATTACGTCACGGCTTGCTGTGATTGGTCGCGTCGCGGCCACATGGGCGGCGCGCGACCAATCACAAGCCGGGACTTCACGTAAGGAAGTTAAAGCGCGAATTTTAAGCAAACAACGCTGCCGGTTCCCTCGGTAAGGTGCAGGCTGCGTCGGAGAGGTGAGTATAGCAATATTTTTTATTTTAATTCTTTATTTTACACATTAATATGGTTCCCAGGGCCTGAAGGCGAGTTTCCTCTCCTTCAGACCCTGGGAACCATCAGGAATACCGTCCGATACTTGAGTCCCATTGACTTGTATTGGTATCGGGTATCGGTATCGGATTAGATCCGATACTTTGCCGGTATCGGCCGATACTTTCCGATACCGATACTTTCAAGTATCGGACGGTATCGCTCAACACTACCGATGACGATTACTGGTTGGCCTGCCTCCTGGATCCACGATATAAAGGAAAATTACAAAATATCATGCCACATGAGAACCTTGAGCAAATATTGGCTACCAAACAAGCAACTCTTGTAGACCGTTTGATTCATGCATTCCCAGCACACAGCGGCGGTGATAGTTCTCACACGAGCTGTAGGGGGCAACATGGCAGAGGTGTTGGAGGTGCACAAATGCAAAGTGGCATTGGACAGAGGGGTTTTATGACCAGGTTGTGGAGTGATTTCGCAATGACCACAGACACGACAGGTACTGCTGCATCGATTCAAAGTGACAGGAGACAGTATTTGTCCAGTATGGTTATGAACTATTTTTCCTCCCTTATCGATGTTCTCCCTCACAGGTGATTCACCTTTGATTATTGGGCATCTAAAATAGACACCTGGCCTGAATTGGCAGAATATGCATTACAGGAGTTCGCTTGCCCAGCTGCTAGTGTGCTATCAGAAAGAGTCTTCAGTGCTGCTGGTTCAATACTGACCGAAAAAAGGACACGTCTGGCTACCCGAAATGTTGATAATCTAACCTTCATTAAAATGAACCAATCATGGATTTCAAATTATTTTGCCCCACCCCCTACTGACACGTAGCTTGCCTGAAAAATGTCTTGCTTTTGGCCTCCTCTTACTGACTGCTCCAATTCCTCCATTTGCAGCTGCTGAATGTTCACCATAGGCCATTTTTATACCTCCCTAAATGGGCTGACTCCCCCCACAGGGCCGTGTTCACCACTTGGTGCAAGCACCCGTGCGAGTGCCGTTTGCCTGGACAGGTGGGTGTGCCCACTCTTAGGCGACGGCACCGGTACTGGGTCCCTCATAGTACAGTGAAGTGTCTCTGACAGTGGTGTGCACAACCAACGTCAGACACACCATTGTAATATGAGGGGCCCTGTGCCAGTACCGCCGCCCATGAGAGAGTGTTCACCCCCAGCTCGAACAATGCTCTACCACTTGCAAAACTTACCTCTCCCTGCTCTACCACTGTGTAGTCTGTGCAGTTAAATCCTTCAATGGCACTGCCAATACAAATTTGTTGAAATGATAGTAAAAATATACAGGGGCCCTGGCCTCCGTTTAGACCAGTTAATACTTTGCGCCAACTACCACTGTCTGCTACTCAGCAGAGGAGCCCACCCCTGTACATAGCTATGCCACCTGTTTATTTATGAACTTTTTTTGGCAGAAATTTAGCCTACTTACTTATTTGGGCCTAGTAACTGTGTTAGCCAGTCCTTACAGTTGTCCTCCACTGAACAAAGCTATGCAGCCTGTGTTCTCCTGTTACCAATTTTGAACTGCATTTAGCCTAATTTTTTATTTTAGGCCTACCTCCTGTGTCAGTCTGCGCCACTCCTTACAGTTGTCCTCCACTGAACAAAGCAATGCCGCCTGTGTACTCCTGTTACAAATTTTGACCTGCATTTAGCCTACTTACTTATGTGGGCCTAGTAACTGTGTCAGCCACTCCTTACAGTTGTCCTCCACTGAACAAAGCAATGCCGCCTGTGTACTCCTGTTACCAATTTTGAACTGCATTTAGCTTACTTTTTTATTTTAGGCCTACTACATGTGTCTGTCTGCGCCACTCCTTACAGTTGTCCTCCACTGAACAAAGCTATGCCGCCTGTGCACTCCTGTTACCAATTTTGAACTGCATTTAGCCTACTTACTTATTTGGGCCTAGTAACTGTGTCAGCCAGTCCTTACAGTTGTCCTCCACTGAACAAAGCTATACCGCCTGTGTACTCCTGTTAAAAAATGTTTAACTGCTTTTAGCCTACTTTTTTATTTTGGGCCTATATCTGTGTTTCCTCCTCATCCTGCTGTCATGTCGGACACTATTCACACTAGGGCGTCCGACAGACAGAGGTAATTCCACATTCATTCACTATACGCTCAGTTGCGCTGGCTAGATTTTATCCAGGTTGCCCGGGGCTAATCTAGCTGGTAATTTAGTTGGAGGCTGGGTCACGCCCATGGCCTTTAAATAGTCATTCTGGACTTTGGGCGTCGCCGATTATAGCTTGTGTCTTGTGCCTGGTGATCTCGGTCTGGAGTGGTGGTCTAGGAGAAGAAATATCGTATCTGGTGGTGTATTATCCTTTGTCATATTTCTCCTTCCTATATTTGTGTTTGTTTTGCCCTGTGCACATTATAGTGTTTTCCTGTGTGTCTGTGGCTTGGTGCGTTTTTTAGTTTTCCCTGTCTGTGCTTTCTGTTGAGGTTGGTGTGTGGTCTAATCACTGGTTGGCGGGTGGAGGTTTCAGCATAGGGCTGAAACAGGAGTCAGGGTCAGGCCTGGTGGCCCAGACAAGCACACCATCAGTGTAAATTCTGGGAGAGGGACAGACAGGGTTTTCCCTAGTCTGAGGGGTATCGCAGGGGCCCAGGTAATCAGCTGTAGTCTACCCAGTACCCCCGTGACACCTGCCTATTGCCCAGCCACTGCTAGATGAGTCTGCTGGTACATTGACCCAGACCACTACATTCCCCTTTCACTCTACACAGCCAGAATCTTACCCTGCTAAAAGTCAGGTTCCCCTTCCCACATACTATACCACCTTACACGGGGACAAAGAGGAAGGTGCAGATGAAAGTGCAGGTTCCTTCATCAGGTGGGCATACTCGTTGGCACTGGCACAGGGCCCCTCGTAGTACGCAAAAGTGTCTCTGGCAGTGGGAGGCGCCGCCCGCTGTCAAACACACCGCCGAACTATGAGGGGCCCTGTGCCAGTGCCAACTAGTGGCCCCCCTGCTTGCTCAGGATCACAGCACTTGCAAAATTGAAATACTTACCTCTCCCTGCTCCACCGCCGTGACGTATTCCGCATTTCCTGGGCCCAAGAAAATCTTGAGCCAGCCCTACCCCCCACAACTTTAGCCAAATGACCCCCTGTTTTCAATGCGTAGCTATTATTATAAAGTAAATTAAGATTGACAAGCTTAAGTAATAAGAATTGATGTTTTTGGCATTAAAATGGGCACTGTATGTGTTTTCCTGTCCTCCACTCACTGCCGACTTTGATTCCCCATTGACTTGCATTGGGTTTCGTGTTTCAGTCGGCCCCTGACTTTTCGCAATAATCGGCAGATTTCACCAGACCCGACTTTTGAGAAAGTCGGGTTTCACGAAACCCGACTCGGTCCTAAAAAAGTAAAAGTCGCTCAACTCTACCAGTCACCATTCTGGTCGCTCTTCTCCGAATTTGCTCCAGTTTGTTGATGTCTTTTTTAAAATGTGGTGCCCAAAACTGGACACAGTATTCCAGATGAGGTCTGACCAAAGAGGAGTAGAGGGCAATAATGACTTCACGTGATCTAGACTGTATGCTTCTGTTAATACATCCTAGAATTGTATTTGCCCTTTTTGGTGCTGCATCACACTGTTGACTCATGTTCAGTCTGTGATCTATTAGTATACCCAAGTCTTTTTCCCATGTGCTGTTGCATAGCCCTATTCCTCTCATTCTGTATATGCTTTTTTCATTTTTATTGCCCAGATGTAGTACTTTGCATTTTTCACTGTTGAAAAATCATTCTGTTGGTTGCTGCCCACTGCTCCAGTTTATTTATATATTTTTGAATCCTCTTTCTCTCTTCTCTAGTATTAGCTATTAGTGATGGGCGAGCACTAAAATGCTTGGGTGCTCGTTGCTTGGGTCGAGCAAATTGGATTACTCCGGTACTTGGCCAGAACAACGAGCCCAATGTAAGTCTATGGGAGACCCGAGTATTTTTACCGTGATCCCCCCGCGGGTCCTTTTAAGGTCTAAAAATGTCTGAAAATGATGGAAACACTGCTCAAATGACACAGGGACCTAATGGGGATCGCCCCTGTAAGCATTCCTGACTCCCAGTTCACAGCCTTAATTATTTTTTTCCGAGATTCATGCCATTTTTCCCGGTGCCACAAAAAACACATGAAAATGAAACCAAAGTGGGTTTTGCTTGGAAACGTGTCAAGTGTAGGGGTTTGGCTCGCTCAAGTGTGACGGCTGACACTTTAGGAGGCACGTTCCATCAAAAGTTCAAAGGTTTATTGCGCCATAAACCATATAGCAAAACAGAAAACAAAATAGCCTTTAGCTTAGGCAAAGGAAAAAAACAAGTGTCCAGTCCTTCAGGCTCAGTCCTGGAGCCTTAACACACTCTGGAGGCTAGCACCTCCACACATATCTACTGTGTTAAGCATTAGGCTTTCTTTTATAGGTCTAACCACACCCAGAACCCATCACATGATTTGACATGTGGTTGTGACATCATCACAGGTCCTGAAACACATATAGATAGCTATGGTTACATCACAGCGGCAAGCCATCTATGTGACACATATCTCCCGTCGATTAGACACCCTTTAGCCACGCTACATACCTCCCCCTCTGCCTAAAGCTGTGGGGCTTGGCACTATCCCCCACTAGACAAGGGATTCTTGACAGGGCATCAGCATTACCATGCAGCTTCCCGGCCCTATGTTCCACATGGAAACAGAAGTCCTGCAGGTCTAAGAACCAAAGGGTGACCCTAGCATTTCTACCCTTTGTTTCCATCATCCATCTAAGTGGAGCATGGTCGGATATCAGTCTAAATTTATGTCCCAGCAGATAGTACCATAATTTGTCCACCGCCCACTTTATGGCCGAGCACTCCTTCTCTACGACTGAGTAGTTCTTTTCAGACGAGGACAGCTTCCTACTCAGATAGAGAACAGGATGCTCCTCCCCACGTAGTTCTTGGGAAAGGACTGCTGCTACCCCAACATCTGAGGCATCTGTCTGAAGAATAAACTCTTTCTTGAAGTTTGGGGCCATCAGAACGGTTTGCTTACACAGAGCCTCTTTCATTTCTTGGAAGGCTAACTCTGTTTCTTCGGACCATTTAACCATTACTGATTTTGTCCCCTTTAGCAGATCAGTCAGAGGCACAGCCATCGTGGCAAAGTTTGGGATGAACCTCCTGTAATACCCCACAATTCCCAGGAAGGCTTTAACTTGCTTTTTGGAAACTGGTTTTGGCCATGTTTCAATTGCCTCCACTTTACTGATTTGGGGTTTTATTTCTCCATGACCCACTATATATCCAAGGTACTTAGCTTCTTCTTTACCCAAGGTGTTGTGAATTCCGTTCTTGGGCTCCCTCCGGTGGTTGTAAATGGCACTTTTGTGAGTTCTGCCCTTGGGCTCCCTCTGGTGGTTTTGAGTGGAACTGCTGCTCCTTGGGTTTAGCATTGCAGCTGCTTCCACTGATCGTCTCTCCTGGCTCTGCTATTTAGCCTGGCTCTAGTCTTCAGCCAGTGCCAGCTGTCAATGTTTCTTGGTTGGATTCAGATCTCTCCTTGGATTTCTCTGATAGCCTGTCCATTTCAGCAAAGATAAGTCATTGCTTTTCTTTTGGTTGTCCACTTGCTTTGGACTTAATCGTTCAGCTGATGTTGTGTTTTTTTTTGTCCAGCTTGTCTGTATGATATATTCAGCTTAGCTGGAAGCTCTGGGGAAGCAGATTTGCCCCTCCACACCGTGAGTCGGTGTGGAGATTTTTTTGTAAACTCTGCGTGGATTTTTAGCTTTTAATACTGACCGCACAGTATCCTTTTCTATCCCGTCTATCTAGGTAGTTTTGGCCTCCTTTGCTAAATCCTGTTTTCATTCTGTGTATGTCATTTCCCTCTCCACTCACAGTCAATATTTGTGGGGGGCTATCTTTCCTTTGGGGTTTTCTCTGAGGCAAGATAGCTTTCCGTTTCCATCTTTAGGGGTAGTTAGTTCTCAGGCTGTGACGAGGTGTCTAGGGAGTGACAGGAACATCCCACGGCTACTTCTAGTGTTAGTGTTAGGATTAGGAACTGTGGTCAGTACAGATACCACCTCCTCAGAGCTCGTCCCATGTTGCTCCTTAACCACCAGGTCATAACACCAAGGCACACTTCTTCGGGTTTATTGTAAACCCCGCCTCTCTTATAGCATCAAACACCGCTTGGACCTTTTCCAGATGACTCTCCCAGTCCGGGCTAAAGATGATGATATCATCCAGGTACGCAGCAGCGTATGCCATATGGGGTGCAAGGATTCTATCCATAGCCCTCTGGAAGGTCGCCGGAGCTCCCTGTAGGCCAAACGGCATCCGGACATACTGAAAGCATCCATCTGGTGTAGAAAACGTCGTCTTCTCCTTGGCTTCCTGTGCCATGGGAATCTACCAATACCCCTTCGTCAAATCCAAGGTGGTTATATACCTGGTGGGCCCAAGCCTTTCGATGAGCTCATCAATGCGGGGCATGGGATATGCGTCGAACTTGGAGACCTCATTCAACTTCCTATAGTCGTTGCAAAATCTCCACTCCCCATCAGGTTTTGGGTCCAGGACAATTGGGCTCGACCAACCACTCTTGGATTCCTCAATGACTCCAAGCTTCAACATACGCTCCACTTCCTTGGAGATTACTTCTCGACGGGCCTCAGGAATTCGATAGGGCTTCATGTTCACGCGCACATGTGGCTCTGTCAGGACCTCATGCTCTATGACCATCGTGTACCCAGGCAACTCAGAAAACAGGTCCCTGTTCTTCTGGAGTAACTCCCGGCACTGCTGTTTCTGGGCCTTCGATGGCGTCTCCGCTATAGTAACCCCTCCAACCTCATCTTCTGGGTTGCTTAGCAAAGATGGAGTTACTGCCGGGTCTCTATCTTGCCATGGCTTGATGAGGATGACATGGTAAACTTGGATTGGTTTCCGTCTACCTGGTTGGTGAATTTTATAGTTTACCTCACCAAGCTTCTCTACGACCTCATATGGCCCTTGCCATTTGGCCAAGAACTTGCTCTCCACCATCGGAACTAACACAAGAACTCGGTCTCCCGGTTTGAACTGCCTAACTCTTGCAGACCAGTTGTAGACCCTGGCCTGAGCTTCTTGTGCCTGGAGGAGGTGTTCTTTCATGATAGGCATCACCTTTGCAATCCTCTGCTGCATCAGGGCCACATGCTCAATGACGCTTTTGTGGAGCGTAACTTCGGCGTCCCAAGTTTACTTGGCTATATCCAGGAGTCATCTCGGATGACGGCCATATAGAAGCTCAAATGGTGATAACCCTGTGGAGGCCTGTGGAACTTCATGAATGGAAAACATCAGATATGGTAAGAGACAGTCCCAGTCTCTACCGTCTTTCTCTATAGCTTTTCTCAGCATGCTCTTCAGTGTTTTGTTAAATATCTCAACAAGACCATCTGACTGGGGATGGTACACCGAGGTCCTCAACTGGGAGATTTTCAGGACTTTGCATAACTCCCTCATCACCTTGCTCATGAAAGGTGTCCCCTGGTCAGTCAGAATCTCCTTCGGCAGACCTGTCCTGGAAAACACATGGACCAACTCGCGGGCTATACTTTTCGAGGAAGAATTTCTAAGAGGAATTGCCTCAGGATAATGTGTGGCATAGTCCAGGATCACTAATATATACTGGTGGCCCCGGGCTGATTTAACTAAGGGACCAACCAAGTCCATGGCAATTCTCTCGAATGGTACCTCAATAATGGGCAATGGCACAAGGGGGCTCCAGAAATGAGGACTGGGACAGTTAGCTGACATGTAGGGCAAGACCTGCAATAGTTCACTATTTTCCAGTGACACCCAGGCCAATAGAACCTCTGCACAACCCGTTCCTGCATTTTTTTCACCCCTAGGTGTCCACCCAAGATGTGTGAATGGGCCATATCCAATACCTTCCGTCTATATGGACCCGGCACTACCAACTGCTCTATCAACTCCTCCCTTATTTTTGTGACTCGGTACAACAACTCCCCATTCATCAGAAAATGGGGAAATCTTGTGTCTGCCCCCGCTGTTATGGTTCTCAATGGCAAGAGAACATAGCCCAGCATACATAGGAACTAGCTCTTGGAAGGATGGAAACTTAAACTGACCATGAACTAAACCTGCCGCACAACTAACAGTAGCCGGGTAGCGTAGCCTGCGTTTTATCCCTAGACGCCCAGCGCCGGCCGGAGGACTAACTAATCCTGGCAGAGGAAAATATAGTCCTGGCTCACCTCTAGAGAAATTTCCCCGAAAGGCAGACAGAGGCCCCCACATATATTGGCGGTGATTTAAGATGAAAATGACAAACGTAGTATGAAAATAGGTTTAGCAAAATCGAGGTCCGCTTACTAGATAGCTGGAAGACAGAAAGGGTACTTTCATGGTCAGCTGAAAACCCTATCAATACACCATCCTGAAATTACTTTAAGACTCTAGTATTAACTCATAACATCAGAGTGGCAATTTCAGATCACAAGAGCTTTCCAGACACAGAAACGAAACTGCAGCTGTGAACTGGAACAAAATGCAAAAAACAAACAAGGACAAAAGTCCAACTTAGCTGGAAGTTGTCTGGTAGCAGGAACATGCACAGAAAGGCTTCTGATTACAATGTTGACCGGCATGGAAGTGACAGAGGAGCAAGGTTAAATAGCGACTCCCACATCCTGATGGGAACAGGTGAACAGAGGGGATGATGCACACAAGTTCAATTCCACCAGTGGCCACCGGGGGAGCCCAAAATCCAATTTCACAACAGTACCCCCCCCTCAAGGAGGGGGCACCGAACCCTCACCAGAACCACCAGGGCGATCAGGATGAGCCCTATGAAAGGCACGGACCAGATCGGAGGCATGAACATCAGAGGCAGTCACCCAAGAATTATCCTCCTGACCGTATCCCTTCCATTTGACCAGATACTGGAGTTTCCGTCTGGAAACACGGGAGTCCAAGATTTTTTCCACAACGTACTCCAACTCGCCCTCAACCAACACCGGAGCAGGAGGCTCAACGGAAGGCACAACCGGTACCTCATACCTGCGCAACAATGACCGATGAAAAACATTATGAATAGAAAAAGATGCAGGGAGGTCCAAACGGAAGGACACAGGATTAAGAATCTCCAATATCTTGTACGGGCCGATGAACCGAGGCTTAAACTTAGGAGAAGAAACCCTCATAGGGACAAAACGAGAAGACAACCACACCAAGTCCCCGACACAAAGCCGAGGACCAACCCGACGCCGGCGGTTGGCAAAAAGCTGAGTCTTCTCCTGGGACAACTTCAAATTGTCCACCACCTGCCCCCAAATCTGATGCAACCTCTCCACCACAGCATCCACTCCAGGACAATCCGAAGATTCCACCTGAGCGGAGGAAAATCGAGGATGAAACCCCGAATTACAGAAAAAAGGAGACACCAAGGTGGCAGAGCTGGCCCGATTATTGAGGGCAAACTCCGCTAAAGGCAAAAAAGCAACCCAATCATCCTGATCTGCAGACACAAAACACCTCAAATATGTCTCCAAAGTCTGATTCGTCCGCTCGGTCTGGCCATTAGTCTGAGGATGGAAAGCAGACGAGAAAGACAAATCTATGCCCATCCTAGCACAGAATGCCCGCCAAAATCTAGACACGAATTGGGTTCCTCTGTCAGAAACGATATTCTCCGGAATACCATGCAAACGAACCACATTTTGAAAAAACAGAGGAACCAACTCGGAAGAAGAAGGCAACTTAGGCAGGGGAACCAAATGGACCATCTTAGAGAAACGGTCACACACCACCCAGATGACAGACATCTTCTGAGAAACAGGAAGATCCGAAATAAAATCCATCGAGATGTGCGTCCAAGGCCTCTTCGGGATAGGCAAGGGCAACAACAATCCACTAGCCCGAGAACAACAAGGCTTGGCCCGAGCACAAACGTCACAAGACTGCACAAAGCCTCGTACATCTCGTGACAGGGAAGGCCACCAGAAGGACCTTGCCACCAAATCCCTGGTACCAAAGATTCCAGGATGACCTGCCAACGCAGAAGAATGAACCTCAGAAATGACTTTACTGGTCCAATCATCAGGAACAAACAGTCTACCAGGTGGGCAACGATCAGGTCTATCCGCCTGAAAATCCTGCAAGGCCCGCCGCAGGTCTGGAGAAATGGCAGACAATATCACTCCATCCTTAAGGATACCTGTAGGTTCAGAATTACCAGGGGAGTCAGGCTCAAAACTCCTAGAAAGGGCATCCGCCTTAACATTCTTAGAACCCGGTAGGTATGACACCACAAAATTAAACCGAGAGAAAAACAACGACCAGCGCGCCTGTCTAGGATTCAGGCGTCTGGCGGACTCAAGATAAATTAAATTTTTGTGGTCGGTCAATACCACCACCTGATGTCTAGCCCCCTCAAGCCAATGACGCCACTCCTCAAAAGCCCACTTCATGGCCAAAAGCTCCCGATTCCCAATATCATAATTCCGCTCGGCGGGCGAAAATTTACGAGAAAAAAAAGCACAAGGTTTCATCACGGAGCAGTCGGAACTTCTTTGCGACAAAACCGCCCCAGCTCCGATTTCAGAAGCGTCGACCTCAACCTGAAAAGGAAGAGCAACATCAGGCTGACGCAACACAGGGGCGGAAGAAAAGCGGCGCTTAAGCTCCCGAAAGGCCTCCACAGCAGCAGGGGACCAATCAGCAACATCAGCACCCTTCTTAGTCAAATCAGTCAATGGTTTAACAACATCAGAAAAACCAGCAATAAATCGACGATAAAAGTTAGCAAAGCCCAAAAATTTCTGAAGACTCTTAAGAGAAGAGGGTTGCGTCCAATCACAAATAGCCCGAACCTTGACAGGATCCATCTCGATGGAAGAGGGGGAAAAAATGTATCCCAAGAAGGAAATCTTTTGAACCCCAAAAACGCACTTAGAACCCTTCACACACAAGGAATTAGACCACAAAACCTGAAAAACCCTCCTGACCTGCTGGACATGAGAGTCCCAGTCATCCGAAAAAATCAGAATATCATCCAGATACACGATCATAAATTTATCCAAATAATCACGGAAAATGTCATGCATAAAGGACTGAAAGACTGAAGGGGCATTTGAAAGGCCAAAAGGCATCACCAAATACTCAAAGTGGCCCTCGGGCGTATTAAATGCGGTTTTCCACTCATCCCCCTGCTTAATTCGCACCAAATTATACGCCCCACGGAGATCTATCTTAGAGAACCACTTGGCCCCCTTTATGCGAGCAAACAAATCAGTCAGCAGTGGCAACGGATATTGATATTTAACCGTGATTTTATTCAAAAGCCGATAATCAATACACGGCTGTTATGACCCCAATGGCGAGGGTCTCAGAGGAACGTGGAAGTCTGCAGAATACAAAAATCCAGCTCATAGGGCAGTGGTAACTGGGTTGACCATATATCTACTCCTAACGCCAACACTAGAAGTAGCCGGGGATCATTCCTACGTTGATTCTAGATGACACGCTCCAGCCGGAGAATCTAGCTACCCCTAGTAGAGGAAAACAAAAGACCTTTCTTGCCTCCAGAGAAGGGGACCCCAAAGCTGGATAGAAGCCCCCCACAAATAATAACGGTGAGGTAAGAGGAAATGACAAACACAGAAATGAACCAGGTTTAGCACAGAGAGGCCCGCTAACTGATAGCAGAATAAAGAAAGGTAACTTATATGGTCAACAAAAACCCTATCAAAATCCACACTGGAAATTCAAGAACCCCCGAACCGTCTAACGGTCCGGGGGGAGAACACCAGCCCCCTAGAGCTTCCAGCAAAGGTCAGGATATATATTTGGAACAAGCTGGACAAAAATACAAAACCAAAACAAATAGCAAAAAGCAAAAAGCAGACTTAGCTGATATAACTGGAACCAGGATCAGTAGACAAGAGCACAGCAGACTAGCTCTGATAACTACGTTGCCAGGCATAGAACTGAAGGTCCAGGGAGCTTAAATAGCAACACCCTTAACTAACGACCCAGGTGCGGATAAAAGGAATGACAGAAAAACCAGAGTCAAAAAACTAGTAACCACTAGAGGGAGCAAAAAGCAAATTCACAACAGTACCCCCCCCTTAGTGAGGGGTCACCGAACCCTCACCACGACCACCAGGGCGATCAGGATGAGCGGCATGAAAGGCACGAACTAAATCGGCCGCATGAACATCAGAGGCGACCACCCAGGAATTATCCTCCTGACCATAGCCCTTCCACTTGACCAGGTACTGAAGCCTCCGCCTGGAGAGGCGAGAATCCAAGATCTTCTCCACCACGTACTCCAACTCGCCCTCAACCAACACCGGAGCAGGAGGCTCAGCAGAAGGAACTACAGGCACAATGTACCGCCGCAACAAGGACCTATGAAATACATTGTGAATAGCAAACGACACAGGAAGATCCAGACGAAAAGATACAGGATTAAGGATTTCCAATATCTTGTAAGGCCCAATAAAACGAGGTTTAAATTTGGGAGAGGAGACCTTCATAGGAACAAAGCGGGAAGAAAGCCATACCAAATCCCCAACGCGTAGTCGGGGACCCACACCGCGGCGGCGGTTGGCAAAGCGCTGAGCCCTCTCCTGTGACAACTTCAAGTTGTCCACCACATGATTCCAGATCCGCTGCAACCTATCCACCACAGAATCCACCCCAGGACAGTCAGAAGGCTCCACATGACCCGAAGAAAAGCGAGGATGGAAACCAGAGTTGCAGAAAAAAGGCGAAACCAAGGTGGCGGAACTAGCCCGATTATTAAGGGCAAACTCAGCCAACGGCAAGAATGTCACCCAATCGTCCTGATCAGCAGAGACAAAACACCTCAAATAAGCCTCCAAAGTCTGATTGGTTCGCTCCGTCTGTCCATTAGTCTGAGGATGGAAAGCAGACGAAAACGACAAATCAATGCCCATCCTACTACAAAAGGATCGCCAGAACCTGGAAACGAACTGGGATCCTCTGTCTGACACAATATTCTCAGGGATGCCGTGCAAACGAACCACGTTCTGGAAAAACACAGGAACCAGATCGGAAGAGGAAGGCAGCTTAGGCAAAGGAACCAAATGGACCATCTTTGAGAAGCGATCACATATCACCCAGATAACGGACATGCCCTGAGATAGCGGAAGATCAGAAATGAAATCCATGGAGATATGTGTCCAAGGTCTCTTCGGGACAGGCAAGGGCAAGAGCAAACCGCTGGCACGAGAACAGCAAGGCTTAGCTCGAGCACAAGTCCCACAGGACTGCACAAATGACCGCACATCCCTTGACAAGGAAGGCCACCAAAAGGACCTGGCCACCAGATCTCTGGTGCCAAAAATTCCCGGGTGACCTGCCAACACCAAGGAATGAACCTCGGAAATGACTCTGCTGGTCCACTTATCCGGGACAAACAGTCTGTCAGGTGGACAAGACTCAGGCCTATCAGCCTGAAATCTCTGCAACACACGTCGCAGATCCGGAGAAATAGCTGACAAGATAACTCCATCTTTAAGAATACCAACAGGATCAGCGACTCCAGGAGCATCAGGCACAAAGCTCCTAGAAAGAGCATCGGCCTTCACATTCTTTGAACCTGGTAAATACGAGACAACAAAATCAAAGCGGGAGAAAAACAATGACCAGCGGGCCTGTCTCGGATTAAGGCGTTTAGCAGACTCGAGATACATCAGATTTTTGTGATCAGTCAAGACCACCACACGATGCTTAGCACCCTCGAGCCAATGACGCCACTCCTCAAATGCCCATTTCATGGCCAACAACTCCCGATTGCCCACATCATAATTTCGCTCGGCAGGCGAAAACTTCCTAGAGAAAAAGGCACAAGGTTTCATAACAGAGCAACCAGGGCCTCTCTGCGACAAAACGGCCCCTGCTCCAATCTCTGAAGCATCCACCTCAACCTGAAAGGGAAGTGAGACATCGGGCTGGCACAAAACAGGCGCCGAAGTAAACCGGCGTTTCAACTCCTGGAAAGCCTCCACGGCAGCAGGAGCCCAGTTAGCTACATCGGAGCCCTTCTTGGTCATATCCGTCAAAGGTTTCACAATGCTAGAAAAATTAGCGATAAAACGACGGTAGAAGTTAGCGAAACCCAAGAACTTCTGAAGACTCTTAACTGACGAGGGCTGAGTCCAATCAAGAATAGCTCGGACCTTGACTGGGTTCATCTCCACAGCAGAAGGGGAAAAAATGAACCCCAAAAAGGGAACCTTCTGTACACCAAAGAGACACTTTGAGCCCTTGACAAACAAAGAATTTTCACGCAAAATTTTAAAGACCAACCTGACCTGCTCCACATGCGAATCCCAATTATCAGAAAAAACCAAAATATCATCCAGATAAACAATCAAAAATTTATCCAGATACTTCCGGAAAATGTCATGCATAAAGGA
Source organism: Ranitomeya variabilis (assembly GCF_051348905.1). NCBI lineage: Eukaryota > Metazoa > Chordata > Amphibia > Anura > Dendrobatidae > Ranitomeya > Ranitomeya variabilis. The sequence goes on along the minus strand of NC_135234.1, from coordinate 130,287,666 downwards.
CTGAAAAACTGAAGGCGCATTGGAGAGCCCAAAAGGCATCACCAAGTACTCAAAATGACCTTCGGGCGTATTGAATGCGGTTTTCCATTCATCACCTTGCTTAATGCGTACAAGGTTGTACGCACCACGAAGGTCTATCTTGGTGAACCACTTGGCACCTTTAATCCGGGCAAACAAGTCAGACAACAGCGGTAAAGGATACTGAAATTTGACAGTGATCTTATTTAAAAGCCGATAATCAATACAAGGTCTCAAAGATCCGTCCTTTTTTGCCACAAAAAAGAATCCCGCACCAAGAGGGGAAGAAGACGGACGAATATGTCCTTTCTCTAGAGACTCCTTGATATATGAACGCATAGCGGTATGTTCAGGTACCGACAGATTAAACAGTCTTCCCTTAGGAAATTTACTGCCTGGGATCAAATCTATAGCACAGTCACAGTCCCTATGAGGAGGCAGTGCACTGGACTCAGACTCACTGAAGACATCCTGATAATCAGACAAATACTCCGGAACTTCCGAAGGCGTAGAAGAAGCAATAGACACAGGCAGGGAATCCCCATGAATACCCCGACAGCCCCAACTTGAGACTGACATAGCCTTCCAGTCCAGGACTGGATTATGGGTCTGTAACCATGGCAGCCCTAAAACAACCAAATCATGCATTTTATGTAAAACCAGGAAACGTATCACCTCGCGGTGTTCAGGAGTCATGCACATGGTAACCTGTGTCCAATACTGCGGTTTATTTGCTGCCAATGGCGTAGCATCAATACCCCTAAGAGGAATAGGATTTTCTAATGGTTCAAGAGTAAAACCACAGTGCTTAGCAAATGACAGATCCATAAGACTCAGGGCAGCACCTGAATCTACAAACGCCATGACAGGATAAGACGACAGTGAGCAAATCAAAGTTACAGACAGAATAAATTTAGGTTGCAAATTACCAACGGTGACAGGACTAACAACCTTAGCTATACGTTTAGAGCATGCTGAGATAACATGTGTAGAATCACCACAGTAGTAGCACAAGCCATTCCGGCGTCTATGAATTTTCCGCTCATTTCTAGTCAGGATTCTATCACATTGCATCAAATCAGGTGTCTGTTCAGACAACACCATGAGGGAATTTGCGGTTTTTCTATCACATTGCACCGAATTAGGTGTCTGTTCAGACAACACCATGAGGGAATTTGCGGTTTTGCGCTCCCGCAACCGCCGGTCAATTTGAATAGCCAGTGCCATAGTATCATTCAGACCTGTGGGAATGGGAAAACCCACCATAACATTCTTAATGGCTTCAGAAAGGCCATTTCTAAAATTAGCGGCCAGTGCACACTCGTTCCAATGTGTCAGCACGGACCATTTCCGAAATTTTTGGCAGTACACTTCAGCCTCGTCCTGCCCCTGAGACATAGCCAGCAAGGCCTTTTCTGCCTGAATCTCAAGATTGGGTTCCTCATAAAGTAAACCGAGCGCCAGAAAAAACGCATTAATATCAGCCAATGCCGGATCTCCTGGCGCCAGCGAAAAAGCCCAATCCTGAGGGTCGCCCCGTAAGAACGAAATAACAATTTTTACTTGCTGAGCAGAGTCTCCAGATGAACAGTGTCTCAGGGACAAAAACAATTTACAATTATTCACGAAATTCCTAAACTTAAACCTGTCTCCGGAAAACAGTTCAGGAATCGGTATTTTAGGTTCTGACCTAGGATTTCTGATAACATAGTCCTGTATGCCCTGCACACGAGTAGCCAGCTGGTCCACACTTGTAATCAAGGTCTGGACATTCATGTCTGCAGCAAGCATAGCCACTCTGAGGTAAAGGGGAAGAAGAAAAAAAAAAAAAAAAACTCAGAATCTTCTTTCTTATAATCCCTCTTCTGCAATGCATTAAACATTTAATACGGTCCTGGCAAACTGTTATGACCCCAATGGCGAGGGTCTCAGAGGAACGTGGAAGTCTGCAGAATACAAAAATCCAGCTCATAGGGCAGTGGTAACTGGGTTGACCATATATCTACTCCTAACGCCAACACTAGAAGTAGCCGGGGATCATTCCTACGTTGATTCTAGATGACACGCTCCAGCCGGAGAATCTAGCTACCCCTAGTAGAGGAAAACAAAAGACCTTTCTTGCCTCCAGAGAAGGGGACCCCAAAGCTGGATAGAAGCCCCCCACAAATAATAACGGTGAGGTAAGAGGAAATGACAAACACAGAAATGAACCAGGTTTAGCACAGAGAGGCCCGCTAACTGATAGCAGAATAAAGAAAGGTAACTTATATGGTCAACAAAAACCTTATCAAAATCCACACTGGAAATTCAAGAACCCCCGAACCGTCTAACGGTCCGGGGGGAGAACACCAGCCCCCTAGAGCTTCCAGCAAAGGTCAGGATATATATTTGGAACAAGCTGGACAAAAATACAAAACCAAAACAAATAGCAAAAAGCAAAAAGCAGACTTAGCTGATATAACTGGAACCAGGATCAGTAGACAAGAGCACAGCAGACTAGCTCTGATAACTACGTTGCCAGGCATAGAACTGAAGGTCCAGGGAGCTTAAATAGCAACACCCTTAACTAACGACCCAGGTGCGGATAAAAGGAATGACAGAAAAACCAGAGTCAAAAAACTAGTAACCACTAGAGGGAGCAAAAAGCAAATTCACAACACACGGCCTCAAAGAGCCATCTTTCTTAGACACAAAGAAAAAAACGGCTCCTAAGGGAGATGACGAAGGACGAATATGTCCCTTTTCCAAGGACTCCTTTATATATTCTCGCATAGCAGCATGTTCAGGCACAGACAGATTAAATAAACGACCCTTAGGGTATTTACTACCCGGAATCAAATCTATGGCACAATCGCACTCCCGGTGCGGAGGTAATGAACCAAGCTTAGGTTCTTCAAAAACGTCACGATAGTCAGACAAGAATTCAGGAATCTCAGAGGGAATAGATGACGAAATGGAAACCAAAGGTACGTCCCCATGCATCCCCTTACATCCCCAGCTTAACACAGACATAGCGTTCCAGTCGAGGACTGGGTTATGAGATTGCAGCCATGGCAATCCAAGCACCAACACATCATGTAGATTACACAGCACAAGAAAGCGAATAATCTCCTGATGATCCGGATTAATTCGCATAGTTACTTGTGTCCAGTATTGTGGTTTATTACTAGCCAATGGGGTGGAGTCAATCCCCTTCAGAGGTATAGGAGTTTCAAGAGGCTCTAAATCATACCCACAGCGTTTGGCAAAGGACCAATCCATAAGACTCAAAGCGGCGCCAGAGTCGACATAGGCATCCGCGGTAATAGATGATAAAGAACAAATCAGGGTCACAGATAGAATAAACTTAGACTGAAAAGTGCCAATTGAAACTGACTTATCAAGCTTCTTAGTACGCTTAGAGCATGCTGATATAACATGAGTTGAATCACCACAATAAAAGCACAACCCATTTTTTCGTCTAAAATTCTGCCGTTCGCTTCTGGACAGAATTCTATCACATTGCATATTCTCTGGCGTCTTCTCAGTAGACACCGCCAAATGGTGCACAGGTTTGCGCTCCCGCAGACGTCTATCGATCTGGATAGCCATTGTCATGGACTCATTCAGACCCGCAGGCACAGGGAACCCCACCATAACATCCTTAACGGCATCAGAGAGACCCTCTCTGAAATTCGCCGCCAGGGCGCACTCATTCCACTGAGTAAGCACAGACCATTTACGGAATTTTTGGCAGTATATTTCAACTTCATCTTGCCCCTGAGATAGGGACATCAAGGCTTTTTCCGCCTGAAGCTCTAAATGAGGTTCCTCATAAAGCAACCCCAAGGCCAGAAAAAACGCATCCACATTGAGCAACGCAGGATCCCCTGGAGCCAATGCAAAAGCCCAATCTTGAAGGTCGCCCCGGAGCAAGGAAATCACAATCCTGACCTGCTGAGCAGGATCTCCAGCAGAGCGAGATTTCAGGGACAAAAACAACTTGCAATTATTTTTGAAATTTTGAAAGCAAGATCTATTCCCCGAGAAAAATTCAGGCAAAGGAATTCTAGGTTCAGATATAGGAACATGAACAACAAAATCTTGTAAATTTTGAACTTTCGTGGTGAGATTATTCAAACCTGCAGCTAAACTCTGAATATCCATTTTAAACAGGTGAACACAGAGCCATTCCAGGATTAGAAGGAGAGAGAGAGAGGAAGGCTGCAATATAGGCAGACTTGCAAGTGATTCAATTGAAAGCACACTCAGAACTGAAGGGAAAAAAAAAAAAAAAAAAATTTTTTCAGCAGACTTCTTTTTTCTCTCCTTTCTCTGCCAATTAATTTAACCCTTTGTGGGCCGGTCAAACTGTTATGGTTCTCAATGGCAAGAGAACATAGCCCAGCATACATAGGAACTAGCTCTTGGAAGGATGGAAACTTAAACTGACCATGAACTAAACCTGCCGCACAACTAACAGTAGCCGGGTAGCGTAGCCTGCGTTTTATCCCTAGACGCCCAGCGCCGGCCGGAGGACTAACTAATCCTGGCAGAGGAAAATATAGTCCTGGCTCACCTCTAGAGAAATTTCCCCGAAAGGCAGACAGAGGCCCCCACATATATTGGCGGTGATTTAAGATGAAAATGACAAACGTAGTATGAAAATAGGTTTAGCAAAATCGAGGTCCGCTTACTAGATAGCTGGAAGACAGAAAGGGTACTTTCATGGTCAGCTGAAAACCCTATCAATACACCATCCTGAAATTACTTTAAGACTCTAGTATTAACTCATAACATCAGAGTGGCAATTTCAGATCACAAGAGCTTTCCAGACACAGAAACGAAACTGCAGCTGTGAACTGGAACAAAATGCAAAAAACAAACAAGGACAAAAGTCCGACTTAGCTGGAAGTTGTCTGGTAGCAGGAACATGCACAGAAAGGCTTCTGATTACAATGTTGACCGGCATGGAAGTGACAGAGGAGCAAGGTTAAATAGCGACTCCCACATCCTGATGGGAACAGGTGAACAGAGGGGATGATGCACACAAGTTCAATTCCACCAGTGGCCACCGGGGGAGCCCAAAATCCAATTTCACAACACCCCGCCTCCTGTACAACCCCATTAATAACTTTGACATTATTAAAGGCTTCCCTCAGAGTTGGGTCCCTATGTTGGGCAGCCCCAAAATTTTCACCGGTTACCTCTATCTCCAGAATGTCAGATGCAGGGGACACTTCCTCCTCATCCCCAACCAGGACACAAAAAGGAAACCTGTCTGTCTCTGGGTGTGGCGATACCTTTTTAGGGTTCACTGGTTCCCTACTCTTGCTAGCAACCTCAGAACCCTTACCCCACAAATCCCAAAACAAACAGAAATCCCGACCAATAATTATAGGGTGCAACAAGTCCCAAACGACGCCGACTTCATGGGACTCAGTGCCACACGCCGTTTCAATATCCACCCTGGCCATAGGGTAGTCCTTTGCATCACCATGTATGCACCGCACTCCGACCTTCTTTCCCGGGAGCAGGTGGAGAGGGAAAGTGGCCCTCACCAGGGTCACTAAGCTCCCCGAGTCTAACAGCGCCATTACTGCTTGACCGTTCACCTTCACAGAACACACTTGAGGCCCCTCGTTGGGCGGAGAGTTCACACTGCAGGCTGGATATGCATAGTATGAACTACGGCGTCCCATGCTGCAGTCCATCTGCTCAGTGGTCTGGGAACAACGGGCAGCTATATGTCCTGGCCCGTGGCACCTCCAGCAAATATTATCACCCATAGGGACCTTGGGCACCACCTCCCCCGCCCTTTGTGACCTTGGACACCCCACCCCTTTTTGGGACTCAGCAGCTTTCTGGGACCCCCAGTATGGCATGGGCTGCCTCCCAAAGGAGCCTTCCATCCCTTGGTATCTCTTGACCAGTCCAATCAGTTCGTCGGCATTCTGGGGTTCACCCTGGGCAACCCAAGTCTGTATGGACCTCGGGAGGGAATGCACAAACCGATCCATCATCACCCGTTCTACCATCTGTGCAGGCGTAGAGGACTCTGGCTGCAGCCATTTCTGGACCAGGTGCAACAGGTCAAACATTTGGGAGTGAGGCGGTTTGTCCCGGTGATAGGCCCAGCAGTGAATTCACTGTGCCCTAACAGTCAGTGTCACCCCCAAACGTGCGAGAATCTCGGCTTTCAATTTGTGATACTCCTTGGCATCCTGCAAGGTCAAAACATAGTACACCTTCTGAGGTTCCGCCGTCAGGTAAGGCGCTAATACCCTTGCCCACTGCTCTGGCGGATGTTTTTCCCTCTCAGCGACCCTCTCAAACACCGTCAGGAAGGCCTCAACATCATCCCCAGGAGTCATTTTCTGCAATGCGCATCTTACCGTCTTCCGGACGTGGGTGTCATCAGCCAGACCTGGGGTTGGGGCGCTCGTCTTGCCCTGGATGGCGGTTGCCAGAAGCTGCATCTGCTGCCATTGCTCCTGCTGGTTCTGTTGCATCTGCTGCCGTTGCTCCTGCTGGCTCTGTTGTATCTGCTGCATCAACAGCCTGTTGGTCTCTTGCTGCTGTGACTGCGACTGGACCAAGTGTTTCAGCAGGTCCTACATTTTCCCCGGCAATGCTTGCTGGTTTACAACAGACTTGACCCAGGACATTCATTAATAGACTTATGTCTCCGCTGGGAACGCTGCCCGCACGTCTACCACCAATTGTAGGGGTTTCACTCGCTCAAGTGCGACGGCTGACACTTTAGGAGGCACGTTCCATCAAAAGTTCAAAGGTTTATTGCACCATAAACCATATAGCAAAACAGAAAACAAAATAGCCTTTAGCTTAGGCAAAGGAAAAAAACAAGTGTCCAGTCCTTCAGGCTCAGTCCTGGAGCCTTAACACACTCTGGAGGCTAGCACCTCCACACATATCTACTGTGTTAAGCATTAGGCTTTCTTTTATAGGTCTAACCACACTCAGAACCCATCACATGATTTGACATGTGGTTGTGACATCATCACAGGTCCTAAAACACATATAGATAGCTATGGTTACATCACAGCGGCAAGCCATCTATGTGACACATATCTCCCGTCGATTAGACACCCTTTAGCCACACTACACAAGGTACATCCTTTTCAGGTTAATGACTTGCCTGTAAGGCCAAATATTTAATCCTAGACCAAAAATTTTCTCTCCCACTTAGGCTTAGTTCAGAAACAGCGTTTTTAAAGCATTTTTCAACTTTAACATTGCTTTCAACCACTACAAATGCATTCACTGGGAAATGTCATTGTAACATTTAACACCCCTAGCTGGCCATGTGGTTTGTGACACATAAGCAGACCCACTTGTTTCATTTACGAAGGAGGGACTCTTAAAGTCACAGAGCCTATTTTTATTATATATTTTTACTGGTGCATCAGGTGGCATTATTCTTCTTAAAGGGCCATTATGAAACAGTGGGTCTCCTAAGCTGTTGTAGCCTATGCTGTGAGTGGATGGGCTGCCAAGAATTACGACGCACCACAATACCCCTGTCATAAGATGTCCAGGGGGGACTCCTGAAAAACTGTTACATTGAATTCAAGGCCTGCCCTGCTACCAATTCATATGCACCCTAAAAAGCCTTTGAACCCACATAGTGGATGGGTCCATGAAAATCCACTTCACAATATGCATTTTGTACTCCGTTCTCCTTTGTTTTACACATTGGCGGCAAGGCCAGCCCTGCTGCATAGTCAGTCATATGCACCCCATTAGACCTTGGAACCCACATATTGGATGTGCCCATGAAAATCCACTTCACAATATGCATTTTGTACTCCTGTACTCCTTGGTTTTACACAATGGCAGCAAGGCCAGCCCTGTTGCATAGTCAGTCATATGCACCCCATTAGGCCTTGGAAACCACATACTGGATGGGCCCAAGAAAATTAACTCGTATTTTTTAATGGTATGATGGTTCCTTCTTTGCACTATTATTTACAGGAGAATTTGGCAATTTTATTTGACATGTTTTTAACACTAAGATTCAGATACGGCTTTAAAATTCAAGGAATAGTATGATTGAATAGTGTGAGTGCATACACTTTTGTATGTGTTAACATACACAGGTTAATAAGTACATATAAGGATTAAATAAATATAGTGATTACTTATATTTGAAGATTATCTACATACAGTATAGTTAGATCATCACCAAGAGGCTTTTAAACATCATCCGTCTGGAATATCAGAGAAGCAACACCAAGACAGAGAACCCCTGGGAGATTACCTACACTGCATGGGCTTCCCCAATTATGCAGGTATCAGCACACTATACATGTACAGGTACCCCAGTTTTGGCATCTGTCAAAGTCATGTTTCTCTGGTCTTATATAGTGAATAACACTATGTAGTAACTCTAGCTTCACCCTCACCTTCAAGTGGCCACTTTTCAAGGTTGGATGAAACTGAGATATCATGGAGTCATCAGACGAGGGGCCATAAACCCCTGGAAAATAAAAGCCACAAGGATTTAGATCAAACCATCACCGGCATAGTTTCAATAAACCTTAATGTTTTACAATGACAAACAGCAAACATATAGAGGCTTACTGTTTGTGAAGTGAATAAATAAAGATTTGCCAAGATTGTGTCACTATGAGAATAATCTGTCACATATCTAAATGTTTTACAAGAAATGCAGCTATGTGATTGTCTGAATGCATTCGGTATACAGTATTTCAATCTTGTGTCCAAATCGCCATTTGTATATTCTCCATTTGTACATTTGAGGCAGAAAAAGTTTATGCTCGCAAGGAGAGAAACAAATATAGTGGACAAAGCTATATTTTTAATGAACTACTGAGGAAAAGTAAAAGCATTGCTTTATCAAATTTATATGAAGTGTATTGTGTCCAATGTTAGCAGCCAGGCAACAAAAAAAAGGAGCTTTTCAAGTGAGTTCTTTAAGGTACACAAATGTTCTGAAGTGTTTTCCAACAAGGATGTGGTTTCAACAATGGGGGTACCTTTTATAAAAATAGACTAGTGCCGTCACAGCCCCCTTGACCAAACCTCACTGGCCTATAACACTACAAAGCACGTTCACCCTGGTGATCTAGTGGCAGTTATTCAAGAGACATTGCAGGCGACAGAGTTAAGAAGTAGGCCCAATGGAATGCCATGCCCAATTCCCCAATGTGGGGTCCTTTTTAAAAAAAAATAAAAAAGAGTGCCATCACAGCCCCCTTGGCCAAAATGCACCGTAAAGACTACGTTCACCCTGGTGATCTATTGGCAGGTACAGGACAGATTGCAGGAGACAGAGTTAAGAAGTAGGCCCAATGCAATGTCATGCCCAATTCCCCAATGTAAAATCCTTTTTTTTTTTTAAATAATAGAGTGCCATCACAGGCCCCTTGGCCAACATGCTCTGTACAGAGCACGTTCACCCTGGTGATCTACTGGCAGGTACAGGACAGATTGCAGGAGACAGAGATATGAAGTAGGCCCAATGTAATGCCATGCCCAATTCCCCAATGTGTTGTCCTTTTTTTAAAAAATAAAAGAGTGCCATCACAGCCTCCTTGGCCAAAATGCACCGTACAGACCACGTTCACCCTGATGATCTACTGGCAGGTACAGGACAGATTGCAGGAGACAGAGATATGAAGTAGGCCCAATGTAATGTCATGCCCAATTCCCCAATGTAAAATCCTTTTTTTAAAAAATCAAAGAGTGCCATCACAGGCCCCTTGGCCAACATGCACCGTACAGAGCACGTTCACCCTGGTGATTTACTGGCATGTACAGGACAAATTGCAGGAGACAGAGTTATGAAGTAGGCTCAATGTAATATCATGCCCAATTCCTCAATGTAAAATCCCTTTTTTTCTAAATAAAAGAGTGCCATCACAGTCCCCTTGGCCAACATGAACCGTACAGAGCACGTTCACCCTGGTGATATAGTGGTTGTGGATGAGGAAGATGAGGATAAAGAGGAGGATAAAAACAAACAGACCAAATCTGGAAGCTTATACCCATGTGTGGTTGTGAAGAGGTGCATGAGAATACACCTCCCCAAAAGAGAGAATGTATTTGAGGTTATGTTTCGCTGGTTTCACTTGGTGGTGTACAGAAGTCTTTCCCAATCCAGGCCTTGTTCATTTTGATAAGAGTCAGCCTGTCAGCATTTTCAGTTGACAGGCGGATGCGCTCATCTGTTATAATTCCACCAGCGGCACTAAAAATCCTCTCTGACAAAATTCTAGCAGCAGGGAAGGCCAGGACCTCCAAGGCATAGAGAGCCAGTTCATGCCACATGTCCAACTTGAATATCCAATAATTAAAAGGCACAGAGGAATCACGGAGGATGTTTGTACGATCTGCAAGGTACTCCCTCACCATCTTCTCAAACATTGCACTTCTTGTGACAGCACCCCTTGCCTCTGTGCCACCACAATGGGAGGGTCTGAGAAAACTGTCCCAGAACTTGGCCATTGTTCCCCTGCCTTTGGTGGATTGTACTTCTGTCTCTCTCGCTTGGAGTCATTGGTTGTACAATAAACTCTGACATCTGCTGCCAGCGTTCTCGCATGGGAATTTTCTAACTAATTCTGCTACAAGGGCCCTGTGGTACTGCAACATTTTAGTACACCTCTCTGCTTCAGGCAAAAGAGATTGGAAGTTCTCCTTGTAGCGTGGGTCTAGAAGTGTCACCAACCAGTAATGAGTGTCACCCAAAATTTTGATAATCCGAGGGTCACATGAAATGCAGCGCAACTTGAAGTCAGCCATGCGCGCCAGACTGCTAACAGGCAAGACTTCCATGTCCTCAACAAAAGAACGACTGACCATGCTGTCCTCCTCCTCATCCTCATCCTGCTCCTCCATGTTCTCAGGCCATCCCCGCTGAACAGAAGCTAATACAGATGTGTTTGTAGTACCGTCTATAGCGCATGAAAGTAGCTCCTGTTCTTCCTCCTCCTCATTGCCTACCAATCCACGTTGAGAAGACATGAGGCTGGGCTGAGTGAAATCCCCTTGTATGTTTCCTTGCTCCATGTTCTCGTGCTCCGCCTACAATGCATCCACTTTGATTGTGAGCAGAGAGGTTTTCAGAATGCTGAGAAGCGGGATGGTGATGCTAATTATGACATCATTGCCGCTCACCATCTTGGTGCAGTACTCAAAAGTTTTGGAGGATGTTACATATGTCTGACATCCATGTCCACTCCTGAAGTCTTATGTGTGGAGTCTGAAATGAAATTTGACAGCCTTGTTGATGTTGGTAGTCAACAATGGCCATCTTCTGCTCACAAATCCTTTCCAACATATGCAGCATAGAGGCAATTGTGTCCCATCATTGTCCACCTCTTGTGACACTTTCCCACCATCGCCTTCGTGTGACCGGGGGCTGGTCAAAGCTTTGGGTAGCTCTACATGCGATTTCCTCTTTCCCCACTTCAGGTCCAAGTGTGGGATCAGTTGTCTCAGGGCACTGGGCATGGTGGGAGGAAGGAGGATCAGGGTGAGGAATATCCTGGCCACACTCACAGCTACTCAGACTTGACCGTGTGGAAGGCAAGGTGGTGGTGGTGGCTAAGTGACTGGAAGCATTATACGCTATCCAACCAACAACCGTTTCACACTGCTCTAGCTTCAATAGTGGTGTGCTGCAGTCCCCCAGAAGCTGGGACAGGAGGGTCGAGCAAGAAGATGTGGGTCTTTGTTGTTGACCACTTACACTTTGCCCACGGCCTCGTCCTGTGGATGCACCATCAGCATCACGTCCACTTCCCTGTCCATTGCCTTAACCATTTTAAATAGACTACTGCACTATTTCAAATGCTCAACACAAATGTCTTTATTACTAGCGAAATAATATGAGATCAGTATGCCTGCAAATCTACGATTTTTCAAACCCAATCACCAGGCAGGCCTCAGCCTGACCTAACAGACTGTATTCCATTTTTTTATTTTTTTTAAGTTAATTTATGCAAAATAGCGCTGTATAGAATTTGAGTATCACACAGCCAAAAAATAAGTACACCGGCCTCCAATGCCCAAACTTAGAGCACAGAGATATATGACGGCTGTAACAGATATATCACACTGGCAAATCAGTGGCCTTTAAAAAAATTTTTAGGCTGAATAGCGCTGTATAGAATTTGAGTTTCACACAGCCAAAAAATAAGTACACCGGCCTCCAATGCCAAAACTTGGAGCAGAGATACATGACGGCTGTAACAGAAATACCACACTGGCAAATCTGTGGCCTTTAAAAAAAATTTTTGGCTGAATAGTAGGGTTGAGCGAAACGGATCGTTCATTTTCATAAGTCGCCGACTTTTGGAAAAGTCGGCGTCTCATGAAACCCGACCCGATCCCTGTGTGGGGTCGGCCACGCGGTACGCGATCTTCGCGCCAAAGTCGCGTTTTGTATGACGCGTTTAGCGACATTTTTTCAGCCAATGAAGGAGCGTGGGCAGAGTGATGACATAGGTCTAAGGGGCGTGTACGCCCATCGCCATCTTATCGCTTGTGCGCTGTAGGGATTTGTAATGTTTAAAATGAAATTTTCAGTGCTGGGACGGAGGAGAGAGAGAGAGAGAGAGAGAGAGAGAGAGAGATTTTATATACTTTTTCCCATTGACGTGCATTGGGTTTCGTGTTCCGGCCGATCCCCGAGTTTACGCAGTAATCGGCCGATTTCACCCGACTCGACTTTTCAGATAGTCGGGTTTTGCGAAACACGACTCGACCCTAAAAAAGTCAAAGTCGCTCAACCCTACTGAATAGCGCTGTATAGAATTTGAGTTTCACACAGCCAAAAAATAAGTACACTGGCCTCCAATGACTAAACTTGGAGCAGAGATATATGACGGCTGTAACAGAAATAACACACTGGCAAATTAGTGGCCTTTCAATTTTTATTTAGGCTAAATAGCGCTGTATAGAATTTGAGTATCACACAGCCAAAAAATAAGTACACTGGCCTCCAATGCCAAAACTTGGAGCAGAGATATATGACGGCTGTAACAGAAATAACACACTGGCAAATTTATGGTCTTTAAAAAAATTTTTAGGCTGAATAGCGCTGTATAGAATTTGAGTTTCACACAGCCAAAAAATAAGTGCACCGGCCTCCAATGACAAAACTTGGAGCAGAGATATATGACGGCTGTAACAGATATATCACACTGGCAAATCTATGGCCTTTAAAAAAAAATTTGGGCTGAATAGCACTGTAAAGAATTTGAGTTTCACACAGCCAAAAAATAAGTTCACCGGCCTCCAATGCCAAAACTTGGAGCAGAGATATATGACGGCTGTAACAGAAATAACACACTGGCAAATCTGTGGTCTTTCAATTTTTTTTTAGGCAAAATAGTGCTGTATAGAATTTGACTATCAGACAGCCAAAAAAAAATACACCTGCCTCCAATGACCAAACTTGGAGCACGCAGATATATGAGACCTTTTTTTGGTGAATTTAAAACACCAAAAAAAAAAAAGGGGCACAAGGGTAGCACACACAACTATGCTACGTATGCCTGACAAACTATAATTTTTCAACAGGCCACAGTCTGACAGAACAGACTGTATATTTTTTTTGGGGGGGGGAAATTTTGGGGAAAAGAAGGTATATAGACAGTAAATAAGCTGCAGCAGGCAGTTATGGAGCTTTGGGAAGGATGCAGTGGGACCAATGGATGCACATACATTGCGTGCAGGCCTTGAGCTGATGTGGATATGCTGTGCCCTGCCTACCTAGCTCTGCAATATCGGGACCCACGAATTAGCCCTAAGGCCGGTGTCACACTCAGCGTAGGGAAATACGGTCCGTATTTTACATGCGTAATACGCAGAAATGATCCCAAAACAGTGATCCGTATGTCATCGGTACGTAGGGTGTGGCTGCGTATTTTGCACTTGTAAACCTCCGTATGTAATCCGTATGGCATCCGTACGGCGAGATTTCCTCGCCGGCTTGCAAAATGAACATAGAATGGATCCATGGGCTCAAATATTCGTGAAAACATATATACAGTCTATATATATATATATATATATATATACATATATATATATATATATATATATATTTATATTTCATACAGCGCAAGATAGCAGAAAAGCCGGTAATTCAATTGCCGGCTTTTCCTATCTCCTTATTAAACCTGACAGGATATGAGACATGGTTTACATACAGTAAACCATTTCATATCCCTTTTTTTTTTGCATATTCCTCACTACTAATGTTAGTAGTGTGTGTGTGCAAAATTTGGGGGCTCTAGCTGTCGAAATAAAGGGTTAATTCATGGAAAAAACTCCGACAGGGTGGGAAAGCCATTGACTGAGGGCAGATATTAATAGCCTAGAGAGGGACCATGGTTATTGGCCCCCCCTGGCTAAAAACATCTGCCCCCAGCCACCCCAGAAAAGGCACATCTGTAAGATGCGCCTATTCTGGCACTTATCCTCTCTCTTCCCACTCCCGTGTAGCGGTGGGATATGGGGTAATAAAGGGTTAATGCCACCTTGCTATTGTAAGGTGACATTAAGCCTGGTTAATAATGGAGAGGTGTCAATAAGACACCTATCCATTAGGGTTGAGCGACTTTTACTTTTTTGGGGTCGAGTCGGGTTTTGCGAAACCCGACTTTGTCAAAAGTCGAGTCGAGTGAAATCGTCCGATCTTCTTGAAAAGTCGGGGTGGTTGTTCGGCCGAAACAGGAAACCCAATGCAAGTCAATGGGGAAGCATAGTCGGCAGTGAGTGGAGGCCAGGAAAACACCTACAGTGCCCATTTTAATGCCAAAAACATCAATTCTTGTTACTTAAGCTTGTCAATCTTAATTTACCTTACAATAATAGGTAGCCATTGAAAGTTGGGGGGTCATTTGGCTAATGTTGTGGGGGTAGGGCTGGTTCAAGTTTTTAGTGGGCCCAGGAAACGTGGACTACATCACGGCGGTGGAGCAGTTAGAGGTAAGTATTGCAATGTTGCAAGTGCTGTGATCCTGAGCAAGCAAGGGGTCCCACTCGTTCGCATTGGCACTGGCACAGGGCTCCTCACAGTACGGCGGTGTGTTTGCACGGCGGGGGCGCCTCCCACCGGCAGCGACACTTTTGCGTACTATGAGGGGCCCTGTGCGAGTGACGTCGCCAAAGAGTGGGCCCCCCCTTACCTGATGAAGAAACCTGCACTTTCACCTGCACCTTCCTCTTTGTCCCCGTGTAAGGTGGTATAGTATGCGGGAAGAGGAACCAGACTTTCAGCAGGGTCAGATTCAGGCTCTGTAGAGTGCAAGGGGAATGTAGTGGTCTGGGTCAATGTACCAGCGGGCTAATCTAGCAGTGGCTGGGCAATGGGCAGGATGAGGAGGAAACACAGATCTAGGCCCAAATAATAAAGTGGCCTAAATGCAGTTCAAAATTGGTAACAGGACTAACCAGGCGGCATTGCTTTGTTCAGTGGAGGACAACTGTAATGAGAGGCTGACACAGTGAGTAGGGCCAAATAAGTAACTAGGCTAAATGCAGTTCTAAATTGCTAACAGTAGGAAACAGGCGGCACTGCTTTGTTCAGTGGAGAACACCAAGCAGCGGCAGACACCGTTACTAGGCCCCAACCCAAGTAGTAGGGCAACAAAAGTGTTACAGTTAAAAATACTTAATGAGAGCCAGAAGGTTGAAGCTCAGACAAGGAAACCTGGAGGAGAACACCAAGGAGGAGGAGAACACCAAGGAGCGGCAGACACCATTACTAGGCCCCAACCCAAGTAGTAGGGCAACAAAAGTGTTACAGTTAAAAATACTTAATGAGAGCCAGAAGGTTGAAGCCCAGACAAGGAAACCTGGAGGAAAACACCAAGGAGGAGGAGAACACCAAGGAGCGGCAGACACCGTTACTAGGCCTCAACCCAAGTAGTAGGGCAACAAAAGTGTTACAGTTAAAAATACTTAATGAGAGCCTGAAGGTTGAAGCTCAGCTTTTTCAGTGGAGGACAGCGTGATTTAGTGGCGCAGACAGACAAAGGTAGTATGTGTTAACTAAAAAAGTTGGCTCTATGCAGTATTAAATTGGTTACAGGGGTACACAGGCAGCATTGGTGTGGTCAGTGGAGGACAATTGGAAGGAGGGACCGCAGACAGACTTCCTAGGCCTAAAATAATAAAATAGGCTCTATGCAGCTTCCATTAGGTGGCAGGGGTACACAGGCAGCATTGGTGTGGTCAGTGGAGGACAATTGGAAGGAGGGACCACAGACAGACTTCCTAGGCCTAAAATAATAAAATAGGCTCTATGCAGCTTCCATTAAGTGGCAGGGGTACACAGGCAGCATTGGTGTGGTCAGTGGAGGACAATTGGAAGGAGGGACCGCAGACAGACTTACTAGGCCTAAAATACTAAAATAGGCTCAATCCAGTTTTAAATAGGTTACATGGGTACACAGGCAGCATTGGTGTGGTCAGTGGAGGACAATTGGAAGGAGGGACCGCAGACAGACTTCCTAGGCCTAAAATAATAAAATAGGCTCTATGCAGCTTAAATTTGGCAACAGGGGTACACAGGCAGCATTGGTATGGTCAGCGGAGGACAATTGGAAGGAGTGTCTGACACAGTAAGTACTCCGAGTCCCAAAACCTAAATTGATGTTAATGTATCCAAAACAAAGCCAACCCCCCCCCCCAAAAAAAAAGGGTGGCATACTTAGGTACAGGGGTGTGCTCCTATGCTGACTTTCAGACATTGTAATTTGGCGCAAAGTATTTACTGATGTAAATGTAGGACAGGGCCCCTGACTATTTTAACTAGCATCATACATGTCAACAAATTGTTATTGTCTGTGCCAGGCATGGAAGGAATTCAGCGCATAGACTAAACAGTGGTGGAGCAGCGACAGATAATTTTGCAAGTGGTAGAGCACTGTTTGACCTTGGGGGGGACACTCTCTCCTGGCAAGCGGTACAAGCCCAGGGCCCCTCATGTTACAACGGTGTGTCTGACGTTGGGTGCGCGCCACCACCGCCAGAGACACTTCATTGTACTATGAGGGACCCAGTGCCAGTGCCGTCGACCAAAAGTGGGCACACCCATCTCTTCAGACAAACGTCACTCTGACGGGTGCTTGCGACAAGTGGTGAGACCACGGCCCCGTGGGGGGAGTTAGGCCATTTAGGGAGGTGTAAACATGTCGTATGCTGGACAAACAGCAGCTGCAAATTAAGAGATTGGAACAGTCAGTAACACCAGTCCCAAAGCAAGACCTTTTTACAGGAAAGCTAGGTGTCAGCCGGGAAAGGTGGGGCAAAATAATTTTAAATCCATGAGTGGTTCATTTTAATGAAGGTTAGATCATCAACATTTTGGGTAGCCAGACGAGTCCTTTTTTCGGTCAGTATTGAACCAGCAGCACTGAATACTGTTTCTGATAGCACACTAGCTGCTGGGCAAGCAAGCTCCTGCAATGCATATTCAGCCAATTCAGGCCAGGTGTCTATTTTGGATGCCCAGTAATCACAGGGGAATGACGGTTGAGGGAGAACATCGGTAATGGAGGAAAAATAGTTAGTAACCATACTGGACAAATGTTGTCTCCTGTCACTTTGAATGGATGCTGCTGTACCTGTCGTGTCTGCGGTCATTGCGAAATCACTCCACAACCTGGTCAGAAAACCCCTCTGTCCTACGCCACTTCTGATCTGTGCACCTCTAACACCTCTGCCCTGTTGCCCCCTGCAGCTCGTGTGAGAACCATCACCGGCGCTGTGTGCTGGGAATGCCTGAAACAAACGGTCTACAAGAGTAGCTTGTTTGGTTGCCAATATCTGTTCGAAGTTCTCATGTGGCATGATATTTTGCAATTTGCCTTTATAGCGAGGATCAAGGAGGCAGGCCAACCAGTAATCGTCATCTGTCATCATTTTTATAATGCGTTGTTCCCTTTTGAGGATACGCAAGGCATAATCCGCCATGTGGGCCAATGTTCCAGTTGTCAAGTCAGTGCATATGCTTGGTTGAGGAGCACTTTCTGGCAAATCAACGTCACTTGTCTCCCTCAAAAACCCTGAACCCGGCCTTGCACCGCCAGCAGTTTCTTTTGCCCCCTGAGAAGCTTCCTCATCCAAAAAATAGTCATCCCCATCATCCTCCTTGTCCTCCTCCTCTTCGCCCGCCACCTCGTCCTGTAGACTTCCCTGAGCAGACAATGGCTGACTGTCATCAAGGCTTCCTTCCTCCTCGGCTGCAGATGCCTGTTCCTTTATGTGCATCAAACTTTGTATCAGCAGACGCATTAGGGGGATGCTCATGCTTATTACGGCGTTGTCTGCACTAACCAGCCGTGTGCATTCCTCAAAACACTGAAGGACTTGACACAGGTCTTGGAGCTTCGACCACTGCACAGCTGACAACTCCATGTCTGCCATCCAACTGCCTGCCCGTGTATGTGTATCCTCCCACTAATACATAACAGCACGCCTCTGTTCACACAGTCTATGAAGCAAGTGCAGTGTGGAGTTCCACCTTGTTGCAACGTCGATGATTAGGCGATGCTGGGGAAGGTTCAAAGACCGCTGATGGTTCTGCATACGGCTGGAGTGTACGGGCGAACGGCGGATGTGAGAGCAAAGTCTCCGCACTTTCAGCAGCAGGTCGGGTAACCCCGGATAACTTTTCAGGAAGCACTGCACCACCAGGTTTAAGGTGTGAGCCAGGCAAGGAATGTGTTTCAGTTGTGAAAGGGCTATGGCAGCCATAAAATTCCTTCCGTTATCACTCACTACCTTGCCTGCCTCAAGATGTACAGTGCCCAGCCATGACTGAGTTTCTTGCTGCAAGAGCTCGGACAGAACTTCCGCGGTGTGTCTGTTGTCGCCCAAACACTTCATTGCCAATACAGCCTGCTGACGCTTGCCACTAGCTGTTCCATAATTGGACACCTCGTGTGCAACAGTGGCAGCTGCGGATGGAGTGGTCGTGCGACTGCCGTCTGTGGACGAGCTCTCGCTTCTGCTGGAGGACGAGGAGGAGGGGGGACAAACGCCTATAGCCAACTGTTTCCTAGTCCGTGGGCTAGGCAGAACTGTCCCAATATTACTGTCCCCTGTGGACCCTGCATCCACCACATTAACCCAGTGTGCCATGATGGAGACGTAACGCCCCTGGCCATGCCTACTGGTCCATGCTTCTGTTGTCAGGTGCACCTTTCTACTCACAGATTGCCTGAGCGCATGGACAATGCAGTCTTTTACATGCTGGTGGAGGGCTGGGATGGCTTTTCTCAAAAAGAAGTGTCGACTGGGTAGCTCGTAGCGTGGTACAGCATAGTCCATCAGGGCTTTGAAAGCTTCGGTTTCAACTGACCGGTAGGGCATCATCTCTAACTAGATTTGTCTAGCAATGTGGGCGTTCAAACCCTGTGTACGCGGATGCGAGGATGAGTACTTCCTTTTGCTAACGAGAGTCTCATGTAGGGTGAGCTGGATTGGAGAGCTGCATGCGGTGGAACTAGCGGGGTGTTATGATCCTAGTGGCTGAGGATCACAAAACGGACTAGCTAAGTTTATGAACATAGACACGAGCTCTAGGGAGGTGGTAACTGGACTGACCGCAAACCTGATCCTAACCAACACACTAAAGGAAGCCGGTGAACGTGCCTAAAATCCTGGACGTCTCGACGCAGCCTGAGAAACTATCTACTCCTGGAGGGAAAGTAAGACCTCACTTGCCTCAAGAGAAATCACCCCAAAGATATAGGAAGCCCCCAACAAATAATAACGGTGAGGTAAGGGGAAAACACAAACGTAGAAATGAAAACAGATTAAGCAAATGAGGCCCGCTAATACTAGATAGCAGAAGACAGATAGGGAACTGTGCGGTCAGTAAAAAACCCTATGCAAAATATCCACGCTGAGAATACAAGAACCCCCACACCAACTAACGGTGTGAGGGGAGAAACTCAGCCCCCTAGAGCTACCAGCAAGCAAGAAAATCACATATTAGCAAGCTGGACAAAAATAAACCAAGAAACATGTGACCACTGATGGTCAAAAAATGAACCACGCAAAACTTAGCTTCTCTTGAAGAGACTGACAACGAAGGACTGCAGGAGAGCTCCAAAATAGCACTGAAGACATTGACAGCAGGCAACAACTGAGAGTCCAGGTGAACTAAATAAGAAACCAGCTAAGAGATAACGAGACAGCTGATCCTGCCTCAGACCTGCAGAATGACAAAAAGAACCACCAGAGGGAGCCCAAAGACAGCACTCACACAGTACCAGTTGTGACCACAAGAGGGAGCCCAAAAACAGAGTTCACAACAGCGGGGGTGCCGGTGGACATGGGTGACTGAGAGAGGGTTGGTGATGGTATTCTTGATGGTGCCCTACATACAGTTTTTCCGAACACAAACCTGGTGATTCCCTGAGTGCTTTGGCCTTGCGATGAAACCACAACATTACTTGCAGGTGGTGTGGTAAACGGTGGGCTTACAGTGAGGGAAGGGATGTCGCCTTGCTGAGTAGCTTCATTGTGAGAGGGTGCTACAACGTTAAGGGACGTTTGGTAGTTTGTCCAGGCTTGCAAGTGCATTGTGGTTAAATGTCTATGAATGCAACTTGTATTTAAATTTTTAACATTCTGACCTCTGCTGAAGGTCCT
Organism: Ranitomeya variabilis; assembly: GCF_051348905.1. NCBI lineage: Eukaryota > Metazoa > Chordata > Amphibia > Anura > Dendrobatidae > Ranitomeya > Ranitomeya variabilis. The sequence goes on along the minus strand of NC_135234.1, from coordinate 130,267,005 downwards.
TGAGCATTTCTTACAGATGATTTTGCGCTGATCATTGGGATCTTGGTTAAAAAAATTCCAGACTGCACTCTTCCTATCGGATACCTTTTCAGGCATTGCACACTGAGCTACTTTAACCTGATGGCCACGCTGTCCTACAACTGGTTTTGGTTTTGCCACACGTTTTTGGCCATATATGGGCCTGCCAGATGGAACCTGTTGCGATGTTGATGCCTGCTGCGGCTCCTCCTCCTCCGCTTCAGAGCTACTGCCGCCTGCACCCTGTTCTCCCAATGGCTGCCAATCGGGGTCAACAACTGGGTCATCTATGACCTCCTCTTCTATGTTCTGTGCACCTTCCTCTGGGTCACCGTGTAAGCTGGTTCTATAGCGTTCGTGATGGGGCTCCATAGTCTCATCGGGGTCAGATTCTGGATCAGTACACTGCAAGGGCAATGTTCTGATCTGAGTCAAAGGAACAGCATAATAATCTGGCTGTGGCTGTGCATCTGTGCACTCCATGTCCGATTCATCTTGTAATGGGCATGGCCTGTTAACAATTTCCCTTTCTAACCCAGGCATGGTATGTGTAAAGAGCTCCATGGAGTAACCAGTTGTGTCGCCTGACGCATCCTTCACTGTTGTTCTGGGTGAAGGACGCAAGGAAGCGACTTGTTCCTGACCGGGAGCATCCACTGACGATGCACTGCTCTGACATTTGGCACTTTCCGAGGAGGAGGCGAAGGAGCTAGAGGCAGAGTCAGCAATGAAAGCCAATACTTGTTCCTGCTGCTCCGGCTTCAAAACGGTTTTCCTACTCCCAGAAAAGGGAGCCTTCGAGGCCTTGTGCAGCCAGACGATGACGCTGGCTCAACAACTCGAAACTTAGGGGCTATACTGCTTTTCCCACAACCACCACCACTACCATCATTACCAGCTGCCAATGACCACCCACGGCCACGACCTCTTCCACCAGACTTCCTCATTCTTGGAAAAATGTTACCAAACTAACAACCGTTATGTGTTCCTGTAAAACCAGGTACAAGGCGTGCGTGAACTTGTTGGGAATGTAAATCTCCCTTTTTTATGTGTGGTAGAATGTAGTGAAAAATGAGGCCCACTGTATTACACTAGACAGTTTGATTGGCAGAAAGAGGCTGGCAGATATGGCACTAACAGGATTGATGCAGATAAAAACACTGGCAATAGAAATGTCCCTCTTTATGTGTGGGAGAATGCAGGGAAAAATCAGGCCCACTGTATTACACAACACAGTTTGATTAGCAGAAAGAGGCTGGCAGATATGGCGCTAGCCGGACTGACGCAGATGCACACACTGGCAATAGAAATGTCCCTCTTTTTTTTTATATGGGAGACAAGGGATTGAATCAGGCCCACTATATGACGGTATAGTTCCTGTGGCACAAAATGACTGACAGATACCACAGACAGCACCCGCACACATGCACAGGTTTGGCAAGATTATTCTCCCTTTATTTTAATTTTTTCGGGGGATATGTGAGACAAGTGATTTAATCTGGCCCACTGTTACACAGTAGGTTTTCTGTGGCAGAAAAAAAAAAATTAAATGCCACACACAGGACTGGCACTAATGCAGATTTGCCAATCTTAATCTCCCACTTTTATTTTTTTTTCTGGGAGAATTGTGAAGAAATCAGGCCCACTGCTACACAGTAGGTTTTCTGTGGCAGAAAAAAAAGGCAGAAGCCACACACAGGACTGGCACTAATGCAGATTTACCAGTCTTAATCTCCCACTTTTTTTTTGGTTTTATGGGAGAATTAGGAAGAAATCAGGCACACTGTTATACAGTGGGTTTTCTGTGGCAGAAAAAAAAGGCAGAAGCCACACACAGGACTGGCATTAATGCAGATTTACCAGTCTTAATCTCCCACTTTTTTTTTGGTTTTATGGGAGAATTAGGAAGAAATCAGGCACACTGTTATACAGTAGGTTTTCTATGGCAGAAAAAAAAGACAGAAGCCACACACAGGACTGGCACTAATGCAGATTTGCCAGTCTTAATCGCCCACTTTTTTTTTCTTTTATGGGGGAATTAGGAAGAAATCAGGCACACTGTTATACAGTAGGTTTTCTGTGGCAGAAAAAAAAGACAGATGCCACACACAGGACTGGCACTAATGCAGATTTGCCAGTCTTAATCTCCCAATTTTTTTTATGGGAGAATTAGGAAGAAATCAGGCACACTGTTATACAGTAGGTTTTCTGTGGCAGAAAAAAAAGACAGAAGCCACACACAGGACAGGCACTAATGCAGATTTGCCAGTCTTAATCTCCCACTTTTTTTTGTTTTATGGGAGAATTAGGAAGAAATCAGGCACACTGTTATACAGTAGGTTTTCTGTGGCAGAAAAAAAAAAGATGCCACACACAGGACTGGCACTAATGCAGATTTGCCAGTCTTAATCTCCCATTTTTTTTTTTAATGGGAGAATTAGGAAGAAATCAGGCACACTGTTATACAGTAGGTTTTCTGTGGCAGAAAAAAAGACAGAAGCCACACACAGGACTGGTACTAATGCAGATTTGCCAGTCTTAATCTCACACTTTTTTTTTGTTTTATGGGAGAATTAGGAAGAAATCAGGCACACTGTTATACAGTAGGTTTTCTGTGGCAGAAAAAAAAAGACAGATGCCACACACAGGACTGGCACTAATGCAGATTTGCCAGTCTTAATCTCCCAATTTTTTTTTGTTTTATGGGAGAATTAGGAACAAATCAGGCACACTGTTATACAGTAGGTTTTCTGTGGCAGAAAAAAAAAAGATGCCACACACAGGACTGGCACTAATGCAGATTTGCCAGTCTTAATCTCCCAATTTTTTTTTTTTTATGGGAGAATTAGGAAGAAATCAGGCACACTGTTATACAGTAGGTTTTCTGTGGCAGAAAAAAAAAGATGCCACACACAGGACTGGCACTAATGCAGATTTGCCAGTCTTAATCTCCCAATTTTTTTTGTTTTATGGGAGAATTAGGAAGAAATCAGGCACACTGTTATACAGTAGGTTTTCTGTGGCAGAAAAAAAAGACAGAAGCCACACACAGGACAGGCACTAATGCAGATTTGCCAGTCTTAATCTCCCTTTTTTTTTTAATGGGAGAATTAGGAAGAAATCAGGCACACTGTAATACAGTAAATTTTCTGTGGCAGAAAGAAAGACAGAAGCCACACACAGGACTGGCACTAATGCAGATTTGCCAGTCTTAATCTCACACTTTTTTTTTTGTTTTATGGGAGAATTAGGAAGAAATCAGGCACACGGTTATACAGTAGGTTTTCTGTGGCAGAAAAAAAAAGACAGATACCACACACAGGACTGGCACTAATGCAGATTTGCCAGTCTTAATCTCCCAATTTGTTTTGTTTTATGGGAGAATTAGGAAGAAATCAGGCACACTGTTATACAGTAGGTTTTCTGTGGCAGATAAAAAAGACAGAAGCCACACACAGGACTGGCACTAATGCAGATTTACCAGTCTTAATCTCCCACTTTTTTTTTTGTTTTATGGGAGAATTAGGAAGAAATCAGGCACACTGTTATACAGTAGGTTTTCTGTGGCAGAAAGTGGCTTGAAGAGATATAACAAAAAAAACAAAGTACTACAATTACTATCTCCCTACAGTAATCTCAGAAAAGTGTGGCAGGCAGCAATAAAAAGGAGTGCTGCACACAAAAGTCAAAAGTGTGGACAAACAAACAAGATAGCTGTGCAGAAAGGAAGGAGCAACAGGATTTGTGATTTGAAAAAAGCAGTTGGTTTGCACAGCGGCGTACAAACAGCAACGCAGCTATCAGGGAGCCTTATAACCTACAGAGCTGATGAAGAGAAATCTAGCCTCCACTGTCCCTGCAAAGAAAAGGTGGTGTTGGACAGTGGAAATCGCTACAGCACAAGCGGTTTTGGGGTCAATTTACCCTGCCTAACGCTATCCTTTCTTCTGACGAAGCGACAGCATCCTCTCCCTACGCTCAGATCAGCAGCAGTAAGATGGCGGTCGGCGGGAACGCCCCTTTATAGCCCCTGTGATGCCGCAGAAAGCAAGCCAATCACTGCCATGCCCTTCTCTAAGATGGTGGGGACCAGGACCTATGTCATCACGCTGCCCACACCCTGCGTGCACCTTCATTGGCTGAAAAAGGGCGCTTTAAGCGTCATATGAAACACGACTTTGGCGCGAAGATCGTGTACCGCATGGCCGATCCCACACTGGGATCGGGTCGGGTTTCATGAAACCCGACTTTGCCAAAAGTCGGCGACTTATGAAAATGACCGATCCGTTTCGCTCAACCCTACTATCCATTATTAATCCAATAATATGAAAGGGTTATTAATACACACACACATTAGGAAAAAAGTATTTTATGGAAATAAAGACACAGGGTGTTGTAATAGTTTATTATACTCTTAATCCAAATGACGACCCTCGTTCTGTAAAGGTACAAAAAAGAAAAAAGCAACAATATTCCTTGCCTTTCTGGCACTCAGTCATGTCCCACGCTGTAAATCCATCTGAAGGGGTTAATTTTTTTTACAGCCAGGAGCCTGCTAATTCAGCTGTGCTCCTGTCTGTAAAATCTGGGGAATGAATGGGAAGCAGGGGAACATAGCATCGTAGACTTGTGGTGCTGTGCCCCCTGCTGGCATAACCTCATATGAACTCTAGCGTGGGAATTTTTCTGAATAGTTTCTCACGCTAGAGTTCATATGAGTTTATACCAGCAGGGGGCGCAGCACCGCAAGTCTACGATGCTACGTTCCCCTTCTTCCCATTCATTCCCCAGATTTTACAGACAGGAGTATCCTGGCCACACTCACAGCTACTCAGACTTGACCGTGTGGAAGACAAGGTGGTGGTGGCTAAGTGACTGAAAGCATTATACACTATCCAACCAACAACTGTTTCACACTGCTCTAGCTTTAATAGTGGTGTGCTGCGGTCCCCCAGAAACTGGAACAGGAAGGTCAAGCAAGAAGATGTGGGTCTTTGTTGTTGCCCACTTTCACTTTGCCCACGGCCTCGTCCTCTGGATGCACCATCAGCATCACGTCCACTTCCCCGTCCCTTGCCTAAACCAGATTGTGCTCCTGTCTGTAAAATCTGGGGAATGAATGGGAAGCAGGGGAGCATAGCATCATAGACTTGTGGTGCTGTGCCCCCTGCTGGCATAACCTCATATGAACTCTAGCGTGGGAATTTTTCAGAATAGTTTCTCACGCTAGAGTTCATATAAGTTTATACCAGCAGGGGGCACAGCACCACAAGTCTAGGTTGCTATGTTCCCCTGCTTCCCATTCATTCCCCAGATTTTACAGACAGGAGCACAGCTGCATTAGCAGGCTCCTGGATGTAAATTTTTTTAACCCCTTCAGGTGGATTTACAGCGTGGGATGTGACTGAGCGTTGGAAAGGTATGGGATATTGTTGCTTTTTTCTTTTTTTTCTTTTACAGAACGAGGGTCGTCATTTGAATTAAGAGTATAATAAACTATTACAACACCCTATGTCTTTATTTCAATAAAATACTTTTTTCCTAACTTGTGTGTGTATTATTAACCCTTTAATCTTATTGGATTAATAATGGATAGGCATCTTATTGACACCTCTCCATTATTAACAAGGCTTAATGTCACCTTACAATAGCAAGGTGGCATTAACCCTTTATTAACCCATATCCCACCGCTACACGGGAGTGGGAAGAGAGAGGCTAAGTGCCAGAATAGGTGCATCTTACAGATGTGCCTTTTCTGGGGTGGCTGGGGGCAGATGTTTTTAGCCGGGGGGGGCCAATAACCATGGTCCCTCTCTAGGCTATTAATATCTGCCCTCAGTCACTGGCTTTCCCACTCTGACGGAGAAAATTGTGCGGGAGCCCACGCCAGTTTTTTCCGTGAATTAACCCTTTATTTTAACAGCTAGAGCCCCCAAATTTTGCACACACAGTACTAACATTAGTAGTGAGGAATATGCAACAACAAAAGAGACGTGAAATGGTTTACTGTATGTAAACCATGTCTCATATCCTGTCGGGTTTGATAAGGAGATAGCAAAAGCCGGTAATTGAATTACCGGCTTTTATCCTATCTAGCGCTGTATTAAATATAAATATATATATATATGTGTGTGTGTGTGTCTCACTGACATGAAAATGGATCTATCTGCTGCCAAAAAGCATCAAATAGTGCAATGCCTTGGTCAAGGGATGAAAACATTAGATATTTCCCGAAAACTGAAGCGTGATCATCGTACTGTTAAGAGATTTGTGGCTGATTCTGAGCACAGATGTGTTCGTGCTGATAAAGTCAGAATGAGGTAAGTTTCTGCCACGAAAGTTCTTTGAATTAAGAAAGCAGCTGCTAAAAAGCCATTACAAACCAGCAAGCAGATATTTGAAGCTGCTGGGGCCTCTGGAGTCCCTCGAACCTCAAGGTGTAGGATCCTTCAAAGGCTTGCTGAGGTGCATAAACCTACTATTTGGCCACCTCTAAACAGTGATCACAAACAGAAACAGTTGCAGTGGGCCGAGACATACATGAAGACCAATTTTCAAACACTCTTGTTTACTGATGATTGTCGAGCAACCCAGGATGGTCCAGATGGATGGAGTAGTGGATGGTTGGTGAATGGCCACCATGTCCCAAAAAGGCTGCGACGTCAGCAAGGAGGTGGAGGAGTCATGTTTTTGGCCGGAATCATGGAGATACAGCTGGTAGGGCCCTTTAAGGTTCCTGAAGGTGTTAAAATGACCTCTGCAAATATATAGAGTTTCTGACAGACAACTTTCTTCCATGGTAAAAAAACCAGAAACGTGCCTTCAGGAGCAAAATCATCTTCATGCATGACAATGCACCATGTCATGCTGCAAAGAATACCTCTGAGTCATTGGCTGCTATGGGCATAAAAGGAGATAAACTCATGGTGTGACCACCATCTTCCCCTGACCTCAACCCTATAGACAACCTTTGGAGTATCATCAAGCAAAAGATCTATGAGGGTGGGAGGGAGTTCACATAAGAACAGCAGCTCTGGGAGGCTATTCTGACTTCATGCACAGAAATACAAGCAGAAACTCTCCAAAAACTCACAAGTTCAATGGATGCAAGAATTGTGAAGGTGATATCAAAGAAGGGTTCCTATGTTAACATGTAACTTGGCCTGTTAGGATGTTTTGGAGTTAAATAGCTTTTTTGTTTAGTGAATGTGACCTCCTAATGCTGCAAATTCAGCAAATGAGTATTTTCAGTTCTTTAAAACACACCAAATGTTTAGAAATTCTACTGTGCCTAATAATTTGGAACAGTGCATTTTGAGTTTTTATTAATTTTGGAGATTATACTGTTATGATCAGGAGGTTTCTTCAATAAAATTTGATGTATACTCTAACGCAGTGGTCCCCAACCTTTCTGACCTTGAGAGCCACATTCAGCTTACAGAGAGGGTCGCGAGCCACATTCAGCACTGAGAGAGGGTGGCGAGCCACATCCAGCTCCCCCCCCTTCAAAGTAGTGTCAACCAAAGCCCCCATTACAGGTATGATGATAACCAAAGTTTTTCCACAGAAATCACTCCAGAGCAGTACACTGAGATCCAGGGGTTCCCACAATACCCCCATTCAGTATTCTCCCAACACACTGTCACATCCAGCTTTGAGCACCTCCTCTAACAGGTAGTACAAACCTCCAGCGTACCATACCTAAAACATCTCTAAACCCCTAAGACCAGTAAATGTGCATCCATATCTGCAATTCTGTGCGGGGCTATTCACAGAATTCACCATTTTGAGATGTGGTCTTCATACCTGTTTGCTAGACCTGGACCTAATGCATCAAGCTGGCAGTCGTGAGCCACAATTCATGGGGCCGCGAGCCACATGTGGCTCCTGAGCTACAGGTTGGGGAACCCTGCTCTAACGGGTGATGACTTTTATTAGACTGACTGTCATTTGCACCGACCATTTAGGAAAATTCAAGAAAAATATAATTTGCATAATAATTTGGAACATGGTGTATACTATGTGTAGACATTTATTCTATCTATTCTATTCTAACCTGTCAGTGTGACTTTACTGTACACCGCACTGAATTACCGGCTTTTCTATGGAACACCAGGGTGTATTTCTCACAAGTCACACTGATGGTCCGTGTGTAGTCCGTATTTTTCTCGTCCCCATAGACTTTCATTGGCGGATTTTTTGCGCAATACGCTGACAAATGCAGCATGCTGTGATTCTCTCAGCCCGTAAAATAGGGCTGAGAAATATATGGCAGATAGGGACTGCCCCATAGAGAATCATTGGTCCGTGTGCAATGCGTAGTTTTTGCGCCTCTCATACGTCCGTAAAACTCTCTAGTGTGACGCCAGCCTAAAAAGGACTTTTGGTTTCTGAGGAGTTGTGGATGTAAGAGTTGCAGACCTACACTAACTCTAAAACCACAATTCTGACCCTATCTCGGCAGCAGCTCTCCCTACTCTTGCTGAAACAGGAACAGAATGCGGCGAGCAGGGCGGCACCTGGTCTCTTATACACTGGATGATGCTGTGCAGCCCAGCCAATCACTGCACGACCACAACAAAGATGGTTGCGGCGTTTCATGGCCTGGCAGACAATCCCTGCACTGTGATTGGGACTCTAAAGTCTGCCAAAACTGCTGAGTGGAGACTGCAGTTACCGCTGAATAATTCCGGAAATGCTTGCTGTTCACCGAGTGCGCCGAGCATAGCGATACTCGGGCGAGTAACGAGTAGTGGCGAGCACGTTCGCTCATCACTATTAGCTATCCCTCCTAGCTTTGTGTCATCAGCAAATTTAATCAGTTTACCCTCAATTCCTTCATCTAAATCATTGATAAAGATGTTGAACAATAAAGGGCCCAGGACAGTGCCCTGTGGTACCCCCAATTGAGACATTCTTCCAACTGGATGTGCAGCCATTTACGACCTGCTCCTTTTATTCCAAAGAAATCCATAGCCCCCTTATTTTAACATTTATTTGCTTGTTCACTCTGACTACTACAGCCAGGTTATTGAAATCTAAGAATGTGCAAATCTACCTTTTTTATTTTGTCCCATACATCAGATTTTTCTCTTGTGTCATAGCAAACTTGTTGGCACAATTTAGTTGTTCCCCAAAAATTAAGGCCACATTTAGATCAGTCTGTTATCTGAGGCTGACGGCCGGTGTATCAGTGGTGGAAAAATCATAGTTTTGCACGCATACGTATCATAGTTCTGTGTGCTAGCCTTGTTCTCTTTTTTTTTTTCAAAAATTCACACAAAAAAATATTTTATGCAGTCTGTTATGTCAGGCTGAGACCTATTGCATCTGTGGTGGAAAAATCGTAGCTTCGCAGACATAACTTTCATAGTTCTGTCTGCTAGCCTTGTTCCATTTATTTTTTTTAATTTTAAAAATTCTCCAAAACCCCCCAAAAAATTATACAGTCTGTTATGTCAGGCTGAGGCCTTCTGTTTCCGTGGTGGAAAAATTGTGGCTTCGCAGGCATAAGTTGCATAGTCCTGTCTGCTAGCCTTGCTCCACGTATTTTTTTTATTTAAAAATTCTCCAAAACTCCCCCCAAAATTATACAGTTTGTTATGTCAGGCTGAGGCCTTGTGTATTTTTGGTGGAAAAATCGCAGCTCCGCAGGTATAAGTTTCATAGTTCTGTCTGCCAGCCTTGTTCCACTCTTCTTTTTTTTTTAAATTCTCCAAAAAAAACCAAAAATGTTATACAGTCTGCTTTGTCAGGCTGAGGCCTATTTTATCTGGGTTGGAAAAATCGTAGCTTAGCAGGCATCAGTTTAACCCCTTCATGACCCAGCCTATTTTGACCTTAATGACCTGGCCGTTTTTTGCAATTCTGACCAGTGTCCCTTTATGAGGTAATAACTCAGGAACGCTTCAACGGATCCTAGCGGTTCAGAGATTGTTTTTTCATGACATATTGGGCTTCATGTTAGTTGTAAATTTAGGTCGATAATTTCTGAGTTTATTTGTGAATAAAACCGAAATTTGGCGAAAACTTTTGAGAATTTTGCTATTTTCACATTTTTAATTTTTATTCTGTTAAACCAGAGAGTTATGTGACACAAAATAGTTAATAAATAACATTTCCCACATGTCTACTTTACATCAGCACAATTTTGGAAACAACATGTTTTTTTGCTAGGAAGTTATAAGGGTTAAAATTTGACCAGTGATTTCTCATTTTTACAACAAAATTTACAAAACCATTTATTTTAGGGACCACCTCACATTTGAAGTCAGTTTGAGGGGTCTATATGGCTGAAAATACCCCAAATGACACCATTCTAAAAACTGCACCCCTCAAGGTGATCAAAACCACATTCAAGAAGTTTATTAACCCTTCAGGTGTTTCACAGCAGCAGAAGCAACATGGAAGGAAAAAATGAACATTTAACTTTTTAGTCACAAAAATGATTTTTTAGCAACAATTTTTTTATTTTCCCAAGGGTAAAAGGAGAAACTGGACCACGAACTGTGTTATCCAATTTGTCCTGAGTACGATGATACCTTATATGTGGGTGTAAACCACTGTTTGGGCGCACGGCAGAGCTTGGAAGGGAAGGAGCGCCATTTAACTTTTTGAATGAAAAATTGGCTCCAATCTTTAGCAGACACCATGTCGCGTTTGGAGAGCCCCCGTGTGCCTAAACATTGGAGCTCCCCCACAAGTGACCCTATTTTGGAAACTAGACCCCCCAAGGAACTTATCTAGAAGCGTGGTGAGCACTGTAAACCCCCAGTTGCTTCACAAATTGATCCTTAAATATGAAAAAGTACTTTTTTTTCACAAAAAAATAATTTTAGCCTCAATTTTTTTCATTTTCACATGAGCAACAGGATAAAATGGATCCTAAAATTTGTTGGGCAATTTCTCCTGAGTACGCTGATACCTCATATGTGGGGGTAAACCACTGTTTGGGTGCATGGCTAGGCTCGGAAGGGAAGGCGCGCCATTTGACTTTTTGAATGGAAAATTAGCTCCAATCGTTAGCGGACACCATGTCGCGTTTGGAGAGCCCCTGTGTGCATAAACATTGGATCTCCCCTACAAGTGACCCCATTTTGGAAACTAGATCCCCCAAGGAACTTATCTAGATGCATAGTGAGCATGTTAAACCCCCAGGTGCTTCACAGAAGTTTATAACACAGAGCCGTGAAAATAAAAAATAATTTTTCTTTCCTCAAAAATGATTTTTAGCCCGGATTTTTTTATTTTCCCAAGGGTAACAGGAGAAATTGGACCCCAAATGTTGTTGTCCAGTTTGTCCTGAGTACGATGATACCCCATATGTGGGGGTAAACCACTGTTTTGGCGCACGGCAGGGCTTGGAAGTTAAGGCACGCCATTTGGCTTTTTGAATGGAAAATTAGCTCAAATCATTAGTGGACACCATGTCGTGTTTGGAGAGCCCCTGTGTTATAATCTGGTGAACTTGAAGCCGCATGAGAGACTTTCTCAGGAGTAGGTGGTACCTGTACTGACCACAAACCCTAATCTAACACCGCAACTAGAAGTAGCCGTGGGATGTACCTAACACGTCCTAGACATCTTGACACAGCCGGAGGACTAATTACCCCTATAGATGGAAATGGGAATTCTATCTTGCCTCAGAGCAGAACCCCAAAGGATAGGCAGCCCCCCACAAATATTGACTGTGAGTATAAGAGGAAAGACACACGCAGGCAGAAAAACAGAATTTAGCACAAGAGGCACTTCTAGCTAAATAGAAAAGGATAGGACAGAATTCTAAGCAGTCAGTATTAAAATCCTAAAAACTTCCACAGCAGATAATACAAATATTCCACATCTAACTAAAGACATAGAAAGTATATCTGCATCTCCTGAGAATCCAGCATGACTGAAAAATCCAAACAAAGTCTAAGCTGGACAAAAACACAATAAATTGCACTGAATTGCAAAGCACACTGCATGTGTGCACAGAGACAAAAAACCAGACACTTATCTTAGCTGAATTTGCAGCAGGGCATGAGGAGCCAGAGAGAGATGCAATCCCTCCAAGTACAATAGACAACTGGCACAGACTCATGGATCCTGCACACCTAAATACCTAATAGAGCTGCTATCAGCAGAAACACCTGCCCGGATTACAACCCCAAGACAACTGCACTACCACCAACAACCACCGGAGAGAGCCCAAGAGCAGAATTCACAACAGTACCCCCCCTTGAAGAGGGGTCACCGAACCCTCACCAGAGCCCCCAGGCCGATCAGGAAGAGTCAGATGAAAGGCACGGACCAAATCAGCAGCATGGACATCAGAGGCAAAAACCCAAGAATTATCCTCCTGGCCATAACCCTTCCATTTGACAAGGTACTGAAGCCTCCGCCTCGAAAAGCGAGAATCCAAAATCTTCTCAACCACATACTCCAACTCCCCATCAACCAACACAGGAGCAGGAGGATCAACAGAGGGAACAATGGGCACCACATATTTCCGCAATAAAGATCTATGGAAAACATTATGGATGGCAAAAGAGGCCGGAAGGGCCAAACGAAAAGACACCGGATTGATAATCTCAGAAATCCTATAAGGACCAATAAACCGAGGCTTAAACTTAGGGGAAGAAACCTTCATAGGAACATGACGGGAAGACAACCAGACCAAATCCCCAACCCGAAGCCGGGAACCAACACACCGACGACGGTTAGCAAAACGCTGAGCCTCCTCCTGAGACAACACCAAATTGTCCACCACATGACCCCAAATCTGCTGCAACCTGTCAACCACAGAATCCACACCAGGACAATCAGAAGGCTCAACCTGCCCCGAAGAAAAATGAGGATGAAAACCAAAATTACAAAAGAAGGGCGAAACCAAGGTAGCCGAACTAGCCCGATTATTAAGGGCAAACTCGGCCAATGGCAAGAAAGCCACCCAATCATCCTGATCAGCAGACACAAAGCATCTCAAATAAGTTTCCAAAGTCTGATTAGTTCGCTCGGTCTGGCCATTTGTCTGAGGATGAAATGCGGAAGAAAAAGACAAATCAATGCCCAGCCTAGCACACAAGGCCCGCCAAAACCTAGAAACAAACTGGGAACCTCTGTCAGACACAATATTCTCCGGAATACCATGCAAATGAACCACATGCTGAAAAAACAACGGAACCAAATCAGAAGAGGAAGGCAATTTAGGCAAAGGCACCAAATGAACCATCTTAGAAAACCGGTCACAAACCACCCAGATAACCGACATCCTCTGGGAAACCGGAAGATCTGAAATAAAATCCATAGAAATATGCGTCCAGGGCCTCTCAGGGACTGGCAAAGGCAAAAGCAACCCACTAGCACGGGAACAACAAGGCTTGGCCCACGCACAAGTCCCACAGGACTGCACAAAAGAACGCACATCACGCGACAAAGAAGGCCACCAAAAGGACCTACCAACCAAATCTCTGGTACCATAATTACCAGGATGGCCAGCCAACACAGAACAATGAACCTCAGAAATCACTCTACTAGTCCATCTATCAGGAACAAACAGTTTCCCCACTGGACAGCGGTCAGGTTTGTCAGCCTGAAATTTCTGCAGAACCCGTCGCAAATCAGGGGAAATGGCAGAAAGGACCACCCCTTCCTTCAGAATGCCGACCGGCTCAAGTACCTCAGGAGAATCAGGCAAAAAACTCCTAGAGAGGGCATCAGCCTTAATATTCTTAGAACCCGGAAGATACGAAACCACGAAATCAAAACGGGAGAAAAACAGGGACCATCGAGCCTGTCTAGGATTTAGCCGTTTGGCAGATTCGAGGTAAATCAGATTTTTATGATCGGTCAAGACCACAATACGGTGCTTGGCTCCCTCAAGCCAAAGTCGCCATTCCTCAAATGCCCACTTCATAGCCAACAACTCCCGATTACCGACATCATAATTGCGTTCAGCAGGTGAAAACTTACGGGAAAAGAAGGTACACGGTTTCATCAAGGAACCATCAGAATTCCTCTGAGACAAAACGGCCCCTGCCCCAATCTCAGAAGCGTCAACCTCAACCTGAAACGGAAGAGAAACATCTGGCTGACAAAACACCGGGGCAGAAGTAAATCGGCGTTTAAGCTCCTGAAAGGCAGAGACAGCCACAGAGGACCAATTCATTACATCAGCGCCTTTCTTCGTCAAATCGGTCAGGGGTTTAACCACACTGGAGAAGTTAGCAATGAAACGGCGATAAAAATGAGCAAAGCCCAAAAATTTCTGAAGGCTCTTCATGGATGTGGGCTGAATCCAATCATGAATGGCCTGAACCTTAACCGGATCCATCTCTATAGATGAGGGAGAAAAAATGAAGCCCAAAAAATAAACCTTCTGCACTCCAAAGAGACATTTAGACCCCTTCACAAACAAAGCATTGTCATGAAGGATCTGAAATACCATCCTGACCTGTTTCACAGGAGACTCCCAATCATCGGAAAAAATTAAGATGTCATCCAAATATACAATCGTGAATTTATCAAGATAATTCCGGAAGATATCATGCATGAAGGACTGAAAAACAGATGGAGCATTAGAGAGCCCGAATGGCATCACAAGGTATTCAAAATGGCCTTCGGGCGTATTAAACGCAGTTTTCCATTCATCAACCTGCTTAATACGAACAAGATTATATGCCCCCCGAAGGTCAATTTTAGTAAACCAACTAGCCCCCTTAATCCTGGCAAACAAATTGGAAAGCAAAGGTAAATGGTATTGAAACTTGACCGTGATCTTATTCAAGAGGTGATAATCAATACAGGGTCTCAAGGAGCCATCCTTCTTGGCAACAAAAATAAATCCCGCTCCCAACGGTGAAGAAGATGGCCGAATATGGCCTTTCTCCAAAGACTCCTTAACATAGCTCCGCATGGCGGTATGTTCCGGCACAGACAGGTTGAAAAGTCGGCCCTTAGGAAACTTACAGCCTGGAATCAAGTCAATAGCACAATCACAGTCCCTATCCGGTGGAAGGGAACTGGACTTGGGCTCATCGAATACATCCAGAAAATCAGACAAAAACTCTGGAACTTCAGAAGAGGAGGAAGAGGAGATTGACATCACAGGAATGTCATTATGAACCCCCTGACAACCCCAACTAGTCACAGACATAGACTTCCAATCCAACACAGGATTATGTATCTGCAACCATGGAAACCCCAGCACAATAGCATCATGCAAATTATGCAACACCAGAAAACGACAATCTTCCTGATGGGCTGGCGCCATGCACATGGTCACCTGTGTCCAAAACTGGGGTTTATTTTTAGCCAAAGGTGTAGCATCAATGCCCCTTAAAGGAATAGGGTTCTGCAAAGACTGCAAGGGGAAACCACAATGCCTGGCAAATTCAAAGTCCATTAAATTCAAAGCGGCGCCTGAATCCACAAACGCCATGACAGAAAATGACGACAATAAGCAGATCAAGGTCACAGATAACAGAAATTTAGGTTGTACAGTTCCGATGGTAACTGAACTAGCGATTCTCTTTGTACGCTTTGGGCAGACTGAAATGACATGAGAAGCATCGCCACAATAAAAACACAACCTATTCTGACATGTTAATCCTTGTTGTTCCGTTCTAGACAGAATCCTATCACACTGCATAGGCTCAGGCATCTGCTCTGAGGACAACGCCACAGCGCGCACAGTTCTGCGCTCCCGCAAGCGCCGATCGATCTGAATGGCCAGAGACATAGAATCACTCAGACCAACAGGCGTGGGAAACCCCACCATAACATCTTTAACAGATTCAGAAAAACCCTTTCTGAAAATTGCCGCCAAAGCATCCTCATTCCATTTAGTCAGCACAGACCATTTTCTAAATTTCTGACAATAGAATTCTGCCACTTCTTGACCCTGAGACAGGGCCAACAAGGTCTTCTCCTCTTGATCCACAGAATTTGGTTCATCATATAATAATCCTAGAGCCTGAAAAAGGCATCTACATTAAGCAAGGCCGGATTCCCAGATTCCAGGGAAAATGCCCAATCCTGAGGGTCGCCACGCAGCAGGGAGATGACAATTTTAATCTGCTGAATGGGATCACCAGAGGAACGAGGCTTCAGAGCAAAAAACAGTTTACAGTTGTTTTTAAAACTCAAAAATTTGGACCTGTCCCCAAAAAACAAATCAGGAGTAGGAATCCTAGGCTCTAAAAGCGGAGTCTGAGCAATATAATCAGAAATACCCTGTACCCTAGCAGCAAGCTGGTCTACACGAGAAACTAATCCCTGAACATCCATGCTAGCACAAGACTCCTCAGTCACCCAGAGGAAAAGAGGGAAGAAAAGACAAAACAGGCTACAGAAAAAAAATGGCTCTTTCTTCCCTTCTTCTGAGATGCATTTAACTCATTGTTGGCCAGTTGTACTGTTATGATCTGGTGACCTTGGAGCCGCATGAGAGACTTTCTCAGGAGTAGGTGGTACCTGTACTGACCGCAAACCCTAATCTAACACCGCAACTAGAAGTAGCCGTGGGATGTACCTAACACGTCCTAGACATCTCGACACAGCCGGAGGACTAAATACCCCTATAGATGGAAATGGGAATTCTATCTTGCCTCAGAGCAGAACCCGAAAGGATAGGCAGCCCCCCACAAATATTGACTGTGAGTATAAGAGGAAAGACACACGCAGGCAGAAAAACAGAATTTAGCACAAGAGGCACTTCTAGCTAAATAGAAAAGGATAGGACAGAATTCTAAGCGGTCAGTATTAAAATCCTAAAAACATCCAAAGCAGATAATACAAATATTCCACATCTAACTAAAGACATAGAAAGTATATCTGCATCTCCTGAGAATCCAGCATGACTGAAAAATCCAAACAAAGTCTAAGCTGGACAAAAACACAATAAATTGCACTGAATTGCAAAGCACACTGCATGTGTGCACAGAGACAAAAAAACAGACACTTATCTTAGCTGAATTTGCAGCAGGGCATGAGGAGCCAGAGAGAGATGCAATCCCTCCAAGTACAATGGACAACTGGCACAGACTCATGGATCCTGCACACCTAAATACCTAATAGAGCTGCAATCAGCAGTGTCATGATCTCAATGGCAAGAGAACATAGCATAAGCATATATAGGAACTAGCTCTTGGAAGATGGGAACTGAGCTGACCATGAACTAAACCTAACGCACAACTAGCAGTGGCCGGGTAGCATGCCTACGTTGATTCTAGATGCCCAGCCCAGCCGGAGGACTAAATAAAGCTAGCAGAGGAAAATATTAGTCCTAGCTCACCTCTAGAGAAATACCCCGAAAGGAGACAGAGGCCCCCCACATGTATTGGCGGTGAGTTGAGATGAAATAACAAACGTAGTATGAAAATAGGTTTAGCAAATTTGAGGTCCACTTACTACATAGCAGAAGACAGAAAGGACACTTTCATGGTCAGCTGAAAACCCTATCAAAAACTCCATCCAGAAATTACTTTAAAACTCTGGCATTAACTCATAACACCAGAGTGGCAATTCCCGTTCACAAGAGCTTTCCAGACACAGTAACGAAACTACAGCTGTGAACTGGAACAAAATGCAAAAACAAACATGGACAAGAGTCCAACTTATCTAGTAGTTGTCTAGGAGCAGGAACAAGCACAGAGAGGCTTCTGATAACATTGTTGACCGGCAAGCAACTAACAGAGCAGCAAGGTTATATAGCGACTCCCACATCTTGATGGGAACAGGTGAACAGAGAAGATGAAGACACCAGTTCAATTCCACCAGTAGCCACCGGGGGAGCCCAGAATCCAAATTCACAACAGTACCCCCCCCTCAAGGAGGGGGCACCGAACCCTCACCAGAACCACCAGGGCGATCAGGATGGGCCCTATGAAAGGCACGAACCAGATCGGAGGCATGAACATCAGATGCATTCACCCAAGAATTATCCTCCTGGCCGTATCCCTTCCACTTGACCAGATACTGGAGTCTCCGTCTGGAAACACGAGAGTCCAAGATTTTCTCCACAACGTACTCCAACTCACCCTCAACCAACACCGGAGCAGGAGGCTCAACGGAAGGCACAACCGGTACCTCATACCTGCGCAATAATGACCGATGAAAAACGTTATGAATAGAAAAGGATGCAGGGAGGTCCAAACGGAAGGAAACAGGGTTAAGAATCTCCAATATCTTATACGGGCCGATAAACCGAGGCTTAAACTTAGGAGAAGAGACCCTCATAGGGACAAAACGAGAAGACAACCACACCAAATCCCCAACAGAAAGCCGAGGACCAACACGACGGTGGCGGTTGGCAAAAAGCTGAGTCTTCTCCTGGGACAACCTCAAATTGTCCACCACCTGCCCCCAGATCTGATGCAATCTCTCCACCACAGCATCCACTCCAGGACAATCCGAAGATTCCACCTGACCAGAGGAAAATCGAGGATGAAACCCCGAATTACAGAAAAACGGGGACACCAAAGTGGCAGAGCTGGCCCGATTATTGAGAGCGAACTCCGCCAATGGCAAAAAAGCAACCCAATCATCCTGGTCAGCAGACACAAAACACCTCAGATATGTCTCCAGGGTCTGATTAATCCGCTCGGTCTGGCCATTCGTCTGAGGATGGAAAGCGGACGAAAAAGATAAATCTATGCCCATCCTAGCACAGAATGCCCGCCAAAATCTAGACACGAATTGGGTCCCTCTGTCAGAAACGATATTCTCAGGAATACCATGCAAACGAACAACATTTTGAAAAAACAGAGGAACCAACTCGGAAGAAGAAGGTAACTTGGGCAGAGGAACCAAATGGACCATCTTAGAAAAACGGTCACACACCACCCAGATGACAGACATCTTCTGAGAAACAGGCAGATCTGAAATAAAATCCATCGAGATGTGCGTCCAAGGCCTCTTAGGAATAGGCAAGGGCAACAATAATCCACTAGCCCGAGAACAACAAGGAATGGCCCGAGCACAAACGTCACAAGACTGCACAAAGCCTCGCACATCTCGTGACAGGGAAGGCCACCAGAAGGACCTTGCCACCAAATCCCTGGTACCAAAAATGCCAGGATGACCTGCCAACGCAGAAGAATGAACCTCAGAGATGACTCTACTGGTCCAATCATCAGGAACAAACAGTTTATCAGGTGGGCAACGATCAGGTCTCTCCGCCTGAAACTCCTGCAAAGCCCGCCGCAGGTCTGGAGAAACGGCTGACAATACCACTCCATCCTTAAGGATACCTGTGGGCTCAGAGTTACCAGGCGAGTCAGGCTCAAAACTCCTAGAAAGGGCATCCGCCTTAACATTCTTAGAACCCGGTAGGTATGACACCACAAAATTAAACCGAGAGAAAAATAATGACCAGCGCGCCTGTCTAGGATTCAGGCGCCTGGCGGTCTCAAGATAAATCAAATTTTTGTGGTCAGTCAATACCACCACCTGATGTCTGGCCCCCTCAAGCCAATGGCGCCACTCCTCAAAAGCCCACTTCATGGCCAAAAGCTCCCGATTCCCAACATCATAATTCCGCTCAGCGGGCGAAAATTTACGGGAAAAGAAGGCACAAGGCCTCATCACGGAGCAGTCAGAACTTTTCTGCGACAACACTGCCCCAGCTCCGATCTCAGAAGCGTCGACCTCAACCTGAAAAGGTAGAGCAACATCAGGCTGACGCAACACAGGGGCAGAGGAAAAACGGCGCTTAAGCTCCCGAAAGGCCTCCACAGCATCAGGGGACCAATCAGCAACATCAGCACCCTTCTTAGTCAAATCGGTCAATGGCTTAGCAATATCCGAAAAACCAGCAATAAATCGACGATAAAAGTTAGCAAAGCCCAAAAATTTCTGAAGACTCTTAAGAGAAGAGGGCTGCGTCCAATCACAAATAGCTTGAACCTTGACAGGATCCATTTCAATGGAAGAGGGGGAAAAAATATATCCCAAAAAGGAAATCCTCTGTACCCCAAAAACACACTTAGAACCCTTCACACACAAAGAATTAGGCCGCAAAACCTGAAAAACCCTCCTGACTTGCTGGACATGAGAGTCCCAGTCATCCGAAAAAATCAGAATATCATCCAGATACACAATCATAAATTTATCCAAATAATCGCGAAAAATATCATGCATAAAGGACTGGAAAACTGACGGAGCATTAGAAAGACCAAAAGGCATCACTAAATACTCAAAGTGGCCCTCGGGCGTATTAAATGCGGTTTTCCACTCATCCCCCTGCCTGATTCGCACCAAATTATACGCCCCACGAAGGTCAATCTTAGAGAACCACTTGGCCCCCTTTATGCGAGCAAACAAATCAGTCAGCAACGGCAATGGGTATTGATATTTAACAGTGATTTTATTCAAAAGCCGATAATCAATACATGGTCTCAAAGAGCCGTCTTTTTTTGACACAAAGAAAAAACCGGCTCCTAAGGGAGATGACGATGGACGAATATGTCCCTTTTCCAAGGACTCCTTTATATATTCTCGCATAGCAGCATGTTCAGGCACAGACAGATTAAATAAACGACCCTTTGGGTATTTACTACCCGGGATTAAATCTATGGCACAATCGCACTCTCGGTGCGGAGGTAACGAACCAAGCTTGGATTCTTCAAAGACGTCACGATAGTCAGACAGGAACTCAGGAATTTCAGAGGGAATGGATGATGAAATGGAAACCACAGGTACATCCCCATGAGCCCCCTTACATCCCCAGCTCAACACAGACATAGCTCTCCAGTCGAGGACTGGGTTGTGAGATTGCAGCCAAGGCAATCCTAGCACCAAATCATCATGTAGATTATACAGCACCAGAAAGCGAATAATCTCCTGGTGATCCGGATTAATACGCATAGTTACTTGTGTCCAGTATTGTGGTTTATTATTAGCCAATGGGGTGGAGTCAATCCCCTTCAGAGGAATAGGAGTCTCCAAAGGCTCTAAATCATACCCACAGCGTTTGGCAAAGGACCAATCCATAAGACTCAAAGCGGCGCCAGAGTCGACATAGGCGTCCGTGGTAATAGATGACAAAGAGCAAATCAGGGTCACAGATAGAATAAATTTAGACGGTAAGGTGCAAATGGAAACAGATTTACCAAGCTTTTTAGTGCGCTTAGAGCATGCTGATATAACATGAGTAGAATCACCACAATAGAAACACAACCCATTTTTCCGTCTAAAATTCTGCCGCTCGCTTCGGGACAGAATTCTATCACACTGCATACTCTCTGGCGACTTCTCAGTGGACACCGCCAGATGGTGCACTGGTTTGCGCTCCCGCAAACGCCTATCGATCTGAATAGCCATTGTCATGGACTCATTCAGACCCGCAGGCACAGGGAACCCCACCATAACATCCTTAATGGCATCAGAGAGACCCTCTCTGAAAGTCGCCGCCAGGGCGCACTCATTCCACTGAGTAAGCACAGACCATTTACGGAATCTTTGGCAGTAAATTTCCGCTTCATCTTGCCCCTGAGATAGGGACATCAAAGTTTTTTCTGCCTGAAGCTCCAAATGAGGTTCGTCATAAAGCAACCCCAAGGCCAGAAAAAACGCATCCACATTGAGCAACGCAGGATCCCCTGGTGTCAATGAAAAAGCCCAGTCTTGAGGGTCGCCCCGGAGCAAGGAAATCACAATCCTGACCTGCTGTGCAGGGTCTCCGGCAGAGCGAGATTTCAGAGACAAAAATAATTTGCAATTATTTCGAAAATTCTGAAACCCGGATCTATTCCCCGAGAAAAATTCCGGCAAAGGAATTCTCGGCTCAGATACAGGTGCATGACAAACAAAATCTTGCAAATTTTGTACCTTCGTGGCGAGATTATTCAAACCTGCAGTTACACTCTGAAGATCCATTACAAACAGGTGGACACAGAGCCATTCAAGGGTTAAGAGGAGGTAAGAAGCAGCTAGACAGCAATTAAGGGCTAGGCAGCAAAACTCTGAGGGGAAAAAAAAAAAAAAAAATTTCCCTTCAACACTTCTTTTTCTCCTGCTTCAGCCCAAACAATTAACACTTTGCGGGCCGGTCAAACTGTCATGATCTCAATGGCAAGAGAACATAGCATAAGCATATATAGGAACTAGCTCTTGGAAGATGGGAACTGAGCTGACCATGAACTAAACCTAACGCACAACTAGCAGTGGCCGGGTAGCATGCCTACGTTGATTCTAGATGCCCAGCCCAGCCGGAGGACTAAATAAAGCTAGCAGAGGAAAATATTAGTCCTAGCTCACCTCTAGAGAAATACCCCGAAAGGAGACAGAGGCCCCCCACATGTATTGGCGGTGAGTTGAGATGAAATAACAAACGTAGTATGAAAATAGGTTTAGCAAATTTGAGGTCCACTTACTACATAGCAGAAGACAGAAAGGACACTTTCATGGTCAGCTGAAAACCCTATCAAAAACTCCATCCAGAAATTACTTTAAAACTCTGGCATTAACTCATAACACCAGAGTGGCAATTCCCGTTCACAAGAGCTTTCCAGACACAGTAACGAAACTACAGCTGTGAACTGGAACAAAATGCAAAAACAAACATGGACAAGAGTCCAACTTATCTAGTAGTTGTCTAGGAGCAGGAACAAGCACAGAGAGGCTTCTGATAACATTGTTGACCGGCAAGCAACTAACAGAGCAGCAAGGTTATATAGCGACTCCCACATCTTGATGGGAACAGGTGAACAGAGAAGATGAAGACACCAGTTCAATTCCACCAGTAGCCACCGGGGGAGCCCAGAATCCAAATTCACAACACAGCAGAAACACCTGCCCGGATTACAACCCCAAGACAACTGCACTACCACCAACAACCACCGGAGGGAGCCCAAGAGCAGAATTCACAACACCCCTGTGTGCCTAAACATTGGAGCTCCCCCACAAGTGACCCCATTTTGGAAACTAGACCTCCCAAGGAACTAATCTAGATGTGTGGTGAGCACTTTGAACCCCCAAGTGCTTCACAGATGTTTTTAACGCAGAGCCATGAAAATAAAAAATAATTTTTCTTTTCTCAAAAATGATTTTTTAGCCCACATTTTTTTATTTTCCCAAGGGTAACAGGAGAAATTGGACCCCAAAAGTTGTTGTGCAGTTTCTCCTTAGTACGCTGATACCCCATATGTGGGAGTAAACTACTGTTTGGGCACACGTCGGGGTTCGGAAGGGAAGTAGTGACGTTTTGAAATGCAGACTTTGATGGAATGCTCTGCAGGCATCACGTTGCGTTTGCAGAGCCCCTGATGTGCCTAAACAGTAAAAACTCCCCACAAGTGACTCCATTTTGGAAACTAGAACCCCAAGGGAACTTATCTAGATGTGTGGTGAGCACTTTGAACCTCCAAGTGCTTCACAGAAGTTTATAACGCAGAGCCGTGAAAATAATAAATGTGTTTTCTTTCCTCAAAAATATTTTTTTAGCCCAGAATTTTTTAATTTTCCCAAGGGTAACAGGAGAAATTTCACCCCAGGAGTTGTTGTCCAGTTTCTCCTGAGTACGCTGATACCCCATATGTGGGGGAAAACCACTGTTCGGGCACGTGCCGGGGCTTGGAAGGAAAGTAGTAACGTTTTGGAATACAGATTTTGTTGGAATCGTCTGCGGGCATCAAGTTACGTTTGCAGAGCCCCTGATGTGCCTTGTTATGACCCCAATGGCAGAGGGTCTCAGGAATCAATACCAAGTCTGCAAACACAAAAAACCAGCTCATAGGGCAGTGGTAACTGGGCTGACCATATATCTAATCCTAGCACCACAAATAGAAGTAGCCGGGGAACGTGCCTACGTTGGTTCTAGACGTCTCGCGCCAGCCGGAGAACTAACTGACCCTAGAAGGGAAAATAAAGACCTTTCTTGCCTCCAGAGAAAAGACCCCAAAAGTTGGATACAAGCCCCCAACAAATAATAACGGTGAGGTAAGAGGAAAAGACAAACATAAGAATGAGCTAGGTATTTAGCAAAGAGAGGCCCACTAGCTAATAGCAGAATATAGTAAGATGACTTATATGGTCAGCAAAAACCCTATCAAAATATCCATGCTGGATATTCAAGAACCCCCGAACCGTCTAACGGCCGGGGGGAGAACACCAGCCCCCTAGAGCTTCAAGCAAGGTCAGAAATCACATTTAGTACAAGCTGGACAAAAATAGTAGCAAAGCAAGTAACTCAAAAAACAAAGAAGCAAGACTTAGCTTAATTTTGCAAAAGCCAGGACCAGCAGACAGGAGCAACAGAAGGATCTGATTACAACGATGCCAGGCACTGGACTAAGGATCCAGGAAGTTAATATAGCGACACCCCTGGACTAACGACCCAGGTGAGTGCCAAACAGAAAAAAGACAATACCAGAGTCATACCACTAGTGACCACAAGAGGGAGCCAAAAAGTCTAATTCACAACAGTGCCTAAACAGTAGAAACCCCCCCACAAGTGACCCCATTTTGGAAGTTGCCCAGTTTGCGTATGCTGGTACCCCATATGTGGGGGTAAACCACTGTTTGGGGTGCACGTCAGGGCTCGGAAGGGAGGGAGCACCATTTGACTTTTTGAACGCAAGATTGGCTGGAATCAATGGTGGCGCCATGTTGCGTTTGGAGACCCCTGATGTGCCTAAACAGTGGAAACCCCTCAATTCTAACTCCAACACTAACCCCAACCCACCCCAAACCCTAATCCCAACTCTAGCCATAACCCTAATCACAACCCTAACCCCAACACACCCCTAACCACAACCCTAACCCTAATCCCAACGCTAACCCTAATCCCGACCCTAACCCCAACCCTAACCACAACTTTAACCCCAACACACCCCAAACCCTAACCATAACCCTAACCACAAGCCTATTCTTAACCCTATTTCCAACCGTAGCCCTAATTCCAACCCTAACTCTAATTCCAACCCTAAGGCTATGTGCCCACGTTGCGGATTCGTGTGAGATTTTTCAGCACCATTTTTGAAAAATCCGCAGGTAAAAGGCACTGAGTTTTACCTGCAGATTTACCACAGATTTCCAGTGTTTTTTATGCGGATTTCACCTTCGGATTCCTATTGAGGAACAGGTGTAAAACGCTGCAAAATCCGCACAAAGAATTGACATGCTGTGGAAAATACAACGCAGCATTTCCGCGTGGTACTTTCCGCACCATGGGCACAGTGGATTTGGTTTTCCATAGGTTTACATGGTACTGTAAACCTGATGGAACACTGCTATGAATCCACAGCGGCCTGCCTCAGACCTGCAGAATGACACAAAGAACCACCAGAGGGAGCCCAAAGACAGCACTCACACAGTACCAGTTGTGACCACAAGAGGGAGCCCAAAAACAGAGTTCACAACAGTACCCCCCCTTGAGGAGGGGTCACCAAACCCTCATCAAAACCCCCAGGGCGATCAGGATGAGCCACATGGAAGGCATGAACCAAAATCGGCCGCATGAACATCAGAGGCGACAACCCAGGAATTATCCTCCTGACCATAGCCCTTCCACTTAACCAAATACTGAAGCCTCCGTCTAGAAATACGAGAATCCAAGATCTTCTCCAACACATACTCCAATTCGCCCTCAACCAGCACCGGAGCAGGGGGTTCAACAGAAGGAACCACAGGCACCACATACCTCCGCAACAAAGACCTATGGAACACGTTATGAATGGCAAACGACGCTGGGAGGTCCAAACGAAATGACACCGGGTTAAGGATTTCCAAAATCTTATAAGGACTGATGAAGCGAGGCTTGAATTTAGGAGAGGAAACCTTCATAGGAACATACCGAGAAGACAGCCATACCAAATCCCCAACAAGAAGTCTGGGACCCACACCGCGACGGCGGTTGGCAAAGCGCTGAGCCTTCTCCTGTGACAACTTCAAATTGTCCACCACATGGTTCCAAATCTGCTGCAACCTATCCACCACAGAATCCACCCCAGGACAGTCAGAAGGCTCAACCTGACCCGAGGAAAAACGAGGATGAAAACCAGAATTGCAGAAAAAAGGTGAAACCAAAGTAGCAGAACTAGCCCGATTATTAAGGGCAAACTCGGCCAATGGCAAAAAAGTCACCCAATCATCCTGATCAGCAGAAACAAAACATCTTAAATAAGTTTCCAAGGTCTGATTAGTTCACTCGGTTTGACCATTCGTCTGAGGATGGAAGGCCGACGAAAAAGACAAATCAATGCCCATCTTAGCACAAAAGATCCGCCAAAATCTGGACACAAACTGGGATCCTCTGTCAGACACAATATTTTCAGGGATGCCGTGCAAGCGAACCACATTCTGAAAAAATAGAGGAACCAAATTGGAGGAGGAAGGCAACTTAGGCAAGGGCACCAAATGGACCATTTTGGAAAAACGATCACACACCACCCAGATGACAGACATTCTTTGAGAGACTGGAAGATCCGAAATAAAATCCATGGAAATGTGCGTCCAAGGCCTCTTCGGGACAGGCAAAGGCAAAAGCAAACTGCTGGCACGAGAACAGCAAGGCTTAGCCCGAGCACAAATCCCACAGGACTGCACAAAGGAACGCACATCCCGCGACAAGGAAGGCCACCAGAAGGACCTAGCCACCAAATCTCTGGTACCAAAAATCCTGCCAACACCGAAGAATGAACCTCGGAAATAACTCTGCTGGTCCATCTATCTGGGACAAACAGTCTCTCTGGTGGACAACGGTCCGGTCTATCCACCTGAAATTTCTGCAGCACTCGTTGCAAATCTGGGGAAATGGCAGACAAAATCACTCCCTCTCTGAGGATACCAGCCGGCTCTGAAACTCCCGGAGAGTCAGGCACAAAACTCCTAGAAAGGGCATCAGCTTTCACGTTCTTCGAACCAGGCAGGTACGAGACCACGAAATCAAAACGGGAGAAAAACAACGACCAACGACCTGTCTAGGATTCAGCCGCTTGGCAGACTCGAGATAAATCAGATTTTTGTGATCAGTTAAGACCACTACACGATGCTTAGCTCCCTCAAGCCAATGTCGCCACTCCTCAAATGCCCACTTCATAGCCAACAACTCCCGATTACCAACATCATAATTTCGCTCGGCAGGCGAAAACTTTCTTGAAAAGAAAGCACAAGGCTTCATCACAGAGCAATCAGAGCTTCTCTGCGACAAAACAGCCCCTGCTCCAATCTCAGAAGCATCAACCTCGACCTGAAAAGGAAGAGAGACATCAGGCTGACACAAAACTGGAGCCGAAGAAAACCGGCGCTTCAGCTCCCGAAAGGCTTCCACGGCCGCAGGAGACCAATTAGTCACATCAGAACCCTTCTTGGTCAAATCCATCAAGGGTTTAACCACGCCAGAAAAATTAGCAATGAAGCGACGGTAAAAATTAGCAAAACCCAAGAACTTCTGAAGACTCTTAACAGATGTAGGCTGAGTCCAGTCATGAATAGCCTGGACCTTGACTGGGTCCATCTCAATAGTAGAAGGAGAAAAAATAAAACCCAAAAAGGAAACCTTCTGTACTCCGAAGAGACATTTAGAGCCCTTCACAAATAAGGCATTAGCATGCAGGACCTGAAATACCATCCTGACCTGCTTCACATGGGACTCCCAGTCCTCAGAAAAGACCAAAATGTCATCCAGATACACAATCATAAATTTATCCAGATATTCTCGGAAGATGTCATGCATGAAGGACTGGAACACCGAAGGAGCATTAGAGAGTCCAAAAGGCATCACCAAGTACTCAAAATGGCCTTCGGGCGTATTAAATGCTGTTTTCCAATCATCCCCCTGCTTAATGCGCACAAGGTTATACGCACCACCAAGATCTATCTTGGTGAACCAACTGGACCCCTTAATCCGAGAAAACAGATCAGACAACAATGGCAAAGGATACTGAAATTTGACCGTGATTTTATTTAGAAGACGATAATCTATACAAGGTCTCAGAGAACCATCCTTGGCCACAAAAAAGAATCCTGCACCAAGAGGGGAGGAGGACGGGCGAATATGTCCCTTCTCTAAAGACTCCTTTATATAGCTCCGCATTGCGGCATGTTCTGGTACAGACAAATTAAAAAGTCGTCCCTTAGGGAATTTACTACCAGAAATCAAATTTATAGCACAATCACAATCCCTGTGAGGAGGCAGGGCACCGGATCTGGGCTCATCAAATACATCCTGGTAGTCCGACAAAAACTCAGGGACCTCAGAAGGAGTGGAAGAAGCAATTGATACCAAAGGAGCATCGCCATGAATCCCCTGGCAACCCCAACTTGACACAGACATAGCTTTCCAATCCAGAACTGGATTATGGGCCTGCAGCCATGGCAGACCCAACACGACAACATCATGCAAATTATGCAGCACAAGAAAGCGAATCACCTCCTGATGTACAGGAGTCATGCACATGGTCACTTAAGTCCAATATTGAGGCTTATTCTCAGCCAATGGTGTAGCATCAATTCCCCCCAGTGGAATAGGGAATTCCAAAGGCTCCAGGACAAAACCACAGCGCCTGGCAAACGACAAATCCATCAGATTCAGGGCAGCACCTGAATCCACAAAAGCCATAACTGAGTAGGATGACAAAGAACAAATTAAAGTAACAGACAAAATGAATTTAGGCTGTATAGTACCAATGGTGACAGGTTTAGCGATTTTTTTAACGCGCTTAGAGCATGCTGAGATAACATGAGTTGAATCACCACAGTAAAAGCACAACCCATTTTGACGTCTATGATTTTGCCGCTCAATTCTGGTCAGAACTCGGTCACATTGCATAGACTCAGGTCTCTGTTCAGAAAACACCGCCAGATGGTGCGCAGATTTGCGCTCCCGCAAACGCCGATCAATCTGAATGGCCAAAGCCATTGAGTCATTCAGACTTGCAGGAGTGGGGAACCCCACCATAACATTCTTAATGGCTTCAGAAAGACCTTCTCTGAAATTTGCAGCCAGGGCACACTCATTCCATTGAGTAAGCACCGACCATTTCCGAAATTTTTGACAATACACCTCAGCTTCATCCTGGCCCTGAGAAAGAGCCAGCAAGGCCTTTTCTGCCTGGTTTTCAAGATTAGGTTCCTCATAAAGCAGTCCAAGCACCAGAAAAAACGCATCCACATTCAGCAATGCAGGATCTCCTGGCACCAGAGAGAAGGCCCAATCTTGAGGGTCGCCACGTAACAAGGAGATAACAATTTTAACTTGCTGAGCGGAATCACCAGAGGAACGAGGTCTCAAAGATAGAAATAATTTACAATTATTCTTAAAATTCAGAAACCTAGATCTATCTCCAGAAAACAACTCAGGAATAGGTATTTTTGGCTCTGACATAGGGCTATGAACAACAAAATCCTGAATGCTTTGCACCCTTGCAGCAAGATGATCCACACTAGAAGTTAGACTCTGAATATCCATGTCTGCAGCTGAACACAAAACCACCCAGAGATTAAGGGGATGAGAGAAGCTGGACAGACTGCAGCAAAGATAGAGAGAAAAAAAAATTGTACTCAGGGCTTCTCTTATCCCACTTCTGCGATGCATTAAACACTTTTTTGGCCTGCTGTACTGTTATGATCCTAGTGGCTGAGGATCACAAAACGGACTAGCTAAGTTTTTGAACATAGACACGAGCTCTAGGGAGGTGGTAACTGGACTGACCGCAAACCTGATCCTAACCAACACACTAAAGGAAGCCGGTGAACGTGCCTAAAATCCTGGACGTCTCGATGCAGCCTGAGAAACTATCTACTCCTGGAGGGAAAGTAAGACCTCACTTGCCTCAAGAGAAATCACCCCAAAGATATAGGAAGCCCCCAACAAATAATAACGGTGAGGTAAGGGGAAAACACAAACATAGAAATGAAAACAGATTAAGCAAATGAGGCCCACTAATACTAGATAGTAGAAGACAGATAGGGAACTGTGCGGTCAGTAAAAAACCCTATGCAAAATATCCACGCTGAGAATACAAGAACCCCCACACCAACTAACAGTGTGAGGGGAGAAACTCAGCCCCCTAGAGCTACCAGCAAGCAAGGAAATCACATATTAGCAAGCTGGACAAAAATAAACCAAGAAACATGTGACCACTGATGGTCAAAAAATGAACCAAGCAAAACTTAGCTTCTCTTGAAGAGACTGACAACGAAGGACTGCAAGAGAGCTCCAAAATAGCACTGAAGACATTGACAGCAGGCAACAACTGAGAGTCCAGGTGAACTAAATAGGAAACCAGCTAAGAGATAACGAGACAGCTGATCCTGCTTCAGACCTGCAGAATGACACAAAGAACCACCAGAGGGAGCCCAAAGACAGCACTCACACAGTACTAGTTGTGACCACAAGAGGGAGCCCAAAAACAGAGTTCACAACAGGTGGGGGGGGACAGATCAGGGTTTCCAGCCATGGCCGATGATATTACAGCATCGGCCATGGCTGGATTGTAATATTTCACCAGTTTTCATAGTGAAATATTACAAATCGCTCTGATTGGCTGTTTCTCTTTCAACAGCCAATCAGAGCAATCGTAGCCATGGGGGGGGTGAAGCCACCCCCCTGGGCTGAAGTACCACTCCCCCTGTCCCTGCAGATCGGGTGAAATTGGAGTTAACCCTTTCACCCAATCTGCAGGGATGCGATTATTCCATGACGCCACATAGGCGTCATGGGTCGGATTGGCACCGACTTTCATGATGCCTATGTGGTGTCATGGGTCGGGAAGGGGTTAAAAGGTCTGTCTGCTAGCTTTGTTCCACTCTTTTTTAAAGAAAAAAAAATTCTCTAAGAAAACAAAAAAAAAATTATATAGTCTGTTATGTCAGGCTGAGGCCTGTTGTATCTGTGGTGGAAAAATCGTAGCTTTGAATGCATACTGATCAGATATAATTTTGCTCCAAATAAATACATTTGTGTTGAGTTTTTGAAATAGTTCAGTAGTCCATTTAAAATGAGCAAGGCAAGGGGCAAGAGATGGGAAAGTGGACGTGATGCTGATGGTGCATGCAGAGGAAGAGGCCGTGGCCAAGCTGAAAGTGGGCCACAACAAAGACCCACATCTTCTCGCTCGACCTTTCTGTCCCTATGCTAGAGAATTGCAGCACACCACTATTGAAGCCAGAGCAGTGTGAAATGGTTGTTGGTTGGATAGCAGATAATGCTTCCAGTCACTTAGCCACCACCACCTACACCATGTCTTCCACACGGTCAAGTCTGAGTAGCCGTGAGTGTGGACTGGATATTCCTCACCCTGATCCTCCTTCCTCCCTCCATGCCGAGTGCCCTGAGACAACTGATCCCACAGTTGGACACTCTGAAGAGCTGTTCAGTTATCCCTTTCAAGATTCCAGACTCTCGGCCAGTCAACTTGAAGTGGGGCCAGATGAGATCGCATGTAGCGATGCCCAAAGCTTTGACCAGCCATGGTCACATGAAGACGATGGTAGGAAAATGTCACAAGAGGTGGACGATGAAGAGACACAATTGCCAGAAAGACAGGAGGAGGAGCAGGTTGCGGATGTGGAAGACGAGGTAGTGGATGACATAGTGACTGACCCAACCTGGCAGGAGGACATGCACAGCGAGTCCAGCAGCACACATGGGGAAGGAGTCATATCACCCCAACAGGCAGAAAGAAGCAGCGTGGTGGCCTCAGACAGAAGGCGTGCATTGGTTCCCCGTAACACCAACATGAGGGAAGTTGCCATTCCAACTGTTAGATCTTCCCGAGTTTGGTTGTTTTTTAAAGACTCTGCCCATAACCCCAAACAGGCCATTTGCAGCACCTTCCATGCCCGCATCAGCAAGGATAGCAAAACAACCAGCCTGACCACCAACAGCATGATCAGGCACATGGCAGCAAATCACCCAACTTTGTGGGCCAAACCCCAGGCTCCAGGAACACTGTCTGCAAGTAACATCACTGCTTCTTCCACTGTTTTGCATAGAAGCCAATCCCCAGTCCACCGTGCATGTGAAGATGCCTCTAGCCCTGCACCTGTTGTTGCCCACAGTCAAGCTGCACAATCATCAAGCCTGTCCACATTCTTGTCCCAGCACAGCATTCAGTTGTCTATAACCCAGTCATTGGAATGCAAGCGGAAATACACAGCCAACACCCCACAGGCAACAGTACTAAATTCTATAATTTCTCTTCTGCTTGCGCTCGAAATGTTGCCTTTTAGGCTCATTGAGATGGAAGCTTTCCAAAACCTAATAGCGCTGACCGTCCAAAGGTACTCACTCCCCAGTCGCTACTATTTCTCCCGGTGTGCCGTACCGGCATTACACCAGCATGTGTCCCACAACATTACCCATGCCCTCAGCAATGAGGCAAGTTGAGCTCACACACGTTCCTTGCCTGGCCCATGTGCTTAATCTCGTGGTTCAACATTTTCTGAAAAGTTACCCGGAGCTGCCGGATCTGCTAGTGAAAGTACGCCATCTGTCTGCCCATTTTTAAAAGTCAGCTACAGCTTCAGTCGCCCTTGCCGTGCTTCAGCAGCGTTTGCAGCGTCCGGTTCACTGACTGGTGTGTGATGTCCCCAAGTGTTGGAACTCTATGTTGCATATTTTGGAAAGGATTTTTGAGCAGAAGAGGGAAGTTGTTGACTACCAACATCAACAATGCCATCAATATTCAGTTCAAACTCCACACATAAGACCTCAGGAGTGGACATGGATGTCAGACATATGTACCATCCAACAAAACTTTGAGGACTGCACCAAGATGGTGAACGGTGAAGACACCGTAAGTAGCCTCACCATCCCACTTCTCAGCATTCTGAAAACCTCTCTGCTCACAATTAAAGAGGATGCATTACAGGCAGAGCACAAGGACATGGACCAAGGAACCATGCAGGGGATTACAATCAGCCTAGGCTCATGTTTTCCCAATGGGGATTGGTAGTCAATGAGGAGGAGGAGAAGGAGGAAAAACAGGAGCTACATTCATGCACTATAGATGGTACTACAAGCACAGCTGTCATACCGTCTGTTCAGGGGGGATGGCCTGAGGACAGGGACAGCATGGTCAGTCATCCTATTGGTGAGGACATGGAAGTCTTGCCTGTTAGCATTCTGGTATGCATGGCTGACTTTATGTTGCACTGTGTTTCACGTGACCCTCGCAGTATAAAAATTTTTGGTGACACTCATTACTGGTTGGTGACACTTCTAGACCCACGCTATAAGGAGAACTTTCAATCTCCTCTGCCAGAGGCAGAGATGTGTATTAAAATGTTGCAGTACCAGAGGGCCCTAGTAGCAGAATTACTTAGAAAATTCCCAAGTGAGAAAACTGGCAGCAGATGTCAGAGTTTGTTGTACAACCAAGGAGACCAAGCGAGAGACAGAAGTACAATCCAGCTCAGGCAGGGGAACAATGGCAAAGTTCTGGGACAGTTTTATCAGATCTTCCCATCATGCTGGCACAGAGGCAAGGGGAGCTGTCACAAGAAGTGCAATGTTTGGGAAGATGCTGAGGGAGTACCTTGCAGATCGTACAAATGATTCCTCTGTGCCTTTTACGTAATTATTGGGTATCCAAGCTGGACCCGTGGCATGAACTGACTCTGTACACCTTGCAGGTCCTGGTCTGCCCTGCTGCTAGCATTCTGTCAGAGCGGGTTTTTAGTGCCGCTGGTTTAATTATAACAGATAAGCTCATCCGCCTGTCAACTGAAAATGCTGACAGGCTGACTCTTATAAAAAATGAACAAGGGCTAGATTGGGCAAGATTTCTGTACACCACAAAGTGAAAACAGCTATCCACTTCCTGATTTCGTCTGGTGTTATCCTCCTCCTTATTCTCATCCTCATCATCCACAACCAATAGTACATTTAAAATGTATCCCCCTTGGGGAAATGTTCGTCAGCCCATGCACTGCGTGTATGGGCATTACAAGTCTAGGAGATTATACAAATTGTCTCTTCAGAGAGGAAGAGAGCTTGAACTCTAGTGCCACCTAATGGAAGGTAGCAATCCTACAAGTCAGTGTTGACCTTTTATCAAGCCTTGTCACATAACTTAGGATGAAAGCCCAACCAGAATCTCAATTTGCAGACACTGTGTTTCGGGGTACTGCCCCTTGTCACTGCAAAGTGGAGATCTGGTTTGGCTGTGCTTTGCATGTCGATCTCCGCAAGGAGAAACGATATGTCTTGGATAATGGTCTGATGCCTCTCACACAGCCAAACCAGATCTCTGCTTTGCACTGACGAGGGGCAAAACCCCGAAACACAGTGTCTGCAAATTGAGATTCTGGTTTGGCTATTATTTCAAGCCATGTGACAAGGCTCGTTAAAGGGTCAACATTGACTTGTAGGATTGCTACCTTCCAATAGGTGGCGCTAGAGTTCTAGCTCTCTTCCTCTCTGAAGAGACAATTAGCATATTACCCAGAGGAGCATAGCGACTTTAAGTCTCCTCACCTCGGCATGCTTATCATGTCGATCTCCGCACGGAGAAACTATACATCTTGAATAATGGTCTGACGCCTCTCACACAGCCAAACCAGATCTCTGCTTTGCACTGAAGAGGGGCAGTACCCCGAAACACTGTGTCTGCAAATTGAGATTCTGGTTTGGCTATTATCCTAAGTCATGTGACAAGGCTCGGTAAAGGGAACCTGTCACCCCCAAAATGGAAGTTGAGCTAAGCCCACCGTCATCAGCAGCTTATCTACAGCATTCTGGAATGCTGTAGATAAGCCCCCAATGTATCCTGAAAGATGAGAAAAAGAGGTTAGGTTACATTCATCGCAGGCATCGCGGTCCGGTCCGGGGCCTCCCATCTTCTTACAATAACATCCTCTTCTTGTCTTCATGCTGTGGCTCCGGTGCAGGTGTACTTTGTCTGCCCTGTTGAGGGCAGAGCAAAGTACTGCAGTGCACAGGCACCAGGCTAGGTCAGAGAGGCCTGGCGCATGCGCACAGCAGTACTTTGCTCTGCCCTCAACAGGGCAGACAAAGGATACCTGCCAGCGTGAAGACAAGAAGAGGACGTCATCCTATGAAGATGGGAGGCCCTGGACCGTGATGCCCATCGGACCGGACAGCAGCGGGACCGCCTCTCGGTGAGTATAATATCACATCTTTTTCTCATCTTTCAGGATACATCGGGGGCTTATCTACAGCATTACAGATCTCTAAATGCCAATCTCTGCAAGGAGAAATGATATGTCTTGGATAAAAGTCTAGGAGACTCACTCTTTACATTGGTCCTAGTTTTTAATTAGACCTTCAGCAATGTCTCCTCATTCTCCACCACTAGATCACCATTCACCACGCTTAATGTGTTCTGTGCTGCTGTAGGCAGTCCAATATTTGGCAAGGGTGTCTATGATGCCCATAGTATATATTTTTTTAAAAGTATCCCACTTGGGGAAAGGTTTGTCAGCCCATGCACTTAGTGTATGGGCATTACAAGTCTAGTTCAAATGCTTATTGGGGTGCATATGACTTGATAGCAGGGCAGGCCTTGCAGGTAATACATAAGAAAACAGTATGACAGGACCAACTGATGAATGTGAAGTGGGTTTTCCTGTGGCCATCCAGTACCTGGGTTCAAAGGTTTATTGGGGTGCATATAACTTGTAGCAGGGCAGGCCTTTTCATTTTTTCAGGAAGCCCTCCTGTACCCCTCGTGAAAGGGGTACTGGGGTGCTTTGTAATTGTTGGTAGCCCAGCCACTTACTTCATAGGCAATAACAGCACAGGAAACCCACTGTTTAATAATGGCCCTTTAAGAATATTAATGCCGCCTGATGCCCCTCTAAAAATAGGTTTTGAGACTTTAAGACTGAGTCCCTCTTTCATGAATGAAACAAGATTTGTCACACACCACATGGCCAACTATGGTTGTTAAATGTTACAATGACATTTCCCAGTGAATGCATTTATATTGGTCGAAAGCAACATAAAAGTTGAAAAAAGCATCAAAAACGTTGCGTGTGAGCATAGCCCAAGAGGTGGAGGAACATTTTAGTCTGGGGTTAATTATTTTGCCTTATATACAAGTAATTACCCTGGAAAGGATGTACTTTCACATATTTTCCAGCAAAATCCATTTTGGTTTCGTTTTTGTATGTTTTTTGGTGCATCTGTAAAAATGGCGTGAAACTCTGACAACATTGCTAACAGTTGTGACCTTAGAGTCAGAAATTCTCCAGGGGCGATCCCCATGATTTTCCCATGTAATTTGAGCAGTGTTTCCATCATTTTCAAATGTTTTTAGACCTTAAAAGGACCCCCGGGGGGGTTTTGCGGTAAAAATACTCTGCTTTCACATAGACTTACATTGGGTTTGTTGCTCAGGTCGAGTATCCGAGTATTCCAATTTGCTCGACTCGAGCAACGAGCACCCGAGCATTTTTGTGGTCTCTCATCACTAGTTCGTAATAGAGAGGTGTCAATAAGACACCCCCATTACTAACCACATAGTCATATTGTGTAAAAACACACACACAAAAAAAAGTCTTTTAATTGAATGAATGCCACAGACTCCTTTAATAAATCTTAATTATACCATAGTTACAACCTTGCCCCTTTCCCTGATGCCATTGTCTTGTGCAAAAGATTAAAAAAAAACAAACAACAATATTTCTTACCTTTCTGCAGAGAAAATTATAGTCCATTTGTCCAGCGACAAGTGTAGCTCTGCTACATCTAGATGGCAGGCTGCATGAGTGCATGATGTGACTATACAGCCTGACATCCAGCAGAGACACTGAACAGCACCTGCTATCGCTGCCCAGAGTCTTGCAGTGAACTGGTAGGACCTGTCTAATGTTGTTGCGAGTGTGAGAAAGTTCTCATGCTCCCAGTACCATCAGAAAGGTCCAGGGAGTTCACAGCCAATTAACTCACTTAACCTATCTGACGTTAGCACGAGCGCCGATATAAATTTTCCAAGGCGCTCTCGCTAACGTCAAATCAGTACCGGAGATGTCCGTGTGTGTGATACGTGTGGCACACATGTGACCAAATAAGGCACTTAGCCTTGCTTTTCCCACTTGCCCTGTAGCGGTGGCAAGTCGGGTAATAGTTGAGAGGTTTGATGTCACCTTTGTATTGCAGTCAATCATGAGAAACTACAGCTGACCGCACCACCGCTCTGAGGAAAGAAACACTCCTGCTCACCTGCGATGGAAATGTGACCGCTGGATCCTGGGTGCTTTAGCCAAAACATGTCATAAAGTCCATCCGAATAGAAAAGAAATGGCAGCACTCACCGATCCTTCCACGAGAGGTTACTTTATTTTCTTACATAAAACTCTTCACGGACGGGGGTGCAAATATACAGAGTGCGGCTAGCCTGACGACAGCCATTTCGCGCCCACCTGGCGCTTCCACGGGTCAGTGAGTGAGTGTCCAGGGTGACAGAGGAAGTAGGTGCACGGAGGTAATGCTCCTCCCCCCATCCAATCCACTCCGCCACTCCTGGCTCAACCCCACATACAAAATACACAAAAACAATTAAAAACAACAACAACTTTGTGTACAAATCACTTTAACCAAATATGCACTTGACCATAAACATTATATATGGAAAATATTAATAAATCGCTAACAAACATTTAATTCTTCTAAATTCATCAAGACCTGGTAACTGTAAATGCGACAAACGGGCTACTATCTTATTACTATCCGTAACAAGAGAGTACCTGTTGTGAAGGAGGGTGAAACACCCGTCACAATAGGTCCTCTTGGTTTTCTAGCAGGAGGGGTGGGAGAAGCATTAGCTGATAGCAGAGATGATGCAAGACTATAATTGAGTTTAACCAATGAATGGCCTAGTGTGGATAAAAAAAGTACAGAGCCGGTTGAGCCTTTTATGGGAGGGGTGCCACCATGTTACATGCCTATAGTATCACCAGGCAATGTGATTGACCTTTTTGAGACCCAGGTGGTCAAAGATATTGAAGCATTAATTTATAGAAAAGCTCCTTCTAATATGACAGTAATTGAGAGAAAAGCTCTTAAAGAAATAGCCCATTGGTCTGATACAATAATAAGACGGGCAGACAAAGGAGGTAGAACAGTTTTGATCCCCAAGGAGATGTACATAAGAGAAGCCATGAGACAACTGGCAGATGATAAGACATACAAAAAATTGTCCAAGGACCCTACACACAAATTTAAGGAGGAACTACGTTCTTTACTACAGCACTCGGTTGAAGCTAATGTCATTCCCCAAAATAAAGCGGAGAAATTGCTGCCGGAGATCCCAGTCAAACCACACTGGTATCATGTCCCTAAAATTCACAAATCGGTGACCGATCCACCCGGGCACCCTATTGTGTCCGGTGTAGGATCGGTCACCGAACCGTTATCCCGGTATATAGACTGGCTATTATGTCCATTACTGATGAGTATTCCATCATATACTAAGGATACGGACGCTTTTTTGAGTAACATTAAAAATTTCCAGTGGCAATCGGGATTTGCACTGGCGTCAGTAGACGTTGTCAGCTTGTATACACGTATACCACAAGAAACAGAGGTTAAAATAATTAAATAGATTTTAGGTACCACTGGCTGTAGTGATAAGTTTAATGATTTTGTCTGTGAAGGATTGAAATTTATTTTGACGCATAATGCATTTATGTTTTTGGACCAGTGGTACATCCAGGCAGTTGGTACGGCAATGGGGACTCCGGCAGCATGTACGTTCGCAAACCTATTTTTAGGTTTGTTTGAAGAACAATATGTATACACTATTAACAATAGCTTCTTGAAACATATCAAATTCTATTGTAGATATGTGGACGATATGTTCTTCATGTGGGATGGATCAGAGGATGATTTCAATCATTTTGTGGCATACCTAAATGATAATGTATTAAATATAGCGTTTACGTCCGTCTTTGGTGGTTCAAAATTAGACTTTCTAGATGTAACTGTAGAAGTCAAAGAAGATGTTTTAAGTACGTCCTTATATCGAAAACCTCTGGCATCTAACTCGATACTTCATTACGATAGCTATCATCCACCCCACACAAAACAATCGCTACCGTATAGTCAGCTACTACGAGGAAACGTAGAGTGAACAGCACCCAAGAAGGCTTTAAGTCCCAGGCAGGAGAATTATGCCAGTGATTACATAGAAGGGGATATCCCTCAACAGTCTTACAGGCAGCTATGTCAAGAACTTTAAAAGAAAAAGAGAATAGAGGACAAAATAAGAAAAGCCCTGGGTACAAGCAGTTCACATTTTGTTTTCAGTATGGTCCGATGGACCGGCAGATACAGTCTGCGATTAGAAAGAACTGGCACCTCCTAGAAAAAGATAGGGATTTGGGTGAAATAGTTAGCAGGGGCCCATTGATCTCGAGTAAACGCAGCACAAGATTAAGTGACATATTGGTTCGGAATCGAGTATCGTAGAAAACAATAACTGGTTAGAAAAAAATGCACCTAGGGGGAACCATCGGTGTGGACACTG
Organism: Ranitomeya variabilis; assembly: GCF_051348905.1. Taxonomy (NCBI): domain Eukaryota; kingdom Metazoa; phylum Chordata; class Amphibia; order Anura; family Dendrobatidae; genus Ranitomeya; species Ranitomeya variabilis. The sequence continues at coordinate 130,227,571 of NC_135234.1, read as the reverse complement.
TTCCTTTTGTCAATACCACGCAACAGGACAAAGTTTAAATATAGGCCCTTTAAAACATACTGTTAATGAATTCATATCCTGTAAAACGAAGTACGTGGTGTATGTAGTTTTTTGTACATGCGGGAGATTTTATATACCGTATTTTCTGGTGTATAAGACGACTGGGCGTATAAGACGACCCCCAACTTTTCCATATAAAATATGGAATTTGGGATATGCCCGCTGTATAAGACGGGGGTCATCTTATACGCCCAGTCATCTTATACGGCGTTGAAAATAAACCAACAGAAGCAACATGGACCCCACACACAATGTGTGCAGGTGTAGACAAGTAATTATCTCTACCCATGTATGTGTAAAGGAACAATAACGTATACTCCAAATGATTCAATATTAACAAAAAAAGGGAGTTCTATACGGATATATAAAAATATAAATTTTTATTGTAACAATAATTAAAAGACATTAAAAGACCCTCGATGACGTCGCAGTCCTGTGATTTGTCCGTGACCGCTCATGTGACCGGTCACCTGACCGTGATGTCATCGAAGGTCCTTCACGCTCTGCAATTCTTAGGAACGGAGGCAGACGCTTGCAGCGGTGACAGCCAGGCTTCTCGAAGGGGTGAGTATATACATATTTTTTATTTTTATTCTTTATTTTTTACATGAATATGGATCCCAGGGCCTGAAGGAGAGTTTCCTCTCCTTCAGACCCTGGGAACATCCAGGATTGCTCCCTGCACATGCCGTACCTGGCGTATAAGACGACCCCCGACTATTGGGACAATTTTTAGGGGTTAAAAAGTCGTCTTATACGCCGGAAAATACGGGTAAAACAATACGATGCCTCTATGTGCGTTTTCACGAACACTTTAGATCCATAATTACTAGGAAAGGGGTTCCGAGGCTAATTGATCATATTCATGATACTCATGGAGGGGACCCTTCAGTCATGAGGTTTGCGGGAATTGAAAAGGTGACCCTGCCTAGTCGAGGAGGAGATTTGCACAATATGTTACTTAGGAAAGAGGCTAGGTGGATTATGGATACACGCGCTATGGGCCCCTTAGGGTTAAACGACCGTATAGATATGTCTATTTTCCTGTGAATAAGTATAGAGTCATCGAAGGTGAGGGTTAGATTATTTATAAGGTTCTCTGTTTTCTTGGTTTTTTGTGTCTATTAACTCTGGTAAATATGGGCTAATTATCTGTATCAAAAATATAAGTAATAGATGGGATCATTAAAAAAGGTGCAGGTAATTCAATAATAAGCAGTGGTAGTAATTAGATAGTATCCCGATTGTCGCATTTACAGTTACCAGGTCTTGATGAATTTAGAAGAATTAAATGTTTGTTAGTGATTTATTAATATTTTCCATATATAATGTTTATGGTCAAGTGCATATTTGGTTAAAGTGATTTGTACACAAAGTTGTTGTTGTTTTTAATTGTTTTTATGTATTTTGTATGTGGGGTTGAGCCAGGAGTGGCGGAGTGGATTGGATGGGGGGAGGAGCATTACCTCCGTGCACCTACTTCCTCCGTCACCCTGGACACTCACTCACTGACCCGTGGAAGCGCCAGGTGGGCGCGAAACGACCATCGTCAGGCTAGCCGCACTCTGTATATTTGCACCCCCGGCCGTGAAGAGTTTTATGTAAGAAAATAAAGTTACCTCTCGTGGAAGGATCGGTGAGTGCTGCCTTTTCTTTTCTATTCGGATCACCTTTGTATTGTCAGGTGACATCAAGCTCAGAGGTTAGTAATGGAGAGACGTCAATAAGACACCCCCCTTTACTAACCGCATAGTCATATTGGGTAAAAACACACACACACAAATAGTCCTTTAATTGAAAGAATGCCACAGACGCCTTTAATAAATCTTATTTATACCATAGTTACAACCTTGCCCGTTTCCCGGATGCCATTGTCTTGTGCAAAAGAGTTAAAAAAACAAAGAACAATATTACTCACCTTTCCGCAGAGGACATTAGAGTCCATTTTTCGAGCGACAGGTGTAGCTCTGCTACATCTAGATGGCAGGCTGCATGAGTGCATGATGCGACTATACAGCCTGACATCCAGCAGAGACACTGAACAACATCTGCTATCGCTGCCCGGTGTCTCGCGGTGAACTGGTAGGACTTGTCTAACATTATTGCGAGCGTGAGAAAGTTCTCACGCTCCCGGTACCATCATAAAGGTCCAGGGAGTTCACAGCCAATGAACTCACTTAACCTATCTGACATTAGCATGAGCGCCAATAGAAATTTTCCCCAGGCGCTCTCACTAACATTAAATCGGTAGCGGAGATGTCAGTGTCCGTGCGTGTGATACGTGTTGCACACGTGTGACAATTTTTTTGTTCCAAAACTTGACTATTGTCATCCATACCATTTAACCTGCTTTGTGTGAAATTATAGTGTTTTGAAATTTAAGAAATATGCTTTGACTGCTACAGGTAAAGAAATCTATTTTTTATTTAAAAAAAATGTAATTTAAATTAGTCAAGGAAACTTGATTTTTAGATGCCTAGCAATTAGAAAAAGCGTAAGACCTGCAGTAAGGAACAGCGAAGTGGAAGTGCTGATGATGATGCATGCAGATGGCAAATATCTGAAGCAGATGCTACTCCATCTGTTGCTGGAGCAACATGCCCATCATTAACACATAGCTTCTTGTCCCACTTTGTAGGGAGGCACGGGACACCACTTCTGAAGACCCATCAGTGCGAACTTGTGGCAGATAATGCTTCCAGCATGCTTGCTAGCACCACTCAGTCTTGAACATGGTCCAGTTTCACCTCCCAGAGTCTGGATAATTTAATCAACACCCTGATCCTCCTTCCTCCCACCATATTGAATCCCAGGGGACCAGTGATCATTTATTGATTATGACCTCTCACCTTATTCCAAGCACTACATGAAGACATGCTATTTAGTGATGCACAAAGCTTAGCGTAGCTAGATGATGGTGGGGAATGGCAAATTTTGTTTAAAGAAGTAGATGATGATGAGACACAGTTGCCAATAAGTCAGGCTGTTGTTAAGTCACCAAGTCAGGAGGGCAAGGACGCGGCGGTGGACGATGAGGTGATGGATGACAAAATCACTGAACCACTTTGGGAAACTGGAATGCAGAGCGAGAGCAGCAGTGCTGAGTGGAGGGATCCACAGCACCACAACAGGCAGTAAGACGCAGTGGGGGACCAGAGGGAGAAGGTGGGCAATTTTTCCACAGAGCACTGACAATCGAGAAATTCTTTATGAAAAGTTGGATGTTCCTCAGTTTAGGACATTTGCAACCTTTGCCTTGCCAAGATCAGCAGGGGCATGACATTACCAGCATGTTCAGGCACATGCCATTCAAGTTTCTAACTCGGTGGACTAATTGCTTGACTCCAAAATTGGTGATAGCTGGTGAAACCACTATCTCTTCAACTCAGCTAGGTTCTTGCCAATCCACTGTCCATGAAACTGGCACAAATGCCACCCCCCTGCATCTGGTACTCTCAAATCCTTGTTGCAGCATAGTATTCAGATGTCCCTACCCTAGGCCTTGAAACAAAAAATAAAGTTCCCAGTCACCCACCCACCCACAGGCCAAGACACAAAACAGAAACATTTCCAGTCTGCTTGCCATGAAAATGTTACAGTTTATGCTTGTGGACAAGGAGGTTTTCCGATGACTCATGATGGCAGCTGTCAATTGGTACTTGGTTTCTAGTTGCCACTATTTCCTCTTGTGGGGTGACCCTGTCTTTTAACAGCACATGTCAAGGAACATCACCTGTGTCCTTACCAGTGCACTTAACGACTGACAAGTGGACAAGCGCTTGTGGCCAGTGAGGCTACATTTCCCTAACGGCACACTGAGTGAACATTATGGAAGCTGGGACTGAGTCCCACCCTGGCACAGCACAATTGCTACCAATGTTGATGATTGCTGTTCCTACTTCTATCAGGGTTTCCTCCACCTCCTACACCAGTTCCTGCAAGCCATTCTGCTCCTCCTGATTCTCCATCTCTGATTTCTTTGAGCTTGTTGTCCACATCAACCAGAAGCTGGAAGGTCTGTAACATTTCCTCAGCAAAGCAACAACATACTACGCTGAAGCTAATTTGTGTAGGAGACAAACCACACACTGCGGCAGAGTTAATGACAGGAATAGCAGACCAGGAAGATTTGTGGCTTTCGCTGCTGAAAATACAACCGGCATGGTTGTATGTCATAATGACCGTAACCTGGTGATGGATCAGCGCCCATTTCTGCAAGTCAGCTATAGCTGATGCCGCTTTGGCAGTTCTGCTGCAGCCCATGCAAGTGCCTGCTCAATGACCGGTGTTCAATGTGACCACATTGTGGAACTCCACACTGCACATGCTGGCAAGGCTCTGTGAGCAACAGAGGCTAGTTACTAGGGTTGAGCGACTTTCATTTTTTTAAGATCGAGTCGGGTTTTGCGAAACCCGACTTTGTCCAAAGTCGAGTCGAGTGAAGTCGGCTGATTATCGCGAAAAGTCGGGGATCGACCGAAACATGAAACCCAATGCAAGTCAATGGGGAAGCATAGTCGGCAGTGAGTGGAGGCCAGGAAAACACCTACAGTGCCCATTTTAATGCCAAAAACATCCATTCTTGTTTCTGAAGCTTGTCAATCTTAATTAACTTTATAATAATATTTGGGCATTGGAAATTGGGGGTCATTTGGCAAAAGTTGTGGGGGGTAGGGCTGGTTCAAGGTTTTAGTGGGCCCAGGAAACGTGGACCACGTCACGGCGGTGGAGCAGTGAGAGGTAAGTATTTCAACTTTGCAAGTGCTGTGATCCTGAGCAAGCAGGGAGGCCCATTTGTTCTCATTGGCACTGGCACAGGGCCCCTCAAAGTACCGTGGTGTCTTTGCACGGCGAGGGCGCCTTCCACCGGCAGCGACACTTTTGCGTACTCTGAGGGGCCCTGTGCCTGTGACGTCGCCAACGAGTATTCCCCCCTACCTGATGAAGAAACCTGCACTTTCATCTGCACCTTCCTCTTTGTCCCTGTGTAAGGTGGTATAGTATGCGGGAAGGGGAACCTGACTTTCAGCAGGGTCAGATTGTGGCTGTGTAGCGTGCAAGGGGAATGTAGTGGTCTGGGTCAAAGTACCACAAGACTCATCTAGCACCGGCTCGGCAATGGGCAGGATGAGGCGGAAACACTGATATAGGCCCAAATAATAAAGTGGGTAAAATGCAGGTCAAAATTGGTAACAGGACTAAACAGGTGGCATTGCTTAGTTCAGTGGAGTAGAAAACCCAGGAGCGGCAGACAGACACCATTAGTAGGGCCGAACCACACTAGTAGGCCCTATGCAGTTTAATACAAATGAAGGCCGAAAGCCTGAAGATTAAAGGTCATGAAAATAACACAGGACAACACCAAGGTGCGGCACACACCATTACTAGGCCCAACCAAAGTAGTAGGCCAACTGCAGTTTAATTATTTAAAATGTCCAGATAAGAAAAAAGATAGCGCACTCACCGGTGTTGAGCCAAAGCGATTTATTCACATGCAATCATGCAGTGCAGGGAGGGTAGTGAACACATTGTGGATGACAGCTGTTTCGTGCTACCAAGCACTTCAACAGATCCACAGATCTTTTTTTTTATCTGGACATTTTCTCAAATTGTTTCTTCCGAAAAGCAGCACCCTGGTAGAGCTTGTATAGCGATCACTTTTTTCTATTGTGACAAAAAAGGCATATACGGTATGTTATCGTACATTCCTGAAGCAGTAAGGGTCTAACTCATAGCGGCTGTGCGACTGCAATACCTCTGGACTGTGGATAATTATTTAAAATGTAAGCCGAAAGCCTGAACATTGAAGGTCGGGACAACAAAACAGGATAAAACCCAGTAGCGTCAGACACCTTTTTAAGGGCCCAACCACACATTTTAAAAACAACTACTTAACGAGAGCTTTAAGATTGAAGCTCAGCTTTATACAGTGGAGGACAACACTATGAAGCAGCACACACCGTTAGTAGGGCCCCAACCACCAATTTTTAAAAACAACTACTTAATGAGAGCCTGAAGGTTGAAGCTCAGCTTTATACAGTGGAGGGCAACCCCAGGCAGCGGCACACACCGTTAGTAGGGCCCAAACAAAGTTGAAGGCCAAATGCAGTTTAATATCTGCTACTATAGGCCGAAAGCCAAAAGGTTGAAGCTCAGCTTTATACAGTGGAGGACAACACCAGGGAGCGGCAGACACCTTTAGTAGGCCCCAACCACCAATTTTTACCAACAAATACTTAATGAGAGCCAGAAGGTTGAAGCTCAGCTTTATACAGTGGAGGACAACACCAGGGAGCGGCACACACCGTTAGTAGGGCCCAACCAAAGTTGAAGGCCAAATGCAGTTTAATATCTGCTACTATAGGCCGAAAGCCAAAAGGTTGAAGCTCAGCTTTATACAGTGGAGGACAACACCAGGGAGCGGCAGACACCTTTAGTAGGCCCCAACCACCAATTTTTACCAACAAATACTTAATGAGAGCCAGAAGGTTGAAGCTCAGCTTTATACAGTGGAGGACAACACCAGGGAGCGGCACACACCGTTAGTAGGGCCCAACCAAAGTTGAAGGCCAAATGCAGTTTAATATCTGCTACTATAGGCCGAAAGCCAAAAGGTTGAAGCTCATCTTTTTACAGTGGAGGACAACACCAGGGAGCGGCAGACACCGTTAGTAGGGCCCCAACCACCAATTTTTAAAAACAAATACTTAATGAGAGCCAGAAGGTTGAAGCTCAGACAAGGAAACCTGGAGGAGAACACCAAGGAGGAGGAGAACACCCAGGAGGAGGAGAACACCATTACTAGGCCCCAACCCAAGTAGTATGGCAACTGTAGTGTTACATTTAAAAATACTTAATGAGAGCCTGAAGGTTGAAGCTCAGACAAGGAAACCTGGAGGAGAACATCAAGGAGGAGGAGAACACCCAGGAGGAGGAGAACACCCAGGAGCGGCAGACATCACTAGTAGGCCCCAACCAAACTAGTAGCCCAAATGCAGTTTCCTATTTTTTAAAAAAGCCCGAAAACCTGAATTGAGGACAATTTTAATTAGGGACTGCAGACAGACTTAGTAGGCTGTCCCCTGTGGACCATGCATCCACCTCATTAACCCATTGCGCCGTAATGGACACGTAACCTTCCGTGTCCATGCCTACAGGTCCATGCGTCTGTTGTCAGGTGCACCTTTGTACTCACAGATTGCCAGAGTGCATGGACAATGCGGTCTTTTACATGCTGGTGGAGGGTTGGGATGGCTTTTCTCGCAAAAGAAGTGTCGAGTCGACTGGTTAGCTTGTAGCATGGTACAGCGTAGTCCATCATGGCTTTATTAATATTAAATAAAATATATAAATAGGCTGTATGAACTTTTAAATAGGTTCCAGGGGTACACGGGCAGCATTGGTGTGGTCAGCGGAGGACTATTGGAAGGATATACCGCAGACAGACTTAATAGGCCTAAAATAATAAAATATGCTCAATCCAGTTTTAAATAGGTTACATGGGTACACAGGCAGCATTGGTGTGGTCAGCGGAGGACTTTTAGAAGGAGGGACCGCAGACATACTTACTAGGCCTAAAATAATAAAATAGGCTCAATCCAGTTTTAAATAGGTTACATGGGTACACAGGCAGCATTGGTGTGGTCAGCGGAGGACTATTGGAAGGAGGGACCGCAGACAGACTTACTTGGCCTAAAATAATAAAATAGGCTCAATCCAGTTTTAAATAGGTTACATGGGTACACAGGCAGCATTGGTGTGGTCAGCGGAGGACTATTGGAAGGAGGGACCGCAGACAGACTTACTAGGCCTAAAATAATAAAATAGGCTCAATCCAGTTTTAAATAGGTTACATGGGTACAGAGGCAGCATTGGTGTGGTCAGTGGAGGACTTTTTGAAGGAGGGACCGCAGACATACTTACTAGGCCTAAAATAATAAAATAGGCTCAATCCAGTTTTAAATAGGTTACATGGGTACACAGGCAGCATTAGTGTGGTCAGTGGAGGACTTTTTGAAGGAGGGACCGCAGACAGACTTACTAGGCCTAAAATAATAAAATAGGCTCAATCCAGTTTTAAATAGGTTACATGGGTACACAGGCAGCATTGGTGTGGTCAGCGGAGGACTATTGGAAGGAGGGACCGCAGACATACTTACTAGGCCTAAAATAATAAAATAGGCTCAATCCAGTTTTAAATAGGTTACATGGGTACACAGGCAGCATTGGTGTGGTCAGCGGAGGACTTTTAGAAGGAGGGACCGCAGACATACTTACTAGGCCTAAAATAATAAAATAGGCTCAATCCAGTTTTAAATAGGTTACATGGGTACACAGGCAGCATTAGTGTGGTCAGTGGAGGACTTTTTGAAGGAGGGACCGCAGACAGACTTACTAGGCCTAAAATAATAAAATAGGCTCAATCCAGTTTTAAATAGGTTACATGGGTACACAGGCAGCATTGGTGTGGTCAGCGGAGGACTATTGGAAGGAGGGACCGCAGACAGACTTACTTGGCCTAAAATAATAAAATAGGCTCAATCCAGTTTTAAATAGGTTACATGGGTACACAGGCAGCATTGGTGTGGTCAGCGGAGGACTATTGGATGGAGGGACCGCAGACAGACTTACTAGGCCTAAAATAATAAAATAGGCTCAATCCAGTTTTAAATAGGTTACATGGGTACAGAGGCAGCATTGGTGTGGTCAGCGGAGGACGACTGCAAGGAGTGTGTGACACAGTTAATACTCCCAAAAAATAAATAGATGTTAATGTCTCGCAAATCAACAAAACAAAAAACAAAAGTGTGGCATACTTAGGTACCGGGGTGGGCTCCTCTGCTGAGTTTCAGACATAGTAATTTGGCACTAAGTATTTACTGGTGTCAATGTAGGACGCTGACCCTGACTATTTTAACTAGCATCATACATGTCAACAAGTTGGTATTGTCAGTGCCAGGCATTGAAGGATGTCAGCTCATAGACTAAACATTGTTGGAGCTGTGAGAGATAATTTTGCACGTGGTAGAACACAGTTTGAGCTGGGGGGGAACTCTCTTGTGGCCGGCGGTACAGGCCCTGGGCCCCTCATGTTACAACGGGGTGTCTGACGTTGGTTGCGCGCCACCACCACCAGAGACACTTTATTGTACTATGAGGGACCCAGTGGCAGCGCCGTCGACCAAAAGCGGGCACACCCACCTCTTCAGACAAACGGCACTCTTAACGGGTGCTTGCGCCAAGTGACGAGACCACGGCCCCGTGGGGGTAGTTTTCCCATTTTGGGAGGTGTAAACATGTCATATGCTGGACAAACAGCTGCTGCAAATTAAGAGATTGGAACACTCAGTAAGACCAGTCCACAAGCAAGACCTTTTTATAGGAAAGCTAGGTGTCAGCCGGGAAAGGTGGGGCAAAATAATTTGAAATCCAGGAGTGGTTCATTTTAATGAAGGTTATCTCATCAACATTTTGGGTAGCCAGACGATTCCTTTTTTCCGTTATTATTGATCCAGCAGCACTGAATACTCTTTCTGATAGAACACTAGCTGCTGGGCAAGCAAGCTCCTGCAATGCATATTCTGCCAATTCAGGCCAGGTGTCTAATTTGGATGCCCAGTAATCAAATGGGAATGACGGTTGAGGGAGAACATCGATAAGGGATGAAAAATAGTTAGTAACCATACTGGACAAATGTTGTCTCCTGTCACTTTGAATAGATGCTGCAGTACCTGTCCTGTCTGCGGTCATTGCGAAATCACTCCACAACCTGGTCAGAAAACCCCTCTGTCCAACGCGACTTCTGATTTGTGCACCTCTAACACCTCTGCCCTGTAGCCCCCTGCAGCTCCTGTGAGAACCATCGACGGCGCTGTGTGCTGGGAATGCCTGAATCAAACGGTCTACAAGAGTTGCTTGTTTGGTTGCTAATATTTGTTCGAGGTTCTCATGTGGCACAATATTTTGCAATTTGCCTTTATAGCGAGGATCAAGGAGGCAGGCCAACCAGTAATCATCATCGGTCATCATTTTAATAATGCGTGGGTCTCTTTTGAGGATACGTAAGGCATAATCCGCCATGTGGGCCAAAGTGCCAGTTGTCAAATCTGCGATTGTGCTGGTTTGAGGGGCAGTTACAGGCAAATCTACATCACTTGTCTCCCTCCAAAAACCTGTACCCGGCCTTGCCATGCCACCAATTTCCATTGGCCCAGGAGAAGCTTCCTCATTTAAAAAATACTCATCCCCATCATCCTCCTCGTCCTCCTCCTCTTCGCCCGCTACCTCGTCCTGTAGACTGCCCTGGCCAGACAATGGCTGACTGTCATCAAGGCTTTCCTCTTCCTCGGCTGCAGACGCCTGCTCCTTTATGTGCGTCAAACTTTGCATCAGCAGACGCATTAGGGGGATGCTCATGCTTATTACAGCGTTGTCTGCACTAACCAGTTGTGTGCATTCCTCAAAACACTGAAGGACTTGACACAGGTCCTGTACCTTCGACCACTGCACACCTGACAACTCCATGTCTGCCATCCAACTGCCTGCCCGTGTATGTGTATCCTCCCACAAATACATAACAGCACGCCTCTGTTCGCACAGTCTCTGAAGCATGTGCAGTGTTGAGTTCCACCTTGTTGCAACATCGATAATTAAGCGATGCTGGGGAAGGTTCAAAGACCGCTGATAGTTCTGCATACGGCTGGAGTGTGCGGGCGAACGGCGGATATGCGAGCAAAGTCTGCGCACTTTGAGGAGCAGGTCGGGTAACCCCCGATAACTTTTCAGGAAGCACTGCACCACCAGGTTTAATGTGTGAGCCAGGCAAGGAATGTGTTTCAGTTGGGAAAGGGCTATGGCAGCCATGAAATTCCTTCCGTTATCACTCACTACCTTGCCTGCCTCAAGATGTACAGTGCCCAGCCATGACTGAGTTTCTGTCTGCAAGAACTCGGACAGAACTTCCGCGGTGTGTCTGTTGTCGCCCAAACACTTCATTGCCAATACAGCCTGTTGACGCTTGCCACTAGCTGTCCCATAATGGGACACCTGGTGTGCAACAGTGGCAGCTGTGGATGGACTGGTTGTGCGACTGCGGTCTGTGGACGAGCTCTCGCTTCTGCAGGAGGATGAAGAGGAGGAGGAGGGGGGGCGAACGCCTACAGCCAACTGTTTCCTAGACCGTGGGCTAGGCAGAACTGTCCCAATATTGCTGTCCCCTGTGGACCATGCATCCACCACATTCACCCAGTGTGCCGTGATGGACACATAACGTCCCTGGCAATGCCTACTGGTCCATGCATCTGTTGTCAGGTGCACCTTTGTAGTCACAGATTGCCTGAGTGCATGGACGATGCGCTCTTTAACATGGTGGTGGAGGGCTGGGATGGCTTTTCTGGAAAAGAAGTGTCGACTGGGTAGCTCGTAGCGTGGTACAGCATAGTCCATCAGGGCTTTGAAAGCTTCTTTTTCAACTAACCGGTAGGGCATCATCTCTAACGAGATTAGTCTAGGAATGTGGGCGTTCAAACCCTGTGTACACGGATGCGAGGATGAGTACTTCCTTTTTCTAACGAGAGTCTCATGTAGGGTGAGCTGGACTGGAGAGCTGGAGATCGTGGAACTAGCGGGTGTGCCGGTGGACATGGCAGACTGAGAGAGGGATGGAGACGGTATTCTTGCCAGTGCCCTACATGCAGTGTTTCCTACTACGAACCTGGTGATTCCCTGACTGCTTTGGCCTAGCGACGAAACCTGCACAGATACTGCAGGTGGTGCAGGAAATGGTGGGCTTACAGTGCCGGAAGGGATGTAGCGTTGCTGACTAGCTTCATTCGCCGAGGGTGCTACAACCTTAAGGGACGTTTGGTAGTTAGTCCAGGCTTGCAAATGCATGGTGGTTAAATGTCTATGCATGCAACTTGTATTTAGACTTTTTAGATTATGACCTCTGCTTAAGCTAGTTGAACATTTTATACAGATTACTTTGCTCTGATCATTTGGATGTTGTTTAAAAAAATGCCAGACTGCACTCTTTCTACTATGGGATACCTTTTCAGGCATTGCAGACTGAGCTTCTTTAACCGGATGGCCACGCTGTCCTACAACTGGTTTTGCCTTTGCCACGCGTTTTTGGAAAGATACGGGCACGGCAGATGGAACCTGTTGCTTTGTTGATGCCTGCTGCGTCTCCTCCTCCTCTGCTTCAGAACTACTGCCACCTGCACACTGTTCCCCCAATGGCTGCCAATCGGGGTCAACAACTGGGTCATCAATGACCTCCTCTTCTATCTCGTGTGCAACTTCGTCTATGTCACCGTGTAAGCAAGTGGAATAGCGTTCGTGACGGGGCACCATAGTCTCAGCTGGGTTTGATTCTGGCTCAGTACACTGCGAGGGCAATGTTCTGGTCTGAGTCAAAGGAACAGCATAGTAATCTGGCTGTGGCTGTGCATCTGTGCACTCCATGTCCGATGCAACTTCTACTGGGCATGGCCTGTTAACTGTTTCACTTTGTAACCCAGGAACGGTATGTGTAAAGAGCTCCATGGAGTAACACGTTGTGTTGCCAGACGCATCATTCTCTGTTGTTCTTGCTGAAGAAGACAAGGAAGCGGCTTCTCCCTGACCGTGAACATCCACTAAGTACGCGCTGCTTTTACTTTTACCAGTTCCAGAAGAGGAGGCAAAAGAGCTAGAGGCTGAGTCAGCAAGGAAAGCCAAAACTTTTTCTTGCTGCTCCGGCTTTAAAAGCGGTTTTCCTACTCCTAGAAAAGGGAGCGTTCGAGGCCTTGTGTAGCCAGACGACGAACCTGGCTCAACAACTCGAGACTTAGGTGCTGTATTGCTTTTACCACGACCACCTGATGCTCCACCACCACTACCATCATTACAAGCTGACAATGACCGCCCACGGCCACGACCTCTTCCACCAGACTTCCTCATTGTTTGCAAAACGTAACCAAAGTAACGGTATTTGTTACTGTAAAACAACTTATAAGGTGAACTCAAACTTCTGTAGGATTTATATATACCTTTAGGTGGCTGAAACTGAAAGGAAAATCAGGCCCAATGTTACACACTCGGTTTTCTGGGCCCCAATAATTTGAGACAGATGGCACACACAGGACCGGCACTCAAGCAGAAATGCCAATCTTAATCTCCCACTATTTATTTTTTCCAGGGAGAATTTGAAAAAAAAAAAAAATCCCAGTATGACACACTAGGTTTTCTGTGCCCCAATAATTTGAGTCAGATGGCACACACAGTACCGGCACTCAAGCTGAAATGCCAATCTTAATCTCCCACTATTTTTTTTTTCCAGGGAGAATTTGAAAAAAAAAAATTACCAATATGACACACTAGGTTTTCTGTGCCCCAATAATTTGAGACAGATGGCACACACAGTACCGGCACTCAAGCTGAAATGCCAATCTTAATCTCCCACTATTTTTTTTTCCAGGGAGAATTTGAAAAAAAAAAAAGGGACTGTCCTACAATTACTATCTCCCTGCAGTAATCTCAGCAAGGTATGGCAGGCAGCAATAACAAGGAGTGGACAGCTGCACCAAAAAAACAAAAGTGTGGACAAACAAACAAGATAGCTGTGCAGAAAGGAAGGAACAACAGGATTTGTGCTTTGAAAAAAGCAGTTGGTTTACACAGCGGCGTACACACAGCAATACAGCTATCAGGGAGCCTTCTAGGGCAGCCCAATGAGCTACAGCGCTGAGGAAAAAAAAATGTAGCTTCCACTGTCCCTGCAAACAAAAGGTGGTGTTGGACAGTGGGAATCGCTACAGCACAAGCGGTTTGGGGTTTATTTACCCTGCCTAACACTCTCCCTGCTTCTGAAGAAGCGTCAGCAACCTCTCCCTATGCTCAGATCAGCAGCAGTAAGATGGCGATCGGCGGGAACGCCCCTTTATAGCCCCTGTGACGCCGCAGAAAGCAAGCCAATCACTGCAATGCCCTTCTCTAAGATGGTGGGGACTGATATCTATGTCATCACGCTGCCCACACTCTGCGTCCACCTTCATTGGCTGAGAAATGGCGCTTTTAGCGTCATTGAAACGCGACTTTGGCGCGAAAGTTGCGTACCGCGTGGCCGACCCCACACAGGGATCGGGTCGGGTTTCATGAGACGCCGACTTTGCCAAAAATCGGCGACTTGTGAAAATGACCGATCCGTTTCGCTCAACCCTACTAGTTACTGAATACCAGCTCCAACACACCTGTCGGCATTCTGGTCAGCCTTCGCACATAACAACTGAAGAGTGGGCATGGATGTCTGACATTTGTTCTCCAAGACTTTAAGGACTCCTAAAAGATGGTGAGCAGCAATGATGCCATAATCAGAGCAACGTTCAAGCTTCTGTGCCTACTTAAACAGTCACTTCTCACAAATAAACAGGATACTTTGCATGTGGTCCAGGTGGAGATGGAGATACTACACAGCCCAGCTTCATCTCATCTGCTCAGTGTGGATTGGGAAACAATGAAGAGGTTGGAGGCTGAGGAGGAAAAGTAGCTGGTTGCTAGATCAATAGAGGCTAGTACCCACATAAATTTTGTCCCATCTCTCATACATGGATGGGCTGAGGTTGGGAATGAGCAGGAAGAGATGTAGTAGGAGATGGAGAGTTGTCATCATGGAGGAGACAGGGAAGTGTTGGCTGTAGGGAGCTTGGCACATATGGAAGACTTAATGTATTCCTGCCTTTCCTGTGACCCTTGCATTTTATTCATCCTCAAAGAGTACTGGTTGTTCACCTTGCTAGGCCCACACAACAAGGAAAAACTGGCATCTCTGCTTCCTGATGCAGCAAGGTGTGCTAAAATCTACCAAACACCTGGGCCAATTTCATGACACTCACCCAGTGTCCAGGTCCTGATGACTCGGTATTTTTGATAAGGAGGGAAATTTTTTTTAAAGATGGTCAAGCAATGCCAGGCCAACAAAACAATTATGTTACTAATCCCTTTGCGACCTTCAAGTATTGGGTCTCAAATCTTAACACCCAACATGATCTTCCCATCTATACCTTGCAGGTGTTGTGATGCCCTGCAGCTAACGTCTTGACTAAGTGGGGTTTTAGTGCTGTCGAGAGGGTCATAGCAGACAGGTGCTTTCACCTGTCAAACAGAAAATGCTAACAGGCTCACTCTGATACAAAATGAATAAAGCATGGATTATACCCCACTTTTCCACATCACCAGATGAAAGCAGCACATAAAGTGTTTTTAATCTTCAATATTTGAATGAGACTCTCCATCTATTCCTTTCCATAATCTATGGATAACCCTACTTCTATTTTCTCTCTTGCATTACACTGTGTGTAGAGCCTTTATGAGTGTAGAAGTACCAGAACCACATTTAAGATTGGAATGATGCCCTCCAACTTTTGCATTCAAGAGTATATGGATGAGCCTCCTGAGATTTTTTCTGGCTTTGCACTCTGTGCAGAATATTTATGAGTGTAGAAGTACTACAATGATAATTTATTATTATTTCCATGATGCCCTGCAGCTGTTGCCTTCAAGGTTTTATGGATGACCATCCTTATAATTTTTTTCTGTCTTTCCACTGTGTGCAGAGCCTTTATGGGTGTAGAAATACAACAACTACAGTTTCATAATATTTGAATGAAGTCCTTCATTTTTTGCCTTCAAGGTTGTATGGATAATCATCCTTATATCTTTTTCTGGCTTTGCACTGCGTGATGTATGGATGACCCTGTTTGCATTTTGTGTCAGGTTTTGCTCTGTGTACAGAGCTTATTTGAGTGTAAGAGTACCACAACTACACTTTGTTCACAATATTTGAATTAAGCACTACAGTTGGTGTCTTCAATGGTTTACGGATGACCTTGCTTGTAATTTTTGGCAGGCTTTGCACTTAGTGCATAGCCTTTATGAGTCTAGGAGTACCATTACTTGAATATTCGAACAGAATATGTATGAGGCCCTCCTTTATGTCTAATGCAGGGTGTATCTGAGTCCCTCTTCCATCTAATTTTTGGCAGTTCATGCTTCCTTCCTTCAGTTTTGAACAAACTTGAAAAGAAAAATTGGTTTAATTAAATTATAATTCTTTTAAATCCTCTTAAAATGTTGCCTTATATACAAGTCATTATACTGGAAAGAATATTTCTTAACATGTTTTTTCCAGTATGCTCCAATTTCTCTTAGAATTTGTTTTTTTTTGTTAGTCCTTAAAGTGAACTAAAGTGTAACACCATTGTTCTCAGCAGTGATATGAGTGTCAAAGATGCTTTCAGGGGTTTTACTGATGTTGTTCTCCTTCCAGTCATCACTTTTTCCATTCATTTCAACATTTTCACTGCCCCTCAGACCTCCTTGTAGAGTCTGCTGGAAAAAATGCTTGGATTTCACATTGACTCCCATTATACACATTACTCGAAATGAGTATCCGGGCATTAGGAATTGCTCAGTTCGAGTAACGAACTTCCAAACATTTTAGTGCTTGCTCAGGACTCTAATAGTAATGCATTTAATATACCCAAACTTTTTCCCCCAAAAGGATCTGTCATAGGCAAGTCAGGTGATCCCAAATAAATTTAACTACTAAAAACTTTTGCCCATTTAATATTATACCAATAGGGTCTAGACTTATTTTTATAATGTCATGCTGCTATTCTATTCAGATTTAACGTTCTATGTTCTACCACAATATGCAATTTAACATCATGTTACCTATAAGTAGATACAGATAAATCCACACAGCTATCAACAATAGCCTAGTGTAAATGACACTGCAAAGCAATATTTTTTAGCACTGTAGATCAGATATGCAACATTTGGTAAAAATCATACATTTTCATATCATACACAGAATATGTAACACAATTGACTTATATGTTAACGTTACCAGTGGAAACTTCTTTATTGTGCCTGTAGATGCAATGCCAAGTTTCAATTGTAATTGAATTGAAAGTCAGCTTTGTTACAAGTTACCTTAATCATTTTAACTCATTTAGTTAGATGAAATTGACATTCATTATAATGCAAGACCTTCAGGCATCATATTTGTCCTTTCATCAGTTTCTTACATAAAAGAAAGCCTTTTCCAACAAAGGATAACTATTCCCATACAGAAGCTCAGACGATGCCAAACATTAACAAAGGAATTCTAGTATAATCACTTGAACTGCTGGGGCACCTTGGTGTGAGAATATTTTTGAGGGCTTTTTTAAAGCTGATTTATAGTTACAGCACAAAAAGTCTTTGGAAAAAACTTTACATAAAGGTTATAGTTGAAATATTATTTCATTTAAAATAATTTTAGCATTTGGGGTCATTGCTATGCTTCTTACAATCACAACATGATGATGTTTTATTGCTGAGAAAGTACTCAAGCCCTTACCTTTAACATCAACATTTTGAAGTTATCTGATTGCTTTTGTTTACTTCATGATTTTTCCAAGACTTTTAAGGCAGTGTGGCCAACATGGTAAAATGCCTTTCAGTTGATTTCCTTTCTATCTTTGTTTAAATCATGTCTACCAATATTTTATACTTTTTATACTTCAGTCAATAGTGCTTGAGCATTTTTGTAGGTTTTGGACTACATATTGCAAAATAAAACTATAACCATCCTGTAACTGTTCGTAAACTTAGATAACAGTATCATCTTTCAGTCTTGCAAGTTGAGAACACTTTTACGCTCACTGAAAGATAATAGTATACTTAAAACAGTTACAGAGGGAATGTAAAGCATCTGAGAAAAAGGAGGGTACATGTCTTCATCTAGTAAACTTGCTGGTCAACTAACATTTTGTATTACACAAATATGATCCCACTCAACCAGGTGACTAGCACTAGTCTTTACATTTTACTTAAAATAAAACAGCATTATAAGAGCATTAATAATAGTAGGTCAAAAACACAAAACATTTAAGTCTCCTCTTTACACAGGATGGAGGTAACTCTATCACTTGTTTTAACTATAAACCCTAGTCTTCTTGTTACATTTGATATTTTATGAAAACTTAAGAGTAATCATTATACTGTGAAGAGATTTGGGACTGAAACAGAGCACAGAGTTCTTGCAGATAAAGGCAAAATGAGGAAGGTTTCTGCCAGACAAATTGATTGGATTAAGAGAGCAGCTGCCAAAATACCATTACAAAGCAGCAAACAGTTCATCTAAACTTCATCAACATTATACACCATGTTCAAAATTATTATGCAAATTGGATTTAAGTGTCATAAAGATTTAATTGTTTTGTTTTTCAAATAAACTTGTGGATGGTATTGTGTCTCAGGGCTCAATGGATCACTGAAATCAATCTTAAGCACATGTGATAATTAGTTTTCCAGGTTATTCTAATTAAAGGAACACTACATAAAAATGATGTTCCACATTATTAAGCAGGCCACTGGTTTCAAGCAATATGGGAAATAAAAAGGATCTCTCTGCTGCTGAAAAGCGTTAAATAGTGCAATGCCTTGGACAAGGTATGAAAACATTAGATATTTCATGAAAACTTAACAGTAATCATCATACTGTGAAGAGATTTGTGACTGAAACAGAGCACAGACAAAGTTCTTGCAGATAAAGGCATAATGAGGAAGGTTTCTGCCAGACAAATTAATTGGATTAAGAGAGCAGCTGTCAAAATAACATTACAAAGCAGCAAACAGTTGTTTGAAGCTGCTGGTGCCTCTGGAGTCCCTCGAACGTCAAGGTGCAGGATCCTTCAAAGGCTTGCTGTGGTGCATAAACCTACTATTCGGCCATTCCTAAACATTGTTCACAAGCAGAAACGTTTGCAGTGGGCCCAGACATACATGAAGACTAATTTTCAAACAGTCTTGTTTACTGATGAGTGTTGAGCAACCCTGGATGGTCCAGATGGATGGAGTAGTGGATGGCCACCATGTCCCAACAAGGCTGCAAAGTCATCAAGGAGGTGGAGGAGTCATGCTATGGGCCAGAATCATGGGGAAACTTGTAGTGCTCTTTAAGGTTCCTGAAGATGTGAAAATGACCTCTGAAAAGTATATAGAGTTTCTGACTGACAACTTTCTTCCATGGTATAAAAAGCAGAAACGTGCCTTCAGGAGCAAAAGCATCTTGATGCATGACAATGCACCATCTCATGCTGCAAAGAATACCTCTGAGTTATTGGCTGCTACTGGCATAAAAGGAGATAAACTCATGGTTTGGCCACCATCTTCCCCTGACCTCAACCCTATAGAGAACCTTTGGAGTATCATCAATCAAAAGATCTATGAGGGTAGGAGGCAGTTCACATCAAAACAGCAGGTCTGGGAGCCTATTCTGAAATCATGCAAAGAAACACAAGAAGAAACCCTCCAAAAACTCACAAGTTCCATGGATGCAAGAATTGTGAAGATGATATCAAAGAAGGGGTCCTATGTTAACATGTAACTTGGCCTGTTAGGAAGCTTTGGAGTTAAATAGGTTTTTTGTTCAGTGAATGGGACCTCCTAATGCTGAAATTTCACAAATGAGCATTTTCAGTGCTTTTAAACATATCAAATGTTTAGAATTTCTACTGTGCCTAATAATTTGGAACAGTGCTTTTTGAGTTTGTATTCATTTTGGAGATTATACTGTTATCATTGGGAGGTTTCTTCAATAAAATTCGATGTATACTCTAACGGGTGATGACTTTTATTAGACTGACTGTCATTTGCACCGACCATTTAGGAAAATCTGAGAAAAATGCATAATAATTTGGAACATGGTGTAAACCTTTTTGTAGCCTCAGTACAATTATTTATTACAAGATTTCACTCTCCAAACTATTTAAAGTGCCATTATGTTGCGTTTAGGCACCCTTCAGCATCAGTATCCCTGCACGCATCCCATCTTCCCCTCCCATCTCACGCCCTACCCAGGCCCTTGCCTTGTCCCGCACATGCTCCTGCTGCTTCATGGGGTCTGAACATGCCTGCCGGATCCCTCAGCACTATGTTTATGGTGCGCGCTCCCTCTTTTCTCTTAAAGAGACAGTGTGCACTGTTCAAAAATGTCCCTAACCAATGGCTGGAAGACACTTATTATTTCAGGCACCTTTACCTGTTGGGAAGTACCTGAGCAATGTTAAGTTAATTAGTCTGCATGCTAACTAGTTCTCAAGTCCCCTGTCTGTTAGTACCTGCCAGTACCCACTAGTTTCGGCTAATACCTGCTGGTACCTTTCAGTATCTGCTTGTTCTTGCTCATTACTACCTGTCGCTGCTGGTGTATTTCAGCATGTCCCAGTCTGTATAGTATCAATACCTGTCTGTACCTGCCTGGCCCATCTGTTTACCAGCCCCACCTGCCTGCACTTGCTGGGACAGTCTGTATATCAACCATGTCTGCCTACACCTGCTATGCCAGTCTATATACCAGTCACACCTGCCTGCTCCTGCCGTATTAGTCTGTATACCAACCATACCAGTCAGTACCTGCCGTGCCAGTCTGTATACCAACCATAACTGGCTACAGCTGCCTTGTCTTCCTGTATTCCTGCCGTGCCTGCCTGTACTTGTTAAAGTCCATCAATTCTTGGGCATTCCAACTACCTGCCCTTTGTTGGTCTGCTGTCGTGTGTCGGAGGTCTGTCTTGGAGTAGCACTTGGGGTCAATCCAGAGCCAAATCTAACCCCAACATCATGGGCTCTATAGAAGTGTCAGGTGTTTGCACCCCTCCAGGCTCTCCTCTATCCATGGCCATCACTATTTCTGTTACAGATTGCTCAGTCCAATCTGCGGATTCTAAGTCTTCCATTATCTGTGACCTGTACCAGGTGGTCTCCCACCAGAAAGACCAGTAGGACAAAATCTTCTCCTATCTGCGAACAGTGACCACCCACTTGGAGACACTGACATTTGTGGCTGCATCCACTCCTCCTGTTCAAGCTGTGGCAACCTCAGCCATGACTCAACAACCTGCCAGCTACAGTGGAGAAAATAAGTAATTGATACACTGCCAATTTTGTGAGTTTTATCACCTACAAAGAATGGAGATGGCTGTAATTTTTATTGAAGGTACACTTCAACTGTGAGAGACAGAATCTTTAAATGAAAACCAGAAAATCACATTGTATGATTTTTAAGTATTTAAATTGCATTTAATTGCATAAATTAAGTATTTGATCACCTACTGACCAGCAAGAACTCTGTCTCTCACAGACCTGTTGGTTTTAATTTTAGAAGACCTCCGACTCTGAACTCATTACCTATATTAATTGCACCTATTTAAACTTGTACCTGTATAAAATACACCTGTCCAGATACTCAATCATCGCACTCCAACCTCTCCACCATGGCCAAGACTAAAGAGCTGTCTAAGGACACCAGGGACAAAATTGCAGACCTGCACAAGGGTTGGATGGGCTACAGAACATTAGGAAAGCAGCTTTATGAGAATATACAAGGAAAGAAACACACCGGCGCTCCTAGGATGAGTGAGATGGAAAGCTGCTGGTGCCTAGACAGCCACTGTGCTGGATCTGTCACGTAGTATGGGAAGACTGTAAAATGGGTAAGGACACCGCGCTAACCAGCTAAAACACGTGCAATTGGATGAATGTACCTGAGAAATGAGAAAACCTAAGAATGGATACAAAAAAGCTGATGATTGGCAGCTGACAACAATAAGGAAGCAGCTGCGTCCCTCCAATAACACCACTAGTAACAACTCCACTATTAATAAATATAAATAAGAATAAGGGTAAGCCAATGTCAGACAGCCGTTGCCAGCAGTCACCGGCCGCACAATGCCTCATTGCCACAGTAGGTAAAGTATATATGTGAGTGTGGAACGGATGAGTTAGAAGTAGTACACTTACTGTTGAGTTGCAGGTGCTGGCGTTGTGCTGGTGTATACAGGAGCAGGGGCAGCTGCCACCTGTGTGTCCGGAGCGGGAAGGTCCAGACGGCGGTAAGGGGCGGCAGAAACACTCACTGATACGGGAGCGTCCTCCCTAGCAAGTGCTCTGCCTTCACACGCCTGAAGCGCCATTAGCCGGCACACGTGGGCTGCGAGGACACCGCTAGACAGAGCGGTGGAGTAAGGGGGCGTGTGGTCAGGGTGACGTCACCAGGATGGGAAAGGAAAGAAAGAGCAGAGGACGGGTACCGATAGGGACCAAAGTGCCTACGCGTTTCGAAGGTCTCCGGACCTTCTTCGTCAGGGCTATAGGTCCCGGCTGTCTCCTGCTCTTAATATAACCACTGATGCTCCAAAAAAAAAAAAAAAACACACCCACTAGCAGCACTGGTCTGGAATACAGTTTAAGTGAATGGATAGAGGAGATGAGTGTGGAGTGTGCGCCACTAAAAGCGCTATGTGTCCCTATATGTATTAAAAACTTAATATGTGTAAGAAACTTTATTATATAAATTACATTAGGAAACATTGAAAATATATTAAAAATACATTAAAAATACATATTTAATGGTGGTATCTTAAAAGACAAAAAACGTACAAAAACACTCAAAAAACCACCTTATGGTATAATGAATATGATCCACCCCATGAGGACAGTATGCAAATGGTGGGGCAGAGAGTAGATAAAACCACAAACAAAAGTAAGGATAAAATGTAAGGATAAGAATGGGTAAAAACGGGTGCATGAGGAAAAGGGAGGGGGGTTCTCCAGGAATTTATAAAATAAGATAAAATACAATAAAATACAGGGGGACATCTTTATTCATGAGAAGGCATAAAGTTCAACCTCATGATTCAAGCCTCTAGGGGCTAAGCTATCTAATGTGAAGATCCACTTAGATTCTGTACGTGACATTAGTTTAATATAGTCGCCCCCCCTCCAATTTTTATGCACCCCCTGAATGCCACAGAAGGTGAGTCCCCTTGTTGATCTTCCATGGTACTCCTTAAAATGTCTTGACAAAGGATGGCCTTCAAAACCTTTTTCTATATTATTAAAGTGCTCCTTCAGCCTATCCATCAGTCTACGTTTTGTGCGGCCTACATATATTTTATCGCAAGGGCACTTAATTAAATAAATGACTCCCGATGACCAACACGATATGTCGTCCTTGATTAAAAATTCCCGGGTTCCATCCGAATTATAGAATTTCAGTTGTTTTGTTTTCCTGAAATTTGTACGCACACAACAAGAACAAGTACCACATGGTGTGAAACCTGGATTTTTTATAAGTGTTCTTGTAATGGGACCCTTTCTAGTTGTAGGAGCTATGATATTCCCAATGGCTTGGGATTTCCTAAAGATGAATCTTGGTTGTTGTGGTAGTAGCTCACCTATCACTATCTAGTTGGAGGGTTGGCCAATGTTTGCGGACAATTTTGGTGAAATATTTATACCCATGATGATATTGCGTGATGGTGGGTAGTTGTTGGATTTGTTCTGGAATGCCCTCTAGGGTGCTTGTATCCCTCCTTGTTTTATGTATGAGGGTGTCCCTGGAGGTTTTGTATACCTCCTTGTTGGCTGCCTCAATTAAGTCCTTCGGATAGCCTTTTTCGAGGAATTTCCCTGCCAGGTATTCTGCCTCAGTTTCATAATCCTGTAATTTAGTGCAGTTCCGTCTTATTCGGGTGAATTGACTTTTAGGAATATTGTTCAACCAGATCGGTAGGTGACAACTATTTATGTCGATGAAACCATTGCAGTCCACCGCCTTACGGTGGCATTTGGTTAGCACCTGATTGTCCTCAATGTAGATACTCAAATCTAGGAAATTGATTTCCGTTTTGCTGGTAGTTGCCGTGAATTCTAACCCGAAATCATTTGAATTAAGGGTGGCAATAAATGCATCCAATTTGTATTGGGGGCCATTCCAGATGAATAGTACATCATCTATAAAGCGTTTCCACATAACCAACCCGGTATGAGGGCTGTCGGTGAGTTTTATGTGTAGCTCCTCCAATTTGGCTACGTACAGGTTCGCATAGCTGGGAGCGAAGCGGGTGCCCATGGCCGTTCCCCATGTCTGAAGGTAGAATGACGGCCAGTTCTATGGTTATGTGGAAACGCTTTATAGATGATGTACTATTCATCTGGAATGGCCCCCAATACAAATTGGATGCATTTATTGCCACCCTTAATTCAAATGATTTCGGGTTAGAATTCACGGCAACTACCAGCAAAACGGAAATCAATTTCCTAGATTTGAGTATCTACATTGAGGACAATCAGGTGCTAACCAAATGCCACCGTAAGGCGGTGGACTGCAATGGTTTCATCGACATAAATAGTTGTCACCTACCGATCTGGTTGAACAATATTCCTAAAAGTCAATTCACCCGAATAAGACGGAACTGCACTAAATTACAGGATTATGAAACTGAGGCAGAATACCTGGCAGGGAAATTCCTCGAAAAAGGCTATCCGAAGGACTTAATTGAGGCAGCCAACAAGGAGGTATACGAAACCTCCAGGGACACCCTCATACATAAAACAAGGAGGGATACAAGCACCCTAGAGGGCATTCCAGAACAAATCCAACAACTACCCATCATCACGCAATATCATCATGGGTATAAACATTTCACCAAAATCGTCCGCAAACATTGGCCAACCCTCCAACTAGATAGAGTGATAGGTGAGCTACTACCACAACAACCAAGATTCATCTTTAGGAAATCCCAAACCATTGGGAATATCATAGCTCCTACAACTAGAAAGGGTCCCATTACAAGAACACTTATAAAAAATCCAGGTTTCACACCATGTGGTACTTGTTCTTGTTGTGTGCGTACAAATTTCAGGAAAACAAAACAACTGAAATTCTATAATTCAGATGGAACCCGGGAATTTTTAATCAAGGACGACATATCGTGTTGGTCATCGGGAGTCATTTATTTAATTAAGTGCCCTTGCGATAAAATATATGTAGGCCGCACAAAACGTAGACTGATGGATAGGCTGAAGGAGCACTTTAATAATATAGAAAAAGGTTTTGAAGGCCATCCTCTGTCAAGACATTTTAAGGAGTACCATGGAAGATCAACAAGGGGACTCACCTTCTGTGGCATTCAGGGGGTGCATAAAAATTGGAGGGGGGGCGACTATATTAAACTAATGTCACGTACAGAATCTAAGTGGATCTTCACATTAGATAGCTTAGCCCCTAGAGGCTTGAATCATGAGGTTGAACTTTATGCCTTCTCATGAATAAAGATGTCCCCCTGTATTTTATTGTATTTTATCTTATTTTATAAATTCCTGGAGAACCCACCTCCCTTTTCCTCATGCACCCGTTTTTACCCATTCTTATCCTTACATTTTATCCTTACTTTTGTTTGTGGTTTTATCTACTCTCTGCCCCACCATTTGCATACTGTCCTCATGGGGTGGATCATATTCATTATACCATAAGGTGGTTTTTTGAGTGTTTTTGTACGTTTTTTGTCTTTTAAGATACAACCATTAAATATGTATTTTTAATGTATTTTTAATATATTTTCAATGTTTCCTAATGTAATTTATATAATAAAGTTTCTTACACATATAAAGTTTTTAATACATATAGGGACACATAGCGCTTTTAGTGGCGCACACTCCACACTCATCTCCTCTATCCATTCACTTAAAGTGTATTCCAGACCAGTGCTGCTAGTGGGTGTGTTTTTTTTTTTTTTTTTTTTTTTTGGAGCATCAGTGGTTATATTAAGAGCAGGAGACAGCCGGGACCTATAGCCCTGACGAAGACGGTCCGGAGACCTTCGAAACGCATAGGCACTTTGGTCCCTATCGGTACCCGTCCTCTGCTCTTTCTTTCCTTTCCCATCCTGGTGACGTCACCCTGACCACACGCCCCCTTACTCCACCGCTCTGTCTAGCGGTGTCCTCGCAGCCCACGTGTGCCGGCTAACGGCGCTTCAGGCGTGTGAAGGCAGAGCACTTGCTAGGGAGGACGCTCCCGTATCAGTGAGTGTTTCTGCCGCCCCTTACCGCCGTCTGGACCTTCCCGCTCCGGACACACAGGTGGCAGCTGCCCCTGCTCCTGTATACACCAGCACAACGCCAGCACCTGCAACTCAACAGTAAGTGTACTACTTCTAACTCATCCGTTACACACTCACATATATACTTTACCTACTGTGGCAATAAGGCATTGTGCGGCCGGTGACTGCTGGCAACGGCTGTCTGGCATTGGCTTACCCTTATTCTTATTTATATTTATTAACTAGACTGTGGCCAGATTCTAAAGCATCGGGTATTCTAGAATATGTATGTCCCCGTAGTATGTGATTCGCGGCAGACTGTGCCCGTCGCTGATTGGTCGAGGCAACCTTTATGACATCATCGTCGCCATGGCAACCATTATGACATCTACGTCGATACTGTGCCCGTCGCTGATTGGTCGAGGCCTGGCGGCCTCGACCAATCAGAGACGCGGGATTTCCACGACAGACAGACAGACAGACAGACAGACAGAAAGACAGACAGACAGACAGACGGAAAAACCCTTAGACAATTATATATATAGATAGTGGAGTTGTTACTAGTGGTGTTATTGGAGGGACGCAGCTGCTTCCTTATTGTTGTCAGCTGCCAATCATCAGCTTTTTTGTATCCATTCTTAGGTTTTCTCATTTCTCAGGTACATTCATCCAATTGCACGTGTTTTAGCTGGTTAGCGTGGTGTCCTTACCCATTTTACAGCTTTATGAGAAGGCAACAACTGCTGGCACAATTATTAGAAAATGGAAGAAACACAAGACAATTGTCTATCTTCCTCAGTTTGGGGTTCCATGTAAGTTCTCGCCTCTTGCTATCAGGATGATTCTAAGAAAGGTCAGGGATGAGCATATAACTACACAGGAGGACCTGGTCAATGACCTGAAGAGAGCTGGGACAATAGTCTTAAAGCAACACACTATGCCATGGTGGATTAAAATCCTGCAGGGCAAGCAAAGTTCCCTTGCTCACTCCTACACATGTCCAGACCTGTTTAAGGTTCACCAATTACAATCTGGATGAGCCTGAGGAGGCATGGGAGAAGGTCGTGTCAGACGACCTACATTTTGGTATCAACTCGCCGTGTTTAGAAGAAGGATTAATACAATGCCAAGAATATCCAAAAATACCAAAGTCACATGTCCTTTGAGCAGACATGTTGTTTTGATGCCATTTTGTCAGTGTAGCAGCATAGAGAGACTGCTCCTGGTGTTGCTACTGGATAATCAGAAAGTTTTTTTGGCAGTTGATTGTCAGTTAGCTACTTCACATAGGATCCTGTGTGGCTGTGAAATCGACCTTACGCAGATCCATCATTTTTGATCAGATCACTGTGTGTGACACCAGGGCATATTTTAGCATATAACTCTTTTGTGCTGCTAATATTGTGATTGAGCCAGTAGTCCACATGTGAAAATTAAATTATTAGTTCTAATAGCCTGTTCCAGAAAGCAGGGGACATTTGAGTATCTAATAATTTTTTGTTCATATTTTTTCCATGTCCATGAGTCCACATTTGAGAATTTAAATTGTTAGTTCTAATACTGTGTTCCTGAATCAGGGTCACATTTGTGGCAAAAAATATTTTGGGCTGGTAATATATAGGGGTAATAGAGAAACAAGACGTGCACTCTGGAAATCGTGTGGTAGGTGCTGGTTGAACCCGGAGAAATCCAGATAATACGAACTTTAGAAGAAAACAACCGCACTCAAACTGTAGATTTGCGTCATAAATGTATGGAATTTAATAGGGACACCACAGTGATACAATCAATTGTTCAGGTATTGCAGAGGTAACGTTTCGACCCTTACGTGGGCCTTTGTCAAACCTCACTGAAAAGGTACAGAAACAAAAAAATTAGAAACATGCATGAAACAAAAAGAAACTACACATATGTAGCTAGTCAAAATAAGAAAGTATACACAGAAGAGCCCCATCAATTATCACAATATATACAATATATACATAGTATGTACAAAGAGAGCCCCATAAAATGTAGGAACAAAAATGGCAGAGAACTGCTGCTCAGCAAGGGGGCAGAAGCCAAGGGGGAGGGCACCGTTGTCTAATAAAGTTGTAAATAAACATAATATGATGAAGAAAATGTAAATCTAGATATAAGACAATAAATGAATACATGCTATAAACAGTATCAATGCAGAGTGTAACGCATACCTGACCTTCAAGAAGGAAGAGAAGAGAGCAACGCGGAACGCAATGGCTCCTGAGGAGAGCAAAGAAATTAGTAAGGAAAAAATAAAAATAGGCAGGGAAGGCTATAAATGGAGGCGCAGCAGCACAATAGTAGAAAACTAGATAATAGCAGAAAGGGCAGACATACAAGATAAAGGGCACCTGCCAATAAGACATGAGAACTTGGGGATAAGTAAGGAAAGGCAGGGAGGGATATAAATCAGGGCGCAGCAGCACAATAGTAGAACACTGGATAATGGCAGAAAGACCAGAAATACAAGATAAAGTGCACATACCACTGTGACAGGAGAACTTGGATATCTGGAACGGCACGGATAAGGGGTTAAGTCCCTGGAAGAGCTGGAGCGCAAATGAAAAAGGAAGGGGGGGCTGTTGAAAATAGCAAACGACTAGGAAGAATATATAGACGCGTCTGTACATATGCAGTACCTGTGGGTCCAACGTCCAGGAATGACGGCTTAGGTGTGCGCTTAAGGCCGGTGGCTGAAAGTAATATAGGCCCGGTACAGGAAATGGGGATGACGTGAGGGGAGGAGCGGCAGTGACATATAAGGCGGCAAACTATGGTGGAACGCATGGTGGAGCGCAAGGGGCGGGCGCATGCGCTGTGCAGAGGGAATGGTGTGTGGGAACTACGGGGATGACGTAGGAAGCAGGGCGGCAGGGAATATAAAATAAAGAGCTGAACTCCTGACTCCTAGAGTGGCTACTGAGGTTAAAAAGAGGATACCATTTGTGACAACATACAATGGTTCGAGTGGTTTGATTTCGGATATAATTCGGAGACATTGGTCAGTATTAGCAAGGGGGCACACTAGTGTGAGTGAATTTCAGCTGCCCCCATTATTCTCGTATAGGAGGAATAAAAATCTGAAGGATGAGTTGGTTACATCGGATGTTGGCAGCTCAAGGAGGGACCTACAAACTACTTTGAGCCATCCGAGCCTGGGTAATTTTCCCTGTCTCGGATGTGCGTGCTGTAATAACCTGATTAAAGGGGCAGTGTTTTGTCATCCCCATACGGGGAAAGAATATATGATACGGAAACGCTATACGTGCAAAAGTAGTTTTGTGGTCTATATCCTGAGCTGCCCCTGTGGTCTCTACTATGTAGGGGAGACCACGATGGAAGTTAAAGCGAGGATCTCAAAACATAAAAGTACTATAAGAACAAAGCTCGTTGACCTTCCAGTTCTTGGCATTTTCATGAAATGGGACATTCGGTCACTCAACTCAGATATCGCGTTATTGATGATGTACCTATATTAAGACGGGGTGGTGATCGTGTCTCTTTCCTTAAGAAAAAAGAGTTAAAATGGATATATGAGCTCGACACCCTTTATCCCAGGGGTCAAAATATTGATTATCCACAAAGTTGTCTCTTGTAGCAGTATATAGTTCACTGTAGTTCCTCATTGGTATAATTTTGTTTTTAACCTTTTATGTACCATCTTATGTTGCTATTGCAATAAGGGTGGTAGTAATAACAGTCCTCTTCATTTGGATGGTGTATACATAAATGTACAAGAATTATCTCTAAAAAAAAATTTTGTGATAGCCATAAGTAGAGTATGCTGCTACTATGTTTTGCTACTGTTGGTATAAGTGTGTCCCTGATCCTTCTATATATACCGTCCCTCCCATGAATATGGACATTGTTATAATGGTAATATTTTAGGATGGTTGTTTCCTTTTCATCTGCTGTCTTTTATTTCAGGTCCATGTTGGTAAGCCTGAATTTAATATATGTGTGCAGGAGTTGATTAACTCTCATGGCCACTCTAATGTGAATGTGCCTGCCCTCGTCAGATCGCAAATGCTAAGCAGCTTGAGGCTGGGCAAGTACCAGCATGGGAGACTGGCTGGGAATTAATACCCGATTGGTTTTGCTGCACAATATGGACCTGGAATGAAAGAATACAATAGGGAGTTTTTTATTTATATGGTCAGACTGCTCTTTGCGCACCAATGCGACTTGGAGAGAAGGAATGCTGAGAGAGCGCTCCTGTCATGCACATCTATGGCAGATTTGTTTTTTGTTTTTTTTGTGCTGCTGTTATATCGGATCTGCGACATGCGCACATGACTCCTGCAGACCGATGATGTCATGGACATGTGTGCGGCGATGAACGTTCCTGTCCTGCGCACCTTTGATCCTGGTGTGGTGTTGTAATTTCGGATCTGTGACATGCGCATAAGACTCCTGTAAGCTGATGACGTGCGCACAGTGATGGACATGAGTGGGCGTACTCATTGGAGATGACACATCGAGAAATCACTCCTTGGATTGGTGGACTGCTGAACATTGCATGCTGGGGAGGTGGCGGTCACATGATGCGAGAGCTGGAGAATTGATTGGACTGTTACCGCTATGAACACTCCCATGCTGCTATGGCAATCACTGATGCTATGCTCTGATTGGTGCGATTGGTGTTGTTTACACCATGGACTCTGGGGATGTTTATGTGGATTTATGGGTGCAATTCAATAGTAGAGAACGATCAGAGTAAGTTGAACTATGTTAGTAGTTAGTATATACAGAGGGCTGGTTATTGGTTATTGTTTTTTACTGTGTATATGTTTGTTATATTTAATGTCGTTTTTTCTAATTGCACATGGCTACCCCATTGGTTACTAGTTAATTGATGGGTTGGGTCAGATGGTATATAATGGTGGTTATATGGTCTTTTCACTATGCTTGATAAAGGTCTCAGGACCGAAACGTTGCAGATGGCAGAATAAACACGTAAGCTGTTCTGTCACAATTGCTGTGGTGCTGTCCGTTTCTTCTTTTGCATTAGAACCTGTAATGAAGCAGCACCCCCATAGACAGACCCTGTAAAAAGGCAGCCCCCTTAGTCAGACCCTGTAATAAGGCAGCACCCCCATAGTCAGACCCTGTAATTAGGCAGCACCCCTACAGTCAGACCTTGTAATAAGGCAGCCCCCACAGTCAGACCCTGTAATAAGGCAGCCCCTCATAGGCAGCCCCTGTAATAAGGCATCAGCACCCATTAAAAAATAAAAATAAATAAATACTCACCTCTCTTCATCCTGGTTCCTACGCTGCTCCCACTGAACTCCTGACAGTGGGCACCAGCC
This sequence comes from Ranitomeya variabilis, assembly GCF_051348905.1. Classification (NCBI taxonomy): domain Eukaryota; kingdom Metazoa; phylum Chordata; class Amphibia; order Anura; family Dendrobatidae; genus Ranitomeya; species Ranitomeya variabilis. The sequence goes on along the minus strand of NC_135234.1, from coordinate 130,196,265 downwards.
AGTGAAGTCATCGCACCCGCTGTCAGTGTTGGCGACGCCAGACGCCGACACTGACAAGGGGATGATGGGAGAAGGAGCGCAGCGCTCCTGCTCCCATCATTGCATTCAGCTGTATTGGCTAAATGCCGGTACAGCTGATCTTCTGATGATGGTGGGGGGCCCACTGCTGGCACTGGGCCCCCCCCCCCGGCCTGCTCAGAGGTCCCATAGCGGCAGAGCAGGGAGATTGATTCTCCCTGCTCTGCCGCAGAATGTAACTGTATCGGCGTGCTGCACGCGCCGATGCAGTTTCAGTAGCGTAGCTCCAGGTGGGCCCTGTTATGAACTGGTGGTTTAGGAGCAACATGGGACGTGCTCTGGAGGAGGTGGTACCTGTACTGACTGTAGTTCCTGAGCTTAACACAACACTAGAAGTAGCCGTGGGATGTTCCTGTCACTCCCTAGACACCTCGTCACAGCCGGAGGACTAACTACCCCTAAAGATAGAAACAGGAAAGCTATCTTGCCTCAGAGAAAATTCCCAAAGGACAGACAGCCCCCCACAAATATTGACTGTGAGTGGAGAGGGAAATGACATACACAGAATGAAACTAGGATGTAGCAAAGGAGACCAATCTAGCTAGATAGATAGAACAGGACAGAATGCTGTGCGGTCAGTATTAAAAACTAGAAAAATCCACCACAGAGATTACATAAATCTCCACACCTGACTAAAGGTGCGGAGGGTAAATCTGCTTCCCAGAGCTACCAGCTTAACTGAATAAATCCATACTGACAAGCTGGACTAGAAAAAAAACATAGAATGTGCTGAACGATTAAATCCAAAACAAGTGGAAAGCAAAAGAACAAAGCAAGGACTTATCTTTGCTGAACTGGTCAGAATATCAGGGAAATCCAAGAGAGATGTGAATCCAAGCAGGAACCATTGACAACTGGCACTAGCTGAAGGATAGAGCCAGGATAAATAGCCGAGCCAGAATAGACGATCAGTGGAAGCAGCTGCTGACTGCTAAATCCAAGGAGCAGCAGTCCCACTTATATCCACCAGAGGGAGCCCAAGAGCAGAACTCACAAAAGTGCCACTTACAACCACCGGAGGGAGCCCAAGAGCGGAATTCACACCAGTACCCCCCCCTTGAGGAGGGGTCACCGAACCCACACCAGAGCCCCCAGGCCGATCAGGATGAGCCAAGTGAAAGGCACGAACCAAATCGGCGGCATGGACATCGGAGGCAACAACCCAAGAATTATCCTCCTGGCCATAACCCTTCCACTTGACAAGATACTGAAGTCTCCGCCTCGAAAAACGAGAATCCAAAATTTTCTCAACCTCATATTCCAACTCCCCCTCAACCAACACCGGGGCAGGAGGATCAACAGAGGGAACAACGGGCACCACATATCTCCGCAACAAAGATCTATGGAAAACATTATGGATGGCAAAAGAGGCTGGAAGGGCCAAACGAAAAGATACCGGATTGATAATCTCAGAAATCTTATAAGGACCAATAAACCGAGGCTTGAACTTAGGGGAAGAAACCTTCATAGGAACATGACGAGAAGATAACCAGACTAAATCCCCCACCCGAAGCCGGGGACCAACACACCGACGGCAGTTAGCAAAACGTTGAGCATTTTCCTGAGACAACGTCAAATTGTCTGCCACATGATTCCAAATCTGCTGTAACCTGTCCACCACAGAATCCACACCAGGACAATCAGAAGGCTCAACCTGCCCCGAAGAAAAACGAGGATGAAAACCAAAATTACAAAAGAAAGGCGAAACCAAAGTAGCCGAACTAGCCCGATTATTAAGGGCAAACTCGGCCAACGGCAAGAAAGCCACCCAGTCATCCTGATCAGCAGACACAAAGCATCTCAAATAGGTTTCCAAGGTCTGATTAGTTCGTTCAGTTTGGCCATTTGTCTGAGGATGGAACGCCGAAGAAAAAGACAAATCAATGCCCATCCTAGCACAAAAGGCCCGCCAAAACCTAGAAACAAACTGGGAACCTCTGTCAGACACAATATTCTCCGGAATGCCATGCAAACGAACCACATGCTGAAAAAACAATGGAACCAAATCAGAGGAGGAAGGCAATTTAGGCAAAGGTACCAAATGGACCATTTTAGAGAACCGGTCACAAACCACCCAGATAACAGACATCTTCTGGGAAACAGTAAGATCTGAAATAAAATCCATGGAAATATGCGTCCAGGGCCTCTCAGGGACTGGCAAAGGCAAAAGCAATCCACTAGCGAGGGAACAGCAAGGCTTGGCCCGGGCACAAGTCCCACAGGACTGCACAAATGAACGCACATCCCGCGACAAGGAAGGCCACCAAAAGGACCTAGCAACCAAATCTCTGGTACCAAAAATCCCAGGATGACCAGCCAACACTGAACAATGAACCTCAGAAATTACCTTACTAGTCCATCTATCAGGAACAAACAGCTTCCCCACTGGACAGCGGTCAGGTTTATCAGCCTGAAATTCCTGAAGCACCCGCCGCAAATCAGGGGAGATGGCAGAAAGAATCACCCCTTCTTTAAGAATGCCAACCGGCTCAAGGACTCCAGGAGAATCAGGCAAAAAACTCCTAGAGAGGGCATCAGCCTTAACATTCTTAGATCCCGGAAGATACGAGACCACAAAATCAAAATGGGAGAAAAACAGGGACCATCGAGCCTGTCTAGGGTTCAGCCGCTTGGCCGACTCGAGGTAAATCAGATTCTTATGATCGGTCAAGACCACAACGCGGTGCTTGGCTCCCTCAAGCCAATGTTGCCACTCCTCAAATGCCCACTTCATAGACCACAACTCCCGATTGCCAACGTCATAATTGTGCTCCGCAGGCGAAAACTTTCTGGAAAAAAAAGCACACGGTTTCATCAAAGAACCATCAGAATTCCTCTGAGACAAAACGGCCCCTGCCCCAATCTCAGAAGCGTCAACCTCAACCTGAAAAGGAAGAGAAGCATCCGGCTGACGCAACACAGGGGCAGAAGTAAATCGGCATTTAAGCTCCTGAAAGGCCTCAACAGCCGCAGAGGACCAATTCGTCACATCAGCGCCTTTCTTCGTCAAATCGGTCAGGGGCTTAACCACACTGGAAAAGTTGGCAATGAAACGGCGATAAAAATTAGCAAAGCCCAAAAATTTCTGAAGGCTCTTCACCGATGTGGGTTGAATCCAGTCATGAATGTCTTGGACCTTAACAGGATCCATTTCTATAGACGAGGGAGAAAAAATAAAACCCAAAAAAGAAACCTTCTGTACTCCAAATAGGCACTTAGACCCCTTCACAAATAAAGCATTATCACGAAGGATCTGGAATACCATCCTGACCTGCTTCACATGAGACTCCCAATCATCGGAAAAATTCAAAATATCATCCAAATACACAATCATGATTTTATCAAGATAATTGCGGAAAATATCATGCATGAAGGACCGAAATACAGAAGGAGCATTAGAAAGCCCGAAAGGCATCACAAGGTATTCAAAATGGCCTTCGGGCGTATTAAATGCAGTTTTCCATTCGTCACCCTGTTTAATACGAACAAAATTATATGCCCCTCGAAGGTCAATCTTAGTAAACCAACTAGCCCCCTTAATCCGAGCAAACAAATCAGAAAGCAAGGCGATAATCAATACAGGGTCTCAAGGAGCCATCCTTCTTGGCAACAAAAAAGAATCCCGCTCCCAATGGTGACGAGGACGGCCGAATATGCCCCTTCTCCAAAGACTCCTTGACATAACTCCGCATGGCGGCATTCTCTGGCACAGACAGATTGAAAAGTCGGCCCTTAGGGAACTTACAGCCAGGAATCAAGTTAATAGCACAATCACAGTCCCTATGTGGAGGAAGGGAACTGGACTTGGGCTCATCAAATACATCCTGGAAATCCGACAAAAACTCAGGGACTTCAGAAGAGGGGGAAGAGGAAATTGACATCAAAGGAACGTCACAATGTACCCCTTGACAACCCCAACTAGTCACAGACATAGATTTCCAATCCAGCACTGGATTATGTTCCTGTAACCATGGAAAACCCAGTACAACAACATCATGCAAGTTATGCAACACCAGAAAATGGCAATCTTCCTGATGTGCTGGAGCCATGCACATGGTCAGCTGAGTCCAATACTGAGGTTTATTCTTGGCCAATGGTGTAGCATCAATCTTCCTCAAAGGAATAGGGCTCTGCAAAGGCTGCAAGGAAAAACCACAGCGCCTGGCGAATTCCAAGTCCATTAAGTTCAGGGCAGCGCCTGAATCCACAAATGCCATGACAGAAAAGGACGATAATGAGCAAATCAGGGTCACAGATAAGAGAAATTTAGGCTGTACAGTACTGATGGAAACAGACCTAGCGACCCTCTTAGTACGCTTAGGGCAATCAGAAATAACATGAGCAGAATCACCACAGTAAAAACACAGCCCATTCTGACATCTGAATCCCTGCCGTTCTGCTCTAGTCAAAATCCTATCACATTGCATAGGCTCAGGACTCCGCTCAGAGGACACTGCCATATGGTGCACAACTTTGCGCTCGCGCAGGCGCCGATCACTCTGAATGGCTAGAGACATAGATTCGCTCAAACCAGCAGGCATGGGGAACCCCACCATAACATCTTTAAGGGCTTCAGAAAGACCCTTTCTGAAAATTGCTGCCAGAGCATCCTCATTCCATTTAGTGAGCACAGACCATTTTCTAAATTTCTGGCAGTATAATTCTGCCGCTTCCTGACCCTGACATAGGGCCAACAAGGTTTTTTCTGCATGATCCACAGAATTAGGTTTGTCATTAGTGTTGAACATTCCGATACAGCAAGTATCGGGTATCGGCCGATACTTGCGGTATCGGAATTCCGATACCGAGATCCGATACTTTTGTGGTATCGGGAATCGGAATCGGAAGTTTCCAGTGTATGGTTCCCAGGGTCTGAAGGAGAGGAAATATTGATATACTCACCTGTCCGGAGGCCCCTGGACATCACCGCTGGTAACCGGCAGCCTTCTTTGTTTAAAATGAGCGCGTTCAGCACCTTCCATGACGTCACGGCTTCTGATTGGTCGCGTGCCGCTCATGTGACCGCCACGCGACCAATCACAAGCCGCAACGTCATCCCTCAGGTCCTAAATTCCCTTCTTGGAATTTAGGACCTGAGGGATGACGTCACGGCTTGTGATTGGTCGCGTGAGCGGTCACATGGGCGGCCGTGACCAATCACAAGCCGTGACGTCATCTAAGGCCGTGAACGCGCTCATTCTTAAGAAGGAAGTCTGCCGGAAAGAAACAGGGCGCGTCCGAGGGTGAGTATATACCAAATAGGAATATACTCACCCTCGGCTTCTTTCCGGCAGCCTTCCTTCCTAAGAATGAGCGCGTTCAGGGCCTTAGATGACGTCACGGCTTCTGATTGGTCGCGGCCCCCCATGTGACTGCCACGCGACCAATCACAAGCCGTGACGTAATTCTCAGGTCCTAAATTCCTAGAATTAGGAATTTAGGACCTGAGAATTATGTCACGGCTTGTGATTGGTCGCGTGGCATTCACATGGGCGGCCGCGACCAATCAGAAGCCGTGACGTCATGGAAGGCCCTGAACGCGCTCATTTTAAGCAAAGAAGGCTGCCGGTTACCAGCGGTAAGGTCCAGGCTGCGTCGGAGAGGTGAGTATATCAATATTTTTTATTTTAATTTTTTATTTTACACATTAATATGGATCCCAGGGCCTGAAGGAGAGTTTCCTCTCCTTCAGACCCTGGGAGCCATCAGGGATACCTTCCGATACTTGAGTCCCATTGACTTGTATTGGTATCGAGTATCAGTATCGGATCAGATCCAATACTTTGCCGGTATCGGACGATACTTTCCAATACTTTCAAGTATCGGACGGTATCGCTCAACACTATTCGTCATACTAATCCGAGCGCTTGAAAAAAATGTGTCTACATTAAGCAATGCCAGATTCCCTGATTCAAAGGAGAATGCCCAGTCCTGAGGGTCACCACGCAGCAGAGAGATGACGATTTTAACCTGCTGAATGGGATCACCAGAGGAACGGGGTTTCAAAGCAAAAAACAATTTGCAGTTATTTTTAAAGTTCAAAAACTTGGATCTGTCCCCAAAAAACAAATCAGGAGTAGGAATTTTAGGCTCTAAAGCCGGAGTCTGTACAACATAATTTTGGATACTCTGTACTCTTGCAGCAAGTTGATCCACACGAGAAAACAAACCCTGAACATCCATGCCAGTGCCAAAATCCTGAACCACCCAGAGATTAAGAGGAAAAAAAAGACAAAACAGACTACAGAAAAAAAAATGGATCAGAATTTTTCTTTTTTCCTTCTTTTGAGATGCATTTAATTCATTTTTGGCCAGTTGTACTGTTATGAACTGGTGGTTTAGGAGCAACATGGGACGTGCACTGGAGGAGGTGGTACCTGTACTGACCACAGTTCCTGAGCTTAACACAACACTAGAAGTAGCCGTGGGATGTTTCTGTCACTCCCTAGACACCTCGTCACAGCCGGAGGACTAACTACCCCTAAAGATAGAAACAGAAAAGCTATCTTGCCTCAGAGAACAGAAAGCTATCTTGCCTCAGAGGACAGACAGCCCCCCACAAATATTGACTGTGAGTGGAGAGGGAAATGACATACACAGAAGGAAACTAGGATGTAGCAAAGGAGGCCAATCTAGCTAGATAGATAGAACAGGACAGAATGCTGTGCGGTCAGTATTAAAAACTAGAAAAATCCACCACAGAGTTTACAAAAATCTCCACACCTGACTAAAGGTGTGGAGGGTAAATCTGCTTCCCAGAGCTACCAGCTTAACTGAATAAATCCATACTGACAAGCTGGACTAGAAAAAAAACATAGAATGTGCTGAACGATTAAATCCAAAACAAGTGGAAAGCAAAAGAACAAAGCAAGGACTTATCTTTGCTGAACTGGTCAGAATATCAGGGAAATCCAAGAGAGATGTGTATCCAAGCAGGAACCATTGACAACTGGCACTAGCTGAAGGATAGAGCCAGGATAAATAGCCGAGCCAGAATAGACGATCAGTGGAAGCAGCTGCTGACTGCTAAATCCAAGGAGCAGCAGTTCCACTTAAATCCACCGGAGGGAGCCCAAGAGCAGAACTCACAAAAGTACCACTTACAACCACCGGAGGGAGCCCAAGAGCGGAGTTCACAACAGGGCCCCCTCAGAGCACCGGGCCTGGGCTGCCCCCCCCCCCCCGGTAGCTACGCTACTGCACACAGGTCTCTGTCCACAGAAACAATTGTTTACCCACCACAGTCTGAGTGAAAGAGAGCCGGTCAGCTGTTTCGGAAGTAGACATGGCTGCGGATATTGAATCACCTAATGCATCTCTCTCAATCCACCATAACATCTATGCCTGCACCTCACTCACAGTCCAGCAGTTTGTCCTGTTCTCTGTACTCTGCCTTCTCTGAGCACTGCAGCCAGCACTCGGTCCTATAGTTGTAGTCATGTAAAATAATGTTTCCTCCTACACATGGCAAAGCTAAGAGCTTGAACTCCAGAATCTTTTATCTGTTGGCCATGGAAATGCTGCCTTTCCGCCTGGTGGATATAGACGGTTTCTGAAAGTTGATGACTGTTGCAGTCCCCCAATACCAGTTGCCCAGTCACCATTACTTCTTAAAGAAAGCTGTGTCTGAAAGAAATGCTGTAGACCAGCAAGTCGCCTACAGCATCACCCGTTCCCTGAAAAAATTATGTCTGCCAGGGTTCATTTCACCATTGACACCTGGATGAGCAAACATGGACAGGGGCATTACATCTCGCTGATGACTGGGCACTGGGTGTTTTAGTGGCTGTGGGAGCGTGCAGTCAAGGAGCTGCTCCACAAGTCTTTGCATCTTCAAGACTTGTGGGGCAAACCTCTATATCTAACAGTTCCTCCATTGCTTCTGCCTCATCCACCTCCTCTAGGGACTCTACATCTCACGTAATGAACCACGCGTTCCAACAGTCAATTTCCAAAAAGTAATAACATCTAAAAAATGATCTTGCATTAACATCGCAAAAACACATGCACATACTGTACAGTACATATAACAAACAAGTTAATCAGTTACAGAGTCTTTTAAAGCAAAGGTCAGGTAGAAGCAGGCATGTACATCATTGACTATAGAAAGTGGAGTTTAAATTTGTAAACAGTACATAGTGCTTATGTAAACCTCTAAAGTCACTTAGAGAAAGTTTAAAGGGAATCTGTCACCCCAAAATTGGCCTATAAACTAAGGCCACTGGCATCAGGGGCTTATCTACAGCATTCTTTAATATAAACCCCCGATAATAAAAACAGTTTATATTATAGTCAGCCAGGGGTGGTCCCGATGTGGTCCGGTCCGATGAGTGTCGCGGTCTGGGTCCAGAGCCTCCCATCTTCATACGATGACGTCCTCTTCTTGTCTTCCTGCGTCAGCTCCTGCACAGGCGTACTTTATCTGCCCGGGAAAGGTCACAAAGGCCCGGCGCCTGCGCACTGCAGTACTTTGCTCTGCCCTCAACAGGGCAGACAAAGTATGCCTGCGCAGGAGCCGTGGCAGGAAGTCAAGAAGAGGACGTCATTGTATGAAGATGGGAGGTGCTGGACCTGGACCATGATGCCCATAGGACCGGACCGCACCGGGACCACCCCTGGGTGAGTATAATATAACCTGTTTTTCTTATCTTTCAGAATACATTGGGGAGCTTATCTACAGCATTACAGAATGCTGCAGATAAGCCCCTGATGTCGGTGGCTGCAGTTTATAGGCCAATTTTGGGGTGACAGGTTCCCTTGAATAGAGCAAAGCTAATTAATTATACACAAATGCTGTGAACTGGATTTACTGTAACCCTACCCCACCATTTTTAGAGAGACTCTTACTCATAGTCAGTTTTAAGTGATGACATTCCAATAGCCCCAATGTTGGCTTCCTTAGGGGGCCATAGTTCTCTTTGTGTCCATAGCAGGCATTAAATACAGGTCCCAGCTGTATTGAGTTCTGTATTTGGTGCCTGTATGTGATTGTCCGTGACGGAACTTACATCACTTTTGGTAGCCTAACAGACACTGCTGGTCATGGGGAATGCCCTGATGGTGCCAATGATCTGCAAGCTTCATAACTAGGCATGATCGATGATGCTCCGGACCATGTTACGTTCAAGACGCGCACGCTCGGGAAGCTCAAAGCCACAATGTCGCAGCAAGACATGCCTCCATATCACACCCCCACATGCAGAGAGAATGCCCTCCCTGATGTAGACAGCCAGAGGAGCAGCAAATCACAACTGCATGTAAGTAATATGCAGGATAAAGTGCTACAAGACTTCCACAATATACGTGGATGATGGAAGGTGAAAGTGATGCAGTGCAAAACAATATAATATGCACAGTGTAGTACAATAGCATCGTTTATTTTTATAAATTAAAACTCCTCTTTTCCCAATCAGTGACATACATCCCTGCTTCTACCTGAGCTTTGCTTTGAAAGACTCTGTAACTGATTAATTTGTCTGTTAAATGTATCTACATCTCTTTTTGTGATATTAATAAAAGACCATTTGCTGGATATTATTATTTTTTGGACATTAACTCCTTGTTTCCAGTTTCAAATCTAGTTTTGGAGTGTCCTCATCCTGTTTCTTGTTTGGTCACTGTATATAGGCAGCTACATGGGTATATGCTGATATGGTTTCTGTCCTGGTGAAAATATTTCTCACACGTTCCAACAGTGCAGATAGAATCTCACCCACCTCCGTACTGCACAGCCATGGGTCACCGCAATCAGGCAGTGTTTAAATGAAAATGCCTTGGAGATCACAGTCACACAGCTCAAGAGTTGGCTTCCCTACACCGTGGCAACCTCACACACATGCCCTGCATGGCTCACGTCCTCAACCTGATGGTACAACAATTTCTCCACCACTATCCTTGCCTAGATGCACTGCTGCAGAAAATATGGTTGCTGTGTGTTTACTTCCAATGACTGCACAAGGCAAGTCATCAACTAGCATCGCTGCAGAGGTATTTTGGCCTACCGGTTAACAATTTGATTAGCGATGTTCCGACACAGTGGAATTCCTCTCTGCACATGTTACAACTGCTGTGGCAGCAGCAATGAGCCTTTGTGCAGTGTCCTTTTGCATATCCTGGGCCAACGCAGTCTGGACATGGTGTAAATGATGGTTGCACAGTAGGCACAGGTAAAGGATCTCTGAACACTTCTGCACAGTTTTGAAATTCCTATTAAGATGGTTAGTGCTGACGATGTTGTCATCAGCATCACTATTCCAGTCATCTACCTGCTGGAGCATACTTTGAATAGTCTGCGTGAGGAGTTGATGGTCCTAGAGGAAGCAGAGGAAGATGTGGAAGAGATAACAATATCTCAAATTTCAGAACTGTCATTGTACAGGCAAGTGTTATGAAAATGTGGCTTATAGCAACCAAGGGGAATTCATGGTACCAGACGAACTGTTAGTGAAAATGCAGGAGCTGAGGAGCTAATGAAGGAGGATGAGGTGACAGATGCTGAACAGTCAGGAGATGAAGAGGATAACTCTGTTTCCATAGTTGATGGGAGGGGATGGAGGGAGCAATCTCGAGGGTTACCCCGCCACCAACACATCATGGACTTGGACCTCATGGAAGCGCATGACACATGAGTGCCATCTTGCTGCACTATCTTCAACAAGGTGGCCAAATTCTTAGGGTTACAAATAGTGCTGAAAACTGGATTGCCACTCTATAAGAACAATGGTACAATTAAGTAAACTAAAGGGAACCTGTCACCCCCAAAATCGAAGGTGAGCTAAGCCGACCGGCATCCGGGACTTATCTACAGCATTCTGTAATGCTGTAGATAAGCCCCCAATGTATACTGCGTGAAGACAAGAAGGGGACATCATCCTATGAAGATGGGAGGCCCTGGACAGCGACACCCATCAGACCAGAACTGTAGCTGGACCGCCCCTGGGTGAGTATAATCTAACCTCTTTTTCTCATCTTTCAGGATACATCGGGGGGCTTATCTACAGCATTACAGAATGCTGTAGATAAGCCCCTGATGCCAGTGTGCTTAGCTAACCTTCGATTTTGGAGGTGACAGGTTCCCTTTAAGCCAGATGCTTCCCCCCTGAAAAGGATGCGTGTATGCTGGAGTATTGAAACATGCTTGTGTATAATCTTTGAGTGGTTTTCCCCAAGATAACAGTTTGTCACACAGTGAACATCAAGGCCTTGTCACCAAAACATTAGCAGCAACAGTGAAAGTGGCATTATCAATTTCTGTGAATTGTTTAATACATTTTTTAGACGAGTCCATGCACCAACATAAGAGAGTACAAGCCTGACATGTTGTCAGGACTCTGAACATTTTTTATTACCTTTTTGTGCATTACTGCCCTTTTCCAAGATGGCGTCTTTGGTCTCATGTGCACTGTGTCTTCCTGCTATAAAACTCCACCCCAGCCTTCAGTCTGTGCTAGAGTATTCTGCCTTGCATCCAGCTCCTGACCTCTGGTGACTCCCTGGCTATATACCTGCTCCTGTGAACCTATGGGGTTATCCTGCTACTCTGCTCTGAGTTCCTGCTGCATACACCAGGTCCAGTAATCCTCCTTCATCTGCTGCTCGTGTTTACTTCCATCTGCATTTGCTGGACATGTAAGCTGTTGCTGCTTTGCAAGAACCTGAGACTGTTACCCAGGCCTCCCTGGTTGAGCTAAGATATTGTTTGAACTGCCTTATAAGCATATCTATCTGTGTTTTGGACTAAGCAAGGACTTATTCGTGTCAAGTATCCTCAAGAATAATTGTGCTTCATAAACTTTCTGCGTGATTGCACTTTCCTCTGAAGTTTCCTATAGACTGCGGAGCTGCATTTGATATTTGCACCAAGTGTTGTGGACTTGAGTTTCTTTCTGCACCTGTTTGAATCACTGTGTGATAATATAGACTTTACCACTTATAAAACTGTGTCCTGTAGTTGTCTTGTTCCATGCAAAGAGTCTCCTGAGTTATCCCCTATAATTATTACACATGTGAATGACTGGAGAGGATGGTACACAAGTATCTGGAGCTCAATAACAATGCCATCGGGGGGGTTGAACCCTTTTACATTTTTGTCTTAAAAAATGGAAGAGTGGCTTGAGCTCGGCTGTCACGCTTTGGAGGTTTTGTCATACACGGCAGACAGTGTTCTCTCGAATAAGTTTTCAGCACTGTTGGTGTCCTGACCAATAAGCGCATCCGGCTGGCCCCTCAAGACCACCTAACTTTCATCAAAATGAACAAGTCATGTATCTACGACTTTTGCACCCCAGTCGCAGATTGGGCAGACTTGCCGATGTTGTCTTTTTCAGTGTCATGTATCAATCTTGCAATATTGCAGTCTGTGTCATCTTTGTGGTGTCTTCTGTGCCTGCTGCTGCTACTGCTGTTCATGTTGCAAACAATTTTTTCAAATATGGAGACTCAAAGCTGGGTCTTCGTCTGGTGGGCTGCTTGTAGTAGAAGGTGTGTCAGAGGCATATTATACAGTTTCTACTCTGTGGAAATTGATGCCACTTTAGTGGTGTGTGACAATTTTTTGAAATGTGGAGACTCCAAGTTGTACAAATGTTTGCAAATTTATTAAAAAAGAATAACTGAAATATCACATGGTCATAAGTATTCGGACCCTTTGCTCAGTATTGAGTAGAAGCACCCTTTTGAGCTAGTGCAGCAATGAGTCTTCTTGGGAATGATGCAACAAGTTTATCACATCTGGATTTGGGGATCCTCTGTCATTCTTCCTTGCAAATCCTCTCCAGTTCCATCAGGTTGGATGGTGAATGTTGGTGGACAGGCCATTATCAGGTCTCTCCAAAGATGATCAATTGGGTTTAGGTCAGGGTTCTGGCTGGGCCAGTCAAGAATTGTCACAGAGTTTTCCTGAAGCTACTCCTTTGTTATTTTAGCTCTGTGCTTAGGGTCATTGTATTGTTCGAAGGTGAACCTTCGGCCAAGTCTGAGGTCCAGAGCACTCCAGTTGAGGTTTTCAATCAGAATATCTCTGTACTTGGCCGCATTCATGTTTCCTTCAATGGCAACCAGTCGTCCTTTCCCTGCCGCTGAAAAACACCCCCATAGCATGATGCTGCCACTACCATTTTTCACTGTTGGGATTGTATTGGGCAGGTGATGAGCAGTGCCTGGTTTTCTCCACACATGCCACTTAGAATTATCACCAGAAATGTCTATTTTCATCTCATCAGACCATAGAATCTTATTTCTTACAGTCTCTCGACTGCATCTCTGGAGCTCAGCCACTGTGATCTTGGGGTTCTTCTTTACCTCTTTCACCAAGGTTCTTCTCCCATGATTGCTCAGCTTGGCTAGATGGCCAGGTCTAGGAAGACTTCTGGTGGTCCCAAACTACTTTCATTTAAGGATTATGGAGGCCACTGTGCTCTTAGGAACCTTGAGTACTGCAGAAATTCTTTTGTAACCTTGGCCAGATCTGTGCCTTGCCACAATTATGTCTCTGAGCTCCTTGGCCAGTTCCTTTGACCTCATGATTCTCATTTGGTCTGACATGCACTGTGTGCTGTGATGTCTTATACAGACAGGTGTGTGCCCTTCCAAATCAGGTCCTATCACTTTATTTAAACACAGCTGGCCTCCAACAAAGGAGTAGAATCATCTCAAGAAGGATCACAAGGAAATGGACAGCATGTGTCTTAAATATGAGTGTCTGAGCAAAGGGTCTGAATACTTATGACCATGCAATATTTCAGTTTTTATTTTTCAATAAATTTGCAAAAATTTCTACATTTCTGTTTTTTTTAAGTCAAGATGTGGTTAATGAGAAAAAAAATGAACTTTTTTGATTTTGCCAAATGGCTGCAATGAAACAAAGAATGAAAAATGTAAAGGGGTCTGAATACTTTCCGTACTCACTGTGCACATATATATACAGTATATATATACAGTATATATATATATATATATATATATATATATATATATAAACAGCGGTTGGACAAAATAATGGAAACACCTAACGTTTTGGCATCATAATCTTCGAACATGTGATAAACATGCAAACCATGACATATGGTAATGTTTTGTAGTTGATTATTTGTGCTATGTGATATGTGTATGTAAATTAACTGTTTGTTTTGCATAATTGTAAAAACATTGATGAAAACCTGATACCAATGGCAGACCTCTCGGATTTTCAAAGAGGCCATATTGTTGGTGATCGTATGGCAGGCGCTAGTGTAACAGAAAGTGCCCGAATGCTTGGCGTGTCAAGAGGTACGGTCTCCAAAGTAATGACTGCGTTTGAAAGAGAAGGAAAAACATCCGCAGCAAAGCACAGGTCCGGCCGAAAGTCAAAGTTGACTGAGAGAGACTGTCGGACTCTAAAGCGAATTGTGAGAGACGATCGCAAGACCATGGCTCCAAAAATCACTCAAAGAACACCTACAGAACCCAGTTTCCACAAAACCTGTTTGCCGGGAGCTGCACAAATCTGGATTCCATGGAAGAGCTGCAATTAGAAAACCGCTGCTCTCAATGACAAATGTTTCCAAGCATTAAGAGTGGTGTAGAAACCTGTTGTGAACTCTGTTTCCGGGCTCCCTCCTGTGGTCGTGAGTGGTACTGTGTGAGTTCTCTCTTTGGGCTCCCCCTGGTGGCTCTTTTTGTTATTTTGCAGGTTTCTGGCAGGATCAGCTGTCTCGTCATCTGCTAGTTAGGTTTCCTATTTAATCCACCTGGTCCTTCATTCCTTGCCTGTTGTCGTTGTATTCAGTGCTATTCTGATTGCTCCTGTCTACATCCGTTATCAGTCTCTCCAAGAGAAGCTAAGCTTGGTTTGCTTATTTTTGCTCATCTGTGTTCAAGATGTTTCCTAGTATATGATGAGTTTTGTCCAGCTTGCTAATATGTGATTTCCCTGCTTGCTGGTGCTCTGGGGTGCTGAGTTGCTCCCCCCACATCGTTAGTTGGTGTGTTGGTTCTCGCATTCTCTGCGTGGATATTTTTGCATAGGGTTGTTACTGACCGCACAGATTCCTTGCTATTTTCTGCTATCTAGCGTTAGCGGGCCTCATTTGCTTAACCTGTTTCATCTCTGCGTTTGTCTTTTCCTCTTAACTCACCGTTATTATTTGTGGGGGGCTTCTATATCTCTGGGGTTATTTCTCTGAGGCAAGTGAGGTCTTTACTTTCTCTTTAGGGGTAGTCAGTTTCTCAGGCCGTGAAGAGACATCTAGGATTTCAGGAAATGTTCCACGGCTGCCTATAGTGTGTGCGGTTAGGATCAGGTTTGCGGTTAGTCCAGTTACCACATCCCCAGAGCTCATCCTATTTTCTTCTACTTAGCTGGTTAGATTTGTGATCCTAACCCACTAGGATCATAACAGAAACCTACAGAATTGGTCTCTTCAGCAGTGGAAACATGTGATATTCTCAGACGAATAATCGTTTACCCTATTTCCGACCTCCGGCCGAGTGTACGTTTGGAGACAGCCGAAAGAAGCATTCCATCCAGACTGCCGTCTCCCAACCGTAAAACATGGTGGAGGTTCTGTCATAATCTGGGGTGCTGTTTCATGGAGATCCGCCAGGCCAATGATATCCCTTCATGGAAGAATTAACAGCCAAGATTATTTAGGCATTTTGGGCGACCAAGTGTATCAATTGGTTCAAGCACTGTTCCTGGAGGGAAATGCCATCTTTCAGGATGATAATGCACCAATTCATACAGCTAGAATCATTAAAGCATGGCACGAGGAACATTCTAATGAAGTTGAGCATCTCATCTGGCCTCCACAATCCCCAGACCTCAACATTATTGAGCATTTATGGTCGATTTTAGAGATTCAAGTTAGATGTCGATTTCCGCTGCCATCATCGCTCAAAGAGCTGGAGGGTATTTTAACTGCAGAATAGACTAAAATTCCTTTGGAAACAATTCACACCTTGTATGAATCCATACCTCGGAGAATTGAGGCTGTATTCGCCACAAAAGGTGGACCTACACCAGATTAAACTAACTTTTGTTGATGTTTCCAGGTGTTTCCATTATTTTGTCCAACCCCTGTATATATATATATATATATATATATATATATATATATATATATATATACTAGACTGTGGCCCGATTCTAATGCATCGGGTATTCTAGAATATGCATGTCCCCGTAGTATATGGACAATGATGATTCCAGAATTCGCGGCAGACTGTGCCCGTCGCTGATTGGTCGAGGCAACCTTTATGACATCATCGTCGCCATGGCAACCATTATGACATCTACGTTGATACTGTGCCTGGCGGCCTCGACCAATCAGAGTCGTGGGATTTCCAGGACAGACAGACAGACAGACAGAAAGACAGACAGACAGACAGACAGACGGAAAAACCCTTAGACAATTATATATATAGATATATAATGTCCAATGTCCAATTGTGCAAGTTGCAAGTTCAACCGCTTAGAAAGACGAGAGAGGCCTGTAATTGACATCAAGGGTAGACTTTAACTATGAGAGTCAAAATGAGAAAAAAAATACAGAAAGTCACCTTGTCTGATTTGGCAAGATTTATTTTGCAAAACATGGTGGAAATTAAGTATTTGGTCACCTTAAAACATGCAAGATTTCTGGCTCTCGCAGACATGTAACTTCCTCTTCAAGAAGCTCATCTGTCCTCCACTCATTACCTGTAGTAATGGCATCTGTTTGAACATGTTATCAGTATAAAAGACACCTGTCCACAACCTCACAGTCACACTCCAAACTCCACTATGGTGAAGACCACAGAGTTGTCAAAGGACACCAGAAACAAAATTGCAGCCCTGCACCAGGCTGGGAAGACTGAATCTGCAATAGGCAATCAAATGTGGGAGCAATAATAAGAAAATGGAAGACATACAAGACCACTGGAAATCTCCCTTAATCTGGGGCTCTACGCAAGAATGAATGGGGCCCTGTATCGTGAGATTTTGAGTGCAAACCTCCTTCCATCAGCAAGAGCATTGAAGATGAAACGTGGATGGGTCTTTCAGCATGATAATTATCCCAAGCACACCGCTAGGGCAGTGATGGAGTGACTTAGTAAGAAGCATATGAAGGTCATGTTGTGCTCTAGCCAGTCTCCAGATCTCTTTCCCACAGAAATCCTTTTGATGTGGTTGAAATTCTGTGCTGCCCATCGACAGGCCCAAAACATCACTGCTCTAGAGGAGATCTGCATAGGGGAATGGGCCAACATACCATCAACAGTGTGTGCCAACCTTGTGAAGACTTGCAGAAAACGTTTCACCTCTGTCATTGCCAACAAAGGATATGTATCAAAATATTAAGATTAACTTTTGTTAATGACCAAATACTTATTTTCCACCATATTTTGAAAAAAAATCTTGCCAAATCAGACAAGGTGATTTTATTGATTTGTTTTCTCATTTTGACTCTCATAGTTGTGGTCTACCTATGATATCAATTACAGACCTCTCTCATCTTTTTAAGTGGGAGAACTTGCACAATTGGTCGCTGACTAAATACTTTTTTTCCCCACTATATATATATATATATATATATATATATATATATACATACATATATATATACATATATATATATATATATATATATATATATATATATATGTACACAAACACGATATACACTATGTAGCATGTATAATCTATAGATTTGAAACATGGATGGATAGACATACTCACAACATGTATAATCTATACCTTTGCCACTCAAGGAGAGGAATCTGGACATGGACTGGGATTCAAAGCTGTCAGTGGATAGAGAGACAAAAAGAATGCACACAGTAATTAGCTGATTACATTTCAGAGCTGATTTATTAATTTAATTGTAACGTAAGTAGTCGAACTTGATATTCTTTTACAATGTTTAAAGAGAACAAATGGCGGTGCAATATTAACAATCATACTTTGTTCTGTGAAAGGTCTGTTCTCCACATTTATAGAATTATAGGAATAACATATAGTCTTCTATTATATGGTTTTAAAATTACACCTTTATCACTATGCCTCGCAGACTGCTGTAATGTTTTAATACACTATTTAATTTGTTTTACAGTTTGATCTCATTGTACATATTATCAAAATAATACCTGGCTGCGAAAATAATTTGTTATCAGTGACTATGACCTTTAATGCATCAACAATATAGCATATGTAAGTGAAACTCAAAACATGCACTTCTGCAAAACAGTTGCAGGCTAATTTCCATTTAGATCAAAATGTATACAGTTTTTTTATTACATTATGTTTTTCAAGACCCCAACATATAAGTATCAATTTTATAAGCTTACATTTATTGGTAGCTAAAAATGTCAAGCGACAATAGTGGACTCAACTTGAGGAATAGTTGTAGTGCTCTCAGAGTTTACATCAGAGGTGTCAAACTGCATTCCTCGAGGGCCGCCAATAGGTCATGTTTTCAGGATTTCCTTAGCATTCCACAAGGTGCTGGAATCATTCTGTGCAGGTGATTAAATAATCACCTGTGCAATACAAGGAAATCCTGAAAACATGACCTGTTGGCGGCCCTCGAGGAATGCAGTTTGACACCTCTGGTTTACATGACATACATGGAAATAATTGGAATACGTGGAATACATAGAACAATTAAGTATTCTCTCCATGTATGCTGAGGGTCCAATCGAACTTTAAGAGGTTGTGCCATGGATAAAAGTAATTTGTAATTAACAGATCTTTGAATAAAACTAAATCCCACAATTGGATGTGTTTTTAAAAATAATGCTCCTGTCCCCAGATAATCTTATAAATGAGCCTAACTATGCAATAACTTGGTCGGATATACCATAGCTTCAGGGCAGGGGAGGAAGCAAAAGACTATAAAGACATTACAACATGGGATCACAGCCAATTGTACCATTAAGGTAAAATATTGTTTAAATAGGCAGTAAATATGCATATTGTTTACATAGGCAGTGAAATGTTTTATTCACAAAAAGAATCAGCTTTGATCTCACGTTGTAATTTCTGAACACTCTGTTTTGTGCTCTCCCCTGCCCAGGAGATATGATATGATCAGACAATTTTCCTATGCAGTAAGAAACAGCCATTGCACAGCACAAAGCAGGGGCACATTTATATGATTATCTTATGTGGTAGGTCAGCTCACTAGGCTTCTTAAAGAGGTAGACACAGAAATAATTTCAATTTAAAGTCCATCTGGTTTATTGCAATCCTCATAAAACATGTTGTTAGGACTGTAGGAACGCACCAAATAATAATTAGAGATGATATAAGGTGCGTTCGCAGTCCGAGGTCCACTGTGCAGCTAAGACACCTGCTGCTTGGTAATGACGGACTATATGGTGGTATAATGTGAGTACACACACGGGTTAACTTCACCCGGTATGAAGGAAGCGAACCATGTTGCGTCACAGGGCTGCGATACCGCACAGAGAGCACAAGCAAGGCAACACAGAACTCTGCCCCAAGACTCAGGGTAAGAGTCCCTCTAGATCTCTTGCGCACGACATCGCTACTGTGGTGCCAGGGAATCAACTAAACTAAATGTTTACTGCACAGGAGTGCGTACAGCGCCACTCTGGCAGATGCCACTAACCACCCTAACTAGGGCCAGGAAAGCGCACTATCTGCACACGGCGCAGCTCTGGCGGTCGCTGCTAACTAGATTCAGTAACTTGTGCAATTGTGCAGGATAGTACTGTCGGGTACTAGGTAGCTCTACCATTCGCGAGCAGGCAACAACACTGGGGCTAAGAATGATTCAGAGCTTTCTTCCATCGACAGGCATTCATCCACACACACAAGTTAACAAGTTTACACTAGTGCATGGCCAAGCGGCCATGCAAACCTTTTATAGTATAGATAAATACCAAAAGAAAATAGAGTACACGTCCAAAACCTTTTTGTAAAATGGGTATAAAATTACTGCACTATTTTGCACCTTATATATATGAAACAATTGTAGCTGTACCTTTTGGGTCATCACTGTGCTTTCAGTGTTTCTATTGTGCTCCCTCATTGAATTGTTATTTATTTTTTCGTTAAATTGTTGTTATATGTACACGAATTTTGTTCAATAAAAAGTAATTTTATACCCTTTTTACAAAAAGGTTTTGGACGTATACTCTATTTTCTTTTGGTATTTATCTATGCTTGTAGGAGTGTCCTTGTTATAGGTTGGTGATACGATCTCTTTTGTCTTTTGATACGTTGTACACATTGCTATGAGCGTGTGGGGGAGATCATATCCTTTTTTGTTCATACTGGGCTGTATATATTATATTCTGTTCTGTGTCTTCACAGCGACCATTGTGGAACAAATGGATTTTCTTGAGCGCAAAAAAGCGTGGCTAACGCAGCTTGATAAAGTGTTCAGTGAGGGATCTGGAAGCACTGGTGATTTTAAATCTGGAGACACAAGTGGTCTCACTACTAAGTATAAGGAACTACTCAATAGGCGTACCCGCCTATGGTGGAACAGGGCTTTCCTGGAACGATACATAGGGTGCGGTTTGATCCCCAGAGGACTACGTGTCCAAGTGTTTCCATCCTTTGTGGTGGAAGACCCAGAATTTATTAGACAATGGGAAGATGCCGCATCCCTATGCTCCAAAAGATTCATGGAATTGTTATCAAACTCCAATGATAAACAACTGAAGGAATTGGATGTTGAACTTAAAACGATTCAGGATGAGTTAAATAAATGCCTCACGGGAGATATGGTAACGAAATTTAAAAGTGAGGTGGACCTGGCCCTCCAAAAATGGGAGACTGAGTTGGTACAAAACAAAACAAAAAAATACCAACGGGATTTGGCAGACCGCCAGCAGGAGCGTGTGTATAGGTGGCAGAAACGCACCTCAGGAAATAAGACATATCTGAGGAACCGGTCAATTTCTATATCTTCAATGTCGTCAGTTGAGGACAAACCACAGGGTGCGGAGAATTTGAGACCCTCTTGGAATAGGAGAGACCATGTGAGGAGTAATGAATGGAAGAGTGGGAAATCTAATAACAAACGTAAACTGACTAGTTCCCCCAAAAGTGACAAGAAATCAAAAACTAATAATTTAGAGGTAATTAACCTTTCCTCACATGTCCTCTCGGAATCACAAAAGGAGGTTCTCAAATTGGGTCTTTCATTCTCTCCATCTAACAATTTTAATTTTTTCGTAGCATTGAAGGACCTTCATTTGTTTTCACGGAAGATCATTCTAAAGAAACTACATCTTCGGTCTTCCTCTTCCTCTGTGATAACTGATCCAACTGAATTAGAGGTATTACGGGATCTGGAGGCCCTTGAACAGGTGTCCAACTTAGCTGGGGTGAGTACTTCTCCACCGTTTGTCTCGGCCAGATGTACGACGTTTCCCTCCTTGTCCCTCTGCCCACAGGTTGAGATCTTCACAAAATTGGTAACGGAGGATTTCAAGAAGATTAATAATTATAAAAAACGTGACAACTTGAGTATGGCGCAAAGACAGGCCCTACAGGAAATTAAAATGTGGGATGATGTCGTTATTAAACCTGCGGACAAGGGGGGAAACGTGGTCGTCTGGCCCGTGGAGAAGTATGAAAAAGAGGCCTTTAAGCAACTTAGAAACAAAGACACGTATACCCAGCTTACACAGAGCCCCCTCTCTAAGTTTCAGAGTCAACTACAGGCCATCTTAGAAATGGCATTTGAGAGAGGTGTAATAACAAAAAAGACTTTGGGGGGACTGTTACCACAATGTTCAGTCATACCCACGTTCTACCTTCTCCCCAAGGTCCATAAAGATCGAACTTCGCCCCCGGGGTGTCCTATTGTCTCTGGCATAGGAGGGCTGTGTGACATGACATGTAAATTTATTGAGTATTATCTTAGACCACAGGTCGAAACCTTGCCCTCCTATGTCAGGGACACTACGGATGTCCTAAAACTGGTTGATGGTCTCATCGTGGAGAAAGATATGGTCCTTGTGACGGCGGATGTGGAATCACTTTACACCAGTATACGGCATGTGGATGGCATGAGAGCGGCGAGGTTTTTCTTGGAGTCGAGCAATCTGGAGGCGGACCTCCGTGAGTTGGTGTTGGAGTTGTTGGAATTTGTGTTGACCCACAATTTTTTCGTTTTTAAAGATCGTTTTTTTCTCCAGCGACAGGGCACTGCCATGGGGGCGGCCTGTGCGCCGTCTTACGCTAATTTATTTTTGGGGTTATGGGAGCGAGAGCTCTTTTGTGACGGCGCACAGACATCCCCACAAATTCTTGGATGGTATCGATATATCGATGACGTGCTATTCATTTGGCAGGGCCCTGTCCTGGAATTACAGCAATTTATGGTGGGTCTCAACAACAATGACTCCAACATCAAACTCACGTATATCCATCACAAGAGAGAAATTTTCTTTCTTGATATTACTTTGAGGGTGAATGAGAACGGCCTGATTTATACGGATATGTATCGCAAGGAAACCTCGGTAAATGCTCTTCTGCACTCCACATCCGCACATCCGCCCTCCACGATTGGGGCCATCCCCATAGGCCAGTTCCTTCGGGCCCGAAGGATCTGTGCCACTGATGCTCTATTTGAAGAGCAGGCTATGGACCTTGGGGAGCGGTTTAGACAACGTGGATATAGTGGCCGGTCGATCAGAAGGGGTTATATGAGAGCAAAGAGGACTAAGAGAAATGATCTCTTGGCCGGTAGTAAGAAAGATAAAAATAAGAGGATGTGGGAGGGTCAACCACGTTTTGTATCCACCTATAACCATAGGTGGGACATGATGAGAAACATTATAAATAAACATTGGTCGGTCTTACAAACTGATCCGATGCTACGGAAACATCTATCTGACCAGCCCCTGATGACAGCACGCCGTAGTAACAACATATCGGATATCTTGGTACATAGCCACTATGTGGCAAAAACCCCAGACCACTTTGGGGCTGGACCACAGAGAAAAGGATTTTTCCCATGTGGTGGGTGTTTGGCGTGTAAAAATCTGGTGAGATCCACATCCTTTACGTCCTCAGATGGTCAAAAAACGTATCAAATTAGAGAACATATCACTTGCAGTATGACCTTCGTGGTCTACTACGCTGTATGTACTTGCAAGTTGATATATGTAGGTTTAACATCTAGAGAACTACGGGTTCGTGTACGTGAGCACATTAGAGATATCACAGGTGCTAAGGACGTCGAGGATGTGGACAATTTAAAGCCAATACCGAAACATTTTCGCCTTCATCATCAATGCAATCCGAAGCATTTGAGGGTCTGGGGCATCGACAAAGTGCGTGCTGGCATCAGAGGGGGTGATTTGAAAAAGAAGTTGGCTCAATGCGAATGCAGGTGGATCAGTCTGCTGAATACTATGGCCCCATATGGGCTAAATGAACAACTGAGTTTTAGTTCCTTCTTATAAGTGTACCAGTTCCAGATTTGTTTTTATTTTTCTGTGTTTGTTAGTTGTGTCATATTAATTGTTTCTTTTTTATTCATTTATTTTCTAGTTCTTATTAGCTTTCTTGCTTTGTATTGAGTACGTGTGAATATTATGAATCCTCTGGATAAGAAAAATCATGTGAAGTTCCAATATTGGATCCCAACGAGGCGCTCCATCGTTACCTGATGTGATGATTTATGGGGACTATTTTATATTTTATTATAGTATTATCACTAGTGTTGAGCATTCCGATGCTGCAAGTATCGGGTATCGGCCGATACTTGCTGTATCGGAATTCCGATACCGGGATTCCGATACTCTTGTGGTATCGGATATCGGGTATCGCAACAACATTAATGTTAAAATGTGTAAAAGAGAGAATTAAAATAAAAAATATCGCTATACTCACCTGTCCGACGCAGCCGGGACTTCAGCGAGGGAACCGGCAGCGTTGTTTGTTTAAAATTCGCGCTATTACTTGGTTACGTGAATTCCCGGCTTGTGATTGGTCAGGTCGGCCATGTTGCCGGGACGCGGACCAATCACAGCAAGCCGTGACGAAATTACGTCACGGCTTGCTGTGATTGGTCCGCGTCCCGGCAATATGGCCGCCCTGACCAATCACAAGCCGTGACGTCACGGGAGGCTGGACACGCGCCCATTTTAAAATGAGCGCGTCCAGCCTCCCGGCTTGTGATTGGTTGACCGCGGCGCAACCAATCACAAGCCGTGACGTCACGGGAGGCTGGACACGCGCCCATTTTAAAATGAGCGCGTGTCCAGCCTCCCGTGACGTCACGGCTTGTGATTGGTCAGGGCGGCCATATTGCCGGGACGCGGACCAATCACAGCAAGCCGTGACGTAATTTCGTCACGGCTTGCTGTGATTGGTCCGCGTCCCGGCAACATGGCCGACCTGACCAATCACAAGCCGGGAATTCACGTAACCAAGTAATAGCGCGAATTTTAAACAAACAACGCTGCCGGTTCCCTCGCTGAAGTCCCGGCTGCGTCGGACAGGTGAGTATAGCGATATTTTTTATTTTAATTCTTTCTTTTACACATTTATATGGTTCCCAGGGCCTGAAGGAGAGTTTCCTCTCCTTCAGACCCTGAGAACCATCAGGAATACCATCCGATACTTGAGTCCCATTGACTTGTATTGGTATCGGGTATCGGTATCGGATTAGATCCGATACTTTGCCGGTATCGGCCGATACTTTCCGATACCGATACTTTCAAGTATCGGACGGTATCGCTCAACACTAATTATCACTTGTTGCACTTTATACTTGTATCTGTGAGCCATATATTTATTATCTGATTGTATGGATTACTTAATGTCACTTCTGTTTAATGAAGTAGGGGACTGATAAATAGCCTTATGTTGTATCATGTGATGTTCCCCCCTTTCTTTCACCTATGACTCGTGTTGCCATATTCATATTAATGCTGTTGATGTCTTTTTTATTATTGCAATCTTATCTTTCTCCTTTTTTTGTGCATATATATTTCCGAGCACATATATATTTGTATATGTATATGAATATTTTGTATTTATATTGGATTTTTGTTTTTCACTATGGTTCAAATATGCTAATTATTGTTCACAGCTATGCATCTTATTCTTTTCCCCTGGTCATCTATTCCCACAAGAGGGCGGCCTTGTTTTCAGGGATTTAGGTATTAAACCTTTTGTTTATGTCATGATGGGAGGTGTTCCACCAACCTCCACACTGCGCATGCTGGCCTTGGTCCGCATCCTGGGGCATCGCCTCGGCGCCTGTTGATGACGCCTGCGTTCCACTGACGTCGGTCCGGCGTTGTGTGGGGCGGGGCGCCATGATGGATGCGTCTGGAGGCGTTGCCCTGGGCGCGGCCGACGTCGGACATGCGACGCTACTACGTCATGATGGGAGGCGCCCCACTGGCATCCACAGAGCGCATGTCGGCCGCGGTCGGTATCCTGGGACATCGCTGCGGCGCCCGATAGTGGCGTCTGCGTTCCACTGACGTCATTGTGACGTTAGTATGGAGCGCGGCGCCATGATGGACGCGGCGGGTGATGTAGTTCCCGATGCGACCGGCGTCTGACATGCGCCGCAATTTGTGGCACATGAAAGAGGATCTCTGACCCTATATAAACTGGTCTGACACACTATACAGCACTGCCACCTGACGAAGCCCAACGCGAAACGCGCGTTGGGGCGTGAACAGTGATCCCTGGTACGCTGCACGATGGGTAAGACTGGAGGATGTGGGTGGTGGTGTCCAGTGCACGATACCTGCTTACTATCTTGACTTTGATCCTACTATAGGATTTATGATAGGCACCCGCTGCTCCTACCTTGCCTTGGGTCTGCCACTTGCACTATTTTGCACCTTATATATATGAAACAATTGCAGCTGTACCTTTTGGGTCATCACTGTGCTTTCAGTGTTTCTATTGTGCTCCCTCATTGAATTGTTATTTATTTTTTCGTTAAATTGTTGTTATATGTATACGAATTTTGTTCAATAAAAAGTAATTTTATACCCTTTTTACAAAAAGGTTTTGGACGTATACTCTATTTTCTTTTGGTATTTATCTATGCTTTTAGGAGTGTCCTTGTTATAGGTTGGTGATACGATCTCTTTTGTCTTTTGATACGTTGTACACATTGCTATGAGCGTGTGGGGGAGATCATATCCTTTTTTGTCCATACTGGGCTGTATATATTAAACCTTTTATAGTAGTAGCGCTCGGGACCTTCCTGATGGTCCAATAGGAGCCGCAACAGGATCTGAGCATGTGACCCCCGACCTCCAATGGGAGGTCGTCCCGTGGGCATGGTCAGTATGGGAAAAGCAGGACTTAGTCCCTGAAATGCCTGCTCGCTGCTGAAGAGTGCTGGCTACAAAGGCAGAGCCTGGAATGGCAGCAGTACCCAAACACACAGTATCAGCTTGAGCCAGACGCTGGGATCGATGTCTCTGCTGAGCTGGTTCCACTGCGGCCGGAGGAGAATTGGAGACCGCAGTGGACATGGTTTGAGATTCACCCTGTGCAGCGGCGGGAACTCGACACCTAACACATGTCACCAGAAAACATAAATACAGCCTTTGTCCGGCACAGAGTAAAACATAAAGTCCATATAATAGTGCTGGTTAGCACCCCTGGCTTTGAGTCTAGCTTCCACGTCCTTTAGCAAAGGACATTAAAACCAGAAGACCTGCAATCCCCATACATCCAACTTTCCTTAGCACAAAAAGCACATCTCCAGCTCTTGCACCTCCAGACCTTCTGGTTTAGAAAGCTGGGTACTTATCCTCTGGACTCCTCCCACTCTACAGCTTTTCAATAATCCTAGCACTAAACATGGCTGATTAAACCCTCTCATCACTTAGTGTGCTGAATGATTTTTCATTGGTTTATATTGCTGAAGCTAAACAACCTCAGTGCAACATATCTCACCTCAAATACCTTACCAGTGACTTTGTCACACTCAGCACAAGTACACTTTTTTAAAGACGTCCAATTGTGGAGTTAATTTTTATTCCAAGATCTGTTGATTAAAATATACTTTTGCTCATGGCACAATCCCTGTTTTTTTTTTTAATATTTCCTAGGCATATATAATTTCAGCATTAGTTTCTAAAGTTTGCATATGAAGTCATGATATGCACAGGAATATAAACCCATATTATAGTTATATGAAACCGGACTAATTAAGAGTTAAATAAGGCTGATGATTTTCAAAAACTTAAGGACTTCTGCAATCTCTTACACCAGAGACATATTACATTGTGGTAACATAAAATAAGAAACCACTGCTAAGTACTGAAATAATGGTCTTGAAACATTTTAAAAAGTTGTTCAACCTGATATAAATGTTGTAAAGTGTGATCAAAATCAGTATGAAAATGTGTCTAAGCATTCAAAAAGTATAAACATTCGCTCTTGAATATTTTCTACATTTTTAATCTGAAACATTGATATATAACGATCAATAATGTTTTTATTTTTCAACTGATTTATACATTGCATCAACAGATGTTATTTAGCAGCTTAAGCCTCGTGGGTGGTTTGCACGTTAATGACCGGGCCAATTTTTACAATTCTGACCACTGTCCCTTTATGAGGTTATAACTCGTTAATGCTTCAACGGATCCTGATGATTCTGAAACAGTTTTCTCGTGACATATTGTACTTCATGATAGTGGTAAAAATTCTTTGATATTACGTTTATTTGTGAAAAAAATGGAAATTTGGCGAAAATTTTGAAAATTTTGCTATTTTCCAAATTTGAATTTGTATGCCCTTAAATCACAGAGATATGTCACAAAAAAATGTAATAAGTAACATTTGAAACATTTCTACTTTACATCAGCACAATTTTGGAAACAATTTTTTTTTGTTAGGGAGTTATAAGGGTTAAAATTTGACTAGCAATTTCTCATTTTTACAACACCTTTTTTTTTAGGGATCTAATCATGTTTGAAGTCATTTTGAGGGGTCTATATGATAGAAAACAACCAAGTGTGACATCATTTTAAAAACTGCACCCCTCAAGGTGCTCAAAACCACACTCAAGAAGTTAATTAACCCTTCATGTGTTTCACAGGAATTTTTAAAAAAACACAAACTTTACTTCAGCTCCAATTTGAAACCGAAAACCCATATGTGGGGGTAAACCACTGTTTGAGCGCATGGCAGAGCTCGGAAGGGAAGGAGTGCCATATTACTTTCAATGCAAAATTGGCTGGAATTGAGATGGGACACCATGTTGCGTTTGGAGAGCCACTAATGTGCGTAAACATTGAAACCCCCCACAAGTGACACCATTTTGGAAAGTAGACCCCCTAAGGAACTTATCTAGATGTATGGTGAGTAGTGTTGAGCATTCCGATACCGCAAGTATCGGGTATCGGCCGATATTTGCTGTATCGGAATTCCGATACCGAGTTCCGATATTTTTGTGATATCGGAAATCGGAATCGGAAGTTCCCAGTGTATGGTTCCCAGGGTCTGGAGGAGAGGAGACTCTCCTTCAGGCCCTGGGATCCATATTCATGTAAAAAATAAAGAATTAAAATAAAAAATATGGATATACTCACCCCTCCGGCGGCCCCTGGACCTTACCGATGTAACCGGCAGCCTCCGTTCCTAAGAATGCAGTGAGTTTAGGACCTGCGATGACATCGCGGCTTGTGATTGGTCGCGTGAGCGGTCACATGAGCGGTCACGCGACCAATCACAAGCCGCGACGTCATCGCAGGTCCTTCACTCGCTCATTCTTAGGAACGGAGGCTGCCGGTTGCAGCGGTTACTACCAGGGCGCGTCAGAGGGTGAGTATATCCCTATTTTTTTTTATTCTTTATTTTACACATGATTATGGATCCCAGGGCCTGAAAGAGAGTTTCCTTTCCTTCAGACCCTGGGAACCATCCAAGATACCTTCCGATACTTGTGTCCCATTGACTTGCATTGGTATCGGGTATCGGTATCAGCGATATCCGATATTTTTCGGATATCGGCCGATACCATCCGATACTGATACCTTTGAGTATCGGAAGGTATCGCTCAACACTAATGGTGAGCACTTTGACCCACCAAGTGCTTCACAGAAGTTTATAATGTAGAGCCGTAAAATTAAAAAACAATATATTTTCACAAAAGTGACATTTTCACCCCTGATTTTTTATTTTCCCAAGGGTACCAGAAGAAATTGTACCCCAAAAGTTGTTGTGAAATTTGTCCTGAGTATGCTGATACCCCATATGTGGAAGTAAACCACTGTTTGGGTGCATGGCAGAGCTCGGAAGGGAAGGAGCGCCGTTTGACTTTTCAATGCAAAATTGGCTGGAATTGAGATGGGACGCCATGTTGCATTTGGAGAACCCCCGATGTGCCTAAACATTAAAACTCCCCACAAGTGACAACATTTTGAAAAGTAGACCTCCTAAGGATCTTATCTAGATATTTTGTGAGAGCTCTGAACCCCCAAGTGTTTAACTGCAGTTTATAACGCAGAGCCCTGAAAATAAAATTTCTTTTTTTTTTTCACAAAAATTATTTTTTAGCCCCCAGTTTTGTATTTTCCCAAGGGTAACAGGAGAAATTGGACACCAAAAGTTTTTTGGCAATGTGTCCTGAGTACACTGATACTCCATTTGTGGGGGGGAACCACCGTTTGAGTACATGGCAGAGCTCGGAAGGGAAGGAGCGCCATTTGGAATGCAGACTTAAATGGAATAGTCTGCAGGCATCACATTGCGTTTGCAGAGCCCCTAATGTACCTAAACAGTAGAAACCCCCCACAAGTGACACCATTTGGAAACTAGACCCCCCCAAGGAACTTGGGAGAACTTGAACCCCTAAGTATTTCACTAGTTAATAACCCAGTGC
The DNA here is from genome assembly GCF_051348905.1 of Ranitomeya variabilis. Lineage (NCBI taxonomy): Eukaryota > Metazoa > Chordata > Amphibia > Anura > Dendrobatidae > Ranitomeya > Ranitomeya variabilis. Next base: position 130,166,371 of record NC_135234.1, on the reverse strand, counting down.
CGTGACTATAAAAAATATTTTTTTTCCACAAAAATTACCTTTAACACCCAGTTTTGTATTTTCCCAAGGGTAATAGGAGAAATTGGTCCCCAAACGTTGTTGTACAATTTGTTCTGAGTATGCTGATACCCCATATGTGGGGGGAACTCCCGTTTGGGCACATGGCAGAGCTCGGAAGGGAAGGAGTGCCACTTGGAATGCAGACTTAGATGGATTGGTCTGCAGGTGTCATGTTGCATTTGCAGAGCCCCTGATGTACCTAAACAGTAGAAACCCCCCACAAGTGACCCCATATTGGAACCTAGACCCCCCAAGAAACTTATCTAGGTGTGTTGTGAGAGCATTGAACCCCCAAAATTTTTCACTACAGTTTATAACGCAGAGCCGTGAAAATAAAAAATCATTTTTTCCCACAAAAATGGTTTTTTAGCCCCCAAAATTTTTATTTTCCCAAAGGTAACAAGAGAAACTAAACTGCAGAAGTTGCTGTCCAATTTGTCCTGAGTATGCTGATACCAGATATGTTGGGGTAAACCCCTGTTTGGGTGCAAGAGAGAGCTCAGAAGAGAAGGAACACTGTTTTACTTTTTCAACGCAGAATTGGCTGGAATTGAGATCGGACGCCATGTCGCGTTTGGAGAGCCCTGATGTGCCTAAACAGTGGAAACCCCCAATTCTAACTGAAACCCTAACCCAAACACACCCCAATCCCAACCACACCCCTAACCCCAACCCTAACCACACCCCTAACTCCAACACACTCCTAACCCTAATCCCAACCATAACCCTGACAACCCTAACCCTAATCCCAACCGTAAATGTAATCCAAACCCCAACCCTAGCCCCAACCCTAACCCTAGCCCTAACCCTAACCCCAACCCTAACCCTAGCCCTAACCCTAGCCCTAGCCTTTGCCCTAACCCTAGCCCTAACCCTAATGTGAAAATGGAAATAAATACATTTTTTTATTTTTTTTTATTTTTTCCTAACGAAGGGGGTGATGAAGGGGGGTTTGACTTACATTTATAGCGGGTTTTTTAGCAGATTTTTATGATTGGCAGCTGTCACACACTAAAAGAGGCTTTTTATTGCAAAAAAAATTTTTTTGCGTTATTACATTTTGAGAGCTATAATTTTTCCATATTTCGGTCCACCGAGTCATATGAGGCCTTGTTTTTTGCAGGATGAGTTGACGTTTTTATTGGTAACATTTTCGAGCACGTGACATTTTTTGATCGCTTTTTATTCCGATTTTTGTGAGGCAATATGACCAAAAACCAGCTATTCATGAATTTCTTTTGGGGGGCGTTTATACCGTTCTGCGTTTGGTAAAATGGATAAAGCAGTTTTATTCTTCAGGTCAGTACGATTACAGCGATACCTCATTTATATCTTTTTTTATGTTTTGGCGCTTTTACACGATAAAATCTATTTAATAGAAAAAATAATTATTTTTGCATCGCTTTATTCTGAGGACTATAACTTTTTTATTTTTTCGCTGATGACACTGTATGGCAGCTCATTTTGTGCGGGATAAGATTACGTTTCCAGGGGTACCATAGTTATTTATATCTGTCTTTTTGATCGCGTGCTATTCCAGTTTTTGTTCGGCGGTATGATAATAAAGCGTTGTTTTTTGCCTCTTTTTTTTTTTACGGTGTTCACTGAAGGGGTTAACTAGTGGGACAGTTTTATAGGTCTGTTTGTTATGGACGCAGCAATACTAAATATGTGTACATTTATTGTTTTGTTTTTTTAAAAAACAAATTTAGATAAACGAATGTATTTATGGAAACAATATATTTTTTTCTGTATTTAGGATTTTTTTTTTTACACATCTAAATATATATTGTTTTACTTTATAACATTGCCCCAGGAAGGGAGGGAGGGGAGCATCATGTTTTAAGGTCAAATCGCTGCTCTGACACTTTGCAATGCACTATGTCAGATCAGAGATCTGACTTGTACTGCTCCTGGCTTACCAGCGCCTGCTCTGAGCAGGAGCTTGGTAAGCCACCTCTCCATTTTAGATCCGGGGCCTGCAGGGAGGAGGCACTCGGTACAAGGTGAGCACATTGCCTTGTACCGAGGGTCTCAGGGGAGCACGCAGGGAGCCCCCTCCCTGCGCGATGCTTCCCTATGCTGCCGGAACACTGCGATCAAGTTTGATCGCAGTGTGCCGGGGGTTAATGTGCCGGGGCAGTCCGTGACCGCTACTGGCACATAGTGCCGGATGTCAGCTGCGATAGTCAGCTGCGATCGGCCGCGCTTTCCACGTGAGCATGGCCGATCGCTATGACGTACTATCCCGTCCCTGGAAATTAAGTCCCAGGTCACCTTGACGGGATAGTACGTCATATGGGATTAAGGGGTTAAAGGGAACCAAAGACATACTGATAGGGAATTTAGATTGTGAGCCCCATCAGGGACAGCGATGATAATGTGTACAAACTGTATAGCGCTGCGTAATATGTTAGCGCTATATAAAAATAAAGAATATTATTAAAAAAAAAATAAATAAATAAAAATAAAGATTATTATTATTATCATGTCCTTTGTAGCATGTGAAGTTCCCCAGTGTGTTTCTAGTCATAATAAAGTGGAGTAAACGCCGCGCTAGCTGGACTGTATGAACGTATAGCAAGGTGATTAATTATTAATGATGATAATAGTGGTATTTCGATACTCACTTATAGGCTAGAAAGTGGTCTGGTATGCGTGGATCGATTTACAGGATCCTGTTTGTTGGTGTAGCTGATAAAAGAACTGAAATAGTAGTTTAGGATGATTACCAATGAATGGCCGATTACATATGATGTAAACGGAATATAAGGAGGTACTAATATAAGGAGGTACTTACAAGTGCTAGCTAGTGCACTACATATAAGGACCCATAGAGAGAATGTTTGATAAGTTGCCGTTGGTATGAGGACCAATAATGCTGTTGTGAGATAAGCACATATATGGTAAAGTGATAAGGATACCTAGGAAAATAATCTTAGAATCGTAAGGAGGAAGGCACACTTACTTGCGGATTTGTAGGCAAAAAGGAGGGTTGCGAGGAACCCACCAGGAAGTAGTAGTGACTAAGCTGCAGAGCGGAGCTCTGGAGTAGATCCTGGGAGCAGGAATGGTAAGCGCGCGCGGCGCTATGGCTGAGGCCTCAGGAATAGGTAGAAGGCGCTCGCTGCCCGCGTGCTCCGGCCGTGAGCAGCGCTGGGATGCGGCGCGCGAAGGGGGCGGGGCTAAAATGTGACGTCACAGATGAGCGGGGACGGAGGCTCGGATGGGGCAATAAACCAACGCGTTTCAAGAGGTATCTCCTCTCTTCATCAGGGTTAACCTCCAAACCGGCTGCCCACCTTCATATATACCTGAGGTTGCTCATTACACCAATATACTTAATTAATTGGTGCTTGTTTAGATGAATGGATAGTGAAATGGAACTATGATTATAAATTGGTAGCAGACTAAGGAGTTTGATTAAGGGTGCTTTAGTATGGGAAAACCTTGTTATGCCGGGTAAATGGTGAACTGGATGGTGGACCTATGTTAATTGCTCAATGTATATAGCGCACCTATGAATGAGTGAAGCGGTGGACTCTGTGGACAATAGGTATAGGTGAAGAGTAAAATATAATATAATTAAAACCTAATTTTATTAATACATAAAAAATAAAAACACACAAAATAGATATGAGATATAAAATGTACCATGTAGAGTACGCAACGAACGCTAAGCGTATATAAATATGTGGGAAATCTAAAATGGTACAAATGTATATATATAATTGTACCATATATAAAAAATATGTATAAAAATATATGTATAAATATATATATATAAAAATGCATACACGGAAAGCAGGATTAGATAGGAACAGGCAAGGTGTATGTGCCACTGTGAATTAATGCGTATAGAAAATATTAGGGCAAATACCTGGACCATTTAGAATGCATAAAGCTCGATCTCCTGATTAAGGCCATTAGGGGCCAAACTGTCTAGTGTATATATCCATTTGGATTCGATACGTGACATAGCTTTTAGGAAGTCCCCACCTCTAGGGTTTGGTGGGACCACCTGAATGCCACAAAAGAAAATTCCCTGGCAAGAATGGTTGTGCCTCTCCGAAAAGTGTCGTGACAATGGGTGACCCTTGAAACCCTTTCTAATGTTATCCAAATGTTCTTTTATTCTAATTTGTAAACGTCTTTTTGTCCTACCTACATATATTTTGTCACAAGGGCATTTTAGGATGTAGATGACTCCTTTGGTTTGGCAGGTGATGCTCGTTTTGATATCAAAGTAGTTTAACTTATGTGTATCCGAAAAAGAGGTATACAGTTTTTTGGGGAGTGCTGTGCATTTACAGCAAAAACATGTACCACATGGACGAAATCCCCCTGTGTGCGTTAGGGATTCTACAGGTAATAATGGTTGCCTATTAGTAGTTGAGGAGGCTGGTTTAGTTGTGGGGGCCAGTAGGAGGCCCAGATTTTGGGCTCTTGTATATATAAACCTAGGATGTTGTGGTAGTAAGTTACCAATAGATTTATCACCTTGTAGTATCGTCCAGTGTTTGCGGACAATTTTATTGAATTTGCTGTGGTCCGCATGGAATTGGGTGATAATGGGTAGTTGATTAATCTGATCCTATTATTATATTATATTATTGATCAACAACTATGTTCTCAATCAACCCGAGAGACTCATGAATATCAAAGCTTAATATTTTTGGAAGTTGGAGTTTGTTTGTTTTTTAGATTTGGCTATTTTAGGAGGATATCTGTTTGTGCAGGTAACTATTACTGTGCAGAATTATTAGGCAACTTAATAAGAAACAAATATATTCCCATCTCACTTGTTTATTTTACCAGGTAAACCAATATAACTGCACAAAATTTAGAAATAAACATTGTTGACATGCAAAAACAAAACTCCAAAAAATTAGTGACCAATATAGCCACCTTTCTTTATGATAACACTCAAGAGCCTTCCATCCATAGATTCTGTCAGTTGCTTGATCTGTTTACGATCAACATTGCGTGCAGCAGCCACCACAGCCTCCCAGACACTGTTCCGAGAGGTGGACTGTTTGCCCCCCTGTAGATCTCACATTTTATGAGGGACCACAGGTTCTCTATGGGGTTCAGATCAGGTGTACAAGGGGGCCATGTCATTATTTTTTCTTCTTTGAGATCTTTACTGGTCAGCCATGCTGTGGAGTAGTTGGAGGCATGTGATGGAGCATTGTCCTGCATGAAATTCATGTTTTTCTTGAACGATATCGACTTCTTCTTGTACCACTGCTTGAAGACGTTATCTTCCAGAAACTGGCAGAAGGTCTGGGAGTTGAGCTTCACTCCATCCTCAACCCGAAAAGGTCCCACAAGTTCATCTTTGATGATACCAGCCCATACCAGTACCCCACCTCCACCTTGCTGGTGTCTGAGTTGGAGTGGAGCTCTCTGCCCTTCACTGATCCAGCCTCTGGCCCAACCATCTGGCCCATCAAGAGTCACTCTCATTGCATCAGTCCATAAAACCTTTGAAAAGTCAGTCTTAAGATATTTCTTGGCCCAGTCTTGACGTTTTATCTTATGCTTCTTGTTCAAAGGTGGTCATTTTTCAGCCTTCCTTACCTTGGCCATGTCCCTGAGTATCGCACACCTTGTGCTTTTTGTTACTCCAGTAACATTGCAGCTCTGACATATGGCAAAACTGGTGGTAAATGGCATCTTGGCAGCTTCACGCTTGATTTTCCTCAATTCATGGGCAGTTATTTTGTGCCTTTTTTTGCCCAACACACTTCTTGCGACCTGTTGGCTATTTGCCATGAATCGCTTGTTTGTTCTGTGATCACGCTTCAAAAGTTTGGCTGCTGCATCCCTCTGCAATACATCTCACAATTCTGGACTGTTAAGAGCCCGTCAAATCTATCTTCTGACCCATTTTTCCAAAGGAAAAGAAGTTGCCTAATAATTACGCACACCTTATATAGGGTTTTGATGTTATTAGACATTTAATCCTGTCTGTAGACAGGATTACAGAGGTGCACATCACATGATTTACTTAATTGGTAGTTGGCTCTCAAACCTGAACAGCTTGGAGTAGGACAACATGTATAAAAAGTATCATGTGACCAAAATACAACTTGCCTTATAATTCTGCACACAGTGTGTGTATATATTATATATATACATATATATATATATATATATATATATATATATATATATATATATATATATATATATATATATATATATATACACAGTACAGACCAAAACTTTTCACACACCTTCTCATTTAAAGATTTTTCTGTATTTTCATGACTAGGAAAATTGTAAATTCACTCTGAAGGCATCATAACTATGAATTAACACATGTGGAATTATATACTTAACAAAAAAGTGTGAAACAACTGAAAATATGTCTTATATTCTAGGTTCTTCAAAGTAGCCACCTTTTGCTTTGATGACTGCTTTGCATACTCTTGGCACTCTCTTGATGAGCTTCCAGAGGTAGTCACCGGAATTGGTTTTCACTTCACAGGTGTGCCCTGTCAGGTTTAAAAAGTGGGATATCTTGTCTTTTAAATGGGGTTGGGACCATCAGTTGTGTTGAGCAGAAGTCTGGTGGATACACAGCTGATAGTCTTACTGAGTAGACTTAGAATTTGCATTATGGCAAGAAAAAAGCAGCTATGTAAAGAAGAACGAGTGGCCATCATTACTTTAACCCCTTAAACCCATATGACGTACTATCCCGTCAAGGTGACCTGGGACTTAATTCCCAGTGACGGGATAGTACGTCATATGCGATCGGCCACGCTCATGGGGGGAGCGCGGCCGACCGCGGCCGGGTGTCAGCTGACTATCACAGCTGACATCCGGCACTATGTGCCAGGAGCAGTCATGGACCGCCCCGGCACATTAACCCCCGGCACACTGCGATCAAACATGATTGCAGTGTTCCGGCGGTATAGGGAAGCATCGCTCAGGGAGGGGGCTCCCTGCGTGCTTCCCTGAGACCCCCGGATGTAATCACGTTGCTCCGAGGGTCTCTTACCTCCTCCTCCCTGCAGCAGGCCCGGAACCAAGATAGCTGTGGCATCCGGGTCCTGCAGGGAGGTGGCTTCACTGCGCCTGCTCAGAGCAGGCGCCGGGAAGCCTCCAGGAGCTGTGCACGTCAGATCGCCGATCTGAAACAGTGTACAGCAAAGTGTCAGATCGGCGATCTTACACTATAACATCATGCCCCCCCTGGGGCAATGTTATAGTGTAAAAAAAAAATTTCACATGTATAAAAAAAAAAAAAAAAAAAATCCCCAAAAAATGCAAAAAATATATATATATATTGTTCCTATAAATACATTTCTTTATCTAAATAATAAAAAAACAATAAAAGTACACATATTTAGTATCGCCACGTCCGTAGCGACCCGACCTATAAAACTATCCCACTAGTTAACCCCTTCAGTGAACACTGTAAAAAAAAAAAAGAAGGCAAAAAACAACGCTTTATTATCATACCGCCGAATAAAAAGTGGAATAGCACGCGATCAAAAAGACGGATATAAATAACCATGGTACCTCAGAAAATGTTATCTTGTCCTGCAAAAAACGAGCCACAATACAGCATCATCAAAGAAAAAAGAAAAAAGTTATAGTCCTCAGAATAAAGCAATGCAAAAATAATTATTTTTTCAATAAAATAGTTTTTATCGTATAAAAGCACCAAAACATAAAAAAAATATATAAATGAGGTATCGCTGTAATCGTACTGACCCGAAGAATAAAACTGCTTTATCCATTTTACCAAACGCGGAACGGTATAAACGCCTCCCCCAAAAGAAATTCATGAATAGCTGGTTTTTGGTCATTCTGCCTCATGAAAATCGGAATAAAAAGCGATCAATAAATGTCACGTGCCCGAAAATGTTACAAATAAAAACATCAACTCGTCCCGCAAAAAACAAGACCTCAATTGACTCTGTGGACCAAAATATGGAAAAATTATAGCTCTCAAAATGTGGTAACGCAAAAAATATTTTTTGCAATAAAAAGCGTCTTTCAGTGTGTGACGACTGCCAATCATAAAAATCAGCTAAAAAACCCACTATAAAAGTAAATCAAACCCCCCTTAGTTAGCGAAAAATAAAAAAATTAAAAAAATGTATTTATTTCCCATTAGGGTTAGGGTTAGGGCTAGGGTTAGGGTTAGGGCTAGGGTTAGGGCTAGGGTTAGGTCTAGGGTTAGGGTTAGGGATAGGGTTAGGGATAGGGCTAGGGTAAGGGCTAGGGTTAGGGTTGGGGTTAAAGTTAGGATTAAGGCTAAAGTTAGGGTTACGGTTGGGGCAAGGGCTAGGGTTAGGGTTGGGGTTAAAGTTAGGATTAAGGCTAAAGTTAGGGTTACGGTTGGGGCTAAAGTTAGGTTTAGGGTTTGGATTACATTTACGGTTGGGATTAGGGTTGGGATTAGAGTTAGGGGTGTGTCAGGGTTAGGGGTGTGGTTAGGATTACCATTGGGATTAGGGTTAGGGGTGTGCTTGGATTAGGGTTTCAGGTAGAATTGGGGAGTTTCCACTGTTCAGGCACATCAGGGGCTCTCCAAATGCGACATGGCGTCCGATCTTAATTCCAGCCAATACTGCGTTGAAAAAGTAAAACAGTGCTCTTTCCCTTCCGAGCTCTCCTGTGCGCCCAAACAGGGGTTTACCCCAACATATGGGGTATCAGCGTACTCGGGACAAATTGCACAACAACTTTTGTGGTCCAATTTCTCTTGCTATCCTTAGGAAAATAAAAATTTTGGGGGCCAAAAATCATTTTTTGTGGGAAAAAAAGGATTTTTTATTTTCACGGCTCTGCATTGTAAACTGTAGTGAAACACTTGGGGGTTCAAAGTTCTCACAACACATCTAGATAAGTTCCTTGGGAGGTCTAGTTTCCAATATGGGGTCACTTGTGGGGGTTTCTACAGTTTGAGCACATCAGGGGCTCTGCAAATGCAACGTGATGCCTGCAGACCAATCCATCTAAGTCTGTATTCCAAATGGCCCTCCTTCCCTTCCGAGCTCTGCCATGCGCCCAAGCAGTGGTTCCCCCCCACATATGGGGTATCAGCATACTCAGGACAAATTGGACAACAACTATTGGGGTACAATTTATCCTGTTACCCTTGTGAAAATACAAAACTGGGGGCTAAAAAATCATTTTTGTGAAAAAAAAATTATTTTCATGGCTCTGCGTTATAAACTGTAGTGAAACACTTGGGGGTTCAAAGCTCTCAAAACACATCTAGATAATTTCCTTAGGGGGTCTACTTTCCAAAATGGTGTCACTTTTGGGTTTTTTAATGTTTAGGCACATCAGGGGCTCTCCAAACGCGACATGGTGTCCCATCTCAATTCCAGTCAATTTTACTTTGAAAAGTCAATAGGCGCTACTTCCCTTCCGAGCTCTGCTATGCGCCCAAACAGTCGTTTACCCCCACATATGGGGTATCAGCGTACTCAGGACAAATTGCACAACAACTTTTGTTGTCCAGTTTCTTTTCTTGCCATTGGGAAAATAAAAAATTGGGGGCAAAAAGATCATTTTTGTGAAAAAATAAGATTTTTTATTTTTACGGCTCTGCATTATAAACTTCTGTGAAGCACTTGTTGGGTCAAAGTGCTCACCACACATCTATATAAGTTCCTTAAGGGGTCTAACTTCCAAAATGGTGTCACTTGTGGGGGGTTTCAATGTTTAGGCACATCAGGAGCTCTCCAAACGCAACATGGCCTCCCATCTTAATTCCAGTCAATTTTGCATTGAAAAGTAAAATGGCGCTCCTTCCCTTCCGAGCTCTGCTATGCGCCCAAACAGTGGTTTACCCCCACGTATTGGGTATCGTCGTACTCAGGACAAATTGCACAACAATTTTTGGGGTCCAATTTCTTCTCTTACCCTTGGAAAAATAAAAAATTGGGGGCGAAATTATCATTTTTGTGAAAAAATATGATTTTTATTTTTACGGCTCTGCATTATAAACTTCTGTGAAGCACTTGTTGGGTCAAAGTGCTCACCACGCATCTAGATAAGTTCCTTAAGGGGTCTACTTTCCAAAATGGTGTCACTTGTGGGGGGTTTCAATGTTTAGGCACATCAGGGGCTCTCCAAACGCAACATGGCGTCCCATCTCAATTCCAGTCAATTTTGCATTGAAAAGTAACATGGCGCTCCTTTCCTTCTGAGCTCTGCCATGCGCCCGAACAGTGGTTTACCCCCACATATGGGGTATCAGCGTACTCCGGACAAATTGTACAACAACTTTTGGCATCCATTTTCTCCTGTTACCCTTGGTAAAATAAAACAAATTGGAGCTGAAATAAATTTTGTGTGAAAAAAAGTTAAATGTTCATTTTTATTTAAACATTCCAAAAATTCCTGTGAAACACCTGAAGGGTTAATAAACTTCTTGAATGTGGTTTTGAGCACCTTGAGGGGTGCAGTTTTTATAATTGTGTCACACTTGGATATTTTCTATCATATAGACCCCTCAAAATGACTTCAAATGAGATGTGGTCCCTAAAAAAAATGGTGTTGTAAAAATGAGAAATTTCTGGTCAAATTTTAACCCTTATAAGTTCGTAACAAAAAAATTTGGTTCCAAAATTGTGCTGATGTAAAGTAGACATGTGGGAAATGTTACTTATTAAGTATTTTGTGTGACATATCTCTGTGATTTAAGGGCATAAAAATTCAAAGTTGGAAAATTGCGAAATTTTCAAAATTTTTGCCAAATTTCCATTTTTTTCACAAATAAACGCAAGTTATATTGAAGAAATTTTACCACTATCATGAATTACAATATGTCATGAGAAAACAGTGTCAGAATCGCTAAGATCTGTTGAAGCGTTCCAGAGTTATAACCTCATAAAGGGACAGTGGTCAGAATTGTAAAAATTGGCCCGGTCATTAACGTGCAAACCACCCTCGAGGCTTAAAGAAGTTGTCCACTACTATAACTTTTTTTTTTTTTAATAAATCTTGCTATTATGTGCCACTGAAAACATCCACTGTGTTTATTTTAGCAATATTACCTTTTATCATGCTGTAGCAGCACATCTTTAGTGTTGGATTCAGCTCTCATGGGGTTAATCGACAACTTCCTTTCTCCTGACTTACTGTGCTCTAATACTACAAGTTCCATGATGCTTTGCACTGCCACTAAGCCCGAACCTATCACACCCACTCCAAAACACACCCAAACCCCTCCCTCATCTCCCCCCTCTAGCTTCAAAAAGATTTGTGATGTCATTTCTGTCCAACCTCCTCTTTTACATTTGTCCAACCCACACTCCATTACACACAGATAGATGGATAGATAGATAGATAGATAGATAGATAGATAGATAACAAATAGATAGATAGATAGATAGATAACAAATAGATAGATAGATGAATACATACAGATATATCTATATATCTATTTCCATAGATATGTCCATATCCATGTTTCTAAACCCCTTCACCCCCTGGAGCTTTTTTGTTTTCGTTTATTGCTCCCCTTCTTTCCAGGGCCATAATTTTTCCGTCAATATGGCCATGTGAGGGCTTATTTTTTGCAGGACAAGTTCTACTTTTGAACGACAACATTGGTTTTACCATGTTGTGTAACAGTAAATGTGAAAAAAATTCAAAGTGCAATGAAATTGCAAAAAAGTGCAAATCCCACACTAGGTTCACTAAATGCTAAGGCTGTGTGCACACATTGCGGATTTGATTGCAGATCCACAGCGTTTTTTGCCGCACTGAATTGCATCAAATCCGCAGTGTAGTGCACAACCAATGTAAGTCTATGGGAGCCGCAGACTTGTTTGCACATGCTGCGGAAAAAGCCGCACCGAAACACAGCTTTTTTTTTCTCGCAGCATGTCACTTCTTTTGTGCGGAACTGCAGCGTTTCTGCACCTTTAGACTTTCATTGAGTCGGGCACGTCCGCAGCAAAACTGCAGATGTAAAAAAGATCTGCAGTTTAGATGCGGATGTGGGTCCGAGAAACGCTGCAGTTTGGGAGGAGGGAAGTGTGTGGGCGGTGACTGTGTGCGTGTATGTGTGTGCAGACGGGGTCTGCGGGCTGTTCGGATGTGTGCGGTGCTGTGCGGGACTGTTCATGTGTGTGCGAGGTCTGCGGGCTGTTCGGATGTGTGCGGCGCTGTGCGGGACTGTTCAGGTGTGTGCTGGGTCTGCAGGCTGTTCGGATGTGTGCGGCGCTGTGCGGGACTGTTCAGGTGTGTGCAGGACTGTTCAGATGTGTGCGGCGCTGTGCGGGACTGTTCGGGTGTGTGCGGCCCTGTGCGGGACTGTTCGGGTGTGTGCGGCGCTGTGCGGGTGTGTGCGGGACTGTTCAGGTGTGTGCGGGGCTGTGCAGGGGGTCTTTTGGGGTGTGTGTGCAGGCATCATCCGATGGGACTACAAGTACGCAGCATCCAGTCTGCAGCTCATTCGGATGTAATCTGGACAGTGGACACACACCCTACGCTATCCATACATCTATCAATAGATATATCTATCCAGATATATCTATAGATAGATATATGAATAGACAGATGTATGCATCTATAGATCTATCTATATGTAGATCTGTCTATCCATTTCATCTATCATCTATCTATCTATGTGTGTAATGGAGTGTGGGTTGGACAAATGTAAAAGAGGAGGTTGGACAATAATGACATCACAAATCTTTTTTTTTGTTCAATAATACATCTTTATTTAGCTTTCCAAAACGCAGAAAAACCGGGCAAAAACCGCACCAAAAGCGAATTAAATGCATTAAAACTGTGCAAAAAACTGCATCAAAACCGCACCAAAACTGCACCAGGTTTTGATGCAGTTTTTGGTGCAGTTTTGATGCTTTTTTTGGTGCGGATTATGCGTGATTTTAATGCCATTTTTGGAAATAAATAAATAAACGTAAAATGTGCATGATTTGCATGGAAACATGCATGAAAAAACGGATTCCAAGGCCGGATTCATCATTTCACATTTCAGTTTCATACGCTTTTTGCCGGATCCGTCGTTGTGCGTTTTTTCGCCGGACAGATAAAACGTTCCTCTGTATGTGTTTTCCGTCCGGCGGAAACAGCCTTTTTGACGGATCCAGCAAAAAACGGATGAAACGTGCGGCCATCAGGCGCAATCCGGCACTAATACAACTCAAAGAGAAAAAAACGGATCCGGTGGAAAAAAATGTATCTGTTTTTTTCAAAACTCGCCGGATTGTGCCTCACGGCAATAACCTGGTGTGAAAGCAGCCAAATATATGGATAGAAACATCTATGTATCTATAGATATGTCTATCTATAAATATATCTATAGATAGATATATCCATAGATATACAATAGAAAGGCCGATGTTTCTAAGGCTACTTTCACACTTGTGTTTTTAGCAATCCATCTTTTTGGGAAAAAAACGGATCCTGCAAATGTGCCCGCAGGATGCGTTTTTTACCCATAGACTTGTATTAGTGACGGATCATGACGGATGGCCACACATTGCATCCGTCGTGCAACGGATGCATCATGTTTTGGCGGACCGTTGGGACGAAAAAACGTTCAAGTGAAAGTTTTTTTGTCTGTCGCGTCCGCCATTTTCTACCATGCATGCACGGCCAAAACTACACCCCCTCCTCCCTGGACTTCAGAACGGGCAGCGGATGCATTGAAAAACTGCATCCGCTGCCCACGACGTGCACAAATTTCACAACGTGCGTCAGTACGTAGGCCCGACGCATAGCGATGGACCCGTACTGACGCAAGGGTGAAATGGGCCTTTATAAGCGTTTAATTTAATTAAAAAAACGGAAAAAAACGGCGTGGGCTCCCGCGCAATTTTCTGCACCAGAGGGGGAAAGCCGACGGCCGGAGGCCAATATTTGTAGCCTGCTATGAATATCAGCCCGCAGCTGTCTGCGAAGCCTTTGCTGGCTATTAAAATAGGGGGACCCCCCAAAAAAAATGACGTGGGGTCCCCCTATATTTTATAGCCAGAAAGGATATGCAGACAGCTGTGGGCTGATATTCATAGCCTAGAGAGGGGCCATGGATATTGGTCCCCCCCGGCTACAAATACCAGTCCGCAGCCGCCCCGGAAATGGCGCATCTGTAAGATGCACCAATTCCGGCACTTAGCCCCTCTCTTCCCACTCCCATGTAGCGGTGGGATATGGGGTAATAAGGGGTTAATGTCACCTTGCTATTGTAAGGTGACATTAAGCCGGGTTAATAACGGAGAGGTGTCAATAAGATGTCTATCCATTATTAATCCAATAGTAATAAAGGGTTAATAAAACACACACACATTAGGAAAAAGTATTTTAATATTCTTCATTTCACCATACTTACCATACTTCAGCACCTGCAATAAACGTAAAATAATAAACCGTATACTACCTGTCCGCCGTAGTCCAATTAACAACGAGTGTCCCACGACGATCTCCCCTATAGAACAGTGACATCGGGTGATGTCACTGCTCTATAGGACCCTCAGCGACACACTGACAGGAGACAATGGCTCCTGCAGTGCATCACTGAGGTTACCTTAGGACAAAGTCTCACTTTATGGCAATTGCTGCCAGGGAAAATTTCTCAACAGCAATGGCATAAAGTGAGACTAGGGACTATTTTCTCACAGGGGCGTAGGAATACATTGTGGGGAATACATTGTGGAAGGATACCTGTTGTGAATTCTGTTCTCGAACTCCCTCCGGTGGTTATGAATGGTACTTCGGCGAGTTCTGTCCATGGACTCCCTCTGGTGGCTGTGAGTGGAGCTGCTGGTTCTGAGGTTCTTTCCTCAGCTGACCTCGTTTAGTCCTAGGCTGGCTGCTCTATTTAACTCCACTTAGATCTTTACTTGATGCCAGCTGTCAATGTCCTAGTACTGGTTCAGTTCTCTCTTGGATCTTTCAGATGACCTGTCTACTCCAGCAAAAGCTAAGTCCCTGCTAGCTTATTTGTTTACCATTGTTTTTTGTCCAGCTTGCTATCATGATTCTGCCTCGCTAGCTGGAAGCTCTGGGATGCAGAGTGGCACCTCCACGCCGTAAGTTGGTGTGGGGTCTCTTTTGCACACTCTGCGTGGTTTTTTGATAGTTTTTTATGCAGACCGCAAAGATACCTTTTCTATCCTCAAGTCTGTTTAGTTAAGTCTGGCCTCCTTTGCTGAAACCTATTTCATTCCTGTGTTTGTGACTTCCATCTTAACTCACAGTCAATATGTGTGGGGGGCTGCCTTTCTCTTTGGGGGAATTTCTCTGAGGCAAGTTAGGCCTTATTTTCTATCTTTAGGGGTAGTTAGCTCTTAGGCTGTGAAGAGGCGTCTAGGCAGAGTCAGGTACGCTCCACGGCTATTTCTAGTTGTTGTGATAAGATTAGGGGTTGCGGTCAGCAGAGCTCCCACTTCCCAGAGCTTGTCCTGTATTACTAGTTTGCTCATCAGGTCATTCCTAGTGCTCCTAACCACCAGGTCATCATAACAGTACAGCTGGCCAGTAAAGTGTTAATGCATCTCAATAGAGGGATAAAAAGAAAGTTCTGAGACCATTTTTTTTTTCCTCTGCAGCGTGTTTTGTTTTTCTTTTACCCTAAATCTCTGGGTGGTTCAGGACACAGGTGTAGATATGGACATTCAAGGTCTGTCCTCTTGTGTGGATCAACTCACTGCAAGGGTACAAGGCATTCAAGATTATGTAGTTCAGAAACCGATGTTGGAACCCAGAATTCCAATTCCTGATTTGTTTTCTGGGGATAGATCTAAGTTCCTGAATTTCAAAAATAATTGTAGACTGTTTTTTGAAACCCCACTTCTCTGGTAACCCCATTCAGCAAGTAAAAATCATTATTTCTTTGCTACGTGGCGACCCTCAAGACTGGGCATTTTCCCTTGCGCCAGGAGATCCTGCATTGCGTAATGTAGATGCGTTTTTTCTGGCGCTTGGGTTGCTTTATGATGAACCAGATTCAGTGGATCAGGCAGAGAAAATCTTGCTGGCCTTGTGTCAGGGTCAGGATGAAGCGGAGGTATATTGTCAGAAGTTTAGAAAATGGTCTGTGCTTACTCAGTGGAATGAGTGTGCCTTGGCGGCAATTTTCAGAAAGGGTCTTTCTGAAGCCCTTAAGGATGTTATGGTGGGATTCCCCACGCCTGCTGGTCTGAATGATTCTATGTCCTTGGCCATTCAGATCGATCGACGCTTACGTGAGCGCAAAACTGTGCACCATTTGGCGGTATCTTCTGAGCAGAGGCCTGAGCCTATGCAATGTGATAGGACCTTGACCAGAGCTGAACGGCACGAATACAGACGTCAGAATGGGCTGTGTTTTTACTGTGGTGACTCCACTCATGCTATCTCTGATTGTCCTAAACGCACTAAGCGGTTCGCTAGGTCTGCCACCATTGGTACGGTAGAGCCAAAATTTCTTTTGTCCGTTACCGTTGATTTGCTCTTTGTCATCCTATTCTGTTATGGCATTTGTGGATTCAGGCGCTGCCCTGAATTTGATGGGCTTGGAGTTTGCCAGGCGCTGTGGTTTTTTCTTGGAGCCTTTACAGTATCCTATTCCATTGAGAGGAATTGATGCTACGCCTTTGGCCAAGAATAAGCCTCAGTACTGGACTCAATTGACCATGTGCATGGCTCCTGCACATCAGGAGGATGTTCGCTTTTTGGTGTTGCATAATCTGCATGATGTGGTCGTTTTGGGTTTGCCATGGCTACAGGTCCATAATCCAGTATTGGATTGGAAATCAATGTCTGTATCTAGTTGGGGTTGTCAAGGGGTACATGGGGATGTCCCATTGTTGTCAATTTTGTCTTCCCATCCTTCTGAAGTCCCTGAGTTCTTGTCAGATTACCGGGATGTATTTGATGAGCCCAAATCCAGTGCCCTACCTCCTCATAGGGATTGTGATTGTGCTATTAATTTGATTCCTGGTAGTAAGTTTCCGAAGGGCCGACTGTTCAATTTATCTGTGCCAGAACATGCCGCTATGCGGAGTTATGTAACAGAGTCCTTGGAGAAAGGGCATATTCGCCCGTCGTCATCACCGTTGGGAGCAGGGTTCTTTTTTGTGGCCAAGAAGGATAGCTCTCTGAGACCTTGTATAGATTACCGCCTTCTCAATAAAATTACCGTCAAATTTCAGTACCCTTTGCCGCTACTGTCTGATTTGTTTGCTCGGATTAAGGGGGCTAGCTAGTTCACTAAGATAGATCTTCGAGGGGCGTATAATCTTGTGCGTATTAAACAGGGCGACGAATGGAAAACAGCATTTAATACGCCCGAGGGCCATTTTGAGTACCTGGTGATGCCATTCGGGCTTTCTAATGCTCCATCTGTGTTTCAGTCCTTTTGCATGACATCTTCCGAAAGTACCTGGATCGATTCATGATTGTATATTTGGATGATATTTTGGTCTTTTCGGACGATTGGGAGTCTCATGTGAAGCAGGTCAGAATGGTGTTCCAGGTCCTTCGTGCTAATTCCTTGTTTGTGAAGGGGTCTAAATGTCTCTTTGGAGTTCAGAAGGTTTCATTTTTGGGCTTCATTTTTTCCCCTTCTACTATCGAAATGGATCCTGTCAAAGTTCAGGCCATTTATGATTGGACTCAGCCTACTTCTGTGAAGAGCCTGCAGAAATTCCTGGGCTTTGCTAATTTTTACCGTCGCTTCATCGCTAATTTTTCTAGTGTTGTTAAACCATTGACTGATTTAACCAAGAAAGGTGCGGATGTGGTCAATTGGTCCTCTTCGGCCGTTGAGGCTTTTCAGGAGTTGAAGCGTCATTTTTCTTCTGCTCCTGTGTTGTGTCAGCCAGATGTTTCGCTCCCGTTTCAGGTCGAGGTGGATGCTTCTGAGATTGGAGCAGGGGCTGTTCTATCTCAAAGAAGTTCTGATGGCTCGGTGATGAAGCCATGCGCTTTCTTTTCTAGAAAGTTTTTGCCTGCTGAGCGCAATTATGATGTGGGCAATCGAGAGTTGTTGGCTATGAAGTGGGCGTTCGAGGAGTGGCGACATTGGCTTGAAGGAGCCAAGCATCGCGTGGTGGTCTTGACGGATCACAAGAATTTGACTTATCTTGAGTCTGCCAAGCGGTTGAATCCTAGACAGGCTCGATGGTCGCTGTTTTTCTCCCGCTTCGATTTTGTGGTTTCGTACCTTCCGGGTTCTAAGAATGTGAAGGCTGATGCCCTTTCAAGGAGTTTTGTGCCTGATTCTCCAGGAGTTCCTGAGCCGGCTGGTATTCTCAAAGAGGGGGTAATTTTGTCTGCCATCTCCCCTGATTTGCGGTGGGTGCTGCAGGAGTTTCAGGCTGATAGACCTGACCGTTGCCCAGCGGAGAAACTGTTTGTCCCCGATAGATGGACTAGTAGAGTTATCTCTGAGGTTCATTGTTCGGTGTTGGCTGGTCATCCTGGAATTTTTGCTACCAGGGATTTGGTGGCTAGATCCTTTTGGTGGCCTTCCTTGTCATGGGATGTGCGTTCTTTTGTGCAGTCCTGCTCGGGCTAAGCCCTGCTGTTCTCGTGCCAGTGGGTTGCTTTTGCCCTTGCCGGTCCCGAAAAAAAGGCCCTGGACGCATATTTCCATGGATTTTATTTCAGATCTCCCTGTCTCTCAAAGGATGTCAGTTATCTGGGTGGTTTGTGATCGCTTCTCTAAGATGGTCCATTTGGTACCTTTGCCTAAATTGTCTTCCTCCTCTGATTTGGTTCCATTGTTTTTCCAGCACGTGGTTCGTTTACATGGCATTCCGGAGAACATCGTGTCGGACAGAGGTTCCCAGTTTGTTTCGAAGTTTTGGCGGTCCTTTTGTGCTAAGATGGGCATTGATTTGTCTTTCTCTTCGGCTTTCCATCCTCAGACAAATGGCAAAACCGAACGAACTAATCAGACTTTGGAGACCTATCTGAGATGCTTTGTTTCTGCTGATCAGGATGATTGGGTGACCTTCTTGCCATTGGCTGAGTTCGCCCTTAATAATTGGGCCAGTTCGGCTACTTTGGTTTCACCCTTTTTTTGTAATTCTGGTTTTCATCTTCGTTATTCTTCAGGGCAGGTTGAGCCTTCGGACTGTCCTGGTGTGGATTCTGTGGTGGACAGGTTGCAGCAAATTTGGACTCATGTAGTGGACAATTTGACATTGTCCCAGGAGAAGGCTCAACGTTTCGCCAACTGCCGTCGCTGTGTTGGTCCCCAACTTCGTGTTGGGGTTTTGGTTTGGTTGTCGTCTCGTCATGTCCCTATGAAGGTTTCTTCTCCTAAGTTTAAGCCTCGTTTCATTGGTCCTTATAAGATTTCTGAAATTCTCAATCCTGTGTCGTTTCGTTTGGCCCTTCCAGTTTCTTTTGCCATCCATAATGTGTTCCATAGGTCGTTGTTGCGGAGATATGTGGCGCCTATGGTTCACTCCGTTGACCCTCCTGCTCCGGTGTTGGTCGAGGGGGAGTTGGAGTATTTGGTGGAGAAGATTTTAGATTCTCGTATTTCAAGACGGAAACTTCAGTACCTAGTCAAGTGGAAAGGTTATGGTCAGGAGGATAATTCCTGGGTGGTTGCCTCTGATGTTCGTGCTGCCGATCTTGTTTGTGCCTTTCATTTGGCTCGTCCTGATCGGCCTGGGGGCTCTGGTGAGGGTTCGGTCACCCCTCCTCAGGGGGGGTACTGTTGTGAATTCTGTTCTCGAACTCCCTCCGGTGGTTATGAATGGTACTTCGGTGAGTTCTGTCCATGGACTCCCTCTGGTGGCTGTGAGTGGAGCTGCTGGTTCTGAGGTTCTTTCCTCAGCTGACCTCATTTAGTCCTAGGCTGGCTGCTCTATTTAACTCCACTTAGATCTTTACTTGATGCCAGCTGTCAATGTCCTAGTACTATTCAAAAATTGAAGAAAACAACCGCACTCAATTTGTATATTTGCATTATGAATGTGAAGAGTCTTTTAATAGGAACACCACAGTGATACAGATAGTAGCTGAGGTAACGTTTCGACCATATAGGCCTTTGTCAAACCTCACTGAAAAAATGCAAAAAAGACAAAATATTAGAAATAATATCAAACAAAGCAAAATTGTACATGTATAGTTACACTATACTAAATAAACAACACAATCAGATATATACAATATATACAAGATTTACAAAAACAACAAAAATATCTACAGAGATGTACAAAATTTGTACAAAAAATGTCTTACAAGACTAGCCCTAAAGCAGATTATCAATGATCGTGATGTACCGCTGTGGAACAAGGAGGCGTGGGCAAAAGAGGATGGATAACAATCTTAAATCAGGCATATAACCAAAACAATGATACTGTACCCATATGTGAAGTAGCACATGTAGCGATAAATAATAGTAAACACACATAGCATGCAAAGTGTATCACAAAACTGACCTTCAAGAAGAAAAGAAGAGTGAGCGAACGTCCAGAGGGACACATAGGCTCCTGAGAAGGTGAGGAGAGGAAATATAATTAAATGACTAAAGAAATAAAAGCAATAAAAGCAAAACGCAGTGCAACAGCTGTTATAGCCAGGGGGAGTAGGGGAAGGGGCAGGGAGAGATTATAAAACAACAATACCACGTACCACTTGTAGGAGAATAGCATGGATCCGGAATGGCACGGATAGGGAATGGGGTCCCTGTAAGAACTAAGGGTAAGGGGCTGGTTGGTATAAGTGGCATAAAAAGTAGTAAGAAAGTGGGTGAGTGTGTAAACAACAGTATGTGGCATACCTGGTGGGTCCTGTGTCAGGAGGAGCAGCAGCGGTGGTATAGCCTGTGTGAGGTGGCCATGTATAAATGCACCCGGGACCGGAAATAAGAGGGGGCGGGAAAGAAGCTGGCGTCAGCGTGGTGTGTGGGGGACGAGGTGGAACGCACAGGAGCGCAGGCGCAAAAGAGCGCTCCTGTACTAAAAAAGGGCCGACAGTAGACGCACCGCGCGTGCGCACTGTGGACCGCATAAGGAGCAGCCGCGCACCTGTGACGTGCAGGGCGCCGGGGTGAGGAGAGAGCGCTACTCACGCGTGCGCTCTGAAGTTAGGCAGAAGCCTGGAGACAGGAAGGGGGGCGGAGTATGTGGGAGCAGTCGGCGCGTGCGCACAGCGGCGGTGGCCAAGCAAAAAGACAGGGGCAAAGTAGGAGCGGCGCCTGCGCAGTGTGATATGATAAGATGCTGCAATAGAAACAGAAATGCAGCTGTATTGGAGCCAAGGGGGCCGTGTAATGTAGAGAAAACAGGGGGGGTCTGTAGAGGGGGAAGAAGAGGGGATGAAGATGCTGCAATAGTAACAGAAAAGCAGCTGTATTGGAGCCAAGAGGGCCGTATAGTGTAGGGAAAACGGGGGGGTTTGTAAAGGGGGAAGAAGCGGGGATGAAGCTAATGGACGACAAAGAGGATGAAGGGAAGAATGATGAGAAAAATAATGGATAAATAATAACAAAATAAAGAAAAAGGAATGTAAGAGAATAATTGGAAAAATGTGTCCAAAATTGCAAGAATAAAAATAATAAAAATAAATACAAATAAAAATAAATATAAATAGAAATAAATGCAAATGATGGAATGAAGAAAGAAATGAAGTTAAAAACTGAAAAATAATGTTGAAAAAATGTTGAAAAAAAAAGTTGAAAAAGGTTGAAAATGTTGAAAAAAATATTGAAAAAAAAGCCGCAATGTAGAAATACCACAATGTAATTGCGAATCAGTAAATACAAGAGAAGCAAACAAGATCAAAAATGATAATGGTAACAAAAGGAAAAATATAAAGAAAAAATGAGTGAAAATAAGTAGAAAGTGAAAATCAAGATAAAGGATAAGGATCAAAATAAAAATAAAAATAATAGTAATAAATAAAAAATAATAAAAAAATTATAAAAAAAAATAAAATAAAAATAATAATAAAAATAAAGAAATAAAAAATAAAAAATATAAAAAATAAAAAATAAAAAATAAAAAATACAAAATACAAAATAAAAAATAATAAAAAGTAAAAAATAAAAAAGAATAAAAAATAAAAATACAGACTGGTCTGGGTACTTACCCCAGTGGAGCGTATTGGGATAACGGTATTCAGGCTACCTGTAAGTAGGAGGATAGGTTAGTGAAATGGAAATAAAGAAGGTCAGCATGCTTACACCTACATAAGGGAAGGAAAGCGTAAATAAGGCTGAGAACATACAATAAAATGGACACAATATGGTATGCAATAACATATGGCTGAGCAGGAGATCACGTGGCCACCTGAGGAAAAATATTAATCAAACCAAATCAAGTTCCTTGTTGAGACCTTTCGGCGTGAGTGTCTGCAAGGTAAAAATCCAGTAGGATTCACGTTGGCGTAATAACTTTATGTGATTACCACCCCGTCTGGGGCGCTCGACCTGTTCTAGCACTTGGAAGCGTAATTGGGACACTGAGTGGTTGGCTGCTACAAAATGGTATGGGAGGGGGAGCCAGGTTTTCTTACACCTAATGGTGGACTTGTGACTGGATATACGTTCGCGGATATGCTGCGTTGTCTCCCCCACGTAGAGAAGCCCACACGGGCATTTCACGGCGTATACCACGTTATTGGTTTCACAAGTGAAAAATCCCCTAATTGGGATCAACTTGCCGGAGTGGGGGTGGGTGATAGTGTTAGATTTGATCACATTGGAGCAGCAAGCGCAATTGAGACAAGGGTATGTCCCCCGCCTTTCAGTGCCCAAAAAGGTCTGACATGGTAACCTGGTGAAACTGCCGAGGTCTGCTTTAACAACTCGGTCCCTGATATTGTTTGGTCTACGTTTACACATGAGAGGCGGTGTCTGAAAGGCTTCTATGTGTGGGTATGCGTTATGCAGAAGAGACCAGTGTTTGCGAATGGTGTTGTAGACAATGGGCATGGCCGGATGGTGGGTGTGAACAAAGGGAACCCGTTCCGGTTTGGTTGTTGATGTGGGGTTAGGGGATGGACTGAGAGCCAGCGTCCTCTCTTTGGCAAGTAAATTGCTGGGGTATTGTCTTGCTATAAATTTTCGCGACATGTCATCAAGACGCGTGGCCAGAAGTTCAGGATTAGAGACAATACGTGACACCCGTTTAAATTGCGACCGGGGCAGGCTATTTTTAGTAGAAATCGGATGACAACTGTGGTAGTGCAAAAGACTGTTAGTATCGGTGGGTTTGGAGAAGAGGTCAGTGCTGAGGCCTCCATCTGGGTTTCTAATGACAAGGGTGTCTAGAAAAGAGATTTGAGATGATCAGTGAAGGCGATGAGAGAGTCCTGTGGGCCAGTCCATAGACAAAACACGTCATCTATGTAGCGAAGCCAACAGAGATTGTAGGACTGAAATAGAGGATTATTGTAGACGTAGTTTTGTTCAAAAGCATCCATATAGGTGTTGGCGTATGCTGGGGCTACGTTGGCACCCATGGCAGTGCCCTGGGTTTGGAGGTAAAACTGATCGCCAAAGAGAAAGAAATTATTGTAGAGGACTAGAGACAGAAGATCAAGACATAGCTGTTTGGAGTGGTGTGAAAATGAAGATTGTTTAAGGAGGTCCCCAACTGCTACTAAACCTAGATCATGCCTAATATAGGTATAGAGGCTTTTAACGTCAAGCGTGACGAGGAGACATTCAGACGGGGTAGTGGCAAATTCTTTTAGAATTTGGAGGAAGTGACCGGTATCGAGAATGAAGGATCTCATCTTTTTAGTGAGGGGAGTCAGAATTTTCTCCAAATAGATGGAGATGGGGGCCAGTATGGAATCGGTTGAAGCGACTATGGGTCGACCAGGTGGGTTGAGGAGTGATTTATGAATTTTAGGTAATGTATAAATGACTGGAGTAACAGGATGTGGATTGGTGAGGAAAAGACAGGTTTTGGAATCCAGGATTTTGAGGATTTGGTATTTGTGGAGAATATTGGTAATTTGGGATCTTATATTAGGGGTAGGATCAGATGAGATTTTCCGGTATGTAGTAGTGTCGGATAGTTGCCTCAGTATTTCAGCCAAGTAGTCGGCTGAATTCTGAACAACAATAGCTCCACCCTTATCGGCTGGCTTAATGGTGATATTTTTATTAGTCCTAAGTGACTCGATAGCTTGTTTTTCAACGGGGGAGGTGTTACTATGTGTAGGAAAATTCCCCAGACGATGTTGTTCTAATATAGCATCGATTCCTCTCTGAGTTAAATCAATATAGGCCTCGGTAGCATGGTTAGTGCGTGGAGGATTGAAGCTACTGGTGGTACGCAGCCCTAGGTTCACAATACTAAGTTCAGGGATAGGATCCACCACAGCCGTGGGGGTCCTATTCCTATCAAAGTCCTGAGGAAGTCCAAAGTGTGTCTTGAGGCGAAGGTTACGGTAAAACCGTTGTAAGTCCTGGGTCAATTTGAATTTGTCCCATGATGGAGTGGGGCAAAAGGATAAACCTTTCTGTAGGACTGATAATTCAGAGGGACTCAGGGTATAGGAGGAGATGTTGATGACTGTGTTGGGGGCCTTACCTGCGACCTCGTAGTCATACGTTCTCGATTTCCTTGCGGCCCTCCTTGTCGGTCGCCTCCGGGTCATGTGTTGGGTCTCGAGTTGGAACGTCCGAATAAAAAACGATTCTGTGAACCGCTTGTGGAACTGTCGCTGTCTGAACTGTAGGGCCCATAGTGCCGAGGTCCACTGTTGCCTCGCCTGGTATATGGGGATGCAGAGTCGTTCCATCTGTAGACACGACCCGAGGCGTAGTCCTCT
The DNA here is from genome assembly GCF_051348905.1 of Ranitomeya variabilis. NCBI lineage: Eukaryota > Metazoa > Chordata > Amphibia > Anura > Dendrobatidae > Ranitomeya > Ranitomeya variabilis. The sequence continues at coordinate 130,141,570 of NC_135234.1, read as the reverse complement.
GAATCACGTTGAAACTTAGACCTCTTTTTATCTTGTAGGTACTTACGATGTTCGTCAATGGATTTGTCGGTTTTGGCCTTAGGGGAGTTCCAATCAGTAGCTGTTAGAGTAGTTGACAGTTGTTCTTCAATGGCCGTGAGCTTTTTCTCAGATTCCACGATAGCTGTTTGAAGAAAGTCGATGGTCAATAAGATAATATCAAGTGAACACTTATTCAAAATTTTTTGAAATTTTTCACAAAAGTCAGGTTTGTCAGAGAAGAGCGTAGGTCTTAGGTGGCTCCTAAGACCACGCGGAATCCTGCTGAGTCTATAGTATTCGGCTAGTGTGACAGAATGTAGATCGAACGAAGTCAGCCTCCTCCGCTCACGCTCATAATCCTTGGTGCGAAGTTCCTGAGGCGGAGTCTTCAGGAATTCTCCTGAGCTGGTAACTTTACCCAGTATTCTTGTGGCAGCAGTATCATCAAAGGCGAAGGTATCGGTAGACATTGAGGGCTCAGGTGCAGACATCAACAAGAATGCTCAATATTGAAGAAATGACGTGCACTCTGAATTAAATGAGGAAGGTGCTGGTTGAACTTGGAGAAATCCAGACCATTCAAAAATTGAAGAAAACAACCGCACTCAATTTGTATATTTGCATTATGAATGTGAAGAGTCTTTTAATAGGAACACCACAGTGATACAGATAGTAGCTGAGGTAACGTTTCGACCATATAGGCCTTTGTCAAACCTCACTGAAAAAATGCAAAAAAGACAAAATATTAGAAATAATATCAAACAAAGCAAAATTGTACATGTATAGTTACACTATACTAAATAAACAACACAATCAGATATATACAATATATACAAGATTTACAAAAACAACAAAAATATCTACAGAGATGTACAAAATTTGTACAAAAAATGTCTTACAAGACTAGCCCTAAAGCAGATTATCAATGATCGTGATGTACCGCTGTGGAACAAGGAGGCGTGGGCAAAAGAGGATGGATAACAATCTTAAATCAGGCATATAACCAAAACAATGATACTGTACCCATATGTGAAGTAGCACATGTAGCGATAAATAATAGTAAACACACATAGCATGCAAAGTGTATCACAAAACTGACCTTCAAGAAGAAAAGAAGAGTGAGCGAACGTCCAGAGGGACACATAGGCTCCTGAGAAGGTGAGGAGAGGAAATATAAATAAATGACTCTCCTCACCCCGGCGCCCTGCACGTCACAGGTGCGCGGCTGCTCCTTATGCGGTCCACAGTGCGCACGCGCGGTGCGTCTACTGTCGGCCCTTTTTTAGTACAGGAGCGCTCTTTTGCGCCTGCGCTCCTGTGCGTTCCACCTCGTCCCCCACACACCACGCTGACGCCACCTTCTTTCCCGCCCCCTCTTATTTCCGGTCCCGGGTGCATTTATACATGGCCACCTCACACAGGCTATACCACCGCTGCTGCTCCTCCTGACACAGGACCCACCAGGTATGCCACATACTGTTGTTTACACACTCACCCACTTTCTTACTACTTTTTATGCCACTTATACCAACCAGCCCCTTACCCTTAGTTCTTACAGGGACCCCATTCCCTATCCGTGCCATTCCGGATGCATGCTATTCTCCTACAAGTGGTACGTGGTATTGTTGTTTTATAATCTCTCCCTGCCCCTTCCCCTACTCCCCCTGGCTATAACAGCTGTTGCGCTGCGTTTTGCTTTTATTGCTTTTATTTCTTTAGTCATTTATTTATATTTCCTCTCCTCACCTTCTCAGGAGCCTATGTGTCCCTCTGGACGTTCGCTCACTCTTCTTTTCTTCTTGAAGGTCAGTTTTGTGATACACTTTGCATGCTATGTGTGTTTACTATTATTTATCGCTACATGTGCTACTTCACATATGGGTACAGTATCATTGTTTTGGTTATATGCCTGATTTAAGATTGTTATCCATCCTCCTTTGCCCACGCCTCCTTGTTCCACAGCGGTACATCACGATCATTGATAATCTGCTTTAGGGCTAGTCTTGTAAGACATTTTTTGTACAAATTTTGTACATCTCTGTAGATATTTTTGTTGTTTTTGTAAATCTTGTATATATTGTATATATCTGATTGTGTTGTTTATTTAGTATAGTGTAACTATACATGTACAATTTTGCTTTGTTTGATATTATTTCTAATATTTTGTCTTTTTTGCATTTTTTCAGTGAGGTTTGACAAAGGCCTATATGGTCGAAACGTTACCTCAGCTACTATCTGTATCACTGTGGTGTTCCTATTAAAAGACTCTTCACATTCATAATGCAAATATACAAATTGAGTGCGGTTGTTTTCTTCAATTTTTGAATGGTCTGGATTTCTCCAAGTTCAACCAGCACCTTCCTCATTTAATTCAGAGTGCACGTCATTTCTTCTATATTGAGCATTCTTGTTGACGTCTGCACCTGAGCCCTCAATGTCTACCGATACCTTCGCCTTTGATGATACTGCTGCCACAAGAATACTGGGTAAAGTTACCAGCTCAGGAGAATTCCTGAAGACTCCGCCTCAGGAACTTCGCACCAAGGATTATGAGCGTGAGCGGAGGAGGCTGACTTCGTTCGATCTACATTCTGTCACACTAGCCGAATACTATAGACTCAGCAGGATTCCGCGTGGTCTTAGGAGCCACCTAAGACCTACGCTCTTCTCTGACAAACCTGACTTTTGTGAAAAATTTCAAAAAATTTTGAATAAGTGTTCACTTGATATTATCTTATTGACCATCGACTTTCTTCAAACAGCTATCGTGGAATCTGAGAAAAAGCTCACGGCCATTGAAGAACAACTGTCAACTACTCTAACAGCTACTGATTGGAACTCCCTTAAGGCCAAAACCGACAAATCCATTGACGAACATCGTAAGTACCTACAAGATAAAAAGAGGTCTAAGTTTCAACGTGATTCAGAGGACTACGCCTCGGGTCGTGTCTACAGATGGAACGACTCTGCATCCCCATATACCAGGCGAGGCAACAGTGGACCTCGGCACTATGGGCCCTACAGTTCAGACAGCGACAGTTCCACAAGCGGTTCACAGAATCGTTTTTTATTCGGACGTTCCAACTCGAGACCCAACACACGACCCGGAGGCGACCGACAAGGAGGGCCGCAAGGAAATTGAGAACGTATGACTACGAGGTCGCAGGTAAGGCCCCCAACACAGTCATCAACATGTCCTCCTATACCCTGAGTCCCTCTGAATTATCAGTCCTACAGAAAGGTTTATCCTTTTGCCCCACTCCATCATGGGACAAATTCAAATTGACCCAGGACTTACAACGGTTTTACCGTAACCTTCGCCTCAAGACACACTTTGGACTTCCTCAGGACTTTGATAGGAATAGGACCCCCACGGCTGTGGTGGATCCTATCCCTGAACTTAGTATTGTGAACCTAGGGCTGCGTACCACCAGTAGCTTCAATCCTCCACGCACTAACCATGCTACCGAGGCCTATATTGATTTAACTCAGAGAGGAATCGATGCTATATTAGAACAACATCGTCTGGGGAATTTTCCTACACATAGTAACACCTCCCCCGTTGAAAAACAAGCTATCGAGTCACTTAGGACTAATAAAAATATCACCATTAAGCCAGCCGATAAGGGTGGAGCTATTGTTGTTCAGAATTCAGCCGACTACTTGGCTGAAATACTGAGGCAACTATCCGACACTACTACATACCGGAAAATCTCATCTGATCCTACCCCTAATATAAGATCCCAAATTACCAATATTCTCCACAAATACCAAATCCTCAAAATCCTGGATTCCAAAACCTGTCTTTTCCTCACCAATCCACATCCTGTTACTCCAGTCATTTATACATTACCTAAAATTCATAAATCACTCCTCAACCCACCTGGTCGACCCATAGTCGCTTCAACCGATTCCATACTGGCCCCCATCTCCATCTATTTGGAGAAAATTCTGACTCCCCTCACTAAAAAGATGAGATCCTTCATTCTCGATACTGGTCACTTCCTCCAAATTCTAAAAGAATTTGCCACTACCCCGTCTGAATATCTCCTCGTCACGCTTGACGTTAAAAGCCTCTATACCTCTATTAGGCATGATCTAGGTTTAGTAGCAGTTGGGGACCTCCTTGAACAATCTTCATTTTCACACCACTCCAAACAGCTATGTCTTGATCTTCTGTCTCTAGTCCTCTACAATAATTTCTTTCTCTTTGGCGATCAGTTTTACCTCCAAACCCAGGGCACTGCCATGGGTGCCAACGTAGCCCCAGCATACGCCAACACCTATATGGATGCTTTTGAACAAAACTACGTCTACAATAATCCTCTATTTCAGTCCTACAATCTCTGTTGGCTTCGCTACATAGATGACGTGTTTTGTCTATGGACTGGCCCACAGGACTCTCTCATCGCCTTCACTGATCATCTCAATTCTGTTCGTACTGAGCTCCAATTCACACTGAACTTCAGTACATCCCAAATCTCTTTTCTAGACACCCTTGTCATTAGAAACCCAGATGGAGGCCTCAGCACTGACCTCTTCTCCAAACCCACCGATACTAACAGTCTTTTGCACTACCACAGTTGTCATCCGATTTCTACTAAAAATAGCCTGCCCCGGTCGCAATTTAAACGGGTGTCACGTATTGTCTCTAATCCTGAACTTCTGGCCACGCGTCTTGATGACATGTCGCGAAAATTTATAGCAAGACAATACCCCAGCAATTTACTTGCCAAAGAGAGGACGCTGGCTCTCAGTCCATCCCCTAACCCCACATCAACAACCAAACCAGAACGGGTTCCCTTTGTTCACACCCACCATCCGGCCATGCCCATTGTCTACAACACCATTCGCAAACACTGGTCTCTTCTGCATAACGCATACCCACACATAGAAGCCTTTCAGACACCGCCTCTCATGTGTAAACGTAGACCAAACAATATCAGGGACCGAGTTGTTAAAGCAGACCTCGGCAGTTTCACCAGGTTACCACGTCAGACCTTTTTGGGCACTGAAAGGTGGGGGACATAGCCTTGTCTCAATTGCGCTTGCTGCTCCAATGTGATCAAATCTAACACTATCACCCACCCCCACTCCGGCAAATTGATCCCAATTAGGGGATTTTTCACTTGTGAAACCAATAACGTGGTATACGCCGTGAAATGCCCGTGTGGGCTTCTCTACGTGGGGGAGACAACGCAGCATATCCGCGAACGTATATCCAGTCACAAGTCCACCATTAGGTGTAAGAAAACCTGGCTCCCCCTCCCATACCATTTTGTAGCAGCCAACTACTCAGTGTCCCAATTACGCTTCCAAGTGCTAGAACAGGTCGAGCGCCCCAGACGGGGTGGTAATCACATAAAGTTATTACGCCAATGTGAATCCTACTGGATTTTTACCTTGCAGACACTCACGCCGAAAGGTCTCAACAGGGAACTTGATTTGGTTTGATTAATATTTTTCCTCAGGTGGCCACGTGATCTCCTGCTCAGCCATATGTTATTGCATACCATATTGTGTCCATTTTATTGTATGTTCTCAGCCTTATTTACGCTTTCCTTCCCTTATGTAGGTGTAAGCATGCTGACCTTCTTTATTTCCATTTCACTAACCTATCCTCCTACTTACAGGTAGCCTGAATACCGTTATCCCAATACGCTCCACTGGGGTAAGTACCCAGACCAGTCTGTATTTTTATTTTTTATTCTTTTTTATTTTTTACTTTTTATTATTTTTTATTTTTTATTTTTTATATTTTTTATTTTTTATTTTTTATTTTTTATTTCTTTATTTTTATTATTATTTTTATTTTATTTTATTTTTTTATAATTTTTTTATTATTTTTTATTTATTACTATTATTTTTATTTTTATTTTGATCCTTATCCTTTATCTTGATTTTCACTTTCTACTTATTTTCACTCATTTTTTCTTTATATTTTTCCTTTTGTTACCATTATCATTTTTGATCTTGTTTGCTTCTCTTGTATTTACTGATTCGCAATTACATTGTGGTATTTCTACATTGCGGCTTTTTTTTCAATATTTTTTTCAACATTTTCAACCTTTTTCAACTTTTTTTTTCAACATTTTTTCAACATTATTTTTCAGTTTTTAACTTCATTTCTTTCTTCATTCCATCATTTGCATTTATTTCTATTTATATTTATTTTTATTTGTATTTATTTTTATTATTTTTATTCTTGCAATTTTGGACACATTTTTCCCATTATTCTCTTACATTCCTTTTTCTTTATTTTGTTATTATTTATCCATTATTTTTCTCATCATTCTTCCCTTCATCCTCTTTGTCGTCCATTAGCTTCATCCCCGCTTCTTCCCCCTTTACAAACCCCCCCCGTTTTCCCTACACTATACGGCCCTCTTGGCTCCAATACAGCTGCTTTTCTGTTACTATTGCAGCATCTTCATCCCCTCTTCTTCCCCCTCTACAGACCCCCCCTGTTTTCTCTACATTACACGGCCCCCTTGGCTCCAATACAGCTGCATTTCTGTTTCTATTGCAGCATCTTATCATATCACACTGCGCAGGCGCCGCTCCTACTTTGCCCCTGTCTTTTTGCTTGGCCACCGCCGCTGTGCGCACGCGCCGACTGCTCCCACATACTCCGCCCCCCTTCCTGTCTCCAGGCTTCTGCCTAACTTCAGAGCGCACGCGTGAGTAGCGCTCTCTCCTCACCCCGGCGCCCTGCACGTCACAGGTGCGCGGCTGCTCCTTATGCGGTCCACAGTGCGCACGCGCGGTGCGTCTACTGTCGGCCCTTTTTTAGTACAGGAGCGCTCTTTTGCGCCTGCGCTCCTGTGCGTTCCACCTCGTCCCCCACACACCACGCTGACGCCAGCTTCTTTCCCGCCCCCTCTTATTTCCGGTCCCGGGTGCATTTATACATGGCCACCTCACACAGGCTATACCACCGCTGCTGCTCCTCCTGACACAGGACCCACCAGGTATGCCACATACTGTTGTTTACACACTCACCCACTTTCTTACTACTTTTTATGCCACTTATACCAACCAGCCCCTTACCCTTAGTTCTTACAGGGACCCCATTCCCTATCCGTGCCATTCCGGATCCATGCTATTCTCCTACAAGTGGTACGTGGTATTGTTGTTTTATAATCTCTCCCTGCCCCTTCCCCTACTCCCCCTGCCTATAACAGCTGTTGCGCTGCGTTTTGCTTTTATTGCTTTTATTTCTTTAGTCATTTATTTATATTTCCTCTCCTCACCTTCTCAGGAGCCTATGTGTCCCTCTGGACGTTCGCTCACTCTTCTTTTCTTCTTGAAGGTCAGTTTTGTGATACACTTTGCATGCTATGTGTGTTTACTATTATTTATCGCTACATGTGCTACTTCACATATGGGTACAGTATCATTGTTTTGGTTATATGCCTGATTTAAGATTGTTATCCATCCTCTTTTGCCCACGCCTCCTTGTTCCACAGCGGTACATCACGATCATTGATAATCTGCTTTAGGGCTAGTCTTGTAAGACATTTTTTGTACAAATTTTGTACATCTCTGTAGATATTTTTGTTGTTTTTGTAAATCTTGTATATATTGTATATATCTGATTGTGTTGTTTATTTAGTATAGTGTAACTATACATGTACAATTTTGCTTTGTTTGATATTATTTCTAATATTTTGTCTTTTTTGCATTTTTTCAGTGAGGTTTGACAAAGGCCTATATGGTCGAAACGTTACCTCAGCTACTATCTGTATCACTGTGGTGTTCCTATTAAAAGACTCTTCACATTCATAATGCAAATATACAAATTGAGTGCGGTTGTTTTCTTCAATTTTTGAATGGTCTGGATTTCTCCAAGTTCAACCAGCACCTTCCTCATTTAATTCAGAGTGCACGTCATTTCTTCTATAATGTCCTAGTACTGGTTCAGTTCTCTGTTGGATCTTTCAGATGACCTGTCTACTCCAGCAAAAGCTAAGTCCCTGCTAGCTTATTTGTTTACCATTGTTTTTTTGTCCAGCTTGCTATCATGATTCTGCCTCGCTAGCTGGAAGCTCTGGGATGCAGAGTGGCACCTCCACGCCATGAGTCAGTGTGGGGTCTCTTTTGCACACTCTGCGTGGTTTTTTGATAGTTTTTTATGCAGACCGCAAAGATACCTTTTCTATCCTCAAGTCTGTTTAGTTAAGTCTGGCCTCCTTTGCTGAAACCTATTTCATTCCTGTGTTTGTGACTTCCATCTTAACTCACAGTCAATATGTGTGGGGGGCTGCCTTTCTCTTTGGGGGAATTTCTCTGAGGCAAGTTAGGCCTTATTTTCTATCTTTAGGGGTAGTTAGCTCTTAGGCTGTGAAGAGGCGTCTAGGCAGAGTCAGGTACGCTCCACGGCTATTTCTAGTTGTTGTGATAGGATTAGGGGTTGCGGTCAGCAGAGCTCCCACTTCCCAGAGCTTGTCCTGTATTACTAGTTTGCTCATCAGGTCATTCCTAGTGCTCCTAACCACCAGGTCATCATAACAGATACCTTCCTCCCCTCATTGTGTTCCTGGAGCCCCTAGAGAGCAGTCGCATCAGCAGATGCTCCTGCTCTCCACGGGAGATCGTCGTGGGACACTCGTTTTAATAGGATTTCTGTGGATCAGGGAGTATATTGGTTGTTTATTATTTTAATATTTTTTACAGATGACAATGGCTTCGGGGATCAAGGTGACAAGTGATGGTGAGTATGTACTCTATGTTATATGTACTGTATGTCTGTATGTATGTTGTATGTATGTACATACTGTATGTGGCATGTTGCATGTCACATGTTGCATGATGCTGCATGTCATTGCATGTCGCATGCAGCATGACACATGTCATCGCATGTCATCGCATGGTGCAAGTTGCAATGCATCACATGGTGCATGTCTTCGCATTGTGCATGTCATATGTCGCATGTTGTCGCATGGTGCATGTCGTCGCATGTTGCATGTTGTCGAATGTCATCCCATGGAGCATGTCGGCGCATGGTGCATGTCGTCGCATGGTCCATGTCGCATGTCGTCGCATGGTGCATGTCGACGCATGGTGCATGTCGACGCATGGTGCATGTCGTCGCATGGTGCATGTTGCCGCATGGTGCATGTCGCATGTTGTCACATGTCGTATGTTGCATGTTGTCGCATGTCACATGTCGTCGCATGCTGCATGTCATTGCATGTCGTATGTTGCATTTTGTCACATGTCGCATGTTGTTACATGTCACATGGTGTGTGTTGTATGTATGTATGTATCTATGTACTGTATATGTGTATTTTTTTTTTATTACATTCAACACATTAGCCGGATGATGGGACTACTACTGTCCCATCATTGGCTAATGTGTCACTCACTGTCACTGTAGCAGGCAGAGCCCGATGGGACTTGTAGTCCCATCGGACAATGCCTGCACACAGAGAGACACACACACACACACCTCCAGAGACCACCTCACCCCTCGCAGCAGACCCAGCACATATCGGCGCCGGCATCAGAGCCCCGGCGCCGGCTCCCACATACCGGCGCCGGCACACAGAGCCCTGGCACCGGCACGCAGAGCCCCGGCACGCACCCCCACATACCGGCGCCAGCGCAGAGCTCCGGCTCCGGCCCCCCACCCCCACATACCGGCGCCGGCACACACAAACAGACCCCAGCGCCTGCACAATCAGATTCCCTGCCTAGCCCCGCCCACCCCCAGCACAGCCCCTCAGGCAGCCCCGCCCACAGCCCAGTCACTCTTGATGAGTGACTGCTGACTGTGAGGCTGGCTCACGCCTGCTGCTGATGTCACGTCAATTTCCAGAGTCTGGAAATTGATGTGACGTCGGCAGAAATAAGCGGTGGCTGCAGCCAGGGGGTCATGTGACCCAGACTCAGCCACCGGAATAGCACCGCTCACAGGCGAAAATGGCAACGGAAGGTATTTGCACAATTCATCAGGGGCCCCGGGGGGATACATTGGGGGGTTGACTGAAAGTAGTGGACAACCCCTTTAAGCGGTTAAGAATTGAACGTCAGTCAGTCCGAAAAATTAGGAAAACTTTGAAAGTGTCCCCAAGTGTAGTAGCAAAAACCATTAAGCGCTACAAAGAAACTGGCTCACATGAGGACCGCCCCAGAAAATGAAGACCAAGAGTCACCTCCACTTCTGAGGATAAGTTTATCCAAGTCACCAGCCTCAGAAATCGCAGCTCAGAGTTGAGACCAGGTCAATGCCATACACATTTCTAGCAGCAGACACATCTCTAAAAGAACTGTTAAGAGGCAACTTTGTGCAGCAGGCGTTAATGGTAAAATAGCTGCTAGAAAACCACTGCTAAGGACAGGCAACAAGCAGAAGAGACTTGTTTGGGTTAAAGACCACAAGGAATGGACATTAGACCAGTGGAAATCTGCTTTGGTCTAATGAGTCCAAATTTGAGATCTTTGTTTCCAACCACCGTGTCTTTGTGCGACTCAGAAAAGGTGAACAGTTGGACTCCTGGTTCCCACCGTGATGCATGGCGGAGGAGGTGTGATGGTGTGGGGGTGATTTGCTGATGACACTGTTGGGGATTTATTCAAAATTGAAGGCATACTGAACCAACATGGCTACCACAGCATCTTGCAGCGGCATGCTATTCCATCCAGTTTGTGTTTAGTTGGACCATCATTTATTTTTCAACAGGACAATGACCCCAGGCAGTGAAAGGGCTATTTGACCAAGAAGGAGAGTGATGGTGTGATATGCCAGATGACCTGGTTTGGGGTGAGCTGGACCGCAGAGTGAAGGCAAAAGGGCCAACAAGTGCTAAGCATCTCTGGGAACTCCTTCAAGATTGTTGGAAGACCATTTCTGGTGACTACCTCTTGAAGCTAATCAAGAGAATGCCAAGTGTGTGCAAAGCTGTCATCAAAGCAAAAGGTGGCTACTTTGAAGAACCTAGAATATAAGACATATTTTCAGCTGTTTCACACTTTTTTGTTAAGTATATAATTCCACATGTGTTAATGCATAGTTTTGATGCCTTCAGTGTGAATTTACAATTTTCCTAGTCATGAAAATACAGAAAAATTTTTAAATGAGAAGGTGTTTCCAAACTTTTGGTCTGTACTGTATATTGTAGGGGATGTACTTGCTTAGGTGCAGCGGGTGGCAATCAGCAGGCACGTTCCTTTAAAAGTTCACAGGGTTTATTGCTCCACAAACCCACAAAACAAAACAGAAAAAAAAATAGCCTTTAGGTCAGGCAAAAGAAAGTACAAGTGACCAGTACTGCAGGCTCAGTCCTGGAGCCTCAACACACACTGGAGGCTTCCACCTCCCCACATACAGGCCCTGTGTTGAGCAGTAGCCTAGATTATATAGCTATAACAACACCCAGGAACCTATCACATGATTAATCACGTGGTCGTGACATCATCGCAGGTCCGTAAACACATATATTGGTATGGTGATGTCCTTACTGAGGGGTGAGGTATATGGGTAGTCAGACCCTCCTATCTCTCACAGTTACCCGTAACCTGGACCTGAGTGTACTAAATGATCCCTTAGTGCTTATGTGCATTAAAGAAAACACGCCAGGTTACATCACAGAGACAAGCCATCTCTGTGACATATACCTCCCATCGACTACATGAGCCTTAGACACTCTACATACCTCCCCCTCTGCCTCAAGCCATGGAGCTTGGCACTTCCCCCACTAGACAAGGGATTCTTGAGAAGGCATCAGCATTAACGTGTAGCTTCCCTGCCCTATGTTCTACATGTAAGCTGAAATCCTGCAGGGCTAAGAACCAGCGGGTGACCCTAGCATTTCTACCCTTTGTTTCACTCATCCATCTGAGTGGGGCTTGGTCAGATATCAATCTAAACTTACACCCTACCAGATAGTATCATAACATGTCCACCGCCCACTTTATGGCCAAGCACTCCTTCTCTATGACTGAGTAATTCCTTTCACATGAAGATAGCTTCCTACTCAAGTAGAGAACAGGATGCTCCTCCCCATGTATCTCCTGGGAAAGGACTGCTCCTACCCCAACATCTGAAAAGTCTGTCTGAAGAATAAACTCTTTCTTAAAGTCCGGGGCCACCAGAACGGGTTGCTTAAACAAAGCCCTTTTCATTTCTTGGAAAGCTGAAGATCGGTCAGAGGCGCAGCCACCATGGCGAAGTTTTGGATGAACCTCCTGTAATATCCCACGATCCCCAGGAAGGCTGTAACTTGCTTTTTGGAGAATGGTCTTGGCCATGTTTGAATTGCCTCCACTTTACTGATTTGGGATTTTATTTCACCATGACCCACTACATATCCCAGGTACATGACTTCTTTTTTACCGAAGGAACACTTCTTCAGGTTTTTTGTAAACCCCGCCTCCCTTAGAGCATCAAACACTGCTTTGACCTTTTCCAGATGACTCTCCCAGTCCATGCTAAAGATGATGATATCATCCAGGTACACAGCAGCATATGGCTTATGAGGTGCAATGATTCTATTCAAAGCCCTCTAGAAGGTCGCCGGAGCTCCCTGCAGGCCAAACGGCATCCGGACGTACTGGAAGCATCCGTCTGGTGTAGAAAACACAGTCTAATCCTTGGCTTCCTGTGCCATGGGGATCTGCCAATATCTCTTTGTCAAATCCAAGGTGGTTATGTACCTGGTTGGCCCAAGTATTTCAATAAGCTCATCTACATGTGGCATGGGATATGAGATGAACTTGGAGACCTCATTCAGCTTCCGATAGTCATTGCAGAACCTCCATTCACCATCAGGTTTTGGGAACAGGACAATTGGGCTTGACCTACCGCTCTTGGATTCCTCAATTACCCCAAGCTTTGACATACATGTCACCTCCTTGGAGATTACTTCTTGATGGGCCTCAGGAATTCAATAAGGCTTCATGTTCACCCGCATATGTGGCTCTGTCAGGATTTCGCTCTATACTATACAACGCACTGTGTTTTTTGCTGCCATGCATAGCGCCTTTTTGTATTACCAAACAACTCAATCTTGGTTTCATAAGTCCACAGGACCTTCTTCCAAAAAGAAATTGGCTTCTCCAAATGTGCTTTTGCATACCTCAGCCGACTCTGTTTGTGGCGTGCTTGCAGAAACGGCTTCTTTTGCATCACTCTCCCATACAGCTTCTCCTTGTGCAAAGTGCATTGTATAGTTGACCGATGCACAGTGACACCATCTGCAGCAAGTTGATGCTGCAGCTCTCTGGAGGTGGTCTGAGGATTGTCCTTGACTGATCTCACCATTCTTCTTCTCTGCCTTTCTGATGTTTTTCTTGGCCTGCCACTTCTGGCCTTAACAAGAACTGTACCTGTGTTCTTCCATTTCCTTACTATGTTCCTCACAGTGGAAATTGACAGGTTAAACCTGTGAGACAGCTTTTTGTATCCTTCCCCTGAACAACTATGTTGAATAATCTTTGTTTTCAGATCATTTGACAGTTGTTTTGAGGAGCCCATGATGCCACTCTTCGGAGGAGATTCAAACAGGAGAACAACTTGCAAGTGGCCACTTTAAGTAGCTTTTCTCATGATTGCATACACCTGGCTATGAAGTTCAAAGCTCAATGAGGTTACAAAACCAAAAAAGTGCTTTAGTAAGTCAGTAAAAAGTAGGTAGGAGTATTTAAAACAAGAAAATGATAAGGGTGCCCATACTTATGCACCTGTCAACTTTTGTTTGAATGCAGATTGCACATTTTCTGTTAGTACAATAAGCCTCATTTCAAGGCAGAAACATTACTGTGTCCAACAGTTATTAGATATATGAAACTGAAATAGCTGTTGCAAAAAAAACAATTTTTATAAAACATTAAGCTTAAGATTAATTGGGGTGCCCAAACTTTTTCATATGACTGTATCTGAAGAAGAATAACCTCAGTCATGACCCAATATCAGCATGGGTTTTCTAGGGACGATTCCTGTCAGACTAATCTGATCAATTTCTATGAAGAGGTAAGTTCTGGACTGGACCAAGGGAACGCAGTGGATGTAGTGTACATGGACTTTTCAAAAGCTTTTGATATGGTGCCACACAAAAGGTTGATACATAATTGAGAATAATGGGGATAGTGGAAAATATGTGTAAGTGGGATAAGAGCTGGCTCAGGGATAGGAAACAAAGGGTGGTTATTAATGGAGCACACTCGTACTGGGTCGCGGTTAGCAGTGGGGTACCACAGGGGTTGGTATTGGGCCCCCTTCTTTTTAACATATTTATTAATGACCTTGTAGGGGGCATACAGAGCAGAATTTCAATATTTGCAGATGACACTAAACTCTGCAGGGTAATCAACACAGAGAAGGACAATTTTATATTACAGGATGATTTATGTAAACTAGAAGCTTGGGCTGATAAATGGCAAATAAGCTTTAATGAGGATAAATGTAAGGTTATGCACTTGGGTAGAAGTAGTAAGATGTATAACTATGTGCTTAATTGTAAAACACTGGGCAAAACCGTCAATGAAAAAGACCTGGGTGTATGGGTGGATGACAAACTCACATTTAGTGGCCAGTGTCAGGCAGCTGCTACAAAGGCAAATAAAATAATGGGATGCATTAAAAGAGGCATAGATGTTCATAAGGAGAACATAATTTTACCTCTATACAAGTCACTAGTTTGACCACACTTAGAATACTGTGTATAGTTCTGGTCTCCGGTGTATAAGAAAGACATAGCTGAACTAGAGCGGGTGCAGAGAAGAGTGACCAAGGTTATTAGAGGACTGGGGAGTCTGCAATACCAAGATAGGTTATTACACTTGGGGCTATTTAGTTTGGAAAAATGAAGGCTAAGGGGTGGTCTTATTTTAATGTATAAATATATGAGGGGACAGTACAAAGACCTTTCTGATGATCTTTTTAATCATAGACCTGAGACAGGGACAAGAGGGCATCCTCTACGTCTGGAGGAAAGAAGGTTTAAGCACAATCACAGATGTGGATTCTTTACTGTAAGAGCAGTGAGACTATGGAACTCTCTGCCGTATGATGTTGTAATGAGGGATTCATTACTAAAATTTAAGAGGGGATTGAATATCTTTCTTGAAAAGTATAATGTTACAGGTTATATATACTAGATTCCTAGATAGGGCGTTGATGTAGGGAACTAGTCTGATTGCCGTATGTGGAGTCAGGAAGGAATTTGTTTCCCCAATGTGGAGCTTACTCTTTGCCACATGGGTTTTTTTTGCCTTCCTCTGGATCATCATGTATGGGCATGTTAGGTTAGGCTATGGATTGAACTAGATGGACTTAAAGTCTTCCTTCAACCTTAATAACTATGTTACTATGTTACAAGAACTCGGTCTTCCATCTGTGCAGGCGTAGAGGACTCTGGCTGCAGCCATTTTTGGGCCAGTGCAACAGGTCAAACATTTAGGAGCGAGGCGGTTTGTCCCAGTGATAGGCCCAGTGGTGAACTCGCTGTGCCCTGACAGTCAGTCTCACACCCAAACGTGCGAGAATATCAGCTTTCAGTTGGTGATACTCCTTAGCATCCTGCAAGGTCAAGTCATAGTATGCTTTCTTGGGTTCCCCCGTACGGTATGGCGCCAGCACCTCTGCTCACTGCTCTGGCGGAAGTTTATTCCTCTCAGCGACACTCTCAAATACCATCAGGAAGGCCTCAACATCATCCCCGGGTGTCATTTTCAGCAATGTGCATCTTACCGCCTTCTGGACGTGGGCGTCATCAGCCAGACCTGGGGTTGGGGCGCTCGTCCTGCCCTGGATGGTGCTTGCCAGAAGCTATATCTGCTGCTGTTGCTCCTGCTGGCTCTGTTGTATCTGCTGCAACAACAGCCTGTTGGTCTCTTGCTGCTTTGATTGTGGCTGGACCAAGTGTTTCAGCAGGTCCTCCATTTTTTCCGGCAATTCTTGCAGGCTTGCTACAGACTTAACCCAGGACATGCAGTAACAATCTCACGTCTCTGCCACCTGCTGTACCTAAGAGAGTACAACCCCTACAATTGGTGCTAGACGTGCAGGCAGCATTCCCAGCAATCAGGAGGCACGTTCCTTTAAAAGTTCACCGGGTTTATTGCTTCACAAACCCACAAAATCAAGCAGAAATAAAAATAGCTTTTAGCTCAGGCAAAAGAAAGTGCAAATGACCAGTACTGCAGGCTCAGTCCTGGAGCCTCGACACACACTGGAGGCTTCCACCTCCCCACATACAGGCCCTTTATTAAGCAGTAGCCTACATTATATAGCTATAACCACACCCAGGAACCTATCACATGATTGGTCACGTGGTCGTGACATCACCACAGGTCCTCAAACACATATAGAGGTACGGTGATGCCCCTACCGAGGGGTGAGTTATATTGATAGCCAGACCATGCCTTCTCTCACAGCTACCCATAACCCGGACCTAAGTGTACTAAACGATCCCTTAGTGCTTAAGTGCATTAAAGAAAACACCCAGGGTTGCATCACAGAGACAAGCCATCTCTGTGACACATACCTCCCATTTGACTATACGACCCTTAGCCATGCTGAAATATTTGTATATATATTTATATATATACCTATAATATGCTATATATATATATATATACTAGACTGTGGCCCGATTCTAATGCATCGGGTATTCTAGAATATGCATGTCCCCGTAGTATATGGACAATGATGATTCCAGAATTCGCGGCAGACTGTGCTCGTCACTGATTGGTCGAGGCAACCTTTATGACATCATCGTTGCCATGGCAACCATTATGACATCTACGCCGATACTGTGCCCGTCGCTGATTGGTTGAGGCAACCTTTATGACATCATCATCGCCATGCTGTGCCCGTCGCTGATTGGTCGAGGCCTGGCGGCCTCGACCAATCAGAGACGCGGGATTTCCAGGACAGACAGACAGACAGACAGAAAGACAGACAGACAGACAGACAGACGGAAAAACCCTTAGACAATTATATATATAGATATATATATAGGTATATATACCCATACATACACATACATGCACACATACACTCTCATAAGTGGTTAAGCGTTTGCTATATTAAAACTTGATGAGCAGAATGGACATTGGCTTACTGGAACTCTTATCGCTGCTCCCACAATATACACTGCGCAAGCATGGAAAACAATAAACACTGCTCAAGCGCGGGATATACAGTGACATGGGGGCAGCCCCGGGAACAATTCAAATTGAGAGGGTGTGGACAAGCCTGACTGAATGCAATGAAGCACACTTCTATGAATAATGGGCAGGAAAGATATCTATATACATAAGAGGCATCGTGATTACTCGCTAATCCCGCCCCTGCACAGTAGCTCCGCCCCCACCACATCACCACACATAATCCCGCCCCCCACCACATTACCACACACAATCCGCACCACATCACCACACACAATCCCGCCACCCACAAATCCCGCCCCCCACCAAATCACCACACATAATCCCGCCCCCACCACATCACCACACATAATCCCGCCCCCACCACATCACCACACATAATCCCGCCCCCCCACCACATTACCACACATAATCCCACCCCCACCACATTACCACACATAATCCCGCCCGCCCCACCACACTACTACAGATAAATCCGCTCCCCCACCACATTACCACACATAATCCCGCCCCACCACATTACCACACATAATCCCGCCCCCCACCACATTACCACACATAATCACGCCCCCCACCACATCACCACACACAATCCCGCCCCCCCACCACATTACCACACATAATCCCGCCCCCCACCACATTACCACACATAATCACGCCCCCCACCACATCACCACACACAATCCCGCCCCCCCACCACATCACCACACATAATCCTGCCCCCCACCACATTTCCACAGATAGTCCCGCCCCACCACATTACCACACATAATCCCGCCCCCCACCACATTACCACACATAATCCCGCCCCCCACCACATTACCACACATAATCCTGCCCCCCCACCACATTACCAAAGATAGTCCCGCCCCCCACATTACCAAACATAATCCCTCCACCCACCACTTTACCACACATAATCCCGCCCCCCACCACATCACCACACATAATCTTGCCCCCACCACATTACCACACACAATCCCATACCCACCACATCAGCACACGCAATCCCGACCCCCACCCCATTACCACACATAATCCCGCCCGCGCCACCACACTACCACAGATAATTCCGCCCCCCACCACATAACCACACACAATCATGCCCCCCACTACATCACCACACCCAATCCCGCCCCCCACAACATCACCACACATAATTCTGCCCGCCCACCACATCACCACACATAATCCCGCCCCCTCACCACATTACCACACATAATCCTGCCCCCTAGCACATCACCACACACAATCCCGCCCACCCACCACATCGCCACACATAATTCTGCCCGCCCACCACATCACCACACATAATACCACCCGCCCACCACATCACCACACATAATCCCGCCCCCCACCACATCACCACACATAATCCCGCCCCCCACCACATCACCACACATAATCCCACGCCCCCAACACATCACCACACATAATCCCGCCCACCCACCACATCACCACACATAATCCCGCCCCCTCAACACATTACTACACATAATCCCACCCCCCACCCCATTACCACACATAATCCCGCCCCCACCACATTACCACAGATAATTCTGCCCCCTTCACATTACCACACATAATCCCGCCCACACCACATTACCACATATAATCCTGCCCCCCACCACATCAATACACATAATCCCGCCCCCCACATTACCACACATAATCCCCCCACCACATCCCCCCACATAATCCTGCCCCCAACACATTACCACATATAATCCCGCCCCAACCAGATTACCACACATAATCCCGCCCCCCCACCACATCACCGCACATAATCCCGCCCCCACCACATCATCGCACATAATCCCGCCCCCCAACACATTACCACACATAATCCCGCCCCCCACCCCATTACCACACATAATCCAGCCTCCCACCCCATTACCACACATAATCCCGCCCCGCACCACATCATCACACATAATCCCGCCCCCTACCACATCACCACACATAATCCCACCCCCCACCACATCACCACACATAACCCTGGCCCCAACACATTACCACACACAATCCCACCCCCACTACATTACCACACACAATCCTGCCCCACCTCATCACCACACACAATCCTGCCCCCCACCCCATTACCACACACAATCCTGCCCCCCAACACATTACAACAGATATTCCCGCCCCCCACCACATTACCACACATAATCCCACCCCTACCACATTACCACACATAATCCCGCCCCCCACCACATCACCACACATAATCCTGCCCCCCACCACATCACCACACATAATACTGCCCCCCACCACATTACCACACATAATCCCGCCCCCCCACATCACCACACATAATCCCACCCCCACCACATCACCACACATAATCCCACCCCCACCACATTACCACACACAATCCCATACCCATCACATCAGCACACACAATCCCGCCCCCCACCCCATTACCACACATAATCCCACCACATTACCACACATAATCCCGCCCCCACCACATTACTAAAGATAATTCCACTCCCTCACCACATTACCACACATAATCCAGCCCCCCACCACATCACCACACATAATTCTGCCCCCCACCACATTACCACACATAATCCCGCCCCCCACCACATTACCACACATAATCCTGCCCCCCACCTCATTACCACACATAATCCCGGCCCCCACCACATCACCACTCATAATCCCACCCTCAACACATCACCACACATAATCCCCCCACCACATCACCACACATAATCCCACCCCCTACCACATTGCCACTCACAATCCGCACATCACCACACATAATCCCTCCCCCCACAAATCCCACCCCCCACAACATCACCACACATAACCCCACCCCCCCACCACATCACCACACATAATCCCACCCCACCATATTACCACACATAACCTTGCCCGCCCCACCACACTACTACAGATAATTCCGCCCCCCCCACCACATTACCACACATAATCCTGCCCCCCACAACATTACCACACATTATCCCGCCCCCACCACATCACCACACATAATTCTGCCCCCCCACCACATCAGCACACATAAACCCAACCCCACCACATTACCACACATAATCCCTCCCACCCCACCACACTACTACAGATAATTCCGCCCCCCACCACAATACCACACATAATCCCGCCCCCCCACATTACCACACATAATCCAACCTCCCCACCACATCACCGCACATAATTTCACCCCCCAACACATTACCACACATAATCCCGCCCCCCCACGCCATTACCACACATAATCCCGCCCCCACGCCATTACCACACATAACCCAGCCCCCCACCCCATTACCACACATAACCCCGCCCCCCACCTCATTACCACACATAATCCCGCCCCCACCACATTACCACAGATAATCCCGCCCCCACCACATTACCACACATAATCCCGCCCCCCACCACATTACCACACATAATCCCACCCCAACACATTACCACACATAATCCCACCCCCCAACCACATTAACACACACAATCCCGCCCCACCACACGCAATCCCGCCCCCCCAACACATCACCACACATAATCCCGCCCCCCACCACATCACCACACATAATCCCGCCCCCAACACATTACCACACACAATCCCACCCCCACCACATTACCACACACAATCCCGCCCCACCACATCACTACACACAATCCCGCCCCCCCACTCTATTTCCACACATATTCCTGCCCCCCACCACATTACCACAGATAGTCCCACCCCCCACCACATTACCACACATAATCCCGCCCCCCACCACATTACCACACATAATCTTGCCCCCCACCACATTACCACACATAATCCCACCCCCCCACCCCATTACCACACTTAACCTTCCCCCCCACCACATTACGACAGATAGTCCTTCACCCCACCACATTACTACACATAATCCTGCCCCCCATTCCTTTACCACACATAATCCCGCCCCCCCACCACATCACCACACATAATCCCGCCCCCCACATCACCACACATAATCCCACCCCCCACCACATTACTACACATAATCCCACCCCCACCACATTACCACACATAATCCCACCCCCACCACATTACCGCACATAATCCCGCCCCCCTCCACATCACCACACATAATCCCACCCCCCACCAAATTACCACACATAATCACGCCCCACCACCACATCACCACACATAATCCTGCCCCCCACATCACCAAACATAATCCCACCGCACCACCACATCACCACACAATATCCCGCCCCCCACCACATCACCACACAAAATCCCACCCCCACCAAATTACCACACATAATCACGCCCCCCATTACATCACCACACATAATCTTGCCCCCCCCACATCACCACACATAATCCCGCCCCACCACATTACTACACATAATCCCACCCCCACCACATTACCACCCATAATCCCGCCCCCCACCACATCACCACACGTAATCACGCCCCCAACACATCACCACACATAATCACGCCCCCCACCCCATTACCACACATAATCCTTCCCCCCCACCCCATTACCACACATAATTCCCCCACCACATCACCACACATAATCCCACCCCCCACCCCATTACCACACATAATCCTGCCCCCCAACACATCACCACACGTAATCATGCCCCCCACCTCATTACCACACATAATCCTGCCCCCCCACCCCATTACCACACATAATCCCGCCCCCCACATCACCACACATAATCCCGCCCCCCACATTACCACACATAATCCCGCCCCCCAACACATCACCACACATAAACCCGCCCCCCATCCCTTTGCCACACATAATCCCGCCCCCCCACCACATCACCACTCTTAATCCCGCCCCCAACACATCACCACACTATTGTTATTAATTTCATTTCAAGTTAATTTACCACCTGCGTAAGCGCTATTGAATGTTGTCATTATTTACTTTAGTTTAATCACCAGCAGCGTTAATTAGATAGCAATGAGCGTTCCGAGCGTTAGCTGGCTGGAAACATCTAGTAACTCTATAAAGTGTTTTGTTAGAAGGATTACTGAGGCAATTTCAAAGGGAAGACATGTTAGTGATGCACATTGCATCACTAACAGCAGAATGGGACATCTCATATGTTATAATCGACAAGATAGATTCCCTTTAGGCTATGTTTCCACGGTCAGGAGGGGCGGCGGTATCGTCGCAGCGGCGAAGCCGCTCGGCGCTAAGCCCCGCCCCCTTAATGGGACGCGATCATGCCGGATGTGTTAACTCTTCACATCCGGGATGATCGCTCGCTCCCATAGGGCCCTGTGATATGCCTTGCGGGGACGCTGCGTCCCCGCAAGGTGTACGGGCATGCTGCGATCTGAAAAGACGCGCAGCATGTCCGTAGTTGCAGGGCCGCCGCGTGCGGGTTTCCACGCATAGTGGAGATGGGATTTCATAAAATCCCCTCCACTATGCAGGAACATCTGGACGCTGCTTGTTTGACGCTGCAGCGCTGCGCAGCGTCAAACAAGCAGCGTTTCCTGAACGTGGAAACATACCCTTAAGCATATCAAAATGTGAAAATGAAACGCCTAATAAATATGTAGTTCAAGATAAATCTCAATTAGACAACTATTACATGTATTAAATTATATAATCCAGACAATAAAGTATAATTCTAAAGATTGTAAGTGTGAATATCAATTTCCTCTGGTTTCTTAAGTGCATTATCAAGCCACTGTTGTTCATAAAAGAAGTAATTTCAAAAGCAAAATAGTTTTAGTGATACCTTAATATATAAATACAGGTTTAACAAATGAGAATTCATACTTTAGAATACTAAGTTCAAAAAGTAAATTTCATGAAAATGCATAAAATACAAAATATAACTTCATGAATCTTACATGACTGACTTCAATTTGTCTTTAAATGTGCTTTGTTTAAGTTTTACTTATCAAGCATAACACTATACAGTAAAAAAGATACAATTTAGATATATTTTACATGTATTTGTCAGAACATTTCTATAGAGCTAAATTTATCCCTTTATCCACATTGATGATTTTTACCATTCTCACCACTGTCAATTTGTGAGGTTATAATTCTGGAATGCTTCAGCGAATCCCAGTGATTCTGTTTTTCTGTGACATATTGTACTTCATAATAGTGATAAAATTTCTTTGATATGACTAAGGCTGGTTTCACACTTGCGTTTGGAGCAGCTGCGGAGGGCTGCGGACTTCCTCCGTGAAGCCCCGCCCTCCGCCGCTAGCTCCACCTACTTCTGCATGCGGCCGGCATGCGGCCTGTGTACCTATATTTAACATTAGGTACGCAGGTCGTGCGGCTGTATGCGGAGGCTGCCGCATGCGTCGTTTTGACGCTGCGGCGACCAGCATAGGACGCAGCCTGTAGCATTTTTTTTTATCTGCAGCATCAAAACGACGCATGCGGCAGCCTCCGCATACAGCCGCATGACCTGCGTACCTAATGTTAAAGATAGGTACGCAGGCCGCATGCGGGTGGCATGCAGAAGTAGGCGGAGCTAGCGGCGGAGGCCGGGGCTTCACGGAGGAAGTCCGCAGCCCTCCGCAGCTGCTCCAAACGCAAGTGTGAAACCGGCCTTAATTTGTGAAAAAAAAGGAAATTTGGCAAAAATTTAGAAAATTTTGCAATTTTCAAACTTCGAATTTTCATGACCTTAAACCACAGAGATATTCCACAAAAATAGTTAATAAATAACATTTTCCTCATGACTACTTTATATCAGCACAATTTGTGAACCCATTTTTTTTGTTAGGAACTTGTAAGGGTTAAAAGTTGACCAGCAATTTTTCATTTTACCAACAAAATTTTACAAAACCATTTTTTAGAGACCGCATCACATGAAGTTACTTTGAGGGGTTAATATGACAGAAAATATACCAGTCTAAAAATTGCACCCCTCAAGGTGCTCAAAACCAGTTTCAAGAAGTTTATTTACCCTTCACGTGCTTCACAGCAATTTACAGAATGTGAAAGGAAAAAATGAACATTTAACTTATTTCATTAAAATGTTATTGTAGACCCGATTTTTTTATTTTCACAACAGTAACAGGAGAAATTGAACCAAAACAAATTTGTGCAATTTCTCCTGAGTACGCAGATACTCCATATGTGGGAGAAAATCATTGTATTGGAGCACAGCAGGGCTCAGTAGGGGAGCACCCCTTGACTTTTCAATGCAAAACTTGCTGGAATTAAAAGCGGACGCCATGTTGCGTTTGGAGAGCCCCTGATGTGCTTAAACAGTGAAAATACCCTACAAGTTACCTTATTTTGGAAACTAGACCCCTTAAGGAACTTATTAGATTTGTGGTGAGCACATTTCACAAAAATTCATAACACAGAGCCGTGAAAATAAAAAAATCTATTTTTTTCCACAAAAATTATATTTTAGCTCCAATTTTCTTATTTTCACAAGAGTAACAGGAGATATTGGACCCCAAAAGTTGTTGTGCTATGTCTCCTGAGTAAGCTGATACTCAATATGTTGGAGAATACCATTGTTTCAGTGAACGGCAAGGCTCAGAAGGGAAGGAGTGACGTTTTGGAATGCAGACTTTGATGGAATGGTCTGCGGGCATCATGTTGCATTTGCAGAGCCCCTGATGTTTCTAAAAAATGGAAATGCTCAACAAGTGCCCCTTTTTTGAACTGAGCTACTGTTTCCTGGTATGTGAATTTTATAATGTAGTAGCATATGTGAGTTTTGTAGTATTTGTCAGGTTGTCATACGTCAATTGTGTAGTGTTCGTCAGGTTGTCCTACGTCAGTTGTTTAAGTCAGAAATGAATTTAGTAGTCCATAGATGTGTTGTACAGTCTGAAGCATTCTTTCTTACACAGGCCATTTTTTGGGGGGCAGGTGTTGCAATGATAAATGGTGTCCTTGCGTATTTCTTTTCTGTAACACACTCAGCACCTCTCTTGCGACTTACCTTTTTTTCAGCTTTGAGGGATGTACCTAGGGAAATGTTAGCCTGGTACGATACAAGCACCTTCAGTTTCGGAAATACTGGGGCCTGCTCATTCCTGACTGCAAAATATCAGGACCTTAATCATTAACTCCTGGAGCTGAAAGTATGTCGTACCGGTCTGGCCTGCACATGTGATAGCAGAAAAGCATTGTTCATTGCCATCTGTACAATGTGCATGGCAAGCTTCTTGCACCACATCTTGGCTTTTCCCAAAGCACTATATGGCTGGATGACTTCATCAGAGAGATCAACACCCCCATGTTATTGCTGTATCCCAGTAAACAGTCTTGTTTTGTGACCTGTGTAGAGGTACCTCATACAGTGCTGAGGATGCTGCCTGTTGTGAATTTGCTTTTTGCTCCCTCTAGTGGTTACTAGTTTTTTGACTCTGGTTTTTCTGTCATTCCTTTTATCCGCACCTGGGTCGTTAGTTAGGGGTGTTGCTATATAAGCTCCCTGGACCTTCAGTTCAATGCCTGGCAACGTAGTTATCAGAGCTAGTCTGCTGTGCTCTTGTCTACTGATCCTGGTTCCAGTTATATCAGCTAAGTCTGCCTTTTGCTTTTTGCTATTTGTTTTGGTTTTGTATTTTTGTCCAGCTTGTTCCAAATCTATATCCTGACCTTTGCTGGAAGCTCTAGGGGGCTGGTGTTCTCCCCCCGGACCGTTAGACGGTTCGGGGGTTCTTGAATTTCCAGTGTGGATTTTGATAGGGTTTTTGTTGACCATATAAGTTACCTTTCTTTATTCTGCTATCAGTAAGCGGGCCTCTCTGTGCTAAACCTGGTTCATTTCTGTGTTTGTCATTTCCTCTTACCTCACCGTCATTATTTGTGGGGGGCTTCTATCCAGCTTTGGGGTCCCCTTCTCTGGAGGCAAGAAAGGTCTTTGTTTTCCTCTACTAGGGGTAGCTAGATTCTCCGGCTGGCGCGTGTCATCTAGAATCAACGTAGGAATGATCCCCGGCTACTTCTAGTGTTGGCGTTAGGAGTAGATATATGGTCAACCCAGTTACCACTGCCCTATGAGCTGGATTTTTGTATTCTGCAGACTTCCACGTTCCTCTGAGACCCTCGCCATTGGGGTCATAACAGTTTGCCAGGCCAGTATTAAATGTTTAATGCATTGCAGAAGAGGGATTATAAGAAAGAAGATTCTGAGTTTTTTTTTTTTTTTTCCTTCCCCTTTACCTCAGAGTGGCTATGCTTGCTGCAGACATGAATGTCCAGACCTTGATTACAAGTGTGGACCAGCTGGCTACTCGTGTGCAGGGCATACAAGACTATGTTATCAGAAATCCTAGGTCAGAACCTAAAATACCGATTCCTGAACTGTTTTCCGGAGACAGGTTTAAGTTTAGGAATTTCGTGAATAATTGTAAATTGTTTTTGTCCCTGAGACCCTGTTCATCAGGAGATTCTGCTCAGCAAGTAAAAATCGTTATTTCGTTCTTACGGGGCGACCCTCAGGATTGGGCTTTTTCGCTGGCGCCAGGAGATCCGGCATTGGCTGATCTTGATGCGTTTTTTCTGGCGCTCGGTTTACTTTATGAGGAACCCAATCTTGAGATTCAGGCAGAAAAGGCCTTGCTGTCTATGTCTCAGGGGCAGGACGAGGCTGAAGTGTATTGCCAAAAATTTCGGAAATGGTCCGTGCTGACACATTGGAACGAGTGTGCACTGGCCGCTAATTTTAGAAATGGCCTTTCTGAAGCCATTAAGAATGTTATGGTGGGTTTTCCCATTCCCACAGGTCTGAATGATACTATGGCACTGGCTATTCAAATTGACCGGCGGTTGCGGGAGCGCAAAACCGCAAATTCCCTCATGGTGTTGTCTGAACAGACACCTAATTCGGTGCAATGTGATAGAAAAACCGCAAATTCCCTCATGGTGTTGTCTGAACAGACACCTGATTTAATGCAATGTGATAGAATCCTGACTAGAAATGAGCGGAAAATTCATAGACGCCGGAATGGCTTGTGCTACTACTGTGGTGATTCTACACATGTTATCTCAGCATGCTCTAAACGTATAGCTAAGGTTGTTAGTCCTGTCACCGTTGGTAATTTGCAACCTAAATTTATTCTGTCTGTAACTTTGATTTGCTCACTGTCATCTTATCCTGTCATGGCGTTTGTAGATTCAGGTGCTGCCCTGAGTCTCATGGATCTCTCATTTGCTAAGCGCTGTGGTTTTACTCTTGAACCATTAGAAAATCCTATTCCTCTTAGGGGTATTGATGCTACACCATTGGCAGCAAATAAACCGCAGTATTGGACTCAGGTTACCATGTGCATGACTCCTGAACACCGCGAGGTGATACGTTTCCTGGTTTTACATAAAATGCATGATTTGGTCGTTTTAGGGCTGCCATGGTTACAGACCCATAATCCAGTCCTGGACTGGAAGGCTATGTCAGTCTCAAGTTGGGGCTGTCGTGGTATTCATGAGGATTCCCTGCCTGTGTCTATTGCTTCTTCTACGCCTTCGGAAGTTCCGGAGTATTTGTCTGATTATCAGGATGTCTTCAGTGAGTCTGAGTCCAGTGCACTGCCTCCTCATAGGGACTGTGACTGTGCTATAGATTTGATCCCAGGCAGTAAATTTCCTAAGGGAAGACTGTTTAATCTGTCGGTACCTGAACATACCGCTATGCGTTCATATATCAAGGAGTCTCTGGAAAAAGGACATATTCGTCCGTCTTCTTCCCCTCTTGGTGCGGGATTCTTTTTTGTGGCAAAAAAGGACGGATCTTTGAGACCTTGTATTGATTATCGGCTTTTAAATAAGATCACTGTCAAATTTCAGTATCCTTTACCGCTGTTGTCTGACTTGTTTGCCCGGATTAAGGGTGCCAAGTGGTTCACCAAGATAGACCTTCGTGGTGCGTACAACCTTGTGCGCATTAAGCAAGGTGATGAATGGAAAACCGCATTCAATACGCCCGAAGGTCATTTTGAGTACTTGGTGATGCCTTTTGGGCTCTCCAATGCGCCTTCAGTTTTTCAGTCCTTTATGCATGACATTTTCCGGAAGTATCTGGATAAATTTTTGATTGTTTATCTGGATGATATTTTGGTTTTTTCTGATGATTGGGATTCGCATGTGGAGCAGGTCAGGTTGGTCTTTGAAATTTTGCGTGAAAATTCTTTGTTTGTCAAGGGCTCAAAGTGTCTCTTTGGTGTACAGAAGGTTCCCTTTTTGGGGTTCATTTTTTCCCCTTCTGCTGTGGAGATGGACCCAGTCAAGGTCCGAGCTATTCTTGATTGGACTCAGCCCTCGTCAGTTAAGAGTCTTCAGAAGTTCTTGGGCTTCGCTAACTTCTACCGTCGTTTTATCGCTAATTTTTCTAGCATTGTGAAACCTTTGACGGATATGACCAAGAAGGGCTCCGATGTAGCTAACTGGGCTCCTGCTGCCGTGGAGGCTTTCCAGGAGTTGAAACGCCGGTTTACTTCGGCGCCTGTTTTGTGCCAGCCTGACGTCTCACTTCCCTTTCAGGTTGAGGTGGATGCTTCGGAGATTGGGGCAGGGGCCGTTTTGTCGCAGAGAGGCCCTGGTTGCTCTGTTATGAAACCTTGTGCCTTTTTCTCTAGGAAGTTTTCGCCTGCCGAGCGAAATTATGATGTGGGCAATCGGGAGTTGTTGGCCATGAAATGGGCATTTGAGGAGTGGCGTCATTGGCTCGAGGGTGCTAAGCATCGTGTGGTGGTCTTGACTGATCACAAAAATCTGATGTATCTCGAGTCTGCTAAACGCCTTAATCCGAGACAGGCCCGCTGGTCATTGTTTTTCTCCCGCTTTGATTTTGTTGTCTCGTATTTACCAGGTTCAAAGAATGTGAAGGCCGATGCTCTTTCTAGGAGCTTTGTGCCTGATGCTCCTGGAGTCGCTGATCCTGTTGGTATTCTTAAAGATGGAGTTATCTTGTCAGCTATTTCTCCGGATCTGCGACGTGTGTTGCAGAGATTTCAGGCTGATAGGCCTGAGTCTTGTCCACCTGACAGACTGTTTGTCCCGGATAAGTGGACCAGCAGAGTCATTTCCGAGGTTCATTCCTCGGTGTTGGCAGGTCACCCGGGAATTTTTGGCACCAGAGATCTGGTGGCCAGGTCCTTTTGGTGGCCTTCCTTGTCAAAGGATGTGCGGTCATTTGTGCAGTCCTGTGGGACTTGTGCTCGAGCTAAGCCTTGCTGTTCTCGTGCCAGCGGTTTGCTCTTGCCCTTGCCTGTCCCGAAGAGACCTTGGACACATATCTCCATGGATTTCATTTCTGATCTTCCGCTATCTCAGGGCATGTCCGTTATCTGGGTGATATGTGATCGCTTCTCCAAGATGGTCCATTTGGTTCCTTTGCCTAAGCTGCCTTCCTCTTCCGATCTGGTTCCTGTGTTTTTCCAGAACGTGGTTCGTTTGCACGGCATCCCTGAGAATATTGTGTCAGACAGAGGATCCCAGTTCGTTTCCAGGTTCTGGCGATCCTTTTGTAGTAGGATGGGCATTGATTTGTCGTTTTCGTCTGCTTTCCATCCTCAGACTAATGGACAGACGGAGCGAACCAATCAGACTTTGGAGGCTTATTTGAGGTGTTTTGTCTCTGCTGATCAGGACGATTGGGTGACATTCTTGCCGTTGGCTGAGTTTGCCCTTAATAATCGGGCTAGTTCCGCCACCTTGGTTTCGCCTTTTTTCTGCAACTCTGGTTTCCATCCTCGCTTTTCTTCGGGTCATGTGGAGCCTTCTGACTGTCCTGGGGTGGATTCTGTGGTGGATAGGTTGCAGCGGATCTGGAATCATGTGGTGGACAACTTGAAGTTGTCACAGGAGAAGGCTCAGCGCTTTGCCAACCGCCGCCGCGGTGTGGGTCCCCGACTACGCGTTGGGGATTTGGTGTGGCTTTCTTCCCGCTTTGTTCCTATGAAGGTCTCCTCTCCCAAATTTAAACCTCGTTTTATTGGGCCTTACAAGATATTGGAAATCCTTAATCCTGTATCTTTTCGTCTGGATCTTCCTGTGTCGTTTGCTATTCACAATGTATTTCATAGGTCCTTGTTGCGGCGGTACATTGTGCCTGTAGTTCCTTCTGCTGAGCCTCCTGCTCCGGTGTTGGTTGAGGGCGAGTTGGAGTACGTGGTGGAGAAGATCTTGGATTCTCGCCTCTCCAGGCGGAGGCTTCAGTACCTGGTCAAGTGGAAGGGCTATGGTCAGGAGGATAATTCCTGGGTGGTCGCCTCTGATGTTCATGCGGCCGATTTAGTTCGTGCCTTTCATGCCGCTCATCCTGATCGCCCTGGTGGTCGTGGTGAGGGTTCGGTGACCCCTCACTAAGGGGGGGGGTACTGTTGTGAATTTGCTTTTTGCTCCCTCTAGTGGTTACTAGTTTTTTGACTCTGGTTTTTCTGTCATTCCTTTTATCCGCACCTGGGTCGTTAGTTAGGGGTGTTGCTATATAAGCTCCCTGGACCTTCAGTTCAATGCCTGGCAACGTAGTTATCAGAGCTAGTCTGCTGTGCTCTTGTCTACTGATCCTGGTTCCAGTTATATCAGCTAAGTCTGCCTTTTGCTTTTTGCTATTTGTTTTGGTTTTGTATTTTTGTCCAGCTTGTTCCAAATCTATATCCTGACCTTTGCTGGAAGCTCTAGGGGCTGGTGTTCTCCCCCCGGACCGTTAGACGGTTCGGGGGTTCTTGAATTTCCAGTGTGGATTTTGATAGGGTTTTTGTTGACCATATAAGTTACCTTTCTTTATTCTGCTATCAGTAAGCGGGCCTCTCTGTGCTAAACCTGGTTCATTTCTGTGTTTGTCATTTCCTCTTACCTCACCGTCATTATTTGTGGGGGGCTTCTATCCAGCTTTGGGGTCCCCTTCTCTGGAGGCAAGAAAGGTCTTTGTTTTCCTCTACTAGGGGTAGCTAGATTCTCCGGCTGGCGCGTGTCATCTAGAATCAACGTAGGAATGATCCCCGGCTACTTCTAGTGTTGGCGTTAGGAGTAGATATATGGTCAACCCAGTTACCACTGCCCTATGAGCTGGATTTTTGTATTCTGCAGACTTCCACGTTCCTCTGAGACCCTCGCCATTGGGGTCATAACAGCTATGGTCAGGAGGATAATTCCTGGGTGGTCGCCTCTGATGTTCATGCGGCCGATTTAGTTCGTGCCTTTCATGCCGCTCATCCTGATCGCCCTGGTGGTCGTGGTGAGGGTTCGGTGACCCCTCACTAAGGGGGGGGTACTGTTGTGAATTTGCTTTTTGCTCCCTCTAGTGGTTACTAGTTTTTTGCTCTGGTTTTTCTGTCATTCCTTTTATCCGCACCTGGGTCGTTAGTTAGGGGTGTTGCTATATAAGCTCCCTGGACCTTCAGTTCAATGCCTGGCAACGTAGTTATCAGAGCTAGTCTGCTGTGCTCTTGTCTACTGATCCTGGTTCCAGTTATATCAGCTAAGTCTGCCTTTTGCTTTTTGCTATTTGTTTTGGTTTTGTATTTTTGTCCAGCTTGTTCCAAATCTATATCCTGACCTTTGCTGGAAGCTCTAGGGGGCTGGTGTTCTCCCCCCGGACCGTTAGACGGTTCGGGGGTTCTTGAATTTCCAGTGTGGATTTTGATAGGGTTTTTGTTGACCATATAAGTTACCTTTCTTTATTCTGCTATCAGTAAGCGGGCCTCTCTGTGCTAAACCTGGTTCATTTCTGTGTTTGTCATTTCCTCTTACCTCACCGTCATTATTTGTGGGGGGCTTCTATCCAGCTTTGGGGTCCCCTTCTCTGGAGGCAAGAAAGGTCTTTGTTTTCCTCTACTAGGGGTAGCTAGATTCTCCGGCTGGCGCGTGTCATCTAGAATCAACGTAGGAATGATCCCCGGCTACTTCTAGTGTTGGCGTTAGGAGTAGATATATGGTCAACCCAGTTACCACTGCCCTATGAGCTGGATTTTTGTATTCTGCAGACTTCCACGTTCCTCTGAGACCCTCGCCATTGGGGTCATAACAGCTGCCATCACCATGGGTGGTGGCCAAGAAAAAGGCATCCCTCTTGTTTTTTTTTGCACTTGACTACCAGCAGGTGGTTGCTACGTTGGGCTTTGGTGTCACCTCTTCTGAGCATCTGCATTTTCGGGAGGTCTCTCTAATTTTTGCAGACAGTATCACAGGCACGGAGAGAGGGATTTGAAGAGTGGGATGCTGGTGTAATAGTTAGCCATGTAAAGGTGATAACCTTGATCCAGCAGTGGGTGCACCAAATCCCACACATCTTTCCCTCTCACTCCTAGGACAAGGGAACATTCAGTCTGGGTGTCTTTTCCTTCATAAGCTCTAAAGCTGTGGGTGTACCCTGTGATATTTTTTAACAGCTTATAAAACTTAATTCTTTACCTGGCACTCTTACTGGACAGGCACTTGAGCATCTTTTTGAAATGGATTAGGAACTTTTCCATGCAGATGTCCCTTTGGGGTACTGTTATGATCCGGTGACCTTGGAGCCGCATGAAACTTTCTCTGGAATAGGTGGAAACTATACTGACCGCAGATCCTGAACTAACACCGCAACTAGAAGTAGCCGTGGGGTGTGCCTAACAAACCCTAGACACCTCGACACAGCCGGAGGACTAAATACCCCTATAGATGGAAATAGGAATACTACCTTGCCTCAGAGCAGAACCCCAAAGGATAGGCAGCCCCCACGAATATTGACTGTGAGTAGGAGAAGAAAAGACACACGCAGGCAGAAAACAAGATTTAGCAAAAGAGGCCACTCTAGCTAAATAGGAATTGATAGGACAGAATACTAAGCGGTCAGTATTAAAACCCTTCAAAAAATATCCACAGCAGATGATACAAAAAATTCCACAATCTAACTAAAGACGTGGAATGAATATCTGCAACCCCAGAGAATCCAACAAGACTGAGAAAATACTGACACAATCTAAGCTGGACAAGAAAACACAAAAGAATAGCACTGAATCATGAAGCACACAGCATGTGTGCCACAGAAAAAAAACCAGACACTTACCTTTGCTGATTTGGCAGAAAGGCAGGAGGAACCAGGGAGAGGTCCAACACCTCCCAACAACAATTGACAACTGGCAAGGACTAATGAATCCTGCACACCTAAATACCCCAGTCAGAACTGCAATCAGCAGAAACACCTGACCAGGACTGCAACTCAGGGACAACTGCATTACCACCTACCACCACCGGAGGGAACCCAAAAGCAGAATTCACAACAGTACCCCCCCCCCTTGAGGAGGGGTCACTGAACCCTCACCAGCGCCCCCAGGCCGATCAGGACGAGCCAGATGAAAGGCACGGACCAAATCAGCAGCATGGACATCAGAAGCAAAAACCCAAGAATTATCCTCCTGGCCATAACCCTTCCATTTGACAAGGTACTGAAGCCTCCGCCTCGAAAAACGAGAATCCAAAATCTTCTCAACCACATACTCCAACTCCCCACCAACCAACACAGGGGCCGGAGGATCAACAGAGGGAACAACGGGCACCACATACTTCCGCAATAAAGATCTATGGAAGACATTATGGATAGCAAAAGAGGCCGGAAGCGCCAATCGAAAAGACACCGGATTAATAATCCCAGAAATCCTATAAGGACCAATAAACCGAGGCTTAAACTTAGGGGAAGAAACCTTCATAGGAACATGACGGGAAGACAACCAAACCAGATCCCCAACCCGAAGCCGGGAACCAACACACCGACAACGGTTAGCAAAACATTGAGCCTCCTCCTGAGACAACACCAAATTGTCCACCACATGAGCCCAAATCTGCTGCAACCTGTCAACCACAGTATCCACACCAGGACAGTCAGAAGGCTCAACCTGCCCAGAAGAAAAACAAGGATGAAAACCAAAATTACAAAAGAAAGGCGAAACCAAAGTAGCTGAACTAGCCCGATTATTAAGGGCAAACTCGGCCAATGGCAAAAAGGTGACCCAATCATCCTGATCAGCAGACACAAAGCATCTCAAATAGGTCTCCAAGGTCTGATGAGTTCGCTTGGTCTGGCCATTTGTCTGAGGATGAAACGCAGAAGAAAAAGACAAATCAATGCCCAGCCTAGCACAAAAGGCCCGCCAAAACCTAGAAACAAACTGGGAACCTCTGTCGGACACAATATTCTCCGGAATACCATGCAAACGAACCACATGCTGAAAAAACAACGGAACCAAATCTGAAGAGGAAGGCAATTTAGGCAAAGGCACTAAATGAACCATCTTAGAAAACCGGTCACAAACAACCCAGATAACCGACATCCTCTGGGAAACCGGAAGATCAGAAATAAAATCCATAGAAATATGCGTCCAGGGCCTCTCAGGGACCGGCAAAGGCAAAAGCAACCCACTAGCACGGGAACAACAAGCCTTGGCCCGCGCACAAGTCCCACAGGACTGCACAAAAGAATGCACATCACGCGACAAGGAAGGCCACCAAAAGGACCTACCAACCAAATCTCTGGTACCAAAAATACCAGGATGACCAGCCAACATGGAACAGTGAACCTCAGAAATCACTCTACTAGTCCATCTGTCAGGAACAAACAATTTCCCCACAGGACAGCGGTCAGGTCTGTCAGCCTGAAATTCCAGAAGAACCCGCCGTAAATCAGGGGAAATGGCAGAAAGGACCACCCCTTCTTTCAGAATGCCGACCGGTTCAAGGACCTCAGGAGAATAAGGCAAAAAACTCCTTGAAAGGGCATCAGCCTTAATATTCTTAGAACCCGGAAGATACGAAACCACGAAATCAAAACGGGAAAAAAACATGGACCATCGAGCCTGTCTAGGACTCAGCCGTTTGGCAGACTCGAGGTAAATCAGATTATTATGATCAGTCAGGACCACAATACGGTGCTTAGCTCCCTCAAGCCAATGTCGCTACTCCTCAAACGCCCACTTCATAGCCAACAACTCCTGATTGCCGACATCATAATTGCGTTCAGCATGCGAAAACTTGTGGGAGAAGAAGGCACACGGTTTCATCAAGGAACCCACAGAATCCCTCTGAGTCAAAACGGCCCCTGCCCCAATCTCAGAGGCGTCAATCTCAACCTGATTCGGAAGGGAAACATCC
This sequence comes from Ranitomeya variabilis, assembly GCF_051348905.1. NCBI lineage: Eukaryota > Metazoa > Chordata > Amphibia > Anura > Dendrobatidae > Ranitomeya > Ranitomeya variabilis. Next base: position 130,106,393 of record NC_135234.1, on the reverse strand, counting down.
GGTTGGCGCAACACCGGAGCAGAAGTAAATCAGTGTTTAAGCTCCTGACAGGCAGAGACAGCCGCAGAGGACCAATTCGCCACATCATCGCCTTTCTTCGTCAAATCGGTCAAGGGTTTAACCATGCTGGAGAAATTAGCAATGAAACGGCGATAAAAATTTGCAAAACCCCAAAATTTCTGAAGGCTCTTCACGGATGTGGGTTGAATCCAATCATAAATGGCCTGAACCTTAACCGGATCCATCTCCATAGATGAGGGAGAAAAAAATGAAGCCCAAAAAAGAGACCTTCTGCACCCCAAAGAGGCACTTAGACCCCTTCACAAACAAAGCATTGTCACGAAGCATCTGAAATACAATCCTGACCTGTTCCACATGAGACTCCCAATCATCGGAAAAAATCAAAATATCGTCCAAATATACAAACAAGAATTTATCAATATTAGTCCGGAAGATATCATGCATGAAGGATTGAAAAACCGATGGAGCATTAGTGAGCCCGAATGGCATCACAAGGTATTCAAAATGGCCTTCGGGCGTATTAAACGCAGTTTTCCATTCATCACCCTGTTTAATACGAACAAGATTATATGCCCCCCGAAGGTCAATCTTAGTAAACCAACTAGCCCCCTTAATCCTAGCAAACAAATCAGAAAGCAAATGTAAAGGGTATTGAAACTTGACCGTGATCTTATTCAAGACGAGATAATCAATACAAGGTCTCAAGGAGCCATCCTTCTCAGCAACAAAAAAAAACCCGCTCCCAACGGTGAAGAAGATGGCCGAATATGTCCTTTCTCCAAAGACTCCTTAACATAACTCCGCATGGCGGTATGTTCAGGCACAGACAGGTTGAAAAGTCGGCCCTTAGGAAACTTACTGCCTGGAATCAAGTCAATCGCACAATCACAGTCCCTGTGCGGTGGAAGGGAACTGGACTTTGGCTCATCGAATACATCCTGAAAATCAGACAAAAACTCTGGAATTTCAGAAGAGGAAGAAGAGGAGATTGACATCAAAGAACATCATTATGAACCCCCTGACAACCCCAACTAGTCACAGACATAGACTTCCAATGCAACACAGGATTATGTACCTGCAACCACGGAAAACCCAGCACGATAACATCATGCAAATTATGCAACACCAGAAATCGACAATCTTCCTGATGGGCTGGCGCCATGTGCATGGTCACCTGTGTCCAAAACTGAGGCTTATTTTTAGCCAAAGGTGTAGCATCAATCCCCCTTAAAGGAATAGGGTTCTGCAAAGGCTGCAAGGGAAAACCACAACGCCTGGCAAACTCAAAATCCATTAAGTTCAAGGCGGCGCCTGAATCCACAAACGCCATGACAGAAAATGATGACAATGAGCAGATCAAGGACACCGATAACAGAAATTTAGGTTGTACAGTACTGATGGTAAATGAACTAGCGATCCTTTTTGTCCGCTTAGGGCAGACTGAAATGACATGAGAAGCGTCGCCACAATAGTAACACAACCTATTCTGACGCCTGAGTCCTTGTCGTTCTGTCCAAGACAGAATCCTATCACACTGCATTGGCTCAGGAATTGGCTCTGAGGACGACACCACAGTGCGCACAGTTCTATGCTCCCGCAAGCGCCGATCAATCTGAATGGCCAGAGACATAGAATCACTCAGACCGGAAGGCGTGGGAGACCAAACCATAACATCTTTAACGGATTCAGAAAGACCCTTTCTGAAAATTGCCGCCAAAGCATCATCATTCCATTTAGTCAACACAGACCATTTTCTAAATTTCTGACAATACAATTCTGTCGCCTCTTGACCCTGAGACAGGGCCAACAAGGTCTTCTCCGCTTGATCCACAGAATTCGGTTCATCATATAATAATCCTAAAGCCTGAAAAAAGGAGTCTACATTAAGCAAAGCAGGATTCCCAGATTCCAGGGAAAATGCCCAATCCTGTGGATCACCACGCAGCAGGGAGATGACGATTTTAACCTGCTGAATGGAATCATCGAGGTCTCAAAGGAAAAAACAGTTTACAATTGTTTTTAAAACTCAAAAATTTGGACCTGTCACCAAAAAACAAATCAGGAGTAGGAATCTTCAGTTCTAAAACAGGAGTCTGAACAATATAATCAGAAATACCCTGTACCCTAGCAGCAAGCTGGTCTACACGAGAAGCTAATTCCTGAACATCCATGCTAGCACAAGACTCCTCAGCCACCCATAGATAAAGAGGGAAAAAAAGACAAAACAGACTGCAAAAAAAAAATGGCTCAACACCTTTCTTCCCTTCTTCTGAGATGCATTTAGCTCATTATTGGCCAGTTGTACTGTTATGATCCGGTGACCTTGGAGCCACATGACACTTTCTCTGGAGTAGGTGGAAACTATACTGACCGCAGATCCTGAACTAACACCGCAACTAGAAGTAGCCGTGGGGTGTGCCTAACAAACCCTAGACACCTCGTCACAGCTGGAGGACTAAATACCCCTATAGATGGAAATAGGAATACTACCTTGCCTCAGAGAGGAACCCCAAAGGATAGGCAGCCCCCACGAATATTGACTGTGAGTAGGAGAAGAAAAGACACACGCAGGCAGAAAACAAGATTTAGTAAAAGAGCCAACTCTAGCTACAAAGTAAAGGATAGGACAGAATACTAAGCGGTCAGTATTAAAACCCTTTAAAAAATATCCACAGCAGATAATACAAAAAATTCCACAATCTAACTAAAGACGTGGAATGAATATCTGCAACCCCAGAGAATCCAACAAGACTGAGAAAATACTGACACAATCTAAGCTGGACAAGAAAACACAAAAGAATAGCACTGAATCATGAAGCACACAGCATGTGTGCCACAGAAAAAAACCCAGACACTTATCTTTGCTGATTGGGCAGAAAGGCAGGAGGAACCAGGGAGAGGTCCAACACCTCCCAACAACAATTGACAACTGGCATGGACTAATGAATCCTGCACACCTAAATACCCCAGTCAGAACTGCAATCAGCAGAAACACCTGACCAGGACTGCAACTCAGGGACAACTGCATTACCACCTACCACCACCGGAGGGAACCCAAAAGCAGAATTCACAACAGGGTACGTACACTTCAGCAAACTTTTTGTTGAATTGTTAGATGACCAGCCGAACTATGAACAGACAATTTAAGTTGGTGTCAATTTGGGGAGGATATCATACATTATCATTATAATGCAGGAATTTGTGCATGGCCTCAAAATGTGTCTGGGTCATTACCATTCGGAACACTGGATGTCATGATTCCCCAATGGCATGGGAATATCAGAAACACAAAAATAACAGACTAGCTCTCGGGTGATGGAAACTCAAGCTGACCGTGACCTAAATCTACCACACAACTGACAGTAGCCAGGGAGCATTCCTACGGCTGCCTAGATGCCACACGCCAGCCGGAGAACTAACTACGCCTGGAAGAGGAAGGAACAGACCTGGCTTACCTCTAGAGAAATTCCCCAAAGATGATAGTAGCCCCCACGTATATTAACGGTGAGTTCAGAAGAAAAGACATACACAGTATGAAGGTAGATTTAGCAAAGCGAGGTCCACCTACTAGATAGAGGAAGGATACAAAAGAGGACTTCACGGTCAGCTGAAAAACCCTTTCAAAAACCCATCCTGAAATTACTTTAAGACTCCTGTGTCAACTCATGACACAGGAGTGGCAATTTCAGTCCACAAGAGCTTCCAGTAACAGGAAATGACAAAACTGTAAACTGGACAAGAAATACAAAACAATAAGGACAAGAGTCCACTTAGCTGATCAGCAGACTAGTAGCAGGAACATGCAACTGAATGACTCAGGTTACAATGATGACCGGCCAGGAAGTGACTGGAGAGCAAGGCTAAATAGGGAACTCCCAAAACTGATGGAAGCAGGTGAGCTGAGGCAGAAAAGCACACACAAGTCTCCAGTACCACCAGCCACCACCAGGGGAGCCAAAAAGCGGATCACAACAGTACCCCCCCCTTAAGGAGGGGGCACCGAACCCTCACAAGAACCGCCAGGGCGACCTGGATGAGCCCTATGAAAGGCACGAACCAAATCCGAGGCATGAACATCAGAGGCAGTTACCCAAGAATTATCTTCCTGATCATAGCCCTTCCATTTAACCAGGTACTGGAGTCTCCGCCTGGAAATACGGGAGTCCAAGATCTTCTCTATAACGTACTCCAATTCACCCTCAACCAGCACAGGAGCAGGAGGCTCAGCAGAAGGAACCACCGGCACCTCGTATCTCCGCAACAACGACCGATGGAACACATTATGGATAGCGAAAGATGCCGGAAGGTCCAAACGAAAGGAAACAGGGTTAATAATCTCCAAAATCCTATAGGGACCGATGAACCGAGGCTTAAATTTAGGAGAAGAAACCCTCATTGGGACAAAACGGGAAGACAACCACACCAAGTCCCCAACACGAAGGCGAGGACCAACCCGACGCCGGCGGTTAGCAAACCGCTGAGTCCTCTCCTGGGACAAACCCAAATTGTCCACCACCTGTTCCCAAATCCGATACAACCGATCCACCACAGCATCCACTCCAGGACAATCCGAAGACTCCACCTGACCAGAAGAAAAACGGGGATGAAACCCCGAATTGCAAAAGAAAGGGGAAACCAAAGTGGCAGAACTGGCCCGATTATTAAGAGCAAACTCCGCCAACGGCAAAAAGGCAACCCAATCATCCTGATCCGCAGACACAAAACACCTCAAATACGTCTCCAAAGTTTGATTAGTTCGCTCCGTCTGGCCATTAGTCTGAGGATGGAAGGCAGACGAAAAAGACAAATCAATGCCCAACCTGGCACAGAATGCCCGCCAAAATCTAGAAACGAACTGGGTACCCCTATCAGAAACGATATTTTCAGGAATACCATGCAAGCGAACCACATTTTGAAAAAACAAAGGAACCAACTCAGACGAGGAAGGCAACTTCGGCAATGGCACCAAATGAACCATCTTAGAAAAACGGTCACACACCACCCAGATAACAGACATCCTCTGAGAGACAGGAAGATCAGAAATAAAGTCCATCGAGATGTGCGTCCAAGGCCTCTTCGGAATAGGCAAGGGCAACAACAACCCGCTAGCCCTAGAACAACAAGGCTTGGCCCGAGCACACACATCACAAGACTGCACAAAAACACGCACATCACGAGACAGAGATGGCCACCAGAAGGATCTAGCCACCAAATCCCTGGTACCAAAAATTCCAGGATGACCCGCCAGCGTAGAAGAATGAACCTCCGAGATGACTCTACTGGTCCAATCATCAGGAACAAACAGTCTACCAGGTGGACAGCGATCAGGTCTATCCGCCTGAAACTCTTGCAAAGCACGTCGCAGATCTGGGGAAATAGCGGATAATATTACCCCATCCTTAAGGATACCTGTAGGTTCCGAATCACCAGGGGAATCAGGCTCAAAACTCCTAGAAAGGGCATCCGCCTTCACATTCTTAGAACCTGGTAGATATGAGACCACAAAATTAAACCGAGAGAAAAACAACGACCAGCGCGCCTGTCTAGGATTCAGGCGCCTGGCAGACTCAAGATAAATCAGATTCTTGTGATCAGTCAAAACCACCACCTGATGTCTAGCACCCTCAAGCCAATGACGCCACTCCTCAAATGCCCACTTCATGGCCAAAAGCTCCCGATTACCGACATCATAATTTCTTTCGGCGGCAGAAAATTTTCGAGAAAAGAACGCACAAGTTCTCATCACTGAGCAATCGGAACTTTTCTGCGACAAAACCGCCCCCGCTCCGATCTCGGAAGCATCGACCTCAACCTGAAAGGGGAGAGAGACATCGGGCTGGCAGGGGCAGACAAAAAGCGGCGCTTAAGTTCCCGAAAGGCCTCCACAGCGGCAGAGGACCAATTGGCAACATCAGCACCCTTCTTAGTCAAATCCGTAAGAGGCTTAGCAACACCAGAAAAACCAGTTTTAAATCGACGATAAAAATTAGCAAAGCCCAAGAACTTCTGAAGACCCTTTAGAGAAGTAGGCTGCGTCCAGTCACAAATAGCCCGAACCTTGACAGGGTCCATCTCAACAGAAGAAGGGGAAAAAATGTACCCCAAAAAGGAAATCTTTTGAACCCCAAAAACACACTTAGAACCCTTTACACACAGAGAATTCTCCCGCAAGACCTGAAAAACCCTCCTGACCTGCTGAACATGAGACTCCCAGTCCTCAGAAAAAATCAAAATATCGTCCAAATACACAATCATAAATTTATCCAGATATTCACGGAAAATATCATGCATAAAGGACTGAAAAACTGAAGGCGCATTAGAAAGGCCGAAAGGCATTACTAAATACTCAAAGTGGCCCTCAGGCGTATTAAATGCGGTTTTCCACTCATCCCCTTGCTTAATTCGCACCAAATTATACGCCCCACGGAGATCAATCTTGGAGAACCACTTAGCCCCCCTTATGCGAGCAAACAAATCAGTAAGCAGCGGCAACGGATACTGATATTTGACAGTAATTTTATTCAGGAGTCGATAATCAATACAAGGCCTCAGCGAGCCATCCTTTTTAGAGACAAAGAAAAACCCAGCTCCTAAAGGTGATGAAGAAGGACGAATATGTCCCTTTTCCAGGGACTCCTTAACATATTCTCGCATGGCAGCATGCTCAGGTACAGATAGGTTAAACAAACGACCCTTTGGAAATTTACTGCCTGGAATCAGATCTATGGCGCAATCACACTCTCTGTGGGGAGGGAGAGAACCAATTTTAGGCTCTTCAAAAATATCCCCAAAATCCGACAAAAATGCAGGAATCTCAGAGGGAATAGATGACGAGATAGGAACCAAAGGTATGTCCCCATGAGCCCCCCGACATCCCCAGCTTAACAGAGACATAGTTTTCCAGTCCAGTACTGGGTTATGAGATTGTAACCATGGTAATCCAAGCACTAAAACATCATGTAAATTATACAACACGAGGAAGCGAATCATCTCCTGATGGTCTGGAGTCATACGCATAGTCACTTGCGTCCAGAACTGTGGTCTATTACAAGCCAGAGGTGTAGAATCAATACCCTTCAGAGGTATAGGAACTTCCAGAGGCTCCAAATCAAACCCACAGCGCCTGGCGAAGGACCAATCCATGAGACTCAGAGCGGCGCCAGAGTCCACATAGGCATCCACGGTAATAACTGATAATGAACAAATCAGAGTTACAGACAGAAGAAATTTAGACTGTAAAGTGCCAATAGAAACAGACTTGTCAACCTTCCTAGTACGTTTAGAGCATGCTGATATAACATGCGCGGAATCACCACAGTAGAAGCACAAGCCATTTTTGCGCCTATAATTCTGCCGCTCGCTTCTTGACAGAATTCTGTCACATTGCATTTTCTCTGGCGTCCCTTCAGAAGATACCGCCAAATGGTGCACGGGTTTGCGCTCCCGCAAACGCCGATCAATCTGAATCGCCATTGTCATGGACTCATTCAGACCTGTGGGCGTAGGAAACCCCACCATGACATCCTTAACGGCATCAGAAAGGCCCTCTCTGAAATTTGCCGCTAGGGCACACTCATTCCACTGAGTAAGCACAGACCATTTACGAAATTTTTGGCAGTATATCTCAGCTTCATCTTGCCCTTGAGACAGGGCTATTAAAGCTTTTTCAGCTTGAATCTCCAAATTAGGTTCCTCATACAGCAACCCTAAAGCCAGAAAAAACGCATCCACATTGAGCAACGCAGGATCCCCTGGTGTCAATGAAAATGCCCAATTTTGAGGGTCACCTCGCAGCAAAGAAATCACAATCTTAACCTGCTGAACAGGATCTCCAGAGGAGTGAGGTCTGAGAGAAAGGAATAATTTACAATTACATTTGAAATTCAGAAACCGAGATCTATCTCCGGAAAATACCTCTGGTGTAGGAATCTTAGGTTCAGAAATCGGAGTACGTATAACATAATCTTGTAAATTCTGAACCTTCGTAGCAAGATTATTTAAACCTGCAGCCAAACTCTGAGGGTCCATCCTTAAACCGGAGAGATCAGAGCCATTCAAGGATTAGAAGGAGAGAAAGGCAAGGCTGTAAATAGAGCAGAAATACAACTGAGCCAACTAAGTAGCAAACATGAGAGGAAAAAAAAAAAAATCTACAGACTTCTTTTACTCTCCTTTCTTCTGCCAATTACTTTAACAGCGGCCGGTCATACTGTCATGATTCCCCAATGGCATGGGAATATCAGAAACACAAAAATAACAGACTAGCTCTCGGGTGATGGAAACTCAAGCTGACCGTGACCTAAATCTACCACACAACTGACAGTAGCCAGGGAGCATTCCTACGGCTGCCTAGATGCCACGCGCCAGCCGGAGAACTAACTACGCCTGGAAGAGGAAGGAACAGACCTGGCTTACCTCTAGAGAAATTCCCCAAAGATGATAGTAGCCCCCACGTATATTAACGGTGAGTTCAGAAGAAAAGACATACACAGTATGAAGGTAGATTTAGCAAAGCGAGGTCCACTTACTAGATAGAGGAAGGATACAAAAGAGGACTTCACGGTCAGCTGAAAAACCCTTTCAAAAACCCATCCTGAAATTACTTTAAGACTCCTGTGTCAACTCATGACACAGGAGTGGCAATTTCAGTCCACAAGAGCTTCCAGTAACAGGAAATGACAAAACTGTAAACTGGACAAGAAATACAAAACAATAAGGACAAGAGTCCACTTAGCTGATCAGCAGACTAGTAGCAGGAACATGCAACTGAATGACTCAGGTTACAATGATGACCGGCCAGGAAGTGACTGGAGAGCAAGGCTAAATAGGGAACTCCCAAAACTGATGGAAGCAGGTGAGCTGAGGCAGAAAAGCACACACAAGTCTCCAGTACCACCAGCCACCACCAGGGGAGCCAAAAAGCGGATCACAACAACTGGAGTGTTGTATTAAGCATTAACACTCCAATGTTGCCGAAGTTCTGAAGTTCTGGCTTCTTCAGGATCCCCATGTGCAGGACCAAATCCCAAAACCTCATAATTTCAACTGTGTCTACATGAGTCCAGTTAAAAATGATGAATCAGGGTTTTGTGCAAAAACTGATGAGCGTACAAATTACTTTGGCCCACAAAATTAGTTTGGCTTAACTAAATCCTAAGGGAAAAAGACTTTGAAAAAGTATTTTTCTGTGAGGCTGGTGGTGTCAAACTTGATTCCTGATTGTGCCACAAAATTAGGAATCAGTGACACATAATTTTCAGGGGGCAAGGTCCATATAAGGTAAGTAATAAAGCGCGCTGGTTCACCTTCTGTCCTGGGGCATCTTCATGGCAGTTCAGCAGCACTTGAGAAGGAAGAGATCTCAGAGTCTGAAAAATAAAGAAAGTTGGGATCCTCTACCTCACTGTTAGTGTCAGAGGCAAGGAAATATATGCTTCCTGAATAGTGCTTTTGGGACAACATTTTTTATTTTTTTATGTATGTGGTGTTTGTGGCAGTACTTTATTCAGTTGTGTGTGTGAGAAATTTCTTGATGTAACCATTTTTTTAAGAAAAAGATAAAAGAAAAAAGTAGCAACTGGGGAGAAAAAAAAGTCAGTGAAAAAAAGTGTAAACCAGCAAGCAGTGGTGTTGATCAGAGAACAGCGTCACTAAACCACGCTCGGTGGCTGCTGGATGAACGCATGGAGATGCTGTAAAGGGGGAGAAAAAATAGTAAGTGAAATAAAAAAGGTTAAACCAATGAGCATAAGTGCTGATCAGTGAACTGCATCATTAATCATTGCTCGGCAGTTGCTGGATGTGCGCAAGCAGGTGCAGGTGGTGCAGTGGGGGGAGAAAAAATAGTAAGTAAAAAAAGTGCAAAACAGTGAGCACGAGTGCCGATTAGTGAACTGCATCACTAAACAATGCTCAGCGGCTACTGCATGTGTGCACAGAGGTTAGGCAAAGGGGGGAGAAAAATCTGTCTTCACCCTTATTCACTCTTCCTTCTTCTGTGGAGCAGCGATTGTCATGTCACAGATTTCTGTGGCACCATAGCACCCAGCACGGCTCACAATCAGACAGTGTGTCCTCAGAATGTGGGGAAAGGGAGGGAGTAAAAAGAGGGGGGTGAGGAGGGAGAGGGGGATGGGATTGGACAAGGAGAGATCAGGCAGGGATCATCTTACAGATGTCTTCTGTCTTCTCTCTTCTTTCTTTTCTATTCTCTTACAGCAAGAGCAGAGAGAGATTGTAGTGTCACAGGCTTCAGTGGCACCATAAGGCCCAGCACAGCACATATTGGACAGCGTGACCACCCTGTACAAATCCTCAGCTACTACAGTACAGACCAAAAGTTTGGACACACCTTCTCAGTTAAAGGTTTTTCTGTATTTTCATGACTAGTGTTGAGCGATACCGTCCGATACTTGAAAGTATCGGTATCGGAAAGTATCGGCCGATACCGGCAAAGTATCGGATCTAATCCGATACATGATACCCGATACCAATACAAGTCAATGGGACTCAAGTATCGGATGGTATCCCTGATGGTTCCCAGGGTCTGAAGGAGAGGAAACTCTCCTTCAGGCCCTGGGATCCATATTAATGTGTAAAAGAAATAATTAAAATAAAAAATATTGCTATACTCACCTCTCCGACGCAGCCTGCACCTTACCGAGGGAACCGGCAGCGTTCTTTGCTTAAAATGCGCGCGTTTACTTCCTTCCTTGACGTCACGGCTTGTGATTGGTCGCGTGCCGCCCATGTGGCCGCGACGCGACCAATCACAGCAAGCCGTGACGTAATTTTCAGGTCCTGAATGCCTAATTCTAGGCATTCAGGATTTTAAAATTACGTTCCGGCTTGTGATTGGTCGCGTCGCGGTCACATGGGCGATGCGACCAATCACAAGCCGTGACGTCACGGGAGGCAGGAAACGCGCGCATTTTAAAATTATGTCACGGCTTGTGATTGGTTGCGTGCCGCCCATGTGACCGGGACGCGACCAATCACAGCAAGCCGTGACGTAATTTCAGGTCCTGAATGCAGAATTAGGCATACAGGACCTGAAATTACGTCACGGCTTGCTGTGATTGGTCGCGTCGCGGTCACATGGGCGGCACGCAACCAATCACAAGCCGTGACGTAATTTTAAAATGCGCGCTTTTCCTGCCTCCCGTGACGTCACGGCTTGTGATTGGTCGCATCGCCCATGTGACCGCGATGCGACCAATCACAAGCCGGAACGTAATTTTAAAATCCTGAATGCCTAGAATTAGGCATTCAGGACCTGAAAATTACGTCACGGCTTGCTGTGATTGGTCGCGTCGCGGCCACATGGGCGGCACGCGACCAATCACAAGCCGTGACATCACGGAAGGAAGTAAACGCGCGCATTTTAAGCAAAAAACGCTGCCGGTTCCCTCGGTGAGGTCCAGGCTGCGTCGGAGAGGTGAGTATAGCAATATTTTTTATTTTAATTCTTTATTTTACCCATTAATGTTGTTTCGATACCGATACCCGATACCACAAAAGTATCGGATCTCGTTATCGGAATTCCGATACCCACAAGTATCGGCCGATACCCGATACTTGCGGTATCGGAATGCTCAACACTATTCATGACTATGAAAATTGTACATTCACACTGAATGCATCAAAACAATGAATTAACACTTGTGGAATTATATACTTAACAAAAAAGTGTGAAACAACTGAAATTATGTCTTATATTCTAGGTTCTTCAAAGTAGCCACCTTTTGCTTTGATGACTGCTTTGCACACTCTTGGCATTCTCTTGATGAGCTTCAAGAGGTAGTCTCCGGGAATGGTTTTCCAATAATCTTGAAGGAGTTCCCAGAGATACTTAGCACTTGTTGGCCCTTTTGCCTTCACTCTGCGGTCCAGCTCACCTCAAAGCATCTCAATTGCGTTCAGGTCTGGTGACTGTGGAGGCCAGGTCACCTGGTGTAGCACCCCATCACTCTCCTTCTTGGTGAAATAGCTCTTACACAGCCTGCAGGTGTGTTTGGGGTCATTGTCCTGTTGAAAAATAAATGATGGCCCAACTAAACGCAAACCGGATGGAATAGCATGCCGCTGCAAGATGCTGTGGTAGTCATGCTGGTTCAGTATGCCTTCAATTTTTAATAAATCCCCAACAGTGTCACCAGCAAAGCACCCCCACACCATCACACGTCCTCCTCTATGCTTCACGGTGGGAACCAGGCATATTGAATCCATCCGTTCACCTTTTCTGCGTTGCAGAAAGATACGGTGGTTGGAACCAAAGATCTCAAAATTTGGACTCATCAGACCAAAGCACAGATTTCCACTCGTCTAATGTCCATTCCTTGTGTTCTTTAGCCCAAACAAGTCTCTTCTGCTTGTTGCCTGTCCTTCGCAGTGGTTTCCTAGCAGCTATTTTACCATGAAGGCCTGCTGCACAAAGTCTCCTCTTAACAGTTGTTGTAGAGATGTGTCTGCTGCTAGATCTCTGTGTGGCATTGACCTGGTCTCTAATCTGAGCTGCTGTTAACCTGTGATTTCTGAGGCTGGTAACTCGGATAAACTTATCCTCAGAAGCAGAGGTGACTCTTGGTCTTCCTTTCCTGGGGCGGTCCTCATGTGAGCCAGTTTCTTTGTAGCGCTTGATGGTTTTTGCCACTGCACTTGGGGACACTTTCAAAGTTTTCCCAATTTTTCAGACTGACTGACCTTCATTTCTTAAAGTAATGATGGCCATTCATTTTTCTTTACTTAGTTGCTTTTTTCTTGCCATAATACAAATTCTAACAGTCTATTCAGTAGGACTGTCAGTTGTGTATCCACCAGACTTCTGCTCAACACAACTGATGGTTCCAACCCCATTTATAAGGCAAGAAATCCCACTTATTAAACCTGACAGGGCACACCTGTGAAGTGAAAACCATTCCGGTGACTACCTCTTGAAGATCATCAAGAGAATGCCAAGAGTGTGCAAAGCAGTCATCAAAGCAAAAGGTGGCTACTTAACCTAGACTATAAGACATAATTTCAGTTGTTTCACACTTTTTTGTTAAGTATATAATTCCACATGTGTTAATTCATAGTTTTGATGCCTTCATCGTGAATGTACAATTTTCCTAGTCATGAAAATACAGAAAAATCTTTAAATGAGAAGGTGTGTCCAAACTTTTGGTCTGTACTGTATGAGGACATGCAGGCTGGTCACAGAGCGGTCACAGTGATTGACTATTCAGAACTGACAATTAATAGTTGCGGGGGCGTAACAACAGGATGACGACACCATCTACCCTGATGTAAGATAATGCAATCACCGGAACTTCAGTTGCGGTATCACATTAAAAAAATTATGAAATAATCCATCCTGTATCCATAAGTACCACGTCGGAAAGGAGTTAATAGTGTTTCATTACAGTATGCTGGTATTTGATGAATGGGCTAAAATTGGCTATGCATTATGTTTGCAGCAGGTCATAACAGCTAATGGTTCCTCCACTAAGTCTGAAAGATGCTTGTCTTTGAAGCGGTTGAAAAAGTCAAAGATTGGAGTTAATATTAAATGGCATTCTGTATTGAATTTGGAGAAGTCACTTGTTATATTAATTATGCTGAGCTACTTAAATAGCTGTTATTTGGCTATTTTATTGCAAACTTAAGAAAGTTTGTACATTTTGCAAAAACAACTAATTTGCAATGGGGGATAAATAGTTTTGATTGAAACTTCAGGACAGACACCAACTGATGGGAATAAGGTGAAGCTTTGTCCAACCATCATTATATAAAGGTAAATATGATTTATTTGTGTAATTAATTATTTTGGGAAATGTAAGTGCAGTGTCCTCATATAAACATTTGGTGTACAATAAACCTTGCTTTTTGCTAGTATTTGCCCTTGAGGCTCTTGTTCTTCCACCAATATCCTTCATCTGATTTACCAAAACATAATGTTTTGTTTCTTTGTAATTATGAACCCAATATTTCATGGTAATTAATAGGACGTATGTTGGGGTGTAGGTGGTTGTCTTGAAAAGATGGCAATGAAAGACAAGTAAATGACTACTTATCTTGAGAGGGATGAGAATCAAAAGAATTGGTCATGTAAATTAAACATGCTCAATGATTTGTCCTTTAAGTAAATCCTTCAGCATAGAAATATTCTTCAAAAAAAGTACAGGTGTTCGGTGCACCCTTGGCGTGGCCAAACATTTAAGTGCACTTTCCTGCATGCTTTTCCCTCTATTTCCAAACCCCCTTTTTTGATCAACAGATCTGGCTTTACAGAGCCAGAGAAGGAGCGGAGATAGTTTGCAAACAAGTATGTGGTTCACTTAGATATTTACCTATGCCAAGAGTACACTCTACCTGTACATTGTTTGAACAGTCATTCTGTGCGAACAGAGCCTCTTTAAAAGTACATTATATCCTCTATACATATTATTTAGAAAAATAAATTATGGTTAACCATTTTTTTAGACAATTGGGTAGATGAGCTTGTTTATTTACTTTTCAATTTACCTAAATATATTATTTCTCACATACAGTAATTTAATTAATAAAATACATGCCTCTGTCTAATGTGTAGTAGCATTGTTACAAAGACTTTATCTACAAAAGTAGCTACATTTACATTATACACGTTTACTAACCCTGCACCTGTGCAATGTAAGGTGCTGCTGCAGTGCAGTGTAGTGCAACTTCCACCAGGGGGTGCACACACAACATAAGGCTGGGTTCACATTGCGTTAATGGTGTCCGTTAGACGGACTACGCTACACCGCGGCATAAACGCGGTGTAACGTAGTCCATTACGGTCGCCATTGACTGTAATGTCGGATGCATCGCTAGCGCACGCCCACAATGGGCGTGCACTAGGGATGTTCCGTCATTGAGTGTCGGACCCTGAGACGCGGGCAGCAGCGTTTCCGGGTCCGTCACTGCTAGCGCAGATAGAGCTAGCAGATGCTCTACCTGCGCTAGCGCGATGTAACATTGGCACTTGCGTTAACAGCAGCCCGTTAGCGTATGTGCTGAACGGGCTGCTGCTAACGCAGTGTGAACCCGGCCTAACAACACTGAGCAGCAGCACAGATGCCACAGGTAACGAAAGATTAGTCAGACAAGCCAAATCCAAAACTGTCAGGAGCTGAAGTACCAAAGATAACAGCAAAGCATGTAGTCAGGGACAAGCAAGAAGTCAGACCCTACTGGGAACTTGGTAACCAAAATGTGAGACATAAGATGAAGTTGGCATACAAGCCAGAGTCGAAGCCAGTTGGGGAGCATGGTATCAGAAACGGAAAACAAGGGGCTAGGTCCAGAGATTAGGTCAAGTCATACACGAGTACAGGCAGTCAGAGGCACAAAGATCACTAAAATATACAGGTTAGGGGCTCAAGCCAGGAAGCATGAACTATAGCTGACACTGGCCCGCAGGCTGCAGAGGACTGAAATAGCCCAGCCAGCTTCAAAATGAGGCAGAGAGGATTAACTCCAGCATGACCAGTCCAGAGAAAAGACAGCTGAAAACAAACACAGGACTAGACCATGACCTCTCAAAGGGGGCCACTGGACCCCCAGGCTTCCCTGGATAATGAGCGTGAAAGGTCAGAACCAACCAATCCGAATGGACCGAACTCGCCGGCACCCATGACCGGTCCTCAGGACCATAACCTTTCCAATGGACCATGTACTGCTTTGAATGGCGGAGCATATGAGAGTCCACCATCCATTCCACCTCTTACTCAGTCTGGCTATCCACCACAACAGGTGACGGGTGCAAGGGAGACTCACCTGAGGAAGGCACTGACGGCTTCCGAAGTGCATTATGGAATACATTGGGGATCCACAACGACGGAGGCAAGCGCAGATGAAAGGTCACAGGATTAACCACCTCTAAAATTTCATAAGGGCCAATAAACTTGGTACCCAACTTAGCAGAGGGAATCCTCAATCTAATATTCTTAGTGGATAACCATACCTTATCCCCAGCTGGTAAGCCGGCCCCACAGAACTTCGTTTATCATCAAAAAATATATACTTGCCCTGAGCCTCCCCAATGTTTCTCTGAACCTCCTTCCAATCTCCCCAACTGCAGAAAGGCTGTAACAGCCCCTGGGCACCCCGAATCCAGCTGGGAAAACTCACCAAATTAAGGGTGAAACCCATAGTTGCAGATTAACGGGGAAGTACCAGTGGACTGATTGACATGATTATTGAAAGCAAATTCCACTATGAGTACCGCAGAGCACCAATCATCCTGTCTGGACGTAGCAGGACAATATCTGCTCCAAAGACTGATTCGTCCTTTCAGTCTGACCGTTGGTCTCGGGATGTTAGGCCGATGAAAAGGTCAGACTGATACCCAGCCTTTTACAGAAGGCCCTCCAGAATTTTGCCACAAATTCCACCCCTCTATCAGATACAACACTGACAGGCACACCATGCATTCAGACCACATGCTCAATGAATAGTTTTGATAGTCTCAGCATTAGTGAGGTCCGCCAAAGGTACAAAATGCACCTATTTACTAAACCTATCAACAGCTACCCAGATCACGGTTTTGCCATTAGAGGGGGGAAGATTTGTGATAAAATCCATGGACAGATGAGACCAGGGTATATCTGGAATTGACAGTGGCACCAATTCCCCGTCCGGCTGGTTACGGGAGGTTTTAGAGCGAGCACAAGTTTCACAGGAAGACACAAACCCAATGATGTCAGAAGCCAACGATTGCCACCAAAACAGCCTAGTGATAGCTTTACGCGTGGCCGAGATTCCAGGATGTCCACTAAGAGCCGAATCATGGAACTCTCGAAGCACCCTTAACCGATACTGGACAGGTACAAAGAGCTTATTATCAGGTATGGACAAAGGAGCAAGAGATTGGGCCTCTCATATCTCTTGTTCCAATGCCAAGGACACTGCAGCCACCACCACTCTGAGGTCAAGAATGGAGGAAGGAGGTTCAGGAGGTGAAACTGTATCCAGGTTATGAGATAAAGCATCAGACTTCACATTCTTGGACCCTGGTCTGAAAGTAATAGAAAACTGAAATCAGGATAAAAAAGTGACCACCTTGCCTGTCTGTGGGTCAAATGTTTGGCAGATTCGATGTAAGACAGATTCTTGTGATCCGTAATGACAGTGATACGATGGGCAGCCCCCTCCAAAAAATGCCTCCATTCTTCAAATGCCAATTTAATGGCCAATAGTTCCCCAATACCCACATCATAATTCCTCTCAGCAAAAGAAAATGTTCTCAAAAAGAAGGCACAAGGTCTTAGGTTAGTCAACGTGGTGGGCCCTTGGGACAACACAGCCCCCACTCCCACCTCCGAGGCATCCACCTCTAAGATAAATAGTTTAGACAAATCAGGTTGAACCAGTACAGGAGCAGTCATGAAATAGTTCTTCAAAGAAGAAAATGCCACCAAAGCTGGAGCTGTCCAGTTTTTTAAATCAGCCTCCTTACGAGTTAAATCCATAAGGGGTTTAACTACCTGAGAAAACCCTTTAATAACTTTTCTATAATAATTGGTGGAACCCAGAAAATGCTGAAGACCCTTGAGATCTCTGGGTTGCACCCAATCCACAATAGCCTGTACCTTCCTAGGGTCCATATGAAACCCCTTAGCAGACAAAATGACCCCTAGAAAGGACAATTCCTGAGCAAAAAATGAACACATCTCTGACTTAGCAAATAGTGAGTTCTCCCTAATCCTCAGAAGAACTCTGTGACTCTGTCAGAAGAATATATGAAGATGTCATCCAAGTAAATTACCATGAAACGCCCCCAATAAAATCTGAGAACACATGATTCATGAAATTCTGAAATACTGCTGGTGTGTTAGTCAGGCCAAGGGGCATAACCAAATTCTCAAACAAACCCTCAGAGGTGAGAAATGCAGTTTTCTGCTCATCCGCCTCCTGCATACTGATGAGATTGTATGCTCCCCTAAGGTCCAACTTAGAGAGCTACCTGGTCCCTGACAATTGATTGTACAAATTGGGTATAAATGGGAGGGGATAAGTATTTCTTATGGTGATTTTATTAAGTTCTCAAAAATCGAGGCATGTGCGTAAACCACCATTCTTTTTCTTCACGAAAAAGAACCCCGCAGCCATGGGAGAGACAGATGGCAGAATGTGCCCTTTGAGGAGTCTATCAGAGATATACTCCTTCATTGCGGCCGGCTCAGGGGCAGAGAGATTGTACAGATGGGCTTTGGGCAATTTGGCACCTGGAGCAAGATCAACAGCACAATCGAATGGGTGGTGTGGTGGCAGAACCTCATCCTCCTTATCGGAGAACACATCCTCAAAGTCCTTCAGGTACTCCGGAATACCCTCCAGACTGATGGATGACACAGATACAGGAACAAGACATAGAACAATTGGGACCCCATTTAACAATATCCTGAGATTCCCAGTTTATCACAGGATTATGTAATTGCAATCAGGGGAACCGCAACACCAGTCCCACAGGCAGATTGTCCATAACAAAGCATGAAATAAGTTCCTGGTGCAAGGAACTCACTTTAAGGAGATACTCCTCTGAATCCATTTTGATGACATTCTTAGCCAGTGGTGTTTTGTCAATGGCAACAACATGAATAGGAGTCTCCAGCCTAACTGTCCCTAACTTACACCTGGACACCAAGTCAGAGTTAATAACGTTCATGGACGACCCACAATCCACAAAGGCAGAAGTGGAGAGACCAACCACATCAACCAGAAACATAGATAATTAATAAAAGTTGTACGCGTATGAGGACAAGGTTATTAATACCGTATATATATATATATATATATATATATATATATGTATGTATTAAAATATATCAGATATAAAATGGCAGACCCAGATGCCTGATTTTATAGTTATATTCCTTATTAGTGCATGCCAAAGAACTAAAAACTAAATAACTAAATAAATTACAAGTGATAAAATACAGAGAGATCAAGAAATGTGCAATTAATGTCCATAGACCAATCAATGTGGTAAAATTGTAAACTGATAATTGCAAAAATTTGCCACACAAAAGTGCACAGTGCAAAGCAAAGAAAGCAGTGCGAGGCAAGGAAAATCCACAGACCATTACGTTAACAGCAAATTGAAAGCTTCTCCTGAACCAGACCCATAATAGTGTCCTCTGCCAGCCTGACACGGTCCAGTTCATCATAGATAAGTCCTAGGGCCTCAAAGAATCTATCTTCTGACATCTGTTCAGGAGCAGTGGGGGCAGCGAGAAAGCCCAAGATTGGGACCCTCCCTAAGTAAGGAGATAATAATCCCTACCCGCTGAGGCTCATTCCCAGACAATCGAGGTCTAAGGGAAAACAATAATTTACAACTCTCCCTTAATGTAAGAAATTTATCTTTTTTCACCAGAAAAGGTGTCACAAAGCTTAACCAAGGGATCAGGAGAGTGCAGAAGAAACATCTACTGACTCACTAGGTTGACTAACAGCATGGGGGGAGGTTCCTAAAAGTCTCCATCAGTTTTTTGTGAGTATTTGACTTGACAAGGGCCTAATGTTCCACCGAAAAATCCCACACCATTGGTGTCAAACTGGACACTTGATCCGCCAGGTTAATAAGCGGATCAATGACCAGAGGAAAAAAATGCAAAAATCCCCTTTAAATATGAGGTCAGCTGTAATGTAATGTGCTGCTGCAGTGCAGTATAGTGCAACCTCCACCAGGGAGTGCTGGGGAGGGAAGAGAGGTTGCACACACAGGATAACAACACTGAGCAGCAGCACAGGTGCCACAGGTAATGAAAGAGTAGTCAGACAAGCTGAATCCAAAATTATCAGGAACCGAAGTACCAAATGTAACAGCAAAGCACATAGTCAGGGACAAGCAAGAAGTCAGAGCCTACTAGGAACATGGTAACTAAAATGTGAGACATAAGATGAAGTTGAGGTACAAGCCAGAGTTAGGGAGTGTGGTGTCAGAGACGGAAAACAAGGGCTAAGTTCAGAGATCAGGTCGAGTCATACACAAGTACAGGCAGTCAGAGGCACAAGGATTACTATGGTACATAGGTCAGGGGCTCAAGCCAGGAAGCAAGAACTATAGCTGACACTGGCCCGCAGGCTGCAGAGGACTGAAATAGCCCAGCCAGCTTCAAAATGAGGCAGAGGGGAATAACTCCCGCATGACCAGTCCAGAGAAAAGACAGATGAAAGCAAACTCAGGACTGGATCATGACATGCAAATGTTAATATACTTTAAATACATTATTGTTAACAAATTCATCATCATCAATTTTGTAAGAATTTGATAAATGTACATTTTGAGAGACTTGGTTTAACTAAAAGCATTTTGCATTATTCCTGGGCTATTTTTGCATTTATAGACTTAAGGCTGTAATAATTGTGATGGTAATTAAAATATTCATGATAATAAAGCTACTAAGCAGCTAATTTGATTATTTTTGGAAACTAAGCTTAAATCATTCTAAAAGCATCCTTAAGCAAAACTTTTGCACAATTTATTCTTTCTGCATGCAGAGTGAGATCGACAAATTTGACAATTCTAGACAGATTGAAATGTCATCCTGCTTTGCTTCCAAGAAATTACAAGATCATACTTCTGTAACCAGCTGATTTGGGGAATTAAATGAAGTTGAATTAGCCAGGTTGCATTAATTATTTCCTGGCTCCCTTCAGATGTAATTGTTAAGTAATGCATAGATTCACTGACTTTAAAAGTTGGAGAAAGAATTTATGAAATGGCAAATTTGTAAGTTGATTACAATTTAGAGAAAGATAATAGTTCTTAAATAAACATTTTATAATTATATTAGATTAATTATAAAATGAATAAAATGAAGTTTCTGTTGAAAACTTCCATAAAAGAGGTATCTGTTTTAGAAAATCTTTTTTTCAAATATTCTATTTGGGAATTCTGAGTTAAAGAATTTGTGTACTATTTTTATATTTATAGGTGATCAATATAGTTGGGATAGGTGATGAAAATAGTTGGGATCTAACACCACTCATTACAACAATTAATCTGTTATCACCTCTGGCAGTGGCTTAAAAAAAACAAAAAACAAAGAATGTATGGAGCAGAAAAAGCACAGTTTCATAGCCTGTTTAGTGGCCTCTGAATGGTGATCCTATAGAAAAAATAGGTATACTGTATACATTTTACCACCTTCAAAAGTGATAATAGCTGTTTTTGGGGGGTGACAGCTGTCAGACCCCACCAATATTTTTTTGATTACCTAATAAAATATGTATGAAAACAGTGGCTAACCTAATAAACAGAGGGCTGATCCCACATATAAATTGTTTATAATATAGAACAAATATTTTATATTTTATTGAAGAACCCTAAAATTTCATGCATCACTCAGACTTTGTAATTAGTGATGAGCGAATGTACTTGCTACTCGAGATTTCTCGATCATGCTCGGGGGTCCTCCGAGTATTTTTTTGTGCTCGGAGATTTAGTTTTTCTTGCCGCAGCTGAATGATTTACATCTGTTAGCCAGCATAAGTACATGTGGGGATTCCCTAGCAATGTGTTATAGCATTCCAGAGTAATTTCCAAATAAAGTAAAACATGTACATTTATGTAATAAATGTAACACATTTGCAAAATTTGACCTGGTCAAGAAGGTGAAAACTAGCTTCAATTGTAAAGAATTTAAAGGACTCTCCAGGATTATAACAAAAAAAAGTGCAAGAGCCATTTTATTGCCACCATTCTTGTGGGTCCCATCTGTCTTTCCAAATGACTATGGCAGCAAATTGCATTTCTTAGCTGTCCTGTGTCACGGGCTGTGTACGGGCTATTTGACCAAGAAGGAGAGTGATGGGGTGCTACGCCAGATAACCTGTCCTCCACAGTCACCAGACCAGAACCCAATCGAGATGGTTTGGGGTGAGCTGGATCGCAGAGTGAAGGCAAAAGGGCCAACAAGTGCTAAGCATCTCTGGGAACTCCTTCAAGATTGTTGGAAGACCATTCCTGGTGACTACCTCTTGAAGCTCATCAAGAGAATGCCAAGAGTGTGCAAAGCAGTCATCAAAGCAAAAGAACCTAGAATATAAGACATAATTTCAGTTGTTTCACACTTTTTTTTAAAGTATATAATTCCACATGTGTTAATTCATAGTTTTGATGCCTTCAATGTGAATGTACAATTTTCATAGTTATGAAAATACAGAAAAATCTTTAAATGAGAAGGTGTGTCCAAACTTTTGGTCTGTACTGTATATACAAAAGAGAAAACTTGACTGCAGTGGATTTAAAGGGTAATTTTTTGGGACATTTCTTGTTCTTACAAAAGTTCATTCAATTCCTGTGCAACCGAGGATTTTGGCATTATTAAGCTATTAATGATTTAATAGTTAAATCAATATTATCACCTACACAGGTTACCTGCTTGCTGCAGTAACCATATCCCTCACAATGAAAGCAATGTTATTGCAGCCAGCAGGTAACCTGTGTAGGTGATAATATTTTTCTGATTGCTCTTTCTCATACTGGGTGCTGCTGTAGGGTCTATTTTCTTGCCTACTAGTGGGAACTCTGTGACAATAGCCCAGGCTTTATTGAGCAATAAGGGTAAACATTGTCCTAATAAGAACAAATGTGTATTTATTGAGTAATAAGGTTACACATTGTCCTAACTAGAGCAAATGTGTATTCACTAACCTACATCTTTGGCCCATTAGGGCTATTAACACATACAGGTCATGAATACTTAGGCTATATATCCGATATGCTGTGTATATACAGTGGGGCAAAAAAGTATTTAGTCAGTCAGCAATAGTGCAAGTTCCACCACTTAAAAAGATGAGGGGCGTCTGTAATTTACATCATAGGTAGACCTCAACTATGGGAGACAAACTGAGACAAAAAAATCCAGAAAATCACATTGTCTGTTTTTTTTATCATTTTATTTGCATATTATGGTGGAAAATAAGTATTTGGTCAGAAACAAACAATCAAGATTTCTGGCTCTCACAGACCTGTAACTTCTTCTTTAAGAGTCTCCTCTTTCCTCCACTCATTACCTGTAGTAATGGCACCTGTTTAAACTTGTTATCAGTATAAAAAGACACCTGTGCACACCCTCAAACAGTCTGACTCCAAACACCACTATGGTGAAGACCAAAGAGCTGTCAAAGGACACCAGAAACAAAATTGTAGCCCTGCACTAGGCTGGGAAGACTGAATCTGCAATAGCCAACCAGCTTGGAGTGAAGAAATCAACAGTGGGAGCAATAATTAGAAAATGGAAGACATTCAAGACCACTGATAATCTCCCTCGATCTGGGGCTCCACGCAAAATCCCACCCCGTGGGGTCAGAATGATCACAAGAACGGTGAGCAAAAATCCCAGAACCACGCGGGGGGACCTAGTGAATGAACTGCAGAGAGCTGGGACTAATGTAACAAGGCCTACCATAAGTAACACACTACGCCACCATGGACTCAGATCCTGCAGTGCCAGACGTGTCCTACTGCTTAAGCCAGTACATGTCCGGGCCCGTCTGAAGTTTGCTAGAGAGCATTTGGATGATCCATAGGAGTTTTGGGAGAATGTCCTATGGTCTGATGAAACCAAACTGGAACTGTTTGGTAGAAACACAACTTGTCGTGTTTGGAGGAAAAAGAATACTGAGTTGTATCCATCAAACACCATACCTACTGTAAAACATGGTGGTGGAAACACCATGCTTTGGGGCTGTTTCTCTGCAAAGGGGCCAGGACGACTGATCCGGGTACATGAAAGAATGAATGGGGCCATGTATCGTGAGATTTTGAGTGCAAACCTCCTTCCATCAGCAAGGGCATTGAAGATGAAACATGGCTGGGTCTTTCAACATGACAATGATCCAAAGCACACCGCCAGGGCAACGAAGGAGTGGCTTCGTAAGAAGCATTTCAAGGTCCTTGAGTGGCCTAGCCAGTCTCCAGATCTCAACCCTATAGAAAACCTTTGGAGGGAGTTGAAAGTCCGTGTTGCCAAGCGAAAAGCCAAAAACATCACTGCTCTAGAGGAGATCTGCATGGAGGAATGGGCCAACATACCAACAACAGTGTGTGGCAACCTTGTGAAGACTTACAGAAAACGTTTGACCTCTGTCATTGCCAACAAAGGATATATTACAAAGTATTGAGATGAAATTTTGTTTCTGACCAAATACTTATTTTCCACCAGAATATGCAAATAAAATGATAAAAAAACAGACAATGTGATTTTCTGGATTTTTTTTTCTCAGTTTGTCTCCCATAGTTGAGGTCTACCTATGATGTAAATTACAGACGCCTCTCATCTTTTTAAGTGGTGGAACTTGCACTATTGCTGACTGACTAAATACTTTTTTGCCCCACTGTAGATGCCCGATCTATGTGTATTTGTATGTATTTATTTGTATACATTTATATTTAAATTTCCTATGAGTCAGGTTGTAGCCTTATTTTGGGCTTGGTGTGTGTAGTGTTGATAGGGCGCACATGTGACCCTTCTTTTTAAATGTTTTTAAATGTAAGTGTTTCGCGAATTTAAGTAAATAAAGCTGTCTTTCTTTTAGGTCATTTCCGTGTCTTTGGTGATCCCGTGGTTTGGCCTATTCTTTTTTTTCTTTTTTTCAAATATTTAGAAATTTTGTTTAAAAGTATAAAATAATAGCATTGTTTCTTCAATATATTTTTTCCCCACTTTTCTCCATTGTGGAAAAAAATCTATAGCAATCCAAAAAACAGTTGGTAAAAGGAACGAGAAACACAAAAATAAGTGAAAAACAGTTTACAAATGCATACAGGTTAAAAAATCAGTAATGTTCAACAGAAAATTAAAATTCATTAGTATCACAGGACATAGTGTCTAAACCGTAACTATTTGTGGTATTTCTGTTTTTTTTTAGTTTTATTTGTTCTGATATCCATCCATCAATATGTTTACACCTATTTTTAACTTTATACTTCATAGCACATAATAATATACAGTATCTCTATCTATCACCAATATACCGTGTTCAGTCATACTTGTTGAGAGCACTATGTCTAACACCTAAATATATTAGCTATTCATCACACTATATGTCATGGTAGTAGGAAAAAACGAATAGCACTCACCGATCCTTAAGATTCCATCCTTTATTCAATTATAGTTAAAATGTCATGGCCGGGAGATTGACCCGTGGAAGCGCTGGAATAGCGTGAAACGGCCATCGTCAGCACCTGCTATCGTATACTACTGTCCTCACTCTCTCGGCCATGACATTTTAACTATAATTGAATAAAGGATGGAATTCTAAGGATCGGTGAGTGCTATCCGTTTTTTCCTACTACCATGAAATTTAAGCCATCAGTATGATTACCTAAGCAGAGCACCACATAAAGACCTCGTCACGTCACAGTCCCAAACCGAGCCCAAATTACAAGAATCTCATTAACCAAAAATTGAAAATATAGATTATACAACAATAATAAGATAGATTTCATCAACCAAGGTATCATTTTAATAAGTATAACAGCACCAACCTGACAGTATATGTAGGCTACTGAGCACAATCCTGCTAACTAGTTCTCTTTAATATCTTTCTGGATGCATTTTTTCCAACCTTATGCACTTTATTAGGCACCATTTTTAGACGTTGTCATTAGAAATGAGTTTCAAGGTTCAATTTGGCACGATTCGCTGAATGTTTAGACATTCGCCGAACATGTTCACCGAACAGTTCGATAAAAATACCCGAACTACATTAAATTCAATGGTAGGCAAAGCCAAACACATAGACAACACCATCAGGGGGGCCAGAAAGCTGCTAAAACAACTCAAATTAGAAGCGACCCACAGTAGAAATTAGATAATGGCATGCACTATTGTTTTTGCTGATTCATAGTTGAGCAATGTCCAGATCCGGAAGCTATTTTTGAATTGGAGTTGGCAGGAAGTGGAAAAAGGTTGGATCTCAGATTTGAAGGAAAGTTCAGATTAACGCTTGCAGGACTTACAAGAGTGGGCAGCCATTGACTTTGATGGATAGGTCAGTTGGGGTTGTTAAATCAGATGGTGGAAAGATGATTTTATCCATGTTAAGTTTTAGAAATCTAGCAGAGAAGAAAGATGAAATAGCAGACAGACATTGTGGAATTCTGGTTAGTAAGGTAGTAATTTCAAGTCCAGAGAGGGTGATCTGTGTGTCACCAGCATTGAGGTGATACTGAAAGCCATGAAACTCCATGAGCTGTCCCAGGCCAAAGGTGTAGATGGAGGAAAGCAAGGATCCTAGAACTGAACCTTAGGGGACACCGACAGATAGGGGGCAAGATGAGGAGGTGGTGTGTGGGTAGCAGACACTGAGTGTATTTCCTGTTAGGTATGAGGAGATCCAAGATAGGACCAAGTCTGTGATGCCAAGAGATGAGAGTCTGTAGTAAGAGGAAATCGTGCACTGGAAGAAGACAAAGTAGTGTCACTTGGATGAGGCGCTTAGAAGGTCGTTGGGGACTTTAGTCAGGGTGGTTTCAATGGAATGGTACTGTCGAAAGCCAGATTGTAAACGGTCAAAGAGGGAGCAGGAGGAGAGGTCAGAGGACAGTTCAAAATGAACTTGTTGTTCCAGTAGTTTTGAGGCAGAGGGGAGAAATTATATTGGGCAATAGTTAAACACAAAGGATGGATCAAGAGAGTGCATTTGATGATGGGTGTGATCACGGCATGTTTTAAGTATGGGGGTAAGACACCAGTTATTAGTGACAGGTAGAAGAGGTGGGTTCGGCTTGGGATGAAGACTGTGTTCAGGTTTGGTATTAGGTGAGATCGGATTGGGTCAAGATCACAGGTGGTGATATGTGATTTGGAGAGTACAGAGGAAAGTTGATCTTTCATGATGGTTGAGAAGTTTTTGGAGGATGAGAATTCAGTAATTATGAGGAGCAACTTTGGGTACTTTAGGCAAGAGCATTGCCTTATGTTTTCAATCTTGATAGTGGAGAGGGAGGAAGATTTGGGGATGGAGGAGAGAATTGCAAGTACTGAATAGCTGTTTATGCTTGTGAGACAGGGATGATATGAGAGATGAGCAGAAGCATTTTGACAACTTCTGTTACTGGATGGGCTACTCTATTCCCATTCCCTGTGCAGCTGCACAGCAGTATGCCTTGTAGATGAGGGCCAGAAAAAGCATGTGCTGCAGTGGACGGAAAGTTCTGAAACAAATGGCCTCTCCTCCTCTTCCTTCATCTTTAAATCACACACAATACAGTCCTCAGAAGTGGCAGTCAAATTATTCTTTTTACTCACGTGTCACAAGTCTCCAACTGCCCAACTGACTTTGGGAAACCAGAAATGGGTTTGCAGAGCTGTTTGCACATTCTACTCCATGTTTTTGAGTTATGCTCCAAAGATTCACAGACTCAAGAGGTGGAAAGAATTAATGCCGATGGTCTAAATTTTTTTCATTTGGATCTGGGGCTGGACGAAGTAGGGTCTGAACAGAATCCAGATCCTCATCAGACCTTTACCACTAGTGGTAGAGGTGATCTGAATTAAGCTCATATGTCTGAGATGTGGACTGTACTGTCTATCAGGGTAGAAAGAGGAGGAGGGTGATTCTCAAGGCAAGGAGTGAGAGAACAGACAAGATGACGATGAGGTTGTAGATACCATTTGGGAGGATCCAGAGGCATGCAGCTGAGTAGCTCAACAGAGGAGGTGGAGGAGGAAGTCAAGTAGGTTACATTGCAGCTTCCCACACAGACATTGAGTGATGCAACTACTATAAGCACTGCATCCTCAGCCATAATTCTGGATGTGGTAAGCAGTGATCAAGGTCTACAGTTTTCAAAGGCCGCAAAGGTTGGCTAGCCTGGCCTTTTAGAAGAATGCAAAAAATGAACCAACTCAGATTAGATGCCAGCTTTGTAAAAAATGACTGAGTAGAAGCAAACAAATCAATAAATTGACTATTACATGCAAGAAATGTCACATGCGTGATCAGCATGTGTTAGTGTGCGATTCTCACTGCCTAGTTTTCTCTCACAGGTCTCCGTCCACAGAACCTCCACTTGTTTACCCGCTACATTGTGCTGATTGACAGCCCATCAGCTGTTACGCATTTGCACATTCCTGCTTTTTTTGACCGATCTTAGACACCGAGCTCATCACATCTTTCTTAATCCACCATAACATCAAACTCTGAATCTCACTCACAGTACAGCAGTTTGCCTTGTCCACCCTACTCCACCTTCTCTTAGCACAGAAGCCAGCCCTCTTTCACATAGTTGTGGTTGTGTAAAAGATTGTGTCCTCCTACACATGGCAAAGCTAAGAGGTTGAATTTCTCCATCTCCAGTCTACTACTACTACTACTACTACTACTACTACTACTACTACTACTACTACTAACATTTCTTTATTTAGTGCAAACATATTCCGCAGGGCTTTACAAGTCAGCAATTTATATAAGTTATAAGTCATAAGTTACAAAGTGATAAATAATTCAATAATTAAAGCAAAAATAATAATGACCCTGCTCTTAAGAGGTTGCAATGGGGTTGGAGAACTAAACTACTGAAAACTTAGGGTTTGATAACTAATCCATTACAAACCTGAAGATGGAGAACTAAGGTACTAGATAACAGGGGTTGGAGAACTAAACTACTAAACACTTAGTTTTGAATAACTAACCCACTATGCACCAGGGGATGGAGAACTAACCCACAACACATCAGGGGATTGAGAACTAAACCACTACACACCAAGGGATGAGGAACTAAAAGACTAGACTCCAAGGTGACACTTGACAGCAAATCTTGGAATCCCCAAAGCTGGAGGCTCAAGTCTCTCTAGCTCACACTTCCTCCACTGCTTCTGGCTCCTCCACCTCTTCGTGGGTCTCCGACTGCATCATTAACCTCTACCTTAATGAGACATACGTTCCAACAGTGCAGAAAGAAACCACCACAATTTTGTACTGCGCAGCCAGATCTCACCGCAATCAGGCAGTGTTAAAATTAATATGCCTTGGAGATCGAATTCACACAGCTCAAGAATTGTGGACAGATAGTCCAGCCAAATTAGAGCAATGGATGTCTCCACTGAACCGGGAGGTAGGAATGGCCATGTGCAAACCTTGTGGGGGCCCTATGCCAGGGCAATCTCACATACATGACTTGCATAGCTCACACCTCAACCTGGTAGTTCAGCTATTTCTCCACCACTATCCTGGCACTGTTGCAGAAAGAACAATCCGTGTGTGCTCACTTCCAACGATTGCACCTGGCAGGTCATTGACTTGCACTGCTACAGAGGTCTTTTGGCCTACCGGTTAACCGTTTGATTTGCGATGTTCCAACACAGTGGAATTACACGCTGCACAGGTGAAAAAAATCTGAGTAATTAAATATAGGTCAGATGACTGAGCTTATAGGTCACAGGAATATCTATATAACAAAACCACCATATTTGACTTTCTAATCAGCCCACTGCACATCTCTGAACAATAGACAGGTGTGCAATGTGATGGATTTGAAAACGCCATGTTTCTATAGAGAAAATACACTGGCAACGTCCACTTTGTAAATAGGCAGGAAAGAAACAAAGCTGCAAGACAAATATAGGAATGACCCAATAGAAACCCAGGGAAACCCCCAGTAGCTGGGGCTGGTACAACTGAGATAAAAGGATATATGAGGAGGGCTGGACCTAGTTAAAGCTACCACACTCAACTCAGAATACCTAAAAGATACAGATTTCTAAGAGAAACTGAGAATAAAGAAAACAATTCTAATAGCCAAAAGTGATATACTTCCCAAACAGCATTTGGTATTCACAGGTAGTCTCCTGTCCAATCACTAACCAGCCCCAACCCTTCTTAGCTTCTAAGATCAGGTGTGTTCCAGGTGATGAGACCATAGATAAAACATGTTAAATAGAATATTTTGAACTGGAGAAGTGCTAGGAAGAGCTGAAGACATGGTTGGTAAGCATAAGACAAGGGGCAGGGAATTTAGATTAGAAGAACCACTCCAGCACTTTAAAAAATCCTGCTGGAGTGGTGCTTTATGGAATTTGTTTTTGTGAACTATGTTAGTCAGTTCCTGGGGTGCTGTTAGTTAGTGGAAATAAGGGGCAGAACATAAGTAGGCGACAATGATGAAAATTAAATTCTACTACCTACATACGGTAATTAAGCTTTCTGGTGGAAGAAGAACGTTGACTCAAGCTGATGGTGCTGCTGTTGGAGTGACTGGGTGACTGAGACAAGTGTTATAACATTCATTCCATTATCCCCTACCCAATACCAGAGGCAAAAGAGGCCAAGCGTAACCTGCACTTTATACTATTACTGTTGGGACAATTGCTGCTAGCAGGTCTGGTAGTGTTGCTGTTACTGGCTACCAAATTGTTTGCTGGGTTTTATTCTATGACACTACAATATACTACATATAGTTGACAGCCAACAGGTAAATGCAACAACAGCCTGCCCTTAATATCTTAGTATCTTTATACTTGAACCACACATGTCAAACTCTTGATCGCAGGCGAAATCCAGCCTGCAGGGTGATTATATTTGACCCGCGAGACCGACACCGCACCCCTCCCCCACCATGGCACTCTTAAATGTATGAAAGCAATAATGGCGCTCCCACCGCCATCATTCTTCCTCTGCATCTTATGTCTCACCGTATGTGTTATGACATCACAATTTCACGGGTACCAGGGAGAGGTGAGTATTTATTCATTTTTTTAATGTGTGGCCATTATACTGTATGGAGGACTAAGTCAGGCCATTATACTGCACGGAGGACAATGTGGGTCCATTATTCTGTATGGAGGGCTAAGTGGTGTCTATTACACTGTTGGGATTATGTGAGGCCCATATACTGTATGGCAGACTATGTGGAGCTTATTATAAAGTGTGAAGGGCTGTGTGGGAATCACAGTTAGTGCATGATACTGTGTTGGAGTCACTATACTTTGCTGGGGGTGTAAATATACAGAAGGGTCATTATACTTTGCGTGTAGAGGGTAGTGTGGAAGAAATAACTGTGGAGGTACCATACATGTTTGCTGGCAGCATACTTTATTATCTATATTATTTATTAATTCAAGGTTTTGATTCTTTGCTATTACATATTTAAATAAGCCCATTGGGCCATATGATTTTTACTGCTCCTACATAACATATTGTGTTATTCCAGTATGCCCAGTTGTGATTATTTGTTTATCTTACTCTAAAATCTATTTAAATGTTGACAATGCCTTTAAGTTTGTTTCCATATTAAAATGTTCATCCTTATGTAAATAAAGAATTTAAAAAAAAAATGTTCATCCTTATAGTTGATGATGGGAAAAAACTTCCTAAATTGTAGACATTTTTAATAAATATCAAGGTTTGCCTTTAACTTTGTCCAAGTTTTTAATTTTGGCCATCTGTTCATTTGAGTTTGACATTTCTAACCTGAACAGTAGTGTTGAGCGATACCTTCCGATATCGGAAAGTATCGGTATCGGAAAGTATCGGCCGATACCGTCAAAGTATCGGATCTAATCCGATACCGATACCCGATCCCAATGCAAGTCAATGGGACGAAAATATCGGAATTAAAATAAACCCTTTATACACTTGTAGGTTCATTCTACATGAAGGAAAACAACTAAGAATAATGTAGGATGTATTGGGGGACGTGGCGGAGATATTAAAGGCACAGAGGTTTAGCCCAATGTAATAGAATAGCAGGATTTTGCGTTTTTTTTTATGACGTTCGGCGTTAGAAAGAATTTGACTATGTTAATTTTTTTTTTAATGTCAGATATTGATGTTTCACTGCTTCCACGCCCTTCACCTTTTTTTTTACTTCTCCCACGCTTTCTTCTTAATTATCCTCATCATCAGCTTCTTTGACATCAACTTCTTCACCTTATTCATCTTCTTCTTCATCTTCTACCTATTATTTTTTGGGTTACATTGTTCATATTGTTTTTAGTTTACTATTATCTTCATCATATTCTACTTCTTCATCATATTCTTATTTGTGACAGGCATTCCCGTAGTTGTTATCTATAAAAGTTTGAAGATTACACCTTCCGTTCTGCCTGTCACAAAACAGTTACATTTGTCCGCGTTCAGTTTGGCCTGCAGCATCAGGCTTTATCCAGGGGCACCACGAGGAGGAACGGACTCACCCCCATACACTGCTTAGTCTTCTTCTGCTTATTTACATAATATTTTTTGCTCTGATATTTTGTGTTATGCTTAATGTCCTTCTGCTCTTTGTTCTGCAGCCTCTTGTTCTTCTGCTTCTCGGTCTTCCAGGTCGTCGTCGTCTCCAGGGTCGTCGTCTCCGGGGTCGTCGTCATCGGGGTGGTCTCCGGGGTCGTCGTCATCGGGGTGGTCTTCAGGGTCATCGTCTCCAGGGTCGTCGTCATCACGGTGGTTGTCGTCTCTGGTGTCGTCGTCATCTTAGGGGTGGTCTTCCGGGTCATCGTGTTTAGTCTCTTGAACTTGGAAATGTAGCAGAAGGTACAAGAAGGCTGAGAAAATGCCGAGAACCAGCTGATGGAACTGGAACTCGGATGGCTACCCGAAGGTCCAAGAGCCAATGGAACGACCGAGGACCAGCTGACGTTACTGGAACCCGGTTACTAAGCAGGAGGTACCTGTGCTGAAAGCACTACCAAGGACCACCTGACGTTGGTGGAACTCAGATACCCAGAGGGAGGCACCTAAGCCAAAGGCTCTGCCCGGAACCAGCTGACGGTACTGGAACCAGGATGGGGAGCAGAAGGTACAAGAGCAAAAGACACTGCCGAGAACCAGCTGACGGTGCTGGAACCCGGATGGGTAGCCGAAGGTCCAAGAGCCAATGGAACTACCGAGGACCAGCTGACGTTACTGGAACCCGGTTACTAAGCAGGAGGTACCCGTGCCTGAAAGCACTACCAAGGACCACCTGACGTTGGTGGAACTCGGATACCAAAGGGAGGCACCTAAGCCAAAGGCTCTGCCCGGAACCAGCTGACGGTACTGGAACCAGGATGGGGAGCAGAAGGTCCAAGAGCAAGTGTCTGCGTGGCTTTTGCAGGACACGTTGCCGGCTGCACAGCAGGGGAACAGCTGGCGGTGCTGGACCCCACTGACACATTGGCTGGTGTTTTTCTCTGTGCAGCTAGCACATCTGGGCCCCAACTGGCGGTTTGTTAGAGCCCAGGGTCAGCAGGAGGAGGAGGAGCAGGAGCAGGGGGAGGGGAGTGTAGGCCGAAGCCTGCACTGGTGGCAGCTTTGGGTCTGTTGTGTCTGCGTGGCGGTCGCAGGACACGTTGCCGGCTACACAGCAGGGGAACAGCTGGCGGTGCTGGACCCCACTGACACATTGGCGAGGTGTTTGGCTCTGTGCAGCCAGCACTTCCGGACAGCAACTAGCGGTGTTGGAGCCCGGGCTCTGCAGGGGGAGCAGAGTGTAGGCCGAAGCCTACTTGAACCAATTTCAAAGGTAACCTTTAACCCCCCCCTCAGGGGTTAGAAAGTAGAAGAGCCACAGCTTATGCAGCAGTAGTGCTGCACAAGTCAAAGGTTGCTCTTTTAATTTCGCTCCTTGCACACGCTGAATGAAACACGTATAACATTTAGCCCTTTATACAGTCAAACTGTGTTGGAGGCGCGAGTTCCCTTTGTAATGAGACGCAGCACAGATGTCAAGAATCCCACCTTGGTGCTGGGTGCAGCCTCCTGAGCGTTGTTATTTGCTGTACAGGAGTCTGCGCTGTCGTGTTATCCCCTGGCCTAGCGCTGTTAGCGCTGCCCATCTTCTGACATCATTTAATGTCGGCCGGTGCGTTTCGCGATGACCATGAATCCCAGCCCCGCAGTGTCTTAACATTGTCAAAACACTGCGGGGCTGGGATTCAGGGCCTGGCGCAGCACATATGTTGGCCTCTCACACTCGGGTCCTTACACCCGCTTCAGACTGTGCGGCGTCATCTGATCCCTTATCGCATGCCACGGCCATGAAGCCGCACAGTCCGAAGAAGGCGGAAGGAGAGGAGGGACAGGCGAACTGATGCACTGATCCTGCCCATCAATCACACCCTCGCAGTCCCAATAAATAAGACACCGAGGGGCGTTGTGTGGGTCAGGGCGGCCGCAGAGGCGCAGCCAGCCAAACAATGATGCCAGAAGACGGGCAGCGCTACCAAGGGGGTTGCAGCGTGTCATTACAAAGGAAAGTCACACCACCGGGACGGTTAAATGGTCACACAGAGGACACATTGCAGACGTGTTTTCAGTTCCACATGTGCGAGGAGAATACGTTTCTGAGCCACCTTGCACACATGCAGCATTACCGCTGTACAAGGTGGCTGGATAACGTAAAAACGCCTGGGGGAGGGGGGACAGGTTCCCTTCAATTTCAGTTCTTGTGTCTGCGTGGCTTTTGCAGGACACGTTGCCGGCTGCACAGCAGGGGAACAGCTGGCGGTGCTGGACCCCACTGACACATTGGCTGGTGTTTTTCTCTGTGCAGCTAGCACATCTGGGCCCCAACTGGCGGTTTGTTAGAGCCCAGGGTCAGCAGGAGGAGGAGGAGCAGGAGCAGGGGGAGGGGAGTGTAGGCCGAAGCCTGCACTGGCGGCAGCTTTGGGTCTGTTGTGTCTGCGTGGCGGTCGCAGGACACGTTGCCGGCTACACAGCAGGGGAACAGCTGGCGGTGCTGGACCCCACTGACACATTGGCGAGGTGTTTGGCTCTGTGCAGCCAGCACTTCCGGACAGCAACTAGCGGTGTTGGAGCCCGGGCTCTGCAGGGGGAGCAGAGTGTAGGCCGAAGCCTACTTGAACCAATTTCAAAGGTAACCTTTAACCCCCCCTCAGGGGTTAGAAAGTAGAAGAGCCACAGCTTATGCAGCAGTAGTGCTGCACAAGTCAAAGGTTGCTCTTTTAATTTCGCTCCTTGCACACGCTGAATGAAACACGTATAACATTTAGCCCTTTATACAGTCAAACTGTGTTGGAGGCGCGAGTTCCCTTTGTAATGAGACGCAGCACAGATGTCAAGAATCCCACCTTGGTGCTGGGTGCAGCCTCCTGAGCGTTGTTATTTGCTGTACAGGAGTCTGCGCTGTCGTGTTATCCCCTGGCCTAGCGCTGTTAGCGCTGCCCATCTTCTGACATCATTTAATGTCGGCCGGTGCGTTTCGCGATGACCATGAATCCCAGCCCCGCAGTGTCTTAACATTGTCAAAACACTGCGGGGCTGGGATTCAGGGCCTGGCGCAGCACATATGTTGGCCTCTCACACTCGGGTCCTTACACCCGCTTCAGACTGTGCGGCGTCATCTGATCCCTTATCGCATGCCACGGCCATGAAGCCGCACAGTCCGAAGAAGGCGGAAGGAGAGGAGGGACAGGCGAACTGATGCACTGATCCTGCCCATCAATCACACCCTCGCAGTCCCAATAAATAAGACACCGAGGGGCGTTGTGTGGGTCAGGGCGGCCGCAGAGGCGCAGCCAGCCAAACAATGATGCCAGAAGACGGGCAGCGCTACCAAGGGGGTTGCAGCGTGTCATTACAAAGGAAAGTCACACCACCGGGACGGTTAAATGGTCACACAGAGGACACATTGCAGACGTGTTTTCAGTTCCACATGTGCGAGGAGAATACGTTTCTGAGCCACCTTGCACACATGCAGCATTACCGCTGTACAAGGTGGCTGGATAACGTAAAAACGCCAGGGGGAGGGGGGACAGGTTCCCTTCAATTTCAGTTCTTGTGTCTGCGTGGCTTTTGCAGGACACGTTGCCGGCTGCACAGCAGGGGAACAGCTGGCGGTGCTGGACCCCACTGACACATTGGCTGGTGTTTTTCTCTGTGCAGCTAGCACATCTGGGCCCCAACTGGCGGTTTGTTAGAGCCCAGGGTCAGCAGGAGGAGGAGGAGCAGGAGCAGGGGGAGGGGAGTGTAGGCCGAAGCCTGCACTGGCGGCAGCTTTGGGTCTGTTGTGTCTGCGTGGCGGTCGCAGGACACGTTGCCGGCTACACAGCAGGGGAACAGCTGGCGGTGCTGGACCCCACTGACACATTGGCGAGGTGTTTGGCTCTGTGCAGCCAGCACTTCCGGACAGCAACTAGCGGTGTTGGAGCCCGGGCTCTGCAGGGGGAGCAGAGTGTAGGCCGAAGCCTACTTGAACCAATTTCAAAGGTAACCTTTAACCCCCCCTCAGGGGTTAGAAAGTAGAAGAGCCACAGCTTATGCAGCAGTAGTGCTGCACAAGTCAAAGGTTGCTCTTTTAATTTCGCTCCTTGCACACGCTGAATGAAACACGTATAACATTTAGCCCTTTATACAGTCAAACTGTGTTGGAGGCGCGAGTTCCCTTTGTAATGAGACGCAGCACAGATGTCAAGAATCCCACCTTGGTGCTGGGTGCAGCCTCCTGAGCGTTGTTATTTGCTGTACAGGAGTCTGCGCTGTCGTGTTATCCCCTGGCCTAGCGCTGTTAGCGCTGCCCATCTTCTGACATCATTTAATGTCGGCCGGTGCGTTTCGCGATGACCATGAATCCCAGCCCCGCAGTGTCTTAACATTGTCAAAACACTGCGGGGCTGGGATTCAGGGCCTGGCGCAGCACATATGTTGGCCTCTCACTCGGGTCCTTACACCCGCTTCAGACTGTGCGGCGTCATCTGATCCCTTATCGCATGCCACGGCCATGAAGCCGCACAGTCCGAAGAAGGCGGAAGGAGAGGAGGGACAGGCAAACTGATGCACTGATCCTGCCCATCAATCACACCCTCGCAGTCCCAATAAATAAGACACCGAGGGGCGTTGTGTGGGTCAGGGCGGCCGCAGAGGCGCAGCCAGCCAAACAATGATGCCAGAAGACGGGCAGCGCTACCAAGGGGGTTGCAGCGTGTCATTACAAAGGAAAGTCACACCACCGGGACGGTTAAATGGTCACACAGAGGACACATTGCAGACGTGTTTTCAGTTCCACATGTGCGAGGAGAATACGTTTCTGAGCCACCTTGCACACATGCAGCATTACCGCTGTACAAGGTGGCTGGATAACGTAAAAACGCCTGGGGGAGGGGGGACAGGTTCCCTTCAATTTCAGTTCTTGTGTCTGCGTGGCTTTTGCAGGACACGATGCCGGCTGCACAGCAGGGGAACAGCTGGCGGTGCTGAACCCCACTGACACATTGGCTGGTGTTTTTCTCTGTGCAGCTAGCAGTACCGGGCCCCAACTGGCGGTGTTAGAGCCCAGGGTCAGCAGGAGGAGCAGGGGGAGCGGAGTGTAGGCCGAAGCCTGCACTCGAGCAAGTTGAAAGGAAACCTTTAACCCCCCCCCCCCAGGCGTTTGTAGCTGAAAGAGCCATTGTGTACAGCACTAATGCTGGAAAAGGTAAACTTAGCTCTTTTAATTATGGTCCTTGCACATGCGGAACCTAACAGTTATGAAATGTGTCCCCTCACAGCGTTAAACCGTCCGGTAGGTGGAACTTTCCTTTGTCGTGTGACGCAGCACAGCCATCATTTTTACCCCCTTGGCGCCGTGCGCCGCCTCCTCAGCGTTGTTTGAATCTGTCCCGGAGCCTGCGCTGTTAGGTTAGCCCTTGGCCATGCACACATTTTGCGCTGCCCGTCTTCTGACATCATTTGGTGTCAGGCTGGCTGCGCCTGTGCGGGTGCGCTGGCCGAGATCCCGCCTCGCAGTGTCGTCTAATGTAATCCCACCGCGGGCCTGTGATCCGTGCCCGTGCGCAGTGCATATCCTCGCCTCTCACTCCCCTCCCTACGGCTTTTTCAGACTGTGCGGTGTCACGGCCGTGGCATGCTATTAGGGACCAGCTGACATCGCACAGTCTGAAGAAGCCGTAGGGAGGGGAGTGAGAGGCGAGGATATGCACTGCGCACGGGCACGGATCACAGGCCCGCGGTGGGATTACATTAGACGACACTGCGAGGCGGGATCTCGGCCAGCGCACCCGCACAGGCGCAGCCAGCCTGACACCAAATGATGTCAGAAGACGGGCAGCGCAAAATGTGTGCATGGCCAAGGGCTAACCTAACAGCGCAGGCTCCGGGACAGATTCAAACAACGCTGAGGAGGCGGCGCACGGCGCCAAGGGGGTAAAAATGATGGCTGTGCTGCGTCACACGACAAAGGAAAGTTCCACCTACCGGACGGTTTAACGCTGTGATGGGACACATTTCATAACTGTTAGGTTCCGCATGTGCAAGGAGCACCACGAAAAGAGGCACTTTTTCCCTTTGCATCATTACTGCTGCACAAGGTGGCTCCTTCAGTAACAAATGCCTGGGGGGGGGGGGGGGGACAGGTTCCCTTAAAGTAAACTTGTTGTGACTGCGTGGCGGTCGCAGTACACGTTGCCGTATACACAGCAGGGGAACAGCTGGCGGTGCTGAACCCCACTAACACATTGGCGAGGTGTTTGGCTCTGTGCGTACAGCACTTCTGGACGGCAACTGGCGGTGTTGGAGCCCAGGGACAGGTGGAGGAGGAGGAGGAGGTTGGAGGAGGTAGGAGGGATTGCCACACACACAGCAGGGGAACAGCTGAAGTAACTGAACCCCAATAACAGAGGAGGGACTGTTGACTGTGCGTACAGCACTTCTGGACGGCAACTGGCGGTGTTGGAGCCCATGGACAGGTGGAGGAGGAGGAGGAGGTTGGAGGAGGTAGGAGGGATTGCCACACACACAGCAGGGGAACAGCTGACGTTACTGAACCCCAATAACAGAGGAGGGACTGTTGACTGTGCGTACAGCACTTCTGGACGGCAACTGGCGTTGTTGGAGCCCAGGGACAGGTGGAGGAGGAGGAGGTTGGAGGAGGTAGGAGGGATTGCCACACACACAGCAGGGGAACAGCTGACGTTACTGAACCCCAATAACAGAGGAGGGACTGTTGACTGTGCGTACAGCACTTCTGGACGGCAACTGGCGGTGTTGGAGCCCAGGGACAGGTGGAGGAGGAGGAGGAGGTTGGAGGAGGTAGGAGGGATTGCCACACACACAGCAGGGGAACAGCTGACGTTACTGAACCCCAATAACAGAGGAGGGACTGTTGACTGTGCGTACAGCACTTCTGGACGGCAACTGGCGGTGTTGGAGCCCAGGGACAGGTGGAGGAGGAGGAGGTTGGAGGAGGTAGGAGGGATTGCCACACACACAGCAGGGGAACAGCTGACGTTACTGAACCCCAATAACAGAGGAGGGACTGTTGACTGTGCGTACAGCACTTCTGGACGGCAAATGGCGGTGTTGGAGCCCAGGGACAGGTGGAGGAGGAGGAGGAGGTTGGAGGAGGTAGGAGGGATTGCCACACACACAGCAGGGGAACAGCTGACGTTACTGAACCCCAATAACAGAGGAGGGACTGTTGACTGTGCGTACAGCACTTCTGGACGGCAACTGGCGTTGTTGGAGCCCAGGGACAGGTGGAGGAGGAGGAGGTTGGAGGAGGTAGGAGGGATTGCCACACACACAGCAGGGGAACAGCTGACGTTACTGAACCCCAATAACAGAGGAGGGACTGTTGACTGTGCGTACAGCACTTCTGGACGGCAACTGTCGGTGTTGGAGCCCAGGGACAGGTGGAGGAGGAGGAGGAGGTTGGAGGAGGTAGGAGGGATTGCCACACACACAGCAGGGGAACAGCTGACGTTACTGAACCCCAATAACAGAGGAGGGACTGTTGACTGTGCGTACAGCACTTCTGGACGGCAACTGGCGTTGTTGGAGCCCAGGGACAGGTGGAGGAGGAGGAGGTTGGAGGATGTAGGAGGGATTGCCACACACACAGCAGGGGAACAGCTGACGTTACTGAACCCCAATAACAGAGGAGGGACTGTTGACTGTGCGTACAGCACTTCTGGACGGCAACTGTCGGTGTTGGAGCCCAGGGACAGGTGGAGGAGGAGGAGGAGGTTGGAGGAGGTAGGAGGGATTGCCACACACACAGCAGGGGAACAGCTGACGTTACTGAACCCCAATAACAGAGGAGGGACTGTTGACTGTGCGTACAGCACTTCTGGACGGCAACTGGCGGTGTTGGAGCCCAGGGACAGGTGGAGGAGGAGGAGGTTGGAGGAGGTAGGAGGGATTGCCACACACACAGCAGGGGAACAGCTGACGTTACTGAACCCCAATAACAGAGGAGGGACTGTTGACTGTGCGTACAGCACTTCTGGACGGCAACTGGCGTTGTTGGAGCCCAGGGACAGGTGGAGGAGGAGGAGGTTGGAGGAGGTAGGAGGGATTGCCACACACACAGCAGGGGAACAGCTGACGTTACTGAACCCCAATAACAGAGGAGGGACTGTTGACTGTGCGTACAGCACTTCTGGACGGCAACTGGCGTTGTTGGAGCCCAGGGACAGGTGGAGGAGGAGGAGGTTGGAGGAGGTAGGAGGGATTGCCACACACACAGCAGGGGAACAGCTGACGTTACTGAACCCCAATAACAGAGGAGGGACTGTTGACTGTGCGTACAGCACTTCTGGACGGCAACTGGCGGTGTTGGAGCCCAGGGACAGGTGGAGGAGGAGGAGGTTGGAGGAGGTAGGAGGGATTGCCACACACACAGCAGGGGAACAGCTGACGTTACTGAACCCCAATAACAGAGGAGGGACTGTTGACTGTGCGTACAGCACTTCTGGACGGCAACTGGCGGTGTTGGAGCCCAGGGACAGGTGGAGGAGGAGGAGGAGGTTGGAGGAGGTAGGAGGGATTGCCACACACACAGCAGGGGAACAGCTGACGTTACTGAACCCCAATAACAGAGGAGGGACTGTTGACTGTGCGTACAGCACTTCTGGACGGCAACTGGCGGTGTTGGAGCCCAGGGACAGGTGGAGGAGGAGGAGGTTGGAGGAGGTAGGAGGGATTGCCACACACACAGCAGGGGAACAGCTGACGTTACTGAACCCCAATAACAGAGGAGGGACTGTTGACTGTGCGTACAGCACTTCTGGACGGCAACTGGCGGTGTTGGAGCCCAGGGACAGGTGGAAAAGCAGAGGAACACAATGTAGGCCGAAGCCTGAGAAAGTCGAAAGGGAACCTTTAACCCCCCCCCAAGGCGTTTGTAGCTGAAAGAGCCAGCTTGTGCAGCACAAAAGATGCAAAAGGAAAAGGTGGCTCTTTTCATCATGCTCCTTGCACACGCAGAACTAAACACTTATAAAATGTGTCCCCTGCAACCGTAAAACCGTCCCGGAGGTGGGACTTTCCTTCGTAATGTGACGCAGCACAGCCGTCATTCCTACCCCCCCGGCGCCGCGCACCGGCTCCTCAGCGTTGTTTTATTCCGTCCCGGAGCCTGCGCTGTTATGTTATCCCGTGGCCAGGCACACTTAGCGCTGCCCATCTTCTGACATCATTTGGTGTCAGGCTGGCTGCGCCTGTGCGGCCGCGCTGGCAAAGAGCCCGCCTCGCAGTGTCTTCTGATTTAATCCCACTGGGGGCCTGGGATCCATGGACATGCGCAGTGCATATCCTCGCCTCTCACTCCCCTCCCTACGGCTTCTTAAGACTGTGCGGTGTCACGGCCGTGGCATGCTATTAGGGACCAGCTGACACCGAACAGTCTGAAGAAGCCATAGGGAAATGAGTGAGAGGTGGAGGTTCAGATATGCACTGCGCATGTCCATGGATCCCAGGCCCCCAGTGGGATTAAATCAGAAGACACTGCGAGGCGGGCTCTCTGCCAGCGCGGCCGCACAGGCGCAGCCATCCTGACACCAAATGATGCCAGAAGACGGGCAGCGCTAAGTGTGCCTGGCCACGGGATAACATAACAGCGCAGGCTCCGGGACGGAATAAAACAACGCTGAGGAGCCGGTGCGCGGCGCCGGGGGGGTAGGAATGACGGCTGTGCTGCGTCACATTACGAAGGAAAGTCCCACCTCCGGGACGGTTTTACGGTTGCAGGGGACAAATTTTATAAGTGTTAAGTTCTGCGTGTGCAAGGAGCTAAACAAAAATAGCTACCTTTTCCTTGTGCAGCATTACTGCTGCACAAGGTGGCTCTTTCAGTAACAAACGCCTTGGGGGGGGGGGGGGACAGATTCCCTTACATTTCAGTTGTTGTGTCAGCGTGGCGGTCGCATGACACATTGCCGGCTACACAGCTGGGGATCAGCTGACGTTACTGAAACCCAATAACACTGGGTCGTATGTTTTGACTGTGCAGACGGCACTTCTGAGCCTCAACTGGCGGTGTTGGAGCACAGGAATTTAAGTTCAGGTGGTAGAAAGATGAACACAACAGGAGACCTGGATAACGTATACAGTGACCTAATTATTTAATCAGGAGGAGGAGTGGCAAATTCCTGCGAGATCCAGGCCTTGTTCATTTTCAGGAAAGTAAGCCGGTCAACGTTATCGGAGGATAGTCGCATGCGACGGTCAGTTAGTACACCACCTGCAGCACTAAAGACACGTTCCGATAATACACTGGCCGCAGGGCAAGACAGCACCTCCAATGCATACTGGCTTAGCTCTGGCCATGTATCCAGCTTTGAGACCCAAAACTTGAAAGGGGAAGAGCCGTCTGGGAGTACAGCAAGAGGGCAAGACATGTAGTCTGTCACCATCTGACGGAACCGTTGCCTCCTGCTGACTGGAGCCGTCTGTGATGGTGTAGACTTTTGTGGGGGGCACAGAAAACTGTGCCACAGTTGGGCCATACTGGTCTTGCCTTGGGCAGAGGCACTGCTTCTGCTCCCTCTTTGTGCAGAGCCTCCACCACTGCCTGGACGCACTGAGCTGCTTTGGAATGCACTAGCAGCACTTCTCTCAGTTGGAATGGAGAAGATGATGGAATTGACCAGTGTGTCTTGGTACTCCCGCATTTTTCGCTCACGGTTCAACGGTGTGATGAGGCTTTCTACGTTGTCCCGGTAGCGAGGATCGAGGAGGGTGAACACCCAATAATCAGACATGTTGAGAATGTGGGCGATGCGGCGGTCGTTTCTCAGGCACTGCAGCATGTAATCCACCATGTGCTGCAGACTGCCAACTGCCCAAGAAACGCTGTCCCCTGCTGGAGGCGTGATCTCTGCCCGCTCGTCATCACCCCACCCTCGCTGTACACACTGAGTACTGGACAATTCGGTAACTCCCTCCTCTGGACGGACGTCTTCCTCCTCCATTGACTCCTCCTCATCCTCCTCACAAACTGTCCCCTGCCTAAGCGTTTGTGAGGAACCACGTGGCGCTGACTGTCCAGAAGATGATGGAAATGGTGAATCCTCATCCTCCACCTCTTCCACAACATCATCCCTTAGCGCTTGCAGTGATTTTTCAAGCAGGCAGATAAGGGGGACAGTCATGCTGACTAGTGCATCATCTGCACTCGCCATCCGCGTGGAATAATCAAAGGGACGCAAAACCTGGCAGACGTCATTCATAGTGGCCCACTCTGTGGTTGTGAAGTCTGTACGGCGCTGAGTGCGACTTCTTTGCGCCTGAAGCAGCTGGTACTCCATTACAGCTTGCTGCTGCTCACACAACCGCTCCAACATATGTAACGTGGAATTCCACCTGGTAGGTAGGTCACATATGATGCAATGTTCCGGCAGGCGGTGTCGGCGCTGCAGAGCCGCAATGCGCGCTTTTGCCGTGCTGGAACGCCGCAAGTGAGCACACTCTAGGCGGACCTTGTGCAGCAGTGCATCAAGATCCGGATAGTCCCTCAAAAAGCTCTGCACGACCAAATTGAGCACATGTGCCAGACATGGGATGTGAGTGAGGTTGCCGAGGCCCAGAGCTGCCACCAGATTTCGGCCATTATCACACACTACCATGCCTGGCTGGAGATTCGCTGGCACAAACCACACATCGCTCTCCTGCTTGATGGCATTCCAGAGCTCCTGCGCTGTGTGGCTACGATTCCCCAAAAAAATTAATTTCAACACGGCCTGTTGACGTTTGGCCACGGCTGTGCTCATGTCGGTCGTAACAGGTACACGTTCATCACGGGTCCATGTGGAGGTGGACTGTGACGGCTCCTGCAGCGATGATTCTGAGGAACTGGTGTAAGAGGAGGAGTCAATGCGTACAGAATGGATTCCTGCAATCCTTGGAGTGGGCAGGACACGTCCTGCGCCACTCGCACGGTCTGTACCCGGCTCAATGACATTAACCCAATGGGCAGTGAGGGAAAGGTATCGCCCCTGTCCATGTTGACTGGTCCAC
This sequence comes from Ranitomeya variabilis, assembly GCF_051348905.1. Lineage (NCBI taxonomy): Eukaryota > Metazoa > Chordata > Amphibia > Anura > Dendrobatidae > Ranitomeya > Ranitomeya variabilis. Next base: position 130,062,179 of record NC_135234.1, on the reverse strand, counting down.
GCATCGGTGGTGAGGTGGACCTTGCTACTGACGGCGTTCAGTAGCGCGTGTTTTATGTGTCCCTCCACATGCTTGTGCAGGGCAGGGACGGCTTGCCTGCTGAAGTAAAAGCGGCTGGGCACATTGTACTGTGGGACTGCCAATGACATCAAGTCACGGAAGCTGTCAGTCTCCACCAGCCTGAATGACAGCATTTCCAGTGACAGAAGTTTGGCAATGCCTGCAGTCAGAGCCTGTGCTCGTGGGTGGTTTGACGAGAAAGGCCGCCTTTTCTCCCATGCCTGTACTACCGATGGCTGTAGACTGGGCTGGGAGTGTGTGGATGACTGGGAAAGTGGTGCTGCGGGTGGAATTACAGCGGGTCTCTGGACAACAGGGCCAGAGGTTCTTCCACGGCGATCCTGGGAGGAAGCCGAACCAGCTGCGTGTGAGCTAGAGGAAGAGGCAACACGAGCTGAAGAGGTGGTAGCTGCCGCTGTTGGTTGGCCTACCTCTTCAGTGTGTTTTTCTAACAACGCCGGGTGCCTGGTGCGCACATGTTTCCACATGTTGGAGGTATTGAGGCTGCTGACATTTCGACCTCTTTTGACTTTGTGATGACACACGTTGCATCTGACATAGCAAATGTCATCTGCAACTGTGTCAAAAAAGGACCAGGCACTGCAAGTCTTGGGAGCGCCTTTTTGGCTTTTGGAAGAGACATGCTCCTAACGGGTGCCAAAGCGGAGGCTGCAGGATCCGCAGTCTTCCCCCTCCCTCTCCCTCTTTGGGCCGTACGGGGAATCTCTTCCTCAGAGCTGCTCCCACCACCTTCCTGTCCCTCACGCCAAGATGGGTCGAGGACCTCATCATCTACACTACCCTCTGCCCCCAACTGCTCCTCCTGGGTAGTCTCAGCAGCAGAGCACGCACCAGTAAGTGGCACCTGAGTGTCATCATCAGCTGATGCGGCCTGCGATGTGGTGACCGGAGCCACTGGCCCACCCGCCTCTTCAGAGGAAGACAGAAAAAGCTGTTGGGCATCACTGCACCCTGCCTCTTCTTCCATTTCTCCAATGCTGCTTGGCTGGCCCCCTGTTTCCAAGCCAAGAGATTCAGAGAACAGAAGTAGAGACGGCTCCTGTCCTGGGCTCTCTGTCTGCCTGGGCAATTTGGCAGGTGGTGAAGAGACAGATGGCTGCTCTCCAGTGCTCTGTGTCTGAGAGGATGTGGCACTAATGGAAGTTGATGCATTAGCTGCCATCCATCCGACAACGGCTTCAATTTGGTCTTCACGCAGCAGCGGTGTACGGCGCTCTGACACAAAGCTGCGCATGAACGACTGTTGCCTGGTGAAAGTGGGTGCTGATGAGTCACCGGTGCCCGCAGCAGGCACAGAATCCCCACGTCCCCTCCCTGCTCCGCGCCCACGCCCACGTGCCTTACTCACTGCCTTCTTCATCTTGGTTGACTGATAAAGATAAGCAGAAAAGTACTAACGGATTTGTGTGCTTATTCCTGAGCAACTCCTCCTAACAGGTATAAGAAACACTAATTTTCTAAAGTGTGGACTAGACTTTAATATGAGCTAATGTGGCCTACACAAATGTAAAGTGGTGTAACTGGTGTGTTTGGTGAACTTTATTATTTATTTCTTTTTTGGGGGCTGAACTGACAACAGATAGAGCTGCAGTCACACAGAGACCGTGCAGACAGACGTAAACGGCGCTGCAAGGCCCAAAAACCCTCCTCTACTTTATCCTATGTAGTGTTTTTCCACAAATTAGCTGGAGACGGGTGGAAAGACACTAATAGGATTTTTTTAAATTAATTAGCAGCAGACTACACTACTTGAAAAAAAATTAAAATTGATTTGGCGGTATGACGCAGTGAACAACCCTGAGCTGGAGACAACCAGGCTACGGCTGCTCACAGACTACAGGGCGAGCTGCAGTCACACGGAGACCGTGCAGACAGCCGTAAACGGCGCTGCAAGGCCCAAAAACCCTCCTCTACTTTATCCTATGTAGTGTTTTTCCACAAATTAGCTGGAGACGGGTGGAAAGACACTAATAGGATTTTTTTAAATTAATTAGCAGCAGACTACACTACTTGAAAAAAAATTAAAATTGATTTGGCGGTATGACGCAGTGAACAACCCTGAGCTGCAGACAACCAGGCTACGGCTGCTCACAGACTACAGGGCGAGCTGCAGTCACACGGAGACCGTGCAGACAGCCGTAAACGGCGCTGCAAGGCCCAAAAACCCTCCTCTACTTTATCCTATGTAGTGTTTTTCCACAAATTAGCTGGAGACGGGTGGAAAGACACTAATAGGATTTTTTTGAATAAATTAGCAGCAGACTACACTACTTGAAAAAAAAAAAAAAAAAAGAACAGTATGAGGCAATGAACCACCCTCCCTGAACTGAATACAACCAGCTATGGATGGCCTATGTGGCTGCACTCAGACTAGAGAGTGGGCTGCACTCACACACACACACACACACACAGACCTTGCAGATCGCTGTGAAAACAGCGCTACAAGGCAAAAGCAAGGTGAATAGTAGGTGAACACAGCGGTTGCTAAATTAGCCTTTGGAAAGCACAAAGAAGCAAATCGCTATCTCTAAACTGTCCCTCAGTCAGCAAACAGCGTCCTGTCACTAACTGAATTCACAGCAGAGTGATCGGAAAATGGCGCCAGCGACTTTTAAACTGCATCATGACATCATTTCAGCAGCCAATCACAGCCTTGCCAGTAGTTTCATGCCCTCCATGCTAAACAGGATGTGCCCACACTTGGAATCATTCTCATTGGCTGAATTTCTGAATTTTGAATCTTGGAACTTCCGATTCCGGTATCCGATACGCGGCAAGTATCGGAATACCGGTATCGGAATTCCGATACCGCAAGTATCGGCCGATACCCGATACTTGCGGTATCGGAATGCTCAACACTACTGAACAGTTAAATGTCTTGATTTACTGTATTATTATTATTATTCATTTTTTTAGCGCCATTTATTCCATGGCGCTTTACATGTGAACGGGGCAAATATAGACAAGTACAATAAACATGAGTAAAACAAGGCACACACAAGTACAGGAGGACAGAGGACCCTGCCCATGAGGGCTCACAGTCTACAGGGGATGGGTGAGGATACACTAGGTGAGGGTAGAGCTGGTCATGTGGTGGTTCAGTAGACTGGGGATCACTGCAGGTTGTAGGCTTGACAGAAGAGGTGGGTCTTCAGGTTCCTTTTGAAGGTTTCCATGGTAGGTGAGAGCCTGATGTGTTGGGGTAGAGAGTTCCAGAGTATAGGGGAAGCATGGGAGAAGTCTTGGATGCAGTTGTGGGAGGAAGAGATGAGAGAGGAGTAGAAAAGGAGATCATGAGATGATCGAAGGTTGCATGCAGGTAGGTAATGGGAGATCATGTCACAGATGTATGGAGGAGTCAGATTGTGAATGGCTTTGTATGTCTGTTAGTGTTTTGAACTGTAGCCACTGGGCAATAGGAAGCCAGTGAAGGGCCTGGCAGAGAGGAGAGGCTAGGGAATAATGGGGAGACAGGTGGATTAGTCGGGCAGCAGAGTTTAGGATGGATTGGAGTGGTGCCAGAGTGCTAGAGGGGAGGCCAGAGAGTAGGAGGTTGTAGTAGTCGAGTCGGGAGATGATAAGGGCATGTACTAGTGTTTTTGTGGTTTCATGGTCAAGGAATGCACGGATCCGGGAAATGTTTTTGAGTTGGAATCGGCAAGAGGAGGCAAGGGCTTGGATATGTGGCTTGAAAGAGAGGGTAGAGTCAAGGATCACCCCGAGGCACCGAGCGTGCGGGACCAGGGAAAGTGAGCAGCCATTGACATTGATGGATAGGTCGGGTGGAGGGGTAGAGTGAGTTGGGGAAAGATAATGAATTCTGTTTTGTCCATGTTCAGTTTTAGAAAACAAGCAGAAAAAAAGGATGAAATAACAGACAGACATTGTGGAATTTTGGTCAGTAAGGAAGTGAGGTCGGGTCAAGAAAGGTAGTTCTGCGTGTCATCAGCGTAGAGATGATATTGTAAACCGTGGGATTCTATGAGCTGTTTCAGGCCAAAGGTGTAGATGGAGACGAGTAGGGGTCCTAGAACGGAGCCTTGGAGAACACCGACAGACAGGGGGTGAGATGAGGAGGTGGTGTGGGAGAGGGAGACACTGTTGTGAATCCGCTTTTTGGGCTCCCCTGGTGGTTGCTGGTGGTACTGGTGACTTGTGTGTGATTTGCTGTCTCAGTTCACCTGCTCCCATCAGTGTTTGGGAGTTTCCTATTTAGCCTTGCTCTCCAGTCATTTCCTTGCCGGTCATCATTGTAACCAGAGCCTTCGGTTGCATGTTCCTGCTACTAGTCTGCTGATCAGCTAAGTGGACTTTGTCCTTTTGTTTTGTATCTTTTGTCCAGTTTGCAGTTTTTGTTATTCTCTGTAGCTGGAAGCTCTTGCGGGCTGAAATTGCCACTCCTGTGTCATGAGTTGACACAGGAGTCTTAAAGTAATTTCAGGATGGTTTTTTGAAAGGGTTTTCAGTTGACCGTGAAGTCCTCTTTTGTATCCTTCTGCTATCTAGTAAGTGGACCTCTCTTTGCTAAATCTACTTTCATACTGTGTATGTCTTTTCCTCTTAACGCACCGTTATTACATGTGGGGGGCTGCTATCATCTTTTGGGGTATTTCCCTAGAGGTAAGCCAGGTCTGTTCCTTCCTCTACCAGGCGTAGTTAGTCCTCCGGCTGGCGCGTGGCATTTAGGAAGTCGTAGGTATGCTCCCTGGCTACTATTAGTTGTGTGGTAGATTTAGCTCACGGTCAGCTCGAGATTCCATCACCCAGAGCTCGTCCGTTATTTTTGTGTTCTGATGTTTCCCTGCCATTGGGAATCATGACAGTATGACCGGCCGCTCTTAAAGTTATTGGCAGAAGAAAGGAGAGAAAAAAGAAGTCTGTAGATATTATTTTTTTCCCCCTATGCTTGCTCCATAGTTGGATCAGTTGTATTTCAGCTCTAATTACAGCCTTTGCCTTTCTCTCCTTCTAATCCTTGAATGGCTCTGATCTCACCTGTTTAAAGATGGACCCTCAGAGTTTGGCTGTAGGTTTAAATAATCTTGCTACCAAGGTTCAAAATTTACAAGATTTTGTTATACATACTCCGATGTCTGAACCTAAAATTCCTACACAAGAGGTGTTTTCCGGAGATAGATCTCGGTTCCTGAATTTCAAATATAATTGTAAATTGTTCCTTTCTCTCAGACCTCACTCCTCTGGAGATCCTGTCGAGCAGGTTAAGATTGTAATCTTTTTGCTGCGAGGTGACCCTCAAAATTGGGCATTTTCATTGACACCAGGGGATCCTGCGTTGCTCAATGTGGATGCGTTTTTTCTGGCTTTAGGGTTGCTTTATGAGGAACCTAATTTGGAGATTCAAGCTGAAAAAGCTTTGATAGCCCTATCTCAAGGGCAAGATGAAGCTGAGATATACTGCCAAAAATTTCGTAGATGGTCTGTGCTTACTCAGTGGAATGAGTGCGCCCTAGCGGCAAATTTCAGAGAGGGCCTTTCTGATGCCGTTAAAGATGTTATGGTCGGGTTCCCTGCGCCTACAGGTCTGAATGAGTCCATGACAATGGCTATTCAGATTGATCGGCGTTTGCGGGAGCGCAAACCCGTGCACCATTTGGCGGTATCTTCTGAAGAGACGCCAGAGAAAATGCAATGTGACAGAATTCTGTCCAGAAGCGAGCGGCAGAATTATAGGCGTAAAAATGGGTTATGCTTCTATTGTGGTGATTCTGCTCATGTTATATTAGCATGCTCTAAACGTACAAGGAAGGTTGACAAGTCTATTTCAATTGGCACTTTACAGTCTAAATTTATTCTGTCTGTAACCTTGATTTGTTCATTATCAGTTATTACCGTGGATGCCTATGTGGACTCTGGCGCCGCTCTGAGTCTTATGGATTGGTCCTTTGCCAGGCGCTGTGGGTTTGATTTAGAGCCTCTGGAAGTCCCTATACCTCTGAAGGGTATTGATTCTACGCCTTTGGCTTGTAATAAACCACAATTCTGGACGCAAGTGACTATGCGTATGACTCCAGACCATCAGGAGGTGATTCGCTTCCTTGTGTTGTACAATTTGCATGATGTTTTGGTGCTTGGATTACCATGGTTACAATCTCATAATCCAGTCCTTGACTGGAAAACAATGTCTGTGTTAAGCTGGGGATGTCGAGGGGCTCATGGGGACATACCTTTGGTTTCCATTTCGTCATCTATTCCCTCTGAGATTCCGGCATTTTTGTCTGATTATCGTGATATTTTTGAGGAGCCAAAAATTGGTTCACTCCCTCCCCACAGAGATTGTGATTGCGCCATAGATCTGATTCCTGGCAGTAAATTTCCAAAGGGTCGTTTATTTAACTTATCTGTACCTGAACATGCTGCTATGCGAGAGTATATTAAGGAGTCCCTGGAAAAGGGACACATTCGTCCTTCTTCATCTCCTTTAGGAGCTGGTTTTTTCTTTGTATCTAAAAAGGATGGCTCTCTGAGGCCTTGTATTGATTATCGACTCCTGAATAAAATTACAGTCAAATATCAGTATCCGTTGCCTTTGCTGACTGATTTGTTTGCTCGCATAAGGGGGGCTAAGTGGTTCTCTAAGATTGATCTTCGTGGGGCGTATAATTTGGTGCGAATTAAGCAGGGGGATGAGTGGAAAACCGCATTTAATACGCCTGAGGGCCATTTTGAGTATTTAGTAATGCCTTTCGGCCTTTCTAATGCACCTTCAGTCTTTCAGTCCTTAATGCATGATATTTTCCGTGAATATTTGGATAAATTTATGATTGTGTATTTGGATGATATTTTGATTTTTTCTGATGACTGGGAGTCTCATGTTCAACAGGTCAGGAGGGTTTTTCAGGTTTTGCGGGAGAATTCTTTGTGTGTAAAGGGTTCAAAGTGTGTTTTTGGGGTTCAAAAGATATCCTTTTTGGGGTACATTTTTTCCCCTTCTTCTGTTGAGATGGACCCTGTCAAGGTTCGGGCTATTTGTGACTGGACGCAGCCTACTTCTCTTAAGAGTCTTCAGAAATTCTTGGGCTTTGCTAATTTTTATCGTCGATTTATAACTGGTTTTTCTGGCATTGCTAAACCTCTGACGGATTTGACCAAAGAGGGTGCTGATGTTGCCAATTGGTCCCCTGCTGCTGTGGAGGCCTTTCGGGAGCTTAAGCGCCGCTTTTTGTCTGCCCCTGTGTTGCGCCAGCCTGATGTTTCTCTTCCCTTTCAGGTTGAGGTCGATGCTTCTGAGATCGGAGCGGGGGCGGTTTTGTCGCAGAAAAGTTCCGACTGCTCAGTGATGAGACCTTGTGCGTTCTTTTCTCGAAAATTTTCGGCCGCCGAGCGAAACTATGATGTTGGTAATCGGGAGCTTTTGGCCATGAAGTGGGCATTTGAGGAGTGGCGTCATTGGCTTGAGGGTGCCAGACATCAGGTGGTAGTTTTGACGGATCACAAGAATCTGATTTATCTAGAGTCTGCCAGGCGCCTGAATCCTAGACAGGCACGATGGTCGTTGTTTTTTTCTCGGTTTAATTTTGTGGTTTCATACTTACCGGGTTCTAAAAATGTTAAGGCAGATGCTCTTTCTAGGAGTTTTGAGCCTGACTCTCCTGGGGATTCTGAACCTGCTGGTGTCCTTAAGGATGGGGTGGTTTTGTCTGCTGTCTCCCCAGATCTGCGACGTGCTTTGCAAGAATTTCAGGCGGATAGACCTGATCGTTGTCCGCCTGGTAGACTGTTTGTTCCTGATGATTGGACCAGTAGAGTCATCTCGGAAGTTCATTCTTCTTCACTGGCAGGTCATCCTGGAATTTTTGGTACCAGAGATTTGGTGGCTAGATCCTTCTGGTGGCCTTCCCTGTCTTGGGATGTGCGTGTTTTTGTGCAGTCTTGTGATGTGTGTGTTCGGGCCAAGCCTTGTTGTTCTAGGGCTAGTGAGGTTATTGTTGCCCTTGCCTGTTCCGAAGAGGCCTTGGACGCACATCTCTATGGACTTTATTTCTGATCTCCCTGTTTCTCAGAAGATGTCTGTCATCTGGGTGGTGTGTGACCGTTTTTCTAAAATGGTTCATTTGGTACCATTGCCTAAGTTGCCTTCCTCATCTGAGTTGGTCCCTCTATTTTTTCAAAATTTGGTTCGCTTGCATGGTATTCCGGAAAACATCGTTTCTGACAGGGGAACCCAGTTCGTGTCTAGATTTTGGCGGGCATTCTGTGCCAGGTTGGGCATTGATTTGTCTTTTTCGTCTGCATTCCATCCTCAGACTAATGGCCAGACGGAGCGAACTAATCAAACCTTGGAGACTTATTTGAGGTGTTTTGTGTCTGCTGATCAGGATGACTGGGTTGCCTTTTTGCCGTTGGCAGAATTTGCTCTTAATAATCGGGCTAGTTCTGCCACTTTGGTTTCTCCTTTCTTTTGCAATTCAGGGTTTCATCCTCGTTTTTCATCTGGTCAGGTGGAATCTTCGGATTGTCCTGGAGTGGATGCGGTGGTGGATCGGTTGCATCAGATTTGGGGACAAGTGGTGGACAATTTGAAGTTGTCCCAGGAGAGGACTCAGCAGTTTGCTAACCGCCGTCGTCGTGTTGGTCCTCGCCTTCGTGTTGGGGACTTGGTGTGGTTGTCTTCCCGTTTTGTCCCTATGAGGGTTTCTTCTCCTAAGTTTAAGCCTCGGTTCATCGGTCCTTATAGGATTTTGGAGATACTTAACCCTGTGTCCTTTCGTTTGGACCTCCCGGCATCTTTTGCTATCCATAATGTATTCCATCGGTCGTTGTTGCGGAGATATGAGGTACCGGTGGTTCCTTCTACTGAACCTCCTGCTCCTGTGCTGGTGGAGGGTGAATTGGAGTACGTTGTAGAGAAGATCTTGGATTCCCGTATTTCCAGACGGAGACTTCAATATCTGGTTAAATGGAAGGGCTATGGTCAGGAAGATAATTCTTGGGTAACTGCCTCTGATGTTCATGCCTCGGATTTGGTTCGTGCCTTTCATAGGGCTCATCCAGATCGCCCTGGCGGTTCTCGTGAGGGTTCGGTGCCCCCTCCTTAAGGGGGGGGTACTGTTGTGAATCCGCTTTTTGGGCTCCCCTGGTGGTTGCTGGTGGTACTGGTGACTTGTGTGTGCTTTGCTGTCTCAGTTCACCTGCTCCCATCAGTGTTTGGGAGTTTCCTATTTAGCCTTGCTTTCCAGTCATTTCCTTGCCGGTCATCATTGTAACCAGAGCCTTCGGTTGCATGTTCCTGCTACTAGTCTGCTGATCAGCTAAGTGGAATTTGTCCTTTTGTTTTGTATCTTTTGTCCAGTTTGCAGTTTTTGTTATTCTCTGTAGCTGGAAGCTCTTGCGGGCTGAAATTGCCACTCCTGTGTCATGAGTTGACACAGGAGTCTTAAAGTAATTTCAGGATGGTTTTTTGAAAGGGTTTTCAGTTGACCGTGAAGTCCTCTTTTGTATCCTTCTGCTATCTAGTAAGTGGACCTCTCTTTGCTAAATCTACTTTCATACTGTGTATGTCTTTTCCTCTTAACTCACCGTTATTACATGTGGGGGGCTGCTATCATCTTTTGGGGTATTTCCCTAGAGGTAAGCCAGGTCTGTTCCTTCCTCTACCAGGCGTAGTTAGTCCTCCGGCTGGCGCGTGGCATTTAGGAAGTCGTAGGTATGCTCCCTGGCTACTATTAGTTGTGTGGTAGATTTAGCTCACGGTCAGCTCGAGATTCCATCACCCAGAGCTCGTCCGTTATTTTTGTGTTCTGATGTTTCCCTGCCATTGGGAATCATGACAAGACACTAAATGTCCGGTCTGTTAGATATGATGAGATCCAGGATAGGGCCAAGTCTGTGATGCCAAGAAATGACAGAATCTGTAACAGGAGGGAGTGGTCCACAGTGTCGAAGGCCGAAGACAGGTCCAGGAGGAGGAGTACAGAGTAGTGTTGCTTGCTCTTGGCGGTTAGTAGGTCATTGGTCACTTTAGTTAGGGCAGTTTCAGTTGAGTGATGTGTTCGGAAGCCAGATTGTAACCGGTCAAAGAGGGAGCAGGAGGAGAGGTGGGAGGACAGTTCAAGATGGACATGCTGTTCTAGTAGTTTTGAGGCATAAGGGAGAAGGGATATCGGGCAATAGCTGGACACAGAGGATGGGTTGAGGGAGGGTTTTTTGAGGATAGGTGTGATTGATGCATGTTTGAAGAATGAGGGGAAGACACCGTTTGTAAATGAGAGGTTGAAGAGTTGTGTTAGGGTTGGGATGAAGACTTTTGCGAGGTTAGGGATGAGGTGGGACGGGAGCGGGTCAAGAGTGCAAGTGGTGAGATTTGATCTTGATAGAAGGATGGAAAGCTGATCGTCTGTCATGGTGGAGAAGCTGGTTTTGGAACAGGGTTGAGAAGTCAATTGGGGGCTGCGGGCCAAAGCTTTGTCTGATGTTATCTATCTTCTGCTTAAAGAAAGAGGCAAATTCTTCAGCTGAAATGAGAGGGGAGGGAGGAGAAGCCGGGGGACGGAGTAGAGAATTGAAAGTGTTGAAGAGCTGTTTAGGGTTGTGAGTCAGGGAGGATATGAGAGATGAGAAGTAAGTTTGTTTTGCAGCTGTGAGCGTGGACTTGAAGCTGGCGAGGGACTGCTTGTATGCAGTGAAGTCCTCAGCAGAACGAGATCTCTTCCATTGCCGTTCAGCGATCCTGGAAGCCCGTCTCAGTTCTTTGGCCAGGCTGGTTAGCCAGGGCTGCCTGTTGATTCTACGAGCTTTGCTATGGATGAGTGGGGCGGCCAAATCGAGTGTTGCTGTTATTGTGGTGTTATACAAAGAGGCAGCAGCATCTGTGTCATGGAAGGAAGCTATGTCTGTAAGAGGGAGAAGGGACTCAGAGAGTGATTGTAAATTGAGGTGTTTGAGATTTCTGCGAGGGTGAGTGAGTTTGTGGAGTGGAGGTTGCGCACTAGAAGGGGAGAGAGAGAGAAGAAAATGTCAGTAGGTTGTGGTCAGACAGGGGGAGGGGTGAGTTAGTGAGATTAGTAAGGGAACAGAGGCAGGTGAAGATGAGATCCAATGTGTGGCCATCTTTATGGGTGGCTCTGGATGACCATTGAGTGAGACCAAAGGAGACAGTGAGTGATAAAAGTTTAGAGGCGGCTGAGGTGGAAGTGTCAATAGGGATATTGAAGTCACCCATGATGATAGTGGGGATGTCGGCTGAGAGGAAATGAAGTAGCCAGGTGGTGAAGTGGTCAAGAAAGGTGGAGATGGCTAGTTCTGGGGGGCGGTAGATGACAGCCAGCTGGAGATTGGAGGGGGAGTAGAGGCAGACGGAGTGCACCTCGAGCGAGGGAAGAGTAGCAGAGGGTGGTAGTGGAATTGGGGTAAAGGAGCAGGTATCGGACAGGAGCAAGCCAACCCCTCCACCACGTTTGTTGCTGGGGCGAGGGGTGTGAGAGAGGTGGAATCCACCATAAGAAAGAGCGGCTGGAGAGGCTGAGTCAGAGGGGGTGAGCCAGGTTTCAGTGATGCCGAGGAAGGAGAGTTTGTTATTGATAAAGAGGTCATGGATAAATGACAGTTTATTGCAGACAGAGCGTGCGTTCCATAGTGCTCCAGGTAGGGAAGTTGGGGGATTGGGGGCTGGATGAATGGGTATGAGGTTACTGTGGTTGCGAAGACGTGTAGAGGATCGTGGCAGGGGATTAGAAATGAGTGTGGGGATGTGATGAGGAGGGCCAGGATTTGGGGATATGTCGCAAGTAGGGTTGAGCGACTTTCATTTTTTTACGGTCGAGTCGGGTTTTGTGAAACCAGACTTTGTCCAGAGTCGAGTCGAGTGCAGTCGGCCGATTATCGGTAAAAGTCGGGGATCGACCGAAACACGAAACCCAATGCAAGTCAATGGGGAAGCATAGTCGGCAGTGAGTGGAGGCCAGGAAAACACCTACAGTGCCCATTTTAATGGCAAAAAACATCCATTCTTGTTTCTGAAGCTTGTCAATCTTAATTAACTTTATAATAATAGTTGGGCATTGGAAATTGGGGTCATTTGGCAAAAGTTGTGGGGGGTAGGGCTGGTTCAAGGTTTTAGTGGGCACAGGAAACGTGGACTACGTCACGGCAGTGGAGCAGTGAGAGGTAAGTATGTCAAGTTTGCAAGTGCTGTGATCCTAAGCAAGCAGGGGGGGCCCACTCGTTGGCATTGGCACTGGCACAGGGCCCCTCAAAGTACAGCGGTGTGTTTGCACGGCGGGGGCGCCTCCCACCAGCAGCGACACTTTTGCGTACTCTGAGGGGCCCTGTGCCAGTGACGTCGCCAACGAGTATGCCCCCCCACCTGATGAAGAAACCTGCACTTTCATCTGCACCTTCCTCTTTGTCCCTGTGTAAGGTGGTATAACATGCGGGAAGGGGAACCTTACTTTCAGCAGGGTCAGATTCTGGCTGTGTAGAGTGCAAGGGGAATGTAGTGGTCTAGGTCAATGTACCAGCAGACTCATCTAGCAGTGGCTGGGCAATGGGCAGGATGAGGAGGAAACAGATATAGGGCCAAAGAATAAAGTAGGCTAAATGCAGTTCAAAATTGGTAACAGGACTAAACAGGCGGCATTGCTTTGTTCAGTGGAGTAGCAAACTCAGGAGCAGCAGACACTGTTTTAAGGGCCCAAACACACTAATAGGCCAAATGCAGTTTAATATTTGCTACTGTAGGCCAAAAGCCAGAAGGTAGAAGCTCAGCTTTATTCAGTTGAGGACAACACCAGGGAGGGGCAGACACCGTTAGAAGGCCGGAACCACCAATTTTTTAAAAAACAGCACTTAATGAGAGCCAGAAGGTTGAAGCTCAGCTTTATTCAGTTGAGGACAAACACCAGGCAGGGGCAGACACCGTTAGTAGGCCGTAACCAAAGTTGAAGGCCAAATGCAGTTTAATATCTGATACTATAGGCCGAAAGCCAGAAGGTGGAAGCTCAGCTTTATTCAGTTGAGGGCAAACACCAGGGAGGGGCAGACACCGTTAGTAGGCCCTAACCACCAATTTTTAAAAACACAGCACTTAATGAGAGCCAGAAGGTTGAAGCTCAGCTTTATTCAGTTGAGGACAACACCAGGCAGGGGCAGACACCGTTAGTAGGCCGGAAACCACCAATTTTTTAAAAAACAGCAGTTAATCAGAGCCAGAAGGTAGAAGCTCAGCTTTATTCAGTTGAGGACAACACCAGGCAGGGGCAGACACCGTTAGTAGGCCGGAACCACCAATTTTTTTAAAAACAGCAGTTAACCAGAGCCAGAAGGTAGAAGCTCAGCTTTATTCAGTTGAGGACACAACAGGCAGGGGCAGACACCGTTAGTAGGCCGGAACCACCAATTTTTTTAATAACAGCAGTTAATCAGAGCCAGAAGGTAGAAGCTCAGCTTTATTCAGTTGAGGACACAACAGGCAGGGGCAGACACCGTTAGTAGGCCGGAACCACCAATTTTTTTAAAAACAGCAGTTAATCAGAGCCAGAAGGTAGAAGCTCAGCTTTATTCAGTTGAGGACACAACAGGCAGGGGCAGACACCGTTAGTAGGCCGGAACCACCAATTTTTTTAAAAACAGCAGTTAATCAGAGCCAGAAGGTAGAAGCTCAGCTTTATTCAGTTGAGGACAACACCAGGCAGGGGCAGACACCGTTAGTAGGCCGGAAACCACCAATTTTTTTAAAAACAGCAGTTAATCAGAGCCAGAAGGTAGAAGCTCAGCTTTATTCAGTTGAGGACAACACCAGGCAGGGGCAGACATGGTTAGTAGGCCGGAAACCACCAATTTTTTTTAAAAACAGCAGTTAATCAGAGCCATAAGGTAGAAGCTCAGCTTTTTTCAGTTGAGGACAACACCAGGCAGGGGCAGACACCGTTAGTAGGCCGGAACCACCAATTTTTTTAAAAACAGCAGTTAATCAGAGCCAGAAGGTAGAAGCTCAGCTTTATTCAGTTGAGGACAACACCAGGCAGGGGCAGACACCGTTAGTAGGCCGGAAACCACCAATTGTTTTAAAAACAGCAGTTAATCAGAGCCAGAAGGTAGAAGCTCAGCTTTATTCAGTTGAGGACAACACCAGGCAGGGGCAGACACGGTTAGTAGGCCGGAAACCACCAATTTTTTTTAAAAACAGCAGTTAATCAGAGGCAGAAGGTAGAAGCTCAGCTTTTTTCAGTTGAGGACAACACCAGGCAGGGGCAGACACCGTTAGTAGGCCGGAACCACCAATTTTTTTAATAACAGCAGTTAATCAGAGCCAGAAGGTAGAAGCTCAGCTTTATTCAGTTGAGGACAACACCAGGCAGGGGCAGACACCGTTAGTAGGCCGGAACCACCAATTTTTTTAAAAACAGCAGTTAATCAGAGCCAGAAGGTAGAAGCTCAGCTTTATTCAGTTGAGGACAACACCAGGCAGGGGCAGACACCGTTAGTAGGCCGGAAACCACCAATTGTTTTAAAAACAGCAGTTAATCAGAGCCAGAAGGTAGAAGCTCAGCTTTATTCAGTTGAGGACAACACCAGGCAGGGGCAGACACGGTTAGTAGGCCGGAAACCACCAATTTTTTTTAAAAACAGCAGTTAATCAGAGCCAGAAGGTAGAAGCTCAGCTTTTTTCAGTTGAGGACAACACCAGGCAGGGGCAGACACCGTTAGTAGGCCGGAACCACCAATTTTTTTAAAAACAGCAGTTAATCAGAGCCAGAAGGTAGAAGCTCAGCTTTATTCAGTTGAGGACAACTTGAATTAGGGACTGCAGACAGACTTACCAGGCTGTCCCCTGTGTGGACCATGCATCCAATGCATTAACCCATTGCGCCACAAAGGACACGTAACCTTCCGTGGCCATGCCTACCGCTCCATGTGTCTGTTGTCAGGTGTACCTTTGGACTCACAGATTGACAGAATGAAAGGACAATGTGGTCTTTAACATGCTGGTGGAGGGGTGGGATGGCTTTTCTCGCAAAATAATTGTCAACTGGGTAGCTCATAGCGTGGTACAGCGTAGTCCATCATGGCTTTATTAATATTAAATAAAATAAAAAAATAGGCTCTATGCACTGTAAAATAGGTTCCAGGGGTACACGGGCAGCAGTGGTTTGGTCAGTGGAGGCCTAGTGGAAGGAGGGACCGCAAACAGGCTTCGAAGGCCTAACATATTAAAATGGGCTGGCTGTAGGCACTGTAACATACACTCACCGGCCACTTTATTAGGTACACCATGCTAGTAACGGGTTGGACCCCCTTTTGCCTTCAGAACTGCCTCAATTCTTCGTGGCATAGATTCAACAAGGTGCTGGAAGCATTCCTCAGAGATTTTGGTCCATATTGACATGATGGCATCACACAGTTGCCGCAGATTTGTCGGCTGCACATCCCAAAGATGCTCCATACAAGGCAGGATGGATCCATGCTTTCATGTTGTTTACGCCAAATTGTGACCCTACCATCCAAATGTCGCAGCAGAAATCGAGACTCATCAGACCAAGCAACGTTTTTCCAATCTTCTACTGTCCAATTTCGATGAGCTTGTACAAATTGTAGCCTCAGTTTCCTGTTCTTAGCTGAAAGGAGTGGTACCCGGTGTGGTCTTCTGCTGCTGTAGCCCATCTGCCTCAAAGTTCGACGCACTGTGCATTCAGAGATGCACTTAGGCCTACCTTGGTTGTAACGGGTGGCGATTTGAGTCACTGTTGCCTTTCTATCAGCTCGAACCAGTCTGCCCATTCTCCTCTGACCTCTGGCATCAACAAGGCATTTCCGCCCACAGAACTGCCGCTCACTGGATTTTTTTTCTTTTTCGGGCCATTCTCTGTAAACCCTAGAGATGGTTGTGCGTGAAAATCCCAGTAGATCAGCAGTTTCTGAAATACTCAGACCAGCCCTTCTGGCACCAACAACCATGCCACGTTCAAAGGCACTCAAATCACCTTTCTTCCCCATACTGATGCTCGGTTTGAACTGCAGGAGATTGTCTTGACCATGTCTACATGCCTAAATGCACTGAGTTGCCGCCATGTGATTGGCTGATTAGAAATTAAGTGTTAACAAGAAGTTGGACAGGTGTACCTAATAAAGTGGCCGGTGAGTGTAGGTTCCAGGGGTACACGGGCAGCAGTGGTCTGGTCAGTGGAGGCCTAGTGGAAGGAGGGACCGCAGACAAGCTTCGAAGGCCTAACATAATAAAATGGGCTGGCTGTAGGCACTGTAACATAGGTTCCAGGGGTACACGGGCAGCAGTGGTCTGGTCAGTGGAGGCCTAGTGGAAGGAGGGAACGCAGACAGGCTTCGAAGGCCTAACATAATAAAATGGGCTGGCTGTAGGCACTGTAACATAGGTTCCAGGGGTACACGGGCAGCAGTGGTCAGGTGAGTGGAGGCCTAGTGGAAGGAGGGACCGCAGACAGGCTTCGAAGGCCTAACATAATAAAATGGGCTGGCTGTAGGCACTGTAACATAGGTTCCAGGAGTACACGGGCAGCAGTGGTCTGGTCAGTGGAGGCCTAGTAGAAGGAGGGACCGCAGACAGGCTTCGAAGGCCTAACACAATAAAATGGGCTGGCTGTAGGCACTTTATAATTGGTTACAGGGGTACACGGGCAGCAGTGGTCAGGTCAGTGGAGGCCTAGTGGAAGGAGGGACCGCAGACAGGCTTCGAAGGCCTAACACAATAAAATGGGCTAGCTGTAGGCACTTTATAATTGGTTACAGGGGTACACGGGCAGCAGTGGTCAGGTCAGTGGAGGCCTAGTGGAAGGAGGGACCGCAGACAGGCTTCGAAGGCCTAACATAATAAAATGGGCTGGCTGTAGGCACTGTAACATAGGTTCCAGGGGTACACGGGCAGCAGTGGTCAGGTGAGTGGAGGCCTAGTGGAAGGAGGGACCGCAGACAGGCTTCGAAGGCCTAACATAATAAAATGGGCTGGCTGTAGGCACTGTAACATAGGTTCCAGGGGTACACGGGCAGCAGTGGTCAGGTGAGTGGAGGCCTAGTGGAAGGAGGGACCGCAGACAGGCTTCGAAGGCCTAACATAATAAAATGGGCTGGCTGTAGGCACTGTAACATAGGTTCCAGGGGTACACGGGCAGCAGTGGTCTGGTCAGTGGAGGCCTAGTGGAAGGAGGGACCGCAGACAGGCTTCGAAGGCTTAACATATTAAAATGGGCTGGCTGTAGGCACTGTAACATAGGTTCCAGGGGTACACGGGCAGCAGTGGTCTGGTCAGTGGAGGCCTAGTGGAAGGAGGGACCGCAGACAGGCTTCGAAGGCCTAACATAATAAAATGGGCTGGCTGTAGGCACTGTAACATAGGTTCCAGGGGTACACGGGCAGCAGTGGTCTGGTCAGTGGAGGCCTAGTGGAAGGAGGGACCGCAGACAGGCTTCGAAGGCCTAACATAATAAAATGGGCTGGCTGTAGGCACTGTAACATAGGTTCCAGTGGTACACGGGCAGCAGTGGTCAGGTGAGTGGAGGCCTAGTGGAAGGAGAGACCGCAGACAGGCTTCGAAGGCCTAACATAATAAAATGGGCTGGCTGTAGGCACTGTAACATAGGTTCCAGGGGTACACGGGCAGCAGTGGTCTGGTCAGTGGAGGCCTAGTGGAAGGAGGGACCGCAGACAGGCTTCAAAGGCCTAACACAATAAAATGGGCTGGCTGTAGGCACTTTATAATTGGTTACAGGGGTACAAGGGCAGCAGTGGTCAGGTCAGTGGAGGCCTAGTGGAAGGAGGGACCGCAGACAGGCTTCGAAGGCCTAACACAATAAAATGGGCTGGCTGTAGGCACTTTATAATTGGTTACAGGGGTACACGGGCAGCAGTGGTCAGGTGAGTGGAGGCCTAGTGGAAGGAGGGACCGCAGACAGGCTTCGAAGGCCTAACACAATAAAATGGGCTGGCTGTAGGCAATTTATAATTGGTTACAGGGGTACACGGGCAGCAGTGGTCAGGTCAGTGGAGGCATAGTGGAATGAGGGACCGCAGACAGGCTTCGAAGGCCTAACACAATAAAATGGGCTGGCTGTAGGCACTTTATAATTGGTTACAGGGGTACACGGGCAGCAGTGGTCAGGTCAGTGGAGGCCTAGTGGAAGGAGGGACCGCAGACAGGCTTCGAAGGCCTAACACAATAAAATGGGCTGGCTGTAGGCACTTTATAATTGGTTACAGGGGTACACGGGCAGCAGTGGTCAGGTCAGTGGAGGCATAGTGGAATGATGGACCGCAGACAGGCTTCGAAGGCCTAACACAATAAAATGGGCTGGCTGTAGGCACTTTATAATTGGTTACAGGGGTACACGGGCAGCAGTGGTCAGGTCAGTGGAGGCCTAGTGGAAGGAGGGACCGCATACAGGCTTCGAAGGCCTAACATAATAAAATGGGCTGGCTGTAGGCACTGTAACATAGGTTCCAGGGGTACACGGGCAGCAGTGGTCAGGTGAGTGGAGGCCCAGTGGAAGGAGGGACCACAGACAGGCTTCAAAGGCCTAACATAATAAAATGGGCTGGCTGTAGGCACTGTAACATAGGTTCCAGGGGTACACGGGCAGCAGTGGTCAGGTGAGTGGAGGCCTAGTGGAAGGAGGGACCGCAGACAGGCTTCGAAGGCCTAACATAATAAAATGGGCTGGCTGTAGGCACTGTAACATAGGTTCCAGGGGTACATGGGCAGCAGTGGTCTGGTCAGTGGAGGCCTAGTGGAAGGAGGGACCGCAGACAGGCTTCGAAGGCCTAACATAATAAAATGGGCTGGCTGTAGGCACTGTAACATAGGTTCCAGGGGTACACGGGCAGCAGTGGTCAGGTGAGTGGAGGCCAAGTGGAAGGAGGGACCGCAGACAGGCTTCGAAGGCCTAACATAATAAAATGGGCTGGCTGTAGGCACTGTAAAATAGGTTCCAGGGGTACACAGGCAGCAGTGGTCAGGTCAGTGGAGGCCTAGTAGAAGGAGGGACCGCAGACAGGCTTCGAAGGCCTAACACAATAAAATGGGCTGGCTGTAGGCACTTTATAATTGGTTACAGGGGTACACGGGCAGCAGTGGTCAGGTCAGTGGAGGCCTAGTGGAAGGAGGGACCGCAGACAGGCTTCGAAGGCCTAAAATAATAAAATGGGCTGGCTGTAGGCACTGTAACATAGGTTCCAGGGGTACACGGGCAGCAGTGGTCTGGTCAGTGGAGTGTTGTGAATTTGGATTCTGGGCTCCCCCGGTGGCCGCTTGTGGAATTGGACTTGTCATCCTCTTTCCTGTTTCACCTGATTCCATCAGTAGTGGGTGTCGCTATTTAAGCTCATTTCTCTGGTGGTTTCTTGCCGGTCAACAATGTTATCTGATGCCTCTCAGTGCTTGTTCCTGCTTCTAGACAACTACTGATAAGTTGGACTTTTGTCCATGTTTTGTTTTGCCTATTTGTTCCAGTTCGCAGCTGAAGTTTTGTTACTGTGTCTGGAAAGCTCTCGTCGATCAGGGATTGCTACTCTGGCGTTATGAGTTAATGCCAGAGTTTAAGGTAATCTCTGGATGGTGTTTTGTTAGTATTTTTCTGCTGACCATGAAAGTATACTATCTGTCTTCTGCTATCTAGTAAGCGGACCTCAAATTTGCTAAGACTATTTTCCTGCTGCGTTTGTTGTTTCATCTGTACTCACCGTCATTATATGTGGGGGGCTACTGTCTTCTTTGGTATATTTCTCTAGAGGTGAGCCAGGTCTTATATTTCCCTCTGCTAGCTATTTAGGTCTTAGGCCAGAGCTGGGCATCTAGCGATAAATAGGAAATGCTACCTGGCTATTTCTAGTTGCGCGGCAGGCTTAGTTCATGGTCAGTATAGTTCCATCTTCCGAGAGCTTGTCCCTCTATAGGCTTGCTATGATCTCTGCCTGCAGAGATCATGACAGTTTGACCGGCCAGTAAAGTGTTAAAGACCCAGGTTGAGAAAGGAGAGTTATAAGAAGTCTGCTGGAATTTTTTTTTTTTTTTTTTTTTTTTTTTTTTTTTCCTCCAGTCTGCCTTGCTGCAGTCTTTTTTCTCTCTCTCCTCCTAATCTCTGTATGCTCTGTGTGCACCTGACAATAATGGATCTCCAGAGTGTAACTGCGGGTTTGAATAATCTCATCACGAAAGTACAAAATTTACAAGATTTTGTAGTACATGCTCCGGTATCTGAGCCGAGAATTCCTTTGCCGGAGTTCTTCACAGGGAATAGAGCTAGCTTCCAGAATTTCCGAAATAATTGTAAACTTTATTTGTCCCTGAAGTCTCGTTCAGCTGGAGACCCTGCTCAGCAGGTTAGGATTGTGATTTCCTTGCTCAGGGGTGACCCTCAAGATTGGGCCTTCTCATTGCCAGCAGGGGATCCTGCGTTACGCGATGTGGATGCGTTTTTTCTGGCCTTGGGCTTGCTTTATGAGGAACCTCATTTGGAACTTCAGGCAGAAAAAACTTTGATGGCACTATCTCAGGGGCAAGACGAAGCTGAAGTTTTCTGCCAAAAATTCCGTAAATGGTCTGTGCTTACTCAGTGGATAAGTGCGTTTTTGGGGTACAGAAAATTTCCTTTTTGGGGTATATTTTTTCTCCCTCTTCCATTGAGATGGATCCCGTCAAGGTGCAAGCTATTTGTGACTGGACTCAGCCCTCCTCTCTTAAGGGTCTTCAGAGATTTTTGGGCTTTGCCAACTTTTACCGCCGATTTATTGCTGGTTTTTCGGATGTCGTTAAACCACTGACTGATTTGACCAGACAAGGCGCTGATGTTGCTAATTGGTCCCCTCATGCTGTAGAGGCCTTTCAGGAGCTTAAGCGCCGTTTTGCCTCTGCCCCTGTGTTGCGTCAGCCTGATGTGAATCTGCCTTTTCAGGTTGAGGTTGACGCTTCGGAGATCGGAGCTGGGGCAGTGTTGTCGCAGAAAGGTTCCGACTGCTCCGTCATTAGGCCTTGTGCCTTCTTTTCTCGCAAATTTTCGCCCGCAGAGCGGAATTATGATGTTGGGAATCGGGAGCTTTTGGCCATGAAGTGGGCGTTTGAGGAGTGGCGCCATTGGCTCGAGGGGGCTAGGCATCAGGTGGTGGTATTGACTGACCACAAAAATTTGATTTATCTTGAGACTGCCAGACGCCTGAATCCTAGACAGGCGCGCTGGTCTTTATTTTTTTCTCGCTTTAATTTTGTGGTGTCATACCTACCGGGTTCTAAGAATGTTAAGGCAGATGCCCTTTCTAGGAGTTTTGACCCGGACTCTCCTGGTAATTCTGAACCCACAGGTATCCTTAGGGAGGGAGTAATTTTGTCGGCCGTTTCTCCTGATCTGCGGCGGTCCTTGCAAGAGTTTCAGGCGGATAGACCGGATCGTTGTCCGCCTGATAGACTGTTTGTTCCGGATGATTGGACCAGCAGAGTCATCTCTGAGGTACATTCTTCTGCATTGGCAGGTCATCCCGGAATTTTTGGTACCAGGGATTTGGTGGCAAGATCCTTCTGGTGGCCTTCTCTGTCACGAGATGTGCGAGTCTTTGTGCAGTCATGTGACGTTTGTGCTCGGGCCAAGTCTTGTAGTTCTCGGGCTAGCGGACTGCTGTTGCCCTTGCCTATTCCTAAGAGGCCTTGGACACACATCTCGATGGATTTTATTTCAGATCTGCCTGTTTCCCAGAAGATGTCTGTCATCTGGGTGGTCTGTGACCGTTTCTCTAAAATGGTCCATTTGGTTTCTCTGCCCAAGTTGCCTTCTTCTTCTGAGTTGGTTCCTCTGTTTTTTCAGAATGTTGTCCGATTGCACGGTATTCCTGAGAATATTGTTTCTGACAGAGGTACCCAATTTGTGTCTAGATTTTGGCGGGCATTCTGTGCTAGGATGGGCATAGATTTGTCTTTTTCATCTGCTTTTCACCCTCAGACTAATGGCCAGACCGAGCGGACTAATCAGACCCTTGAGACATATCTGAGGTGTTTTGTCTCTGCTGACCAGGATGATTGGGTTGCTTTTTTGCCATTGGCAGAGTTCGCCCTCAATAATCGGGCCAGTTCTTCCACCTTGGTGTCCCCGTTTTTCTGTAATTCGGGGTTTCACCCTCGATTTTCCTCCGGTCAGGTGGAATCCTCGGATTGTCCTGGAGTGGATGCGGTGGTGGAGAGATTGCATCACATCTGGGGGCAGGTTATGGACAATTTGAAGTTGTCACAGGAGAAGACTCAGCGTTTTGCCGACCGTCATCGTCGTGTTGGTTCTCGGCTTTGTGTTGGAGATTTAGTGTGGCTGTCTTCTCGTTTTGTCCCTATGAGGGTCTCTTCTCCTAAGTTTAAACCTCGGTTCATCGGCCCTTATAGAATATTGGAGATTCTTAATCCTGTTTCTTTCCGTTTGGACCTCCCTGCGTCCTTTTCCATTCATAACGTTTTTCATCGGTCGTTATTGCGCAGGTATGAGGTACCTGTTGTACCTTCTGTTGAGCCTCCTGCTCCGGTGTTGGTTGAGGGTGAGTTGGAGTACGTTGTGGAGAAAATTTTGGACTCTCGTGTTTCCAGACGGAAACTCCAGTATCTGGTCAACTGGAAGGGTTACGGCCAGGAGGATAATTCTTGGGTCAATGCATCTGATGTTCATGCTTCTGATCTTGTTCGTGCCTTCCATAGGGCTCATCCTGGTCGCCCTGGTGGA